>NC_141688.1:236811499-237530635 GCF_964263255.1 Lissotriton vulgaris | reverse complement strand
GGCCCCGGCGTACACTGAGTTGCAGTAATCAAGCCTTGAGCCAACAAGGGCGATCACCACCTGTTTCCGTGCCTGTGGGGACAAGTAGTGTACGATTCTTTTCAAGGTTTAAATTAAATCAACTTTTTTGCAGTAACACACTCACATTTTTCATAAAACAAACACATTTTTTTCAGGAATCCACTCTCTGAAACCTTCTACTAAGTTTTTTTTAAATTTCTTTCTAGGCATCCACTCTCACTAATCTTGCAAGAAAATGTCAATTAACTTGTTGAAATGATGCATTCACGACTATCCTGAAACAAAATTTAAAAATCAACTTTTTTGCAGTAACACACTCACATTTTTCATAAAACAAACACATTTTTTTCAGGAATCCACCCTCTGAAACCTTCTACTCATATTTTTTTAAATTTCTTTCTAGGCATCCACTCTCCCTAATCTTGCAAGAAAATTTCAATTAACTTGTTGAAATGATGCATTCATGCCTATCCTGAAACTAAATTTAAATCAACTTTTTTGCAGTAACACACTCACATTTTTCATAAAACGAACACACTTTTTTTCAGGAATCCACTCTATGAAACCTATGACTAAGTTTTTGAAAAATGTCTTTCAAGGCATCCACTCTCCCTAATCTTGCAAGAAAATTTCAATTAACTTGTTGAAATGATGCATTTACGCCTATTCAGAAACTAAATTTAAATCAACTTTTTTGCAGTAACACACTCACATTTTTCATAAAACAAACACACTTTTTTCAGGAATCCACTCTCTGGAACCTTCTACTAAGTTTTTTATAAATTTCTTTCTAGGCACCCACTCTCCTTAATCTTGCAAGAAAATTTCAATTAACTTGTTGAAATGATGCATTCACGCCTATCCTGAAACGAAATTTAAATTAACTTTTTTGCAGTGACACACTCACATTTTTCATAAAACAAACAATTTTTTTTCAGGAGTCCACTCTCTGGAACCTAAAACTAATTTTTAAAAAACATATTTCTAGGCATCCACTCTCCCTAATCTTGCAAGAAAATTTTAATTAACTTGTTGAAATATTGCAATCACCCTTATCCAAAAACGAAATTTAAATCAACTTTTTTGCAGTAACACACTCACATTTTTCACAAAACAAACAATTATTTTTTCAGGAATCCACTCTCTGGAACCTAAAACTAATTTTTTAAAAACATCTTTCTGGGCATCCACTCTCCCTAATTTTGCAAGAAAATTTCAATTAACTTGTTGAAATATTGCAATCACCCTTATCCAAAAACAAAATTTAAAACAACTTTTTGCAGTAACACACTCACATTTTCCATAAAACAAACCCATTTTTTTTTCAGGAATCAACTCTCTGGAACGTAAAATGAATTTTTAAAAAAGATCATTCTTGGCATCCACTTTCCCTAATCATGCAAGAACATTTCAATTAACTTGTTGAAATACAGCAATCACCCTTATCCTGAAACTAAATTTAAATCAACTTTTTTGCAGTAACACAAACACATTTTTTATAAAATGAACAGATTTTTTTCAGGAATAAACTCTCTGAAACCTAAAACTAATTTTAAATAAACTTCTTTTTAGGCATCCACTCTCCCTAATCTTGCAAGAAAATTTCAATTTACTTGTTGAAATAATGCATTCACGCCTATCCTGAAACTAAATTTAAATCAACTTTTTTGCAGTAACACACTCACATTTTTCATAAAACGAACACACTTTTTTTCAGGAATCCACTCTATGAAACCTTCTACTAAGTTTTTTAAAAACGTCTTTCTAGGCATCCCCTCTCCCTAATCTTGCAAGAAAATTTCAATTAACTTGTTGAAATATTGCAATCACTCTCATCCAAAAACGAAATTTAAAACAACTTTTTTGCAGTAACACGCTCACATTTTTCATAAAACAAACACACTTTTTTTCAGGAATCAACTCTCTGGAACCTAAAATGAATTTTTAAAAAAATCTTTCTAGGCATCCACTCTCCCTAATCTTGCAAGAAAATTTCAATTAACTTGTTGAAATATTGCAATCACCCTTATCCAAAAACGAAATTTAAATCAACTTTTTTGCAGTAACACACTCACATTTTTCATAAAACAAATAATTATTTTTTTCAGGAATCAACTCTCTGGAACCTAAAATGAATTTTTAAAAAACATCTTTCTAGGCATCCACTCTCCCTAATCGTGCAAGAACATTTCAATTAACTTGTTGAAATACTGCAATCACCCTTATCCTGAAACTAAATTTAGATCAACTTTTTTGCAGTAACACACACACATTTTTCATAAAATGAACAGATTTTTTTTCAGGAATACACTCTCTGAAACCTAAAACTAATTTTAAATAAACTTCTTTCTAGGCATCCACTCTCCCTAATCTTGCAAGAAAATGTCAATTAACTTTTTGAAATAATGCATTCACGCCTATCTTGTAACTAAATTCAAATCAACTTTTTTGCAGTAACACACTCACATTTTTCATAAAACAAACACATTTTTTTTCAGGAATCCACTCTCTGAAACCTTCTACTCATTTTTTTTAATTTCTTTCAAGGCATCCAGTCTCCCTAATCTTTCAAGAAAATTTCAATTAACTTGTTGAAATGATGCATTCATGCCTATCCTGAAACGAAATTTAAATCAACTTTTTGGCAGTAACACACTCACATTTTTCATAAAACAATTTTTTTTTCAGGAATCCACTCTCTGGAACCTAAAACTAATTTTTAAAAAACATCTTTCTAGGCATCCACTCTCCCTAATCTTGCAGGAAAATTTCAATTAACTTGTTGAAATATTGCAATCACCCTTATCCAAAAACGAAATTTAAATCAACTTTTTTGTAGTAACACACTCACATTTTTCATTTAAACAAACACATTTTTTTCATGAATCTACTCTCTGAAACCTAAAACTAGTTTTAAATAAACTTCTTTCTAGGCATCCACTCTCCCTAATCTTGCAAGAAAATTTCAATTAACTTGTTGAAATGATGCATTCACACCTATCCTGAAACTAAATTTAAATCAACTTTTTTGCAGGAACACACTCATATTTTTCATAAAACAAACACATTTTTTTTCAGGAATCCACTCTCTGAAACCTTCTTCCCATTTTTTTTAAATTTCTTTCTAGGCATCCACTCTCCCTAATCTTGCAAGAATATTTTGATTAACTTGTTGAAATATTGCAATCACTCCTATCCAAAAACGAAATTTAAAAAACTTTTTTTCCAGTAACACACTCACATTTTTCATAAAACAAACCCATTTTTTTCAGGAATCAACTCTCTGGAACCTAAAATGAATTTTTAAAAAACATTCTTCTAGGCATCCACTCTCCCTAATCGTGCAAGAACATTTCAATTAACTTGTTGAAATACTGCAATCACCCTTATCCTGAAACTAAATTTAGATCAACTTTTTTGCAGTAACACACACACATTTTTCATAAAATGAACAGATTTTTTTCAGGAATACACTCTCTGAAACCTAAAACTAATTTTAAATAAACTTCTTTCTAGGCATCCACTCTCCCTGATCTTGCAAGAAAATGTCAATTAACTTGTTGAAATAATGCATTCACGCCTATCCTAAAACTAAATTTAAATTAACTTTTTTGCAGTAACACACTCACATTTTTCATAAAACAAAAATATTTTTTTTCAGGAATCCACTCTCTGAAAAATTCTACTTGTTTTTTTTAAAATTTCTTTCTAGGCATCCACTCTCCCTAATCTTGCAAGAAAATTTCAATTACCTTGTTGAAATGATGCATTCACGCCTATCCTGAAACAAAATTTAAATCAACTTTTTTGCAGTAACACACTCACATTTTTCATAAAATACATTTTTTTCAGGAATCCACTCTCTGAAACCTTCTACTCATTTTTTTTAAATTTCTTTCAAGGCATCCACTCTCCCTAATCTTGCAAGAAAATTTCAATTAACTTGTTGAAATATTGCAATCACCCTTATCCAAAAACGAAATTTAAATCAACTTTTTTGTAGTAACACACTCACATTTTTCATTTAAACAAACACATTTTTTTCATGAATCTACTCTCTGAAACCTAAAATTAGTTTTAAATAAACTTCTTTCTAGGCATCCACTCTCCCTAATCTTGCAAGAAAATTTCAATTAACTTGTTGAAATGATGCATTCACGCCTATCCTGAAACTAAATTTAAATCAACTTTTTTGCAGTAACACACTCATATTTTTCATAAAACAAACACATTTTTTTTCAGGAATCCACTCTCTGAAACCTTCTACTCATTTTTTTTAAATTTCTTTCTAGGCATCCACTCTCCCTAATCTTGCAAGAATATTTTGATTAACTTGTTGAAATATTGCAATCACTCTTATCCAAAAACGAAATTTAAAAAACTTTTTTTCCAGTAACACACTCACATTTTTCATAAAACAAACCCATTTTTTTTCAGGAATCAACTCTCTGGAACGTAAAAATGAATTTTTAAAAAACATTCTTCTAGGCATCCACTCTCCCTAATCGTGCAAGAACATTTCAATTAACTTGTTGAAATACTGCAATCACCCTTATCCTGAAACTAAATTTAAATCAACTTTTTTGCAGAAACACACACACATTTTTCATAAAATGAACAGATTTTTTTTTAGGAATACACTCTCTGAAACCTAAAACTAATTTTAAATAAACTTCTTTCTAGGCATCCACTCTTCCTAATCTTGCAAGAAAATGTCAATTAACTTGATGAAATAATGCATTCATGCCTATCCTGAAACGAAATTTAAATCAACTTTTTTGCAGTAACACACTCACATTTTTCATTTAACAAACACATTTTTTTCAGGAATCCACTCTCTGAAACCTTCTACTCATTTTTTTTTAAATTTCTTTCTAGGCATCCACTCTCCCTAATCTTGCAAGAAAATTTCAATTAACTTGTTGAAATGAAGCATTCATGCCTATCCTGAAACGAAATTTAAATCAACTTTTTGGCAGTAACACACTCACATTTTTCATAAAACAATTTTTTTTTTCAGGAATCCACTCTCTGGAACCTAAAACTAATTTTTAAAAAACATCTTTCTAGGCATCCACTCTCCCTAATCTTGCAGGAAAATTTCAATTAACTTGTTGAAATATTGCAATCACCCTTATCCAAAAACGAAATTTAAATCAACTTTTTTGTAGTAACACACTCACATTTTTCATTTAAACAAACACATTTTTTTCATGAATCTACTCTCTGAAACCTAAAACTAGTTTTAAATAAACTTCTTTCTAGGCATCCACTCTCCCTAATCTTGCAAGAAAATTTCAATTAACTTGTTGAAATGATGCATTCACACCTATCCTGAAACTAAATTTAAATCAACTTTTTTGCAGGAACACACTCATATTTTTCATAAAACAAACACATTTTTTTTCAGGAATCCACTCTCTGAAACCTTCTACTCATTTTTTTTTAAATTTCTTTCTAGGCATCCACTCTCCCTCATCTTGTAAGAATATTTTGATTAACTTGTTGAAATATTGCAATCACTCTTATCCAAAAACGAAATTTAAAAAACTTTTTTTCCAGTAACACACTCACATTTTTCATAAAACAAACCCATTTTTTTTCAGGAATCAACTCTCTGGAACCTAAAATGAATTTTTAAAAAACATTCTTCTAGGCATCCACTCTCCCTAATCACACATTTTTCATAAAATGAACAGATTTTTTTCAGGAATACACTCTCTGAAACCTAAAACTAATTTTAAATAAACTTCTTTCCAGGCATCCACTCTCCCTAATCTTGCAAGAAAATTTCAATTAACTTGTTGAAATGATGCATTCACGCCTATCCTGAAACGAAATTTAAAAATCAACTTTTTTGCAGTAACATACTCACATTTTTCATAAAACAAACACATTTTTTTCAGGAATCCACTCTCTGAAACCTTCTACTCATTTTTTTTAAATTTCTTTCTAGGTATCCACTCTCCCTAATCTTGCAAGAAAATTTCAATTAACTTGTTGAAATTATGCATTCACGCCTATCCTGAAACTAAATTTAAATCAACTTTTTTGCAGTAACACACTCACATTTTTCATAAAACAAACACACTTTTTTTCAGGAATCCACTCTATGAAACCTTCGACTAAGTTTTTAAAAAATGTCTTTCTAGGAATCCACTCTCCCTAATCTTGCAAGAAAATTTCAATTAACTTGTTGAAATATTGCAATCACCCTTATCCAAAAACGAAATTTGAAAAACAACTTTTTTGCAGTAACACACTCACATTTTTCATAAAACAAACCCATTTTTTTCAGGAATCAACTCTCTGGAACCTAAAATGATTTTTTAAAAAACATCTTTCAAGGCATCCACTCTCCCTAATCGTGCAAGAACATTTCAATTAACTTGTTGAAATACAGCAATCACCCTTATCCTGAAACTAAATTTAAATCAACTTTTTTGCAGTAACACAAACACATTTTTAATAAAATGAACAGATTTTTTTTCAGGAATAAACTCTCTGAAACCTAAAACTAATTTTAAATAAACTTCTTTCTAGGCATCCACTCTCCCTAATCTTGCAAGAAAATTTCAATTAACTTGTTGAAATGAGGCATTCACGCCTATCCTGAAACGAAATTTAAATCAACTTTTTTGCAGTAACACACTCACATTTTTCATAAAACAAACAATTATTTTTTCAGGAATCCACTCTCTGGAACCTAAAACTAATTTTTAAAAAACATCTTTCTTGGCATCCACTCTCCCTAATTCTGCAAGAAAATTTCAATTAACTTGTTGAAATATTGCAATCACCCTTATCCAAAAACAAAATTTAAAACAACTTTTTGCAGTAACACACTCACATTTTTCATAAAACAAACCCATTTTTTTTCAGGAATCAACTCTCTGGAACCTAAAATGAATTTTTAAAAAAGATCATTCTAGGCATCCACTTTCCCTAATCATGCAAGAACATTTCAATTAACTTGTTGAAATACAGCAATCACCCTTATCCTGAAACTAAATTTAAATCAACTTTTTTGCAGTAACACAAACACATTTTTTATAAAATGAACAGATTTTTTTCAGGAATAAACTCTCTGAAACCTAAAACTAATTTTAAATAAACTTCTTTCTAGGCATCCACTCTCCCTAATCTTGCAAGAAAATGACAATTAACTTGTTGAAATAATGCATTCACGCCTATCCTGAAACTGAATGAATGAAATATTATTTATATTGCGCAGCTATGCCCAATGGCCGTCAAGGCGCCTAATCCAAATAACAGCTGTGAGCGGATAGAAACAGAGCCTACTGGTATGCATTGATAAAAAGCCAAGTTTTCAATGACTTCCTAAAGAGGTCAAGGGAGGGCAGTATTTTGATTTCCAGTGGGAGTGAATTCCACATCAGAGGTGCCAGTATGGAAAAAGCTTTGCTCCCCCATCTAGCCTTCTTGGCTCTGGGAATTACCAGTTGATTAAGCTCACTGGTTCGTAAACATCTACTCGGAACGTATCTAGAGAGTAGCGATCCAAGGGCATCAGCTGGGCCTGCAGTTAAAGCCTTATATGTAAGGCAGAGGAGTTTAAAAGTAATCCTTGAGGGGATGGGGAGCCAGTGGAGGTTCTTCCTCGCTAAGGTCATAGATGCCAGCCAGGGCAAAGCGAGAGCAAACCGCGCTGCCGCGTTTTGTATGACCTGCAAACGCTGGAGCAGGCCCTTGTTGGCCCCGGCATACACTGAGTTGCAGTAATCAAGCCTTGAGCCAACAAGGGCGATCACCACCTGTTTCCGTGCCTGTGGGGACAAGTAGTGTACGATTCTTTTCAAGGTTTAAATTAAATCAACTTTTTTGCAGTAACACACTCACATTTTTCATAAAACAAACACATTTTTTTCAGGAATCCACTCTCTGAAACCTTCTACTAAGTTTTTTTTAAATTTCTTTCTAGGCATCCACTCTCACTAATCTTGCAAGAAAATGTCAATTAACTTGTTGAAATGATGCATTCACGACTATCCTGAAACAAAATTTAAAAATCAACTTTTTTGCAGTAACACACTCACATTTTTCATAAAACAAACACATTTTTTTCAGGAATCCACCCTCTGAAACCTTCTACTCATTTTTTTTAAATTTCTTTCTAGGCATCCACTCTCCCTAATCTTGCAAGAAAATTTCAATTAACTTGTTGAAATGATGCATTCACGACTATCCTGAAACAAAATTTAAAAATCAACTTTTTTGCAGTAACACACTCACATTTTTCATAAAACAAACACACTTTTTTCAGGAATCCACTCTCTGGAACCTTCTACTAAGTTTTTTATAAATTTCTTTCTAGGCACCCACTCTCCCTAATCTTGCAAGAAAATTTCAATTAACTTGTTGAAATTATGCATTCACGCCTATCCTGAAACGAAATTTAAATCAACTTTTTTGCAGTGACACACTCACATTTTTCATAAAACAAACAATTTTTTTTCAGGAGTCCACTCTCTGGAACCTAAAACTAATTTTTAAAAAACATATTTCTAGGCATCCACTCTCCCTAATCTTGCAAGAAAATTTTAATTAACTTTTTTGTAGTAACACACTCACATTTTTCATTTAAACAAACACATTTTTGTCATGAATCTACTCTCTGAAACCTAAAACTAGTTTTAAATAAACTTCTTTCTAGGCATCCACTCTCCCTAATCTTGCAAGAAAATTTCAATTAACTTGTTGAAATGATGCATTCACACCTATCCTGAAACTAAATTTAAATCAACTTTTTTGCAGGAACACACTCATATTTTTCATAAAACAAACACATTTTTTTTCAGGAATCCACTCTCTGAAACCTTCTACTCATTTTTTTTAAATTTCTTTCTAGGCATCCACTCTCCCTAATCTTGCAAGAATATTTTGATTAACTTGTTGAAATATTGCAATCACTCTTATCCAAAAACAAAATTTAAAAAACTTTTTTTCCAGTAACACACTCACATTTTTCATAAAACAAACCCATTTTTTTTCAGGAATCAACTCTCTGGAACCTAAAATGAATTTTTAAAAAACATTCTTCTAGGCATCCACTCTCCCTAATCACACATTTTTCATAAAATAAACAGATTTTTTTCAGGAATACACTCTCTGAAACCTAAAACTAATTTTAAATAAACTTCTTTCCAGGCATCCACTCTCCCTAATCTTGCAAGAAAATTTCAATTAACTTGTTGAAATGATGCATTCACGCCTATCCTGAAACGAAATTTAAAAATCAACTTTTTTGCAGTAACATACTCACATTTTTCATAAAACAAACACATTTTTTTCAGGAATCCACTCTCTGAAACCTTCTACTCATTTTTTTTAAATTTCTTTCTAGGTATCCACTCTCCCTAATCTTGCAAGAAAATTTCAATTAACTTGTTGAAATTATGCATTCACGCCTATCCTGAAACTAAATTTAAATCAACTTTTTTGCAGTAACACACTCACATTTTTCATAAAACAAACACACTTTTTTTCAGGAATCCACTCTATGAAACCTTCGACTAAGTTTTTAAAAAATGTCTTTCTAGGAATCCACTCTCCCTAATCTTGCAAGAAAATTTCAATTAACTTGTTGAAATATTGCAATCACCCTTATCCAAAAACGAAATTTGAAAAACAACTTTTTTGCAGTAACACACTCACATTTTTCATAAAACAAACCCATTTTTTTCAGGAATCAACTCTCTGGAACCTAAAATGATTTTTTAAAAAACATCTTTCAAGGCATCCACTCTCCCTAATCGTGCAAGAACATTTCAATTAACTTGTTGAAATACAGCAATCACCCTTATCCTGAAACTAAATTTAAATCAACTTTTTTGCAGTAACACAAACACATTTTTAATAAAATGAACAGATTTTTTTTCAGGAATAAACTCTCTGAAACCTAAAACTAATTTTAAATAAACTTCTTTCTAGGCATCCACTCTCCCTAATCTTGCAAAAAAATTTCAATTAACTTGTTGAAATGAGGCATTCACGCCTATCCTGAAACTAAATTTAAATCAACTTTTTTGCAGTAACACACTCACATTTTTCATAAAACAAACACATTTTTTTTCAGTAATCCACTCTGAAACCTTCTACTCATTTTTTTAAAATTTCTTTCTAGGCATCCACTCTCCCTAATCTTGAAAGAAATTTCAATTAACTTGTTGAAATTACGCATTCATGCCTATCCTGAAACTAAGTTTAAATCAACTTTTTTGCAGTAATACACTCACATTTTTCATAAAACAAACCCATTTTTTTCAGGAATCTACTCTCAGAAACCTAAAACTAGTTTTAAATAAACTTCTTTCTAAGCATCCACTCTCCCTAATCTTGCAAGAAAATTTCAATTTACTTGTTGAAATGATGCATTCACGCCTATCCTGAAACTAAATTTAAATCAACTTTTTTTGCAGTAACACACTCACATTTTTCATAAAACGAACATACTTTTTTTCAGTAATCCACTCTATGAAACCGTCTACTAAGTTTTTTAAAAATGTCTTTCTAGGCATCCACTCTCCCTAATCGTGCAAGATCATTTCAATTACCATGTTGAAATAGAGCATTCACGCCTATCCTGAGACTAAATTTAAATCAACTTTTTTGCAGTAACACACTCACATTTTTAAACACATTTTTTTCAGGAATCCACTCTCTGAAACCTTCCACTAATTTTATATAAATTTCTTTCTAGGCATCCACTCACCCTAATCTTGCAAGAAAATTTTAATTAACTTGTTGAAATATTGCAATCACCCTTATCCAAAAACGAAATTGAAATCAACTTTTTTGCAGTAACACACTCACATTTTTCACAAAACAAACAATTATTTTTTCAGGAATCCACTCTCTGGAACCTAAAACTAATTTTTAAAAAACATCTTTCTTGGCATCCACTCTCCCTAATTCTGCAAGAAAATTTCAATTAACTTGTTGAAATACAGCAATCACCCTTATCCTGAAACTAAATTTAAATCAACTTTTTTGCAGTAACACAAACACATTTTTTATAAAATGAACAGATTTTTTTTTTAGGAATACACTCTCTGAAACCTAAAACTAATTTTAAATAAACTTCTTTCTAGGCATCCACTCTTCCTAATCTTGCAAGAAAATGTCAATTAACTTGATGAAATAATGCATTCACGCCTATCCTGAAACGAAATTTAAATCAACTTTTTTGCAGTAACACACTCACATTTTTCATTTAACAAACACATTTTTTTCAGGAATCCACTCTCTGAAACCTTCTACTCATTTTTTTTAAATTTCTTTCTAGGCATCCACTCTCCCTAATCTTGCAAGAAAATTTCAATTAACTTGTTGAAATGAAGCATTCATGCCTATCCTGAAACGAAATTTAAATCAACTTTTTGGCAGTAACACACTCACATTTTTCATAAAACAATTTTTTTTTTCAGGAATCCACTCTCTGGAACGTAAAACTAATTTTTAAAAAACATCTTTCTAGGCATCCACTCTCCCTAATCTTGCAGGAAAATTTCAATTAACTTGTTGAAATATTGCAATCACCCTTATCCAAAAACGAAATTTAAATCAACTTTTTTGTAGTAACACACTCACATTTTTCAATTAAACAAACACATTTTTTTCATGAATCTACTCTCTGAAACCTAAAACTAGTTTTAAATAAACTTCTTTCTAGGCATCCACTCTCCCTAATCTTGCAAGAAAATTTCAATTAACTTGTTGAAATGATGCATTCACGCCTATCCTGAAACTAAATTTAAATCAACTTTTTTGCAGTAACACACTCATATTTTTCATAAAACAAACACATTTTTTTTCAGGAATCCACTCTCTGAAACCTTCTACTCATTTTTTTAAATTTCTTTCTAGGCATCCACTCTCCCTAATCTTGCAAGAATATTTTGATTAACTTGTTGAAATATTGCAATCACTCTTATCCAAAAACGAAATTAAAAAAACTTTTTTTCCAGTAACACACTCACATTTTTCATAAAACAAACCCATTTTTTTCAGGAATCAACTCTCTGGAACCTAAAATGAATTTTTAAAAAACATTCTTCTAGGCATCCACTCTCCCTAATCGTGCAAGAACATTTCAATTAACTTGTTGAAATACTGCAATCACCATTATCCTGAAACTAAATTTAAATCAACTTTTTTGCAGTAACACAATCACATTTTTCATAAAACAAACCCATTTTTTTTCAGGAATCAACTCTCTGGAACGTAAAAATGAATTTTTAAAAAACATCTCTCTAGGCATCCACTCTCCCTAATCGTGCAAGAACATTTCAATTAACTTGTTGAAATACTGCAATCACACTTATCCTGAAACTAAATTTAAATCAACATTTTTGCAGTAACACACACACATTTTTCATAAAATGAACAGATTTTTTTCAGGAATACACTCTCTGAAACCTAAAACTAATTTTAAATAAACTTCTTTCCAGGCATCCACTCTCCCTAATCTTGCAAGAAAATGTCAATTAACTTGTTGAAATGATGCATTCACGCCTATCCTGAAACTAAATTTAAATCAACTTTTTTGCAGTAACACACTCATATTTTTCATAAAACAAACACATTTTTTTCAGGAATCCACTCTCTGTAACCTTCTACTCATTTTTTTTAAATTTCTTTCTAGGCATCCACTCACCCTAATCTTGCAAGAAAATTTCAATTAACTTGTTGAAATATTGCAATCACCCTTATCCAAAAACGAAATTTAAATCAACTTTTTTGCAGTAACACACTCACATTTTTCATAAAACAAATAATTATTTTTTTCAGGAATCAACTCTCTGGAATCCAAAATGAATTTTTAAAAAACATCTTTCTAGGCATCCACTCTCCCTAATCGTGCAAGAACATTTCAATTAACTTGATGAAATACTGCAATCACCCTTATCCTGAAACTAAATTTAGATCAACTTTTTTGCAGTAACACACACACATTTTTCATAAAATGAACAGATTTTTTTTCAGGAATACACTCTCTGAAACCTAAAACTAATTTTAAATAAACTTCTTTCTAGGCATCCACTCTCCCTAATCTTGCAAGAAAATGTCAATTAACTTTTTGAAATAATGCATTCACGCCTATCCTGAAACTAAATTTAAATCAACTTTTTTGCAGTAACACACTCATATTTTTCATAAAACAAACACATTTTTTTCACGAATCCACTCTCTGAAACCTTCTACTCATTTTTTTAAAATTTCTTTCAAGGCATCCACTCTCCCTAATCTTGCAAGAAAATGTCAATTAACTTGTTGAAATGATGCATTCACGCCTATCCTGAAACGAAATTTAAATCAACTTTTTGGCAGTAACACACTCACATTTTTCATAAAACAATTTTTTTTTTCAGGAATCCACTCTCTGGAACCTAAAACTAATTTTTAAAAAACATCTTTCTAGGCATCCACTCTCCCTAATCTTGCAGGAAAATTTCAATTAACTTGTTGAAATATTGCAATCACCCTTATCCAAAAACGAAATTTAAATCAACTTTTTTGTAGTAACACTCACATTTTTCATTTAAACAAACACATTTTTTTCATGAATCTACTCTCTGAAACCTAAAACTAGTTTTAAATAAACTTCTTTCTAGGCATCCACTCTCCCTAATCTTGCAAGAAAATTTCAATTAACTTGTTGAAATGATGCATTCACGCCTATCCTGAAACTAAATTTAAATCAACTTTTTTGCAGTAACACACTCACATTTTTCATAAAACGAACACACTTTTTTTCAGGAATCCACTCTATGAAACCTATGACTAAGTTTTTAAAAAATGTCTTTCAAGGCATCCACTCTCCCTAATCTTGCAAGAAAATTTCAATTAACTTGTTGAAATGATGCATTCACGCCTATTCAGAAACTAAATTTAAATCAACTTTTTTGCAGTAACACACTCACATTTTTCATAAAATGAACACACTTTTTTCAGGAATCCACTCTCTGAAACCTTCTACTAAGTTTTTTATAAATTTCTTTCTAGGCACCCACTCTCCCTAATCTTGCAAGAAAATTTCAATTAACTTGTTGAAATGATGCATTCACGCCTATCCTGAAACGAAATTTAAATCAACTTTTTTGCAGTGACACACTCACATTTTTCATAAAACAAACAATTTTTTTCAGGAGTCCACTCTCTGGAACCTAAAACTAATTTTTAAAAAACATATTTCTAGGCATCCACTCTCCCTAATCTTGCAAGAAAATTTTAATTAACTTGTTGAAATATTGCAATCACCCTTATCCAAAAACGAAATTTAAATCAAATTTTTTGCACTAACACACTCACATTTTTCATAAAACAAACAATTTTTTTTTCAGGAGTCCACTCTCTGGAACCTAAAACTAATTTTTTAAAAACATCTTTCTGGGCATCCACTCTCCCTAATTTTGCAAGAAAATTTCAATTAACTTGTTGAAATATTGCAATCACCCTTATCCAAAAACAAAATTTAAAACAACTTTTTGCAGTAACACACTCACATTTTCCATAAAACAAACCCATTTTTTTTTTAGGAATCAACTCTCTGGAACGTAAAATGAATTTTTAAAAAAGATCATTCTAGGCATCCACTTTCCCTAATCATGCAAGAACATTTCAATTAACTTGTTGAAATACAGCAATCACCCTTAACCTTGAATCTAAATTTAAATCAACTTTTTTGCATTAACACAAACACATTTTTTATAAAATGAACAGATTTTTTTCAGGAATAAACTCTCTGAAACCTAAAACTAATTTTAAATAAACTTCTTTCTAGGCATCCACTCTCCCTAATCTTGCAACAAAATGTCAATTTACTTGTTGAAATGATGCATTCACGCCTATCCTGAAACTAAATTTAAATCAACTTTTTTGCAGTAGCACACTCACATTTTTCATAAAACGAACACACTTTTTTTCAGGAATCCACTCTATGAAACCTTCTACTAAGTTTTTTAAAAACGTATTTCTAGGCATCCCCTCTCCCTAATCTTGCAAGAAAATTTCAATGAACTTGTTGAAATATTGCAATCACCCTTATCCAAAAACGAAATTTAAAACAACTTTTTTGCAGTAACACACTCAAATTCTTCATAAAACAAACCCACTTTTTTTCAGGAATCCACTTTCTGGAACCTAAAACTAAGTTTTTTTACAATGTCTTTCTAGGCATCCACTCTCCCTAATCTTGCAAGAAAATTTCAATTAACTTGTTGAAATATTGCAATCACTCTCATCCAAAAACGAAATTTAAAACAACTTTTTTGCAGTAACACACTCAAATTTTTCATAAAACGAACACACTTTTTTTCAGGAATCAACTCTCTGGAACCTAAAATGAATTTTTAAAAAACATCTTTCTAGGCATCCACTCTCCCTAATCTTGCAAGAAAATTTCAATTAACTTGTTGAAATATTGCAATCACCGTTATCCAAAAACCAAATTTAAATCAACTTTTTTGCAGTAACACACTCACATTTTTCATAAAACAAATCATTATTTTTTTCAGGAATCAACTCTCTGGAACCTAAAATGAATTTTTGAAAAACATCTTTCTAGGCATCCACTCTCCCTAATCGTGCAAGAACATTTCAATTAACTTGTTGAAATACTGCAATCACCCTTATCCTGAAACTAAATTTAAATCAACTTTTTTGCAGGAACACACTCATATTTTTCATAAAACAAACACATTTTTTTTCAGGAATCCACTCTCTGAAACCTTCTACTCATTTTTTTTAAATTTCTTTCTAGGCATCCACTCTCCCTAATCTTGCAAGAATATTTTGATTAACTTGTTGAAATATTGCAATCACTCTTATCCAAAAACAAAATTTAAAAAACTTTTTTTCCAGTAACACACTCACATTTTTCATAAAACAAACCCATTTTTTTTCAGGAATCAACTCTCTGGAACCTAAAATGAATTTTTAAAAAACCTTCTTCTAGGCATCCACTCTCCCTAATCACACATTTTTCATAAAATGAACAGATTTTTTTCAGGAATACACTCTCTGAAACCTAAAACTAATTTTAAATAAACTTCTTTCCAGGCATCCACTCTCCCTAATCTTGCAAGAAAATTTCAATTAACTTGTTGAAATGATGCATTCACGCCTATCCTGAAACGAAATTTAAAAATCAACTTTTTTGCAGTAACATACTCACATTTTTCATAAAACAAACACATTTTTTTCAGGAATCCACTCTCTGAAACCTTCTACTCATTTTTTTAAAATTTCTTTCTAGGTATCCACTCTCCCTAATCTTGCAAGAAAATTTCAATTAACTTGTTGAAATTATGCATTCACGCCTATCCTGAAACTAAATTTAAATCAACTTTTTTGCAGTAACACACTCACATTTTTCATAAAACAAACACACTTTTTTTCAGGAATCCACTCTATGAAACCTTCGACTAAGTTTTTAAAAAATGTCTTTCTAGGAATCCACTCTCCCTAATCTTGCAAGAAAATTTCAATTAACTTGTTGAAATATTGCAATCACCCTTATCCAAAAACGAAATTTGAAAAACAACTTTTTTGCAGTAACACACTCACATTTTTCATAAAACAAACCCATTTTTTTCAGGAATCAACTCTCTGGAACCTAAAATGATTTTTTAAAAAACATCTTTCAAGGCATCCACTCTCCCTAATCGTGCAAGAACATTTCAATTAACTTGTTGAAATACAGCAATCACCCTTATCCTGAAACTAAATTTAAATCAACTTTTTTGCAGTAACACAAACACATTTTTAATAAAATGAACAGATTTTTTTTCAGGAATAAACTCTCTGAAACCTAAAACTAATTTTAAATAAACTTCTTTCTAGGCATCCACTCTCCCTAATCTTGCAAAAAAATGTCAATTAACTTGTTGAAATGAGGCATTCACGCCTATCCTGAAACGAAATTTAAATCAACTTTTTTGCAGTAACACACTCACATTTTTCATAAAACAAACACATTTTTTTTCAGTAATCCACTCTGAAACCTTCTACTCATTTTTTTAAAATTTCTTTCTAGGCATCCACTCTCCCTAATCTTGAAAGAAATTTCAATTAACTTGTTGAAATTACGCATTCATGCCTATCCTGAAACTAAATTTAAATCAACTTTTTTGCAGTAATACACTCACATTTTTCATAAAACAAACCCATTTTTTTCAGGAATCTACTCTCAGAAACCTAAAACTAGTTTTAAATAAACTTCTTTCTAAGCATCCACTCTCCCTAATCTTGCAAGAAAATTTCAATTTACTTGTTGAAATGATGCATTCACGCCTATCCTGAAACTAAATTTAAATCAACTTTTTTTGCAGTAACACACTCACATTTTTCATAAAACGAACATACTTTTTTTCAGTAATCCACTCTATGAAACCGTCTACTAAGTTTTTTAAAAATGTCTTTCTAGGCATCCACTCTCCCTAATCGTGCAAGATCATTTCAATTACCATGTTGAAATAGAGCATTCACGCCTATCCTGAGACTAAATTTAAATCAACTTTTTTGCAGTAACACACTCACATTTTTAAACACATTTTTTTCAGGAATCCACTCTCTGAAACCTTCCACTAATTTTATATAAATTTCTTTCTAGGCATCCACTCACCCTAATCTTGCAAGAAAATTTTAATTAACTTGTTGAAATATTGCAATCACCCTTATCCAAAAACGAAATTGAAATCAACTTTTTTGCAGTAACACACTCACATTTTTCACAAAACAAACAATTATTTTTTCAGGAATCCACTCTCTGGAACCTAAAACTAATTTTTAAAAAACATCTTTCTTGGCATCCACTCTCCCTAATTCTGCAAGAAAATTTCAATTAACTTGTTGAAATACAGCAATCACCCTTATCCTGAAACTAAATTTAAATCAACTTTTTTGCAGTAACACAAACACATTTTTTATAAAATGAACAGATTTTTTTTTTAGGAATACACTCTCTGAAACCTAAAACTAATTTTAAATAAACTTCTTTCTAGGCATCCACTCTTCCTAATCTTGCAAGAAAATGTCAATTAACTTGATGAAATGATGCATTCACGCCTATCCTGAAACAATATTTAAATCAACTTTTTTGCAGTAACTCACTTACATTTTTCATTTAACAAACACATTTTTTTCAGGAATCCACTCTCTGAAACCTTTTACTCATTTTTTTAAAAAAAAATTTCTAGGCATCCACTCTCCCTAATCTTGCAAAAAAATTTCAATTAACTTGTTGAAATGATGCATTCATGCCTATCCTGAAACGAAATTTAAATCAACTTTTTGGCAGTAACACACTCACATTTTTCATAAAACAATTTTTTTTTCAGGAATCCACTCTCTGGAACCTAAAACTAATTTTTAAAAAACATCTTTCTAGGCATCTACTCTCCCTAATCTTGCAGGAACATTTCAATTAACTTGTTGAAATATTGCATTCACCCTTATCCAAAAACGAAATTTAAATCAACTTTTTTGTAGTAACACACTCACATTTTTCATTTAAACAAACACATTTTTTTCATGAATCTACTCTCTGAAACCTAAAACTGGTTTTAAATAAACTTCTTTCTAGGCATCCACTCTCCCTAATCTTGCAAGAAAATTTCAATTAACTTGTTGAAATGATGCATTCACGCCTATCCTGAAACTAAATTTAAATCAACTTTTTTGCAGTAACACACTCATATTTTTCATAAAACAAACACATTTTTTTTCAGGAATCCACTCTCTGAAACCTTCTACTCATTTTTTTAAAATTTCTTTCTAGGCATCCACTCTCCCTAATCTTGCAAGAATATTTTGATTAACTTGTTGAAATATTGCAATCACTCTTATCCAAAAACGAAATTTAAAAAACTTTTTTTCCAGTAACACACTCACATTTTTCATAAAACAAACCCATTTTTTTTCAGGAATCAACTCTCCGGAACCTAAAATGAATTTTCAAAAAACATTCTTCTAGGCATCCACTCTCCCTAATCGTGCAAGAACATTTCAATTAACTTGTTGAAATACTGCAATCACCATTATCCTGAAACTAAATTTAAATCAACTTTTTTGCAGTAACACAATCACATTTTTCATAAAACAAACCCATTTTTTTTCAGGAATCAACTCTCTGGAACGTAAAAATGAATTTTTAAAAAACATCTCTCTAGGCATCCACTCTCCCTAATCGTTCAAGAACATTTCAATTAAGTTGTTGAAATACTGCAATCACCCTTATCCTGAAACTAAATTTAAATCAACTTTTTTGCAGTAACACACACACATTTTTCGAAAAAAATGAACAGATTTTTTTCAGGAATACACTCTCTGAAACCTAAAACTAATTTTAAATAAACTTCTTTCCAGGCATCCACTCTCCCTAATCTTGCAAGAAAATGTCAATTAACTTGTTGAAATGATGCATTCACGTCTATCCTGAAACTAAATTTAAATCAACTTTTTTGCAGTAACACACTCATATTTTTCATAAAACAAACACAATTTTTTTCAGGAATCCACTCTCTGAAACCTTCTACTCATTTTTTTTTAAATTTCTTTCTAGGCATCCACTCTCCCTAATCTTGCAAGAATATTTTGATTAACTTGTTGAAATATTGCAATCACTCTTATCCAAAAAGGAAATTTAAAAAACTTTTTTTCCAGTAACACACTCACATTTTTCATAAAACAAAATGGGGGACTTGAGCCATCCACTGACCTGGGAGGTCGCTTTCTCTTGGGGGGCTGCGGACGCCTGCAGTCGAGTGCTGCTTTGCCCTGACACCGGACCCTGTTGACGCTCGCATCCCGATCACCGCGGAGAGGCGGCAGATCGGGAACTACATATCCCAGCAACATTAGCGCCCAGGAAGGCGCGCATCCAGCATCCTGCCCCGCCCCCGGAGGTGCGCTTAAGGACAGCGCGAGCCCCGGGGGAGCGGGGGACTTGAGCCATCCACTGACCTGGGAGGTCGCTTTCTCTTGGGGGGCTGCGGACGCCTGCAGTCGAGTGCTGCTTTGCCCTGACACCGGACCCTGTTGACGCTCGCATCCCGATCACCGCGGAGAGGCGGCAGATCGGGAACTACATATCCCAGCAACATTAGCGCCCAGGAAGGCGCGCATCCAGCATCCTGCCCCGCCCCCGGAGGTGCGCTTAAGGACAGCGCGAGCCCCGGGGGAGCGGGGGACTTGAGCCATCCACTGACCTGGGAGGTCGCTTTCTCTTGGGGGGCTGCGGACGCCTGCAGTCGAGTGCTGCTTTGCCCTGACACCGGACCCTGTTGACGCTCGCATCCCGATCACCGCGGAGAGGCGGCAGATCGGGAACTACATATCCCAGCAACATTAGCGCCCAGGAAGGCGCGCATCCAGCATCCTGCCCCGCCCCCGGAGGTGCGCTTAAGGACAGCGCGAGCCCCGGGGGAGCGGGGGACTTGAGCCATCCACTGACCTGGGAGGTCGCTTTCTCTTGGGGGGCTGCGGACGCCTGCAGTCGAGTGCTGCTTTGCCCTGACACCGGACCCTGTTGACGCTCGCATCCCGATCACCGCGGAGAGGCGGCAGATCGGGAACTACATATCCCAGCAACATTAGCGCCCAGGAAGGCGCGCATCCAGCATCCTGCCCCGCCCCCGGAGGTGCGCTTAAGGACAGCGCGAGCCCCGGGGGAGCGGGGGACTTGAGCCATCCACTGACCTGGGAGGTCGCTTTCTCTTGGGGGGCTGCGGACGCCTGCAGTCGAGTGCTGCTTTGCCCTGACACCGGACCCTGTTGACGCTCGCATCCCGATCACCGCGGAGAGGCGGCAGATCGGGAACTACATATCCCAGCAACATTAGCGCCCAGGAAGGCGCGCATCCAGCATCCTGCCCCGCCCCCGGAGGTGCGCTTAAGGACAGCGCGAGCCCCCGCGTCGCGGGATCGCGCGCGGGTCGGCGCCCGGGGCTAAGCCCGGGCAAAGGGCGGGCCCTCTGTGGCCCTCAGAGGACCTGAGGAGGACGTGGCGGGCCACCCCACTTGGTCCTAACATAAGAGGTACTGAGTCATTCTTCTCTACACACACCTATGTTCAGCTGTCCAGTGTCTAATCAGGCCCTACGTACTCCTCCTATGATGTCTATTTGGGATGAGCTTAATGCCGTGTGCGGCACAAACTATGTCCCAGATTTATTAACCCCCCCCAGAGTGGGGAAAGACACTGATCTTATCAACTGTACCAACCAGGATGTACCCGTATCCCCTGATTTAATCCGGTTGAACAACGAGGAAACTCCACTAAATGTCGATCTAATGTGCTGTAGCTCCCCATCCTTCCCTGTAAACCCAATTGTATTAACGCCATTTAAAGCAGTGACTACTTTAAATAACCCTGTTCCCCCCTCCAACCGACCCTATTGGCCCAATTTGAGCAATTGTTGAATGCTGCTCTGTTACCCTTGGTCACTAAAATCAAGGAGTTGGGAGATAGGGTGACCAGTGTTGAACAAATAATAAAAAGGATTCTCCCACCAACTGTTAATTCTGCTGTTTCCCAAGGTCCCACGCTCCCTATAAACCCTGACAAGCCTATTTCCATTGAACACTGGAAACCACGAACAATTGACCCTGCCCTGAGCATACCCTTCCCAAGGGGTCGTAATAATACCCCTAAACCTACTAGCGCCCCTTTTAAAGCCTTTAGATATCCTCAGGCAAGAAGGCACCGATTTAACTTACCCCCTGAGGCTGCCCCCTACGTGTCCGTTCTTTCCGGGGTGCCTGAACTTGGCCAGGGCAACTACGAAACAAGCGAGGATCTGTTAAACAAGACCATCTTTTGGCTTAATAAAAACAGACCGCTGCCGCCCGCCTTAGATGGCGGAATTTTGAGCGTCAGGAGGGTGGGGTGGCTAGGCAGATTGCCTAAAGACATCTCGGGAGACCTGATATTAATCAGATTTAAATACAGGAATATTGTCCCCTACTTAAGACTTTCTCAACCAAAACCAGGAGATGGCCCTATTTCTACTTGGGACTTGTTTGACTTTTATCCGGGACCCAGAGTAATGAACAATAACACTTGGTGAATAGAACAGTTTTTAAAACTAGTGATATTGTCATTTTGTTAAAGCGCACTTTTTAATAGTTCTCTTACCAATGATTTTAACTTCCTACTGAGTATCGGATCGTTTTTTAATTGAAATCTCTCGTTTTTTAATGTTTTATAAATTCTGTATAACAATGTATGCTTATATGATATTTTTATGAATATCGAATAAAGCTTATTTTGAACCTTTGAACCATAAAACACATTTTTTTCAGGAATCCACTCTCTGAAACCTTCTACTAATTTTTTTTAAATTTCTTTCAAGGCATCCACTCTCCCTAATCTTGCAAGAAAATTTCAATTAACTTGTTGAAATATTGCAATCACCCTTATCCAAAAACGAAATTTAAATCAACTTTTTTGTAGTAACACACTCACATTTTTCATTTAAACAAACACATTTTTTTCATGAATCTACTCTCTGAAACCTAAAACTAGTTTTAAATAAACTTCTTTCTAGGCATCCACTCTCCCTAATCTTGCAAGAAAATTTCAATTAACTTGTTGAAATGATGCATTCACGCCTATCCTGAAACTAAATTTAAATCAACTTTTTTGCAGTAACACACTCATATTTTTCATAAAACAAACACATTTTTTTTCAGGAATCCACTCTCTGAAACCTTCTACTCATTTTTTTTAAATTTCTTTCTAGGCATCCACTCTCCCTAATCTTGCAAGATTATTTTGATTAACTTGTTGAAATATTGCAATCACTCTTATCCAAAAACGAAATTTAAAAAACCTTTTTTCCAGTAACACACTCACATTTTTCATAAAACAAACCCATTTTTTTTCAGGAATCAACTCTCTGGAACGTAAAAATTAATTTTTAAAAAACATTCTTCTAGGCATCCACTCTCCCTAATCGTGCAAGAACATTTCTATTAACTTGTTGAAATACTGCAATCACCCTTATCCTGAAACTAAATTTAAATCAACTTTTTTGCAGAAACACACACACATTTTTCATTAAATGAACAGATTTTTTTTTTAGGAATACACTCTCTGAAACCTAAAACTAATTTTAAATAAACTTCTTTCTAGGCATCCACTCTTCCTAATCTTGCAAGAAAATGTCAAATAACTTGATGAAATAATGCATTCACGCCTATCCTGAAACGAAATTTAAATCAACTTTTTTGCAGTAACACACTCAAATTTTTCATTTAACAAACACATTTTTTTCAGGAATCCACTCTCTGAAACCTTCTACTCATTTTTTTAAAAATTTCTTTCTAGGCATCCACTCTCCCTAATCTTGCAAGAAAATTTCAATTAACTTGTTGAAATGATGCATTCATGCCTATCCTGAAACGAAATTTAAATCAACTTTTTGGCAGTAACACACTCACATTTTTCATAAAACAAATATTTATTTTTTTCAGGAATACACTCTCTGAAACCTAAAACTAATTTTAAATAAACTTCTTTCTAGGCATCCACTCTCCCTGATCTTGCAAGAAAATGTCAATTAACTTGTTGAAATAATGCATTCACGCCTATCCTAAAACTAAATTTAAATTAACTTTTTTGAAGTAACACACTCACATTTTTCATAAAACAAAAATTTTTTTTTTCAGGAATCCACTCTCTGAAAAATTCTACTTGTTTTTTTAAAATTTCTTTCTAGGCATCCACTCTCCCTAATCTTGCAAGAAAATTTCAATTACCTTGTTGAAATGATGCATTCACGCCTATCCTGAAACAATATTTAAATCAACTTTTTTGCAGTAACTCACTCACATTTTTCATTTAACAAACACATTTTTTTCAGGAATCCACTCTCTGAAACCTTCTACTCATTTTTTTAAAAAATTTCTTTCTAGGCATCCACTCTCCCTAATCTTGCAAGAAAATTTCAATTAACTTGTTGAAATGATGCATTCATGCCTATCCTGAAACGAAATTTAAATCAACTTTTTGGCAGTAACACACTCACATTTTTCATAAAACAATTTTTTTTTCAGGAATCCACTCTCTGGAACCTAAAACTAATTTTTAAAAAACATCTTTCTAGGCATCCACTCTCCCTAATCTTGCAGGAACATTTCAATTAACTTGTTGAAATATTGCAATCACCCTTATCCAAAAACAAAATTTAATTCAACTTTTTTGTAGTAACACACTCACATTTTTCATTTAAACAAACACATTTTTTTCATGAATCTACTCTCTGAAACCTAAAACTAGTTTTAAATAAACTTCTTTCCAGGCATCCACTCTCCCTAATCTTGCAAGAAAATGTCAATTAACTTGTTGAAATGATGCATTCACACCTATCCTGAAACGAAATTTAAATCAACTTTTTTGCAGTAACACACTCACATTTTTCATATAACAAACACATTTTTTTCAGGAATCCACTCTCTGAAACCTTCTACTCATTTTTTTAAAATTTCTTTCTAGGCATCCACTCGCCCTAATCTTGCAAGAAAATTTCAATTAACTTGTTGAAATGATGCATTCACGCCTATCCTGAAACTAAATTTAAATCAACTTTTTTGCAGTAACACACTCACATTTTTCATAAAACAAACAATTTTTTTTTCAGGAATCCACTCTCTGGAACCTAAAACTAATTTTTAAAATACATCTTTCTAGGCATCCACTCTCCCTAATCTTGCATGAAAATTTCAATTAACTTGTTGAAAAATTGCAATCACCCTTATCCAAAAACGAAATTTAAATCAACTTTTTTGCAGTAACACACTCACATTTTTCATAAAACAAACGCATTTTTTTCAGGAATCTACTCTCTAAAACCTAAAACTAGTTTTAAATAAACTTCTTTCTAGGCATCCACTCTCCCTAATCTTGCAAGAAAATTTCAATTTACTTGTTGAAATGATGCATTCACACCTCTCCTGAAACTAAATTTAAATCAACTTTTTTGCAGTAACACACTCACATTTTTCATAAAACGAACACACTTTTTTCAGGAATCCACTCTCTGAAACCTTCTACTAAGTTTTTTAAAAATGTCTTTCTAGGCATCCCCTCTCCCTAATCTTGCAAGAACATTTGAATTAACTTGTTGAAATATTGCAATCACCCTTATCCAAAAACGAAATTTAAAACAACTTTTTTGCAGTAACACACTCAAATTTTTCATAAAACAAACCCACTTTTTTTCAGGAATCCACTTTCTGGAACCTAAAACTAAGTTTTTAAAAAATGTCTTTCTAGGCATTCACTCTCCCTAATCTTGCAAGAAAATTTCAATTAACTTGTTGAAATATTGCAATCACCCTTATCCAAAAACGAAATTTAAATCAACTTTTTTGCAGTAACACACTCACATTTTTCATAAAACAAAAATATTTATTTTTTTCAGGAATCAACTCTCTGGAACCTAAAATGAATTTTTTAAAAACATCTTTCTAGGCATCCACTCTCCCTAATCGTGCAAGAACATTTCAATTAACTTGTTGAAATACTGCAATCACCCTTACCCTGAAACTAAATTTAGATCAACTTTTTTGCAGTAACACACACACATGTTTCATAAAATGAACAGATTTTCTCAGGAATACACTCTCTGAAACCTAAAACTAATTTTAAATAAACTTCTTTCTAGGCATCCACTCTCCCTGATCTTGCAAGAAAATGTCAATTAACTTGTTGAAATAATGCATTCACGCCTATCCTAAAACTAAATTTAAATTAACTTTTTTGCAGAAACACACTCACATTTTTCATAAAACAAAAATATTTTTTTTCAGGAATCCACTCTCTGAAAAATTCTACTTGTTTTTTTAAAATTTCTTTCTAGGCATCCACTCTCCCTAATCTTGCAAGAAAATTTCAATTACCTTGTTGAAATGATGCATTCACGCCTATCCTGAAACAAAATTTAAATCAACTTTTTTGCAGTAACACACTCACATTTTTCATAAAACACATTTTTTTCAGGAATCCACTCTCTGAAACCTTCTACTAATTTTTTTTAAATTTCTTTCAAGGCATCCACTCTCCCTAATCTTGCAAGAAAATTTCAATTAACTTGTTGAAATATTGCAATCACCCTTATCCAAAAACGAAATTTAAATCAACTTTTTTGTAGTAACACACTCACATTTTTCATTTAAACAAACACATTTTTTTCATGAATCTACTCTCTGAAACCTAAAACTAGTTTTAAATAAACTTCTTTCTAGGCATCCACTCTCCCTAATCTTGCAAGAAAATTTCAATTAACTTGTTGAAATGATGCATTCACGCCTATCCTGAAACTAAATTTAAATCAACTTTTTTGCAGTAACACACTCATATTTTTCATAAAACAAACACATTTTTTTTCAGGAATCCACTCTCTGAAACCTTCTACTCATTTTTTTAAAATTTCTTTCTAGGCATCCACTCTCCCTAATCTTGCAAGATTATTTTGATTAACTTGTTGAAATATTGCAATCACTCTTATCCAAAAACGAAATTTAAAAAACTTTTTTTCCAGTAACACACTCACATTTTTCATAAAACAAACCCATTTTTTTTCAGGAATCAACTCTCTGGAATGTAAAAATGAATTTTTAAAAAACATTCTTCTAGGCATCCACTCTTCCTAATCGTGCAAGAACATTTCAATTAACTTGTTGAAATACTGCAATCACCCTTATCCTGAAACTAAATTTGAAATCAACTTTTTTGCAGAAACACACACACATTTTTCATTAAATGAACAGATTTTTTTTTTAGGAATACACTCTCTGAAACCTAAAACTAATTTTAAATAAACTTCTTTCTAGGCATCCACTCTTCCTAATCTTGCAAGAAAATGTCAAATAACTTGATGAAATAATGCATTCACGCCTATCCTGAAACGAAATTTAAATCAACTTTTTTGCAGTAACACACTCACATTTTTCATTTAACAAACACATTTTCTTCAGGAATCCACTCTCTGAAACCTTCTACTCATCTTTTTTTAAAATTTCTTTCTAGGCATCCACTCTCCCTAATCTTGCAAGAAAATTTCAATTAACTTGTTGAAATGATGCATTCATGCCTATCCTGAAACGAAATTTAAATCAACTTTTTGGCAGTAACACACTCACATTTTTCATAAAACAAATATTTATTTTTTTCAGGAATCAACTCTCTGGAACCTAAAATGAATTTTTAAAAAACATCTTTCTAGGCATCCACTCTCCCTAATCGTGCAAGAACATTTCAATTAACTTGTTGAAATACTGCAATCACCCTTATCCTGAAACTAAATTTAGATCAACTTTTTTGCAGTAACACACACACATTTTTCATAAAATGAACAGATTTTTTTCAGGAATACACTCTCTGAAACCTAAAACTAATTTTAAATAAACTTCTTTCTAGGCATCCACTCTCCCTGATCTTGCAAGAAAATGTCAATTAACTTGTTGAAATATTGCATTCACGCCTATCCTAAAACTAAATTTAAATTAACTTTTTTGAAGTAACACACTCACATTTTTCATAAAACAAAAAATTTTTTTTTCAGGAATCCACTCTCTGAAAAATTCTACTTGTTTTTTTTAAAATTTCTTTCTAGGCATCCACTCTCCCTAATCTTGCAAGAAAATTTCAATTACCTTGTTGAAATGATGCATTCACGCCTATCCTGAAACAATATTTAAATCAACTTTTTTGCAGTAACTCACTCACATTTTTCATTTAACAAACACATTTTTTTCAGGAATCCACTCTCTGAAACCTTCTACTCATTTTTTTAAAAATTTCTTTCTAGGCATCCACTCTCCCTAATCTTGTAAGAAAATTTCAATTAACTTGATGAAATGAGGCATTCATGCCTATCCTGAAACGAAATTTAAATCAACTTGTTGGCAGTAACACACTCACATTTTTCATAAAACAATTTTTTTTTCAGGAATCCACTCTCTGGAACCTAAAACTAATTTTTAAAAAACATCTTTCTAGGCATCCACTCTCCCTAATCTTGCAGGAACATTTCAATTAACTTGTTGAAATATTGCAATCACCCTTATCCAAAAACGAAATTTAAATCAACTTTTTTGTAGTAACACACTCACATTTTTCATTTAAACAAACACATTTTTTTCATGAATCTACTCTCTGAAACCTAAAACTAGTTTTAAATAAACTTCTTTCTAGGCATCCACTCTCCCTAATCTTGCAAGAAAATTTCAATTAACTTGTTGAAATGATGCATTCACGCCTATCCTGAAACTAAATTTAAATCAACTTTTTTGCAGTAACACACTCATATTTTTCATAAAACAAACACATTTTTTTTCAGGAATCCACTCTCTGAAACCTTCTACTCATTTTTTTAAAATTTCTTTCTAGGCATCCACTCTCCCTAATCTTGCAAGAATATTTTAATTAACTTGTTGAAATATTGCAATCACTCTTATCCAAAAACGAAATTTAAAAAACTTTTTTTCCAGTAACACACTCACATTTTTCATAAAACAAACCCATTTTTTTTCAGGAATCAACTCTCCGGAACCTAAAATGAATTTTCAAAAAACATTCTTCTAGGCATCCACTCTCCCTAATCGTGCAAGAACATTTCAATTAACTTGTTGAAATACTGCAATCACCATTATCCTGAAACTAAATTTAAATCAACTTTTTTGCAGTAACACAATCACATTTTTCATAAAACAAACCCATTTTTTTTCAGGAATTAACTCTCTGGAACGTAAAAATGAATTTTTAAAAAACATCTCTCTAGGCATCCACTCTCCCTAATTGTTCAAGAACATTTCAATTAAGTTGTTGAAATACTGCAATCACCCTTATCCTGAAACTAAATTTAAATCAACTTTTTTGCAGTAACACACACACATTTTTCGTAAAATGAACAGATTTTTTTCAGGAATACACTCTCTGAAACCTAAAACTAATTTTAAATAAACTTCTTTCCAGGCATCCACTCTCCCTAATCTTGCAAGAAAATGTCAATTAACTTGTTGAAATGATGCATTCACGTCTATCCTGAAACTAAATTTAAATCAACTTTTTTGCAGTAACACACTCATATTTTTCATAAAACAAACACAATTTTTTTCAGGAATCCACTCTCTGAAACCTTCTACTCATTTTTTTTAAATTTCTTTCTAGGCATCCACTCTCCCTAATCTTGCAAGAATATTTTGATTAACTTGTTGAAATATTGCAATCACTCTTATCCAAAAAGGAAATTTAAAAAACTTTTTTTCCAGTAACACACTCACATTTTTCATAAAACAAACCCATTTTTTTTCAGGAATCAACTCTCTGGAACGTAAAAATGAATTTTTAAAAAACATTCTTCTAGGCATCCACTCTCCCTAATCGTGCAAGAACTTTTCAATTAACTTGTTGAAATACTGCAATCACCCTTATCCTGAAACTAAATTTAAATCAACTTTTTTGCAGAAACACACACACATTTTTCATTAAATTGACAGATTTTTTTTTTAGGAATACACTCTCTGAAACCTAAAACTAATTTTAAATAAACTTCTTTCTAGGCATCCGCTCTTCCTAATCTTGCAAGAAAATGTCAAATAACTTGATGAAATAATGCATTCACGCCTATCCTGAAACGAAATTTAAATCAACTTTTTTGCAGTAACACACTCAAATTTTTCATTTAACAAACACATTTTTTTCAGGAATCCACTCTCTGAAACCTTCTACTCATTTTTTTAAAAATTTCTTTCTAGGCATCCACTCTCCCTAATCTTGCAAGAAAATTTCAATTAACTTGTTGAAATGATGCATTCATGCCTATCCTGAAACGAAATTTAAATCAACTTTTTGGCAGTAACACACTCACATTTTTCATAAAACAAATATTTATTTTTTTCAGGAATACACTCTCTGAAACCTAAAACTAATTTTAAATAAACTTCTTTCTAGGCATCCACTCTCCCTGATCTTGCAAGAAAATGTCAATTAACTTGTTGAAATAATGCATTCACGCCTATCCTAAAACTAAATTTAAATTAACTTTTTTGAAGTAACACACTCACATTTTTCATAAAACAAAAATTTTTTTTTCAGGAATCCACTCTGAAAAATTCTACTTGTTTTTTTAAAATTTCTTTCTAGGCATCCACTCTCCCTAATCTTGCAAGAAAATTTCAATTACCTTGTTGAAATGATGCATTCACGCCTATCCTGAAACAATATTTAAATCAACTTTTCTGCAGTAACTCACTCACATTTTTCATTTAACAAACACATTTTTTTCAGGAATCCACTCTCTGAAACCTTCTACTCATTTTTTTAAAAAATTTCTTTCTAGGCATCCACTCTCCCTAATCTTGCAAGAAAATTTCAATTAACTTGTTGAAATGATGCATTCATGCCTATCCTGAAACGAAATTTAAATCAACTTTTTGGCAGTAACACACTCACATTTTTCATAAAACAATTTTTTTTTCAGGAATCCACTCTCTGGAACCTAAAACTAATTTTTAAAAAACATCTTTCTAGGCATCCACTCTCCCTAATCTTGCAGGAACATTTCAATTAACTTGTTGAAATATTGCAATCACCCTTATCCAAAAACGAAATTTAAATCAACTTTTTTGTAGTAACACACTCACATTTTTCATTTAAACAAACACATTTTTTTCATGAATCTACTCTCTGAAACCTAAAACTAGTTTTAAATAAACTTCTTTCTAGGCATCCACTCTCCCTAATCTTGCAAGAAAATTTCAATTAACTTGTTGAAATGATGCATTCACGCCTATCCTGAAACTAAATTTAAATCAACTTTTTTGCAGTACCACACTCATATTTTTCATAAAACAAACACATTTTTTTTCAGGAATCCACTCTCTGAAACCTTCTACTCATTTTTTTAAAATTTCTTTCTAGGCATCCACTCTCCCTAATCTTGCAAGAATATTTTGATTAACTTGTTGAAATATTGCAATCACTCTTATCCAAAAACGAAATTTAAAAAACTTTTTTTCCAGTAACACTCACATTTTTCATAAAACAAACCCATTTTTTTTCAGGAATCAACTCTCCGGAATCTAAAATGAATTTTCAAAAAACATTCTTCTAGGCATCCACTCTCCCTAATCGTGCAAGAACATTTCAATTAACTTGTTGAAATACTGCAATCACCATTATCCTGAAACTAAATTTAAATCAACTTTTTTGCAGTAACACAATCACATTTTTCATAAAACAAACCCATTTTTTTTCAGGAATCAACTCTCTGGAACGTAAAAATGAATTTTTAAAAAACATCTCTCTAGGCATCCACTCTCCCTAATCGTTCAAGAACATTTCAATTAAGTTGTTGAAATACTGCAATCACCCATATCCTGAAACTAAATTTAAATCAACTTTTTTGCAGTAACACACACACATTTTTCGTAAAATGAACAGATTTTTTTCAGGAATACACTCTCTGAAACCTAAAACTAATTTTAAATAAACTTCTTTCCAGGCATCCACTCTCCCTAATCTTGCAAGAAAATGTCAATTAACTTGTTGAAATGATGCATTCACGTCTATTCTGAAACTAAATTTAAATCAACTTTTTTGCAGTAACACACTCATATTTTTCATAAAACAAACACAATTTTTTTCAGGAATCCACTCTCTGAAACCTTCTACTCATTTTTTTTAAATTTCTTTCTAGGCATCCACTCTCCCTAATCTTGCAAGAATATTTTGATTAACTTGTTGAAATATTGCAATCACTCTTATCCAAAAAGGAAATTTAAAAAACTTTTTTTCCAGTAACACACTCACATTTTTCATAAAACAAACCCATTTTTTTTCAGGAATCAACTCTCTGGAACCTAAAATGAATTTTTAAAAAACATTCTTCTAGGCATCCACTCTCCCTAATCATGCAAGAACATTTCAATTGACTTGTTGAAATACTGCAATCACCATTATCCTGAAACTAAATTTAAATCAACTTTTTTGCAGTAACACACTCAAATTTTTCATTTAACAAACACATTTTTTTCAGGAATCCACTCTCTGAAACCTTCTACTCATTTTTTTAAAAATTTCTTTCTAGGCATCCACTCTCCCTAATCTTGCAAGAAAATTTCAATTAACTTGTTGAAATGATGCATTCATGCCTATCCTGAAACGAAATTTAAATCAACTTTTTGGCAGTAACACACTCACATTTTTCATAAAACAAATATTTATTTTTTTCAGGAATACACTCTCTGAAACCTAAAACTAATTTTAAATAAACTTCTTTCTAGGCATCCACTCTCCCTGATCTTGCAAGAAAATGTCAATTAACTTGTTGAAATAATGCATTCACGCCTAACCTAAAACTAAATTTAAATTAACTTTTTTGCAGAAACACACTCACATTTTTCATAAAACAAAAATATTTTTTTTCAGGAATCCACTCTCTGAAAAATTCTACTTGTTTTTTTAAAATTTCTTTCTAGGCATCCACTCTCCATAATCTTGCAAGAAAATTTCAATTACCTTGTTGAAATGATGCATTCACGCCTATCCTGAAACAAAATTTAAATCAACTTTTTTGCAGTAACACACTCACATTTTTCATAAAACACATTTTTTTCAGGAATCCACTCTCTGAAACCTTCTACTAATTTTTTTTAAATTTCTTTCAAGGCATCCACTCTCCCTAATCTTGCAAGAAAATTTCAATTAACTTGTTGAAATATTGCAATCACCCTTATCCAAAAACGAAATTTAAATCAACTTTTTTGTAGTAACACACTCACATTTTTCATTTAAACAAACACATTTTTTTCATGAATCTACTCTCTGAAACCTAAAACTAGTTTTAAATAAACTTCTTTCTAGGCATCCACTCTCCCTAATCTTGCAAGAAAATTTCAATTAACTTGTTGAAATGATGCATTCACGCCTATCCTGAAACTAAATTTAAATCAACTTTTTTGCAGTAACACACTCATATTTTTCATAAAACAAACACATTTTTTTTCAGGAATCCACTCTCTGAAACCTTCTACTCATTTTTTTAAAATTTCTTTCTAGGCATCCACTCTCCCTAATCTTGCAAGATTATTTTGATTAACTTGTTGAAATATTGCAATCACTTATCCAAAAACGAAATTTAAAAAACTTTTTTTCCAGTAACACACTCACATTTTTCATAAAACAAACCCATTTTTTTTCAGGAATCAACTCTCTGGAACGTAAAAATGAATTTTTAAAAAACATTCTTCTAGGCATCCACTCTTCCTAATCGTGCAAGAACATTTCAATTAACTTGTTGAAATACTGCAATCACCCTTATCCTGAAACTAAATTTGAAATCAACTTTTTTGCAGAAACACACACACATTTTTCATTAAATGAACAGATTTTTTTTTTAGGAATACACTCTCTGAAACCTAAAACTAATTTTAAATAAACTTCTTTCTAGGCATCCACTCTTCCTAATCTTGCAAGAAAATGTCAAATAACAATTAACTTGTTGAAATACTGCAATCACCCTTATCCTGAAACTAAATTTAGATCAACTTTTTTGCAGTAACACACACACATTTTTCATAAAATGAACAGATTTTTTTCAGGAATACACTCTCTGAAACCTAAAACTAATTTTAAATAAACTTCTTTCTAGGCATCCACTCTCCCTGATCTTGCAAGAAAATGTCAATTAACTTGTTGAAATAATGCATTCACGCCTATCCTAAAACTAAATTTAAATTAACTTTTTTGAAGTAACACACTCACATTTTTCATAAAACAAAAATTTTTTTTTTCAGGAATCCACTCTCTGAAAAATTCTACTTGTTTTTTTAAAATTTCTTTCTAGGCATCCACTCTCCCTAATCTTGCAAGAAAATTTCAATTACCTTGTTGAAATGATGCATTCACGCCTATCCTGAAACAATATTTAAATCAACTTTTTTGCAGTAACTCACTCACATTTTTCATTTAACAAACACATTTTTTTCAGGAATCCACTCTCTGAAACCTTCTACTCATTTTTTTAAAAATTTCTTTCTAGGCATCCACTCTCCCTAATCTTGTAAGAAAATTTCTACTCATTTTTTTTAAATTTCTTTCTAGGCATCCACTCTCCCTAATCTTGCAAGAATATTTTGATTAACTTGTTGAAATATTGCAATCACTCTTATCCAAAAAGGAAATTTAAAAAACTTTTTTTCCAGTAACACACTCACATTTTTCATAAAACAAACCCATTTTTTTTCAGGAATCAACTCTCTGGAACCTAAAATGAATTTTTAAAAAACATTCTTCTAGGCATCCACTCTCCCTAATCATGCAAGAACATTTCAATTGACTTGTTGAAATACTGCAATCACCATTATCCTGAAACTAAATTTAAATCAACTTTTTTGCAGTAACACACTCAAATTTTTCATTTAACAAACACATTTTTTTCAGGAATCCACTCTCTGAAACCTTCTACTCATTTTTTTAAAAATTTCTTTCTAGGCATCCACTCTCCCTAATCTTGCAAGAAAATTTCAATTAACTTGTTGAAATGATGCATTCATGCCTATCCTGAAACGAAATTTAAATCAACTTTTTGGCAGTAACACACTCACATTTTTCATAAAACAAATATTTATTTTTTTCAGGAATACACTCTCTGAAACCTAAAACTAATTTTAAATAAACTTCTTTCTAGGCATCCACTCTCCCTGATCTTGCAAGAAAATGTCAATTAACTTGTTGAAATAATGCATTCACGCCTAACCTAAAACTAAATTTAAATTAACTTTTTTGCAGAAACACACTCACATTTTTCATAAAACAAAAATATTTTTTTTCAGGAATCCACTCTCTGAAAAATTCTACTTGTTTTTTTAAAATTTCTTTCTAGGCATCCACTCTCCATAATCTTGCAAGAAAATTTCAATTACCTTGTTGAAATGATGCATTCACGCCTATCCTGAAACAAAATTTAAATCAACTTTTTTGCAGTAACACACTCACATTTTTCATAAAACACATTTTTTTCAGGAATCCACTCTCTGAAACCTTCTACTAATTTTTTTTAAATTTCTTTCAAGGCATCCACTCTCCCTAATCTTGCAAGAAAATTTCAATTAACTTGTTGAAATATTGCAATCACCCTTATCCAAAAACGAAATTTAAATCAACTTTTTTGTAGTAACACACTCACATTTTTCATTTAAACAAACACATTTTTTTCATGAATCTACTCTCTGAAACCTAAAACTAGTTTTAAATAAACTTCTTTCTAGGCATCCACTCTCCCTAATCTTGCAAGAAAATTTCAATTAACTTGTTGAAATGATGCATTCACGCCTATCCTGAAACTAAATTTAAATCAACTTTTTTGCAGTAACACACTCATATTTTTCATAAAACAAACACATTTTTTTTCAGGAATCCACTCTCTGAAACCTTCTACTCATTTTTTTAAAATTTCTTTCTAGGCATCCACTCTCCCTAATCTTGCAAGATTATTTTGATTAACTTGTTGAAATATTGCAATCACTTATCCAAAAACGAAATTTAAAAAACTTTTTTTCCAGTAACACACTCACATTTTTCATAAAACAAACCCATTTTTTTTCAGGAATCAACTCTCTGGAACGTAAAAATGAATTTTTAAAAAACATTCTTCTAGGCATCCACTCTTCCTAATCGTGCAAGAACATTTCAATTAACTTGTTGAAATACTGCAATCACCCTTATCCTGAAACTAAATTTGAAATCAACTTTTTTGCAGAAACACACACACATTTTTCATTAAATGAACAGATTTTTTTTTTAGGAATACACTCTCTGAAACCTAAAACTAATTTTAAATAAACTTCTTTCTAGGCATCCACTCTTCCTAATCTTGCAAGAAAATGTCAAATAACTTGATGAAATAATGCATTCACGCCTATCCTGAAACGAAATTTAAATCAACTTTTTTGCAGTAACACACTCACATTTTTCATTTAACAAACACATTTTCTTCAGGAATCCACTCTCTGAAACCTTCTACTCATCTTTTTTTTAAATTTCTTTCTAGGCATCCACTCTCCCTAATCTTGCAAGAAAATTTCAATTAACTTGTTGAAATGATGCATTCATGCCTATCCTGAAACGAAATTTAAATCAACTTTTTGGCAGTAACACACTCACATTTTTCATAAAACAAATATTTATTTTTTTCAGGAATCAACTCTCTGGAACCTAAAATGAATTTTTAAAAAACATCTTTCTAGGCATCCACTCTCCCTAATCGTGCAAGAACATTTCAATTAACTTGTTGAAATACTGCAATCACCCTTATCCTGAAACTAAATTTAGATCAACTTTTTTGCAGTAACACACACACATTTTTCATAAAATGAACAGATTTTTTTCAGGAATACACTCTCTGAAACCTAAAACTAATTTTAAATAAACTTCTTTCTAGGCATCCACTCTCCCTGATCTTGCAAGAAAATGTCAATTAACTTGTTGAAATAATGCATTCACGCCTATCCTAAAACTAAATTTAAATTAACTTTTTTGAAGTAACACACTCACATTTTTCATAAAACAAAAATTTTTTTTTTCAGGAATCCACTCTCTGAAAAATTCTACTTGTTTTTTTAAAATTTCTTTCTAGGCATCCACTCTCCCTAATCTTGCAAGAAAATTTCAATTACCTTGTTGAAATGATGCATTCACGCCTATCCTGAAACAATATTTAAATCAACTTTTTTGCAGTAACTCACTCACATTTTTCATTTAACAAACACATTTTTTTCAGGAATCCACTCTCTGAAACCTTCTACTCATTTTTTTAAAAATTTCTTTCTAGGCATCCACTCTCCCTAATCTTGTAAGAAAATTTCAATTAACTTGTTGAAATGATGCATTCATGCCTATCCTGAAACGAAATTTAAATCAACTTTTTGGCAGTAACACACTCACATTTTTCATAAAACAATTTTTTTTTCAGGAATCCACTCTCTGGAACCTAAAACTAATTTTTAAAAAACATCTTTCTAGGCATCCACTCTCCCTAATCTTGCAGGAACATTTCAATTAACTTGTTGAAATATTGCAATCACCCTTATCCAAAAACGAAATTTAAATCAACTTTTTTGTAGTAACACACTCACATTTTTCATTTAAACAAACACATTTTTTTCATGAATCTACTCTCTGAAACCTAAAACTAGTTTTAAATAAACTTCTTTCTAGGCATCCACTCTCCCTAATCTTGCAAGAAAATTTCAATTAACTTGTTGAAATGATGCATTCACGCCTATCCTGAAACTAAATTTAAATCAACTTTTTTGCAGTAACACACTCATATTTTTCATAAAACAAACACATTTTTTTTCAGGAATCCACTCTCTGAAACCTTCTACTCATTTTTTTAAAATTTCTTTCTAGGCATCCACTCTCCCTAATCTTGCAAGAATATTTTGATTAACTTGTTGAAATATTGCAATCACTCTTATCCAAAAACGAAATTTAAAAAACTTTTTTTCCAGTAACACACTCACATTTTTCATAAAACAAACCCATTTTTTTTCAGGAATCAACTCTCCGGAACCTAAAATGAATTTTCAAAAAACATTCTTCTAGGCATCCACTCTCCCTAATCGTGCAAGAACATTTCAATTAACTTGTTGAAATACTGCAATCACCATTATCCTGAAACTAAATTTAAATCAACTTTTTTGCAGTAACACAATCACATTTTTCATAAAACAAACCCATTTTTTTTCAGGAATCAACTCTCTGGAACGTAAAAATGAATTTTTAAAAAACATCTCTCTAGGCATCCACTCTCCCTAATTGTTCAAGAACATTTCAATTAAGTTGTTGAAATACTGCAATCACCCTTATCCTGAAACTAAATTTAAATCAACTTTTTTGCAGTAACACACACACATTTTTCGTAAAATGAACAGATTTTTTTCAGGAATACACTCTCTGAAACCTAAAACTAATTTTAAATAAACTTCTTTCCAGGCATCCACTCTCCCTAATCTTGCAAGAAAATGTCAATTAACTTGTTGAAATGATGCATTCACGTCTATCCTGAAACTAAATTTAAATCAACTTTTTTGCAGTAACACACTCATATATTTCATAAAACAAACACAATTTTTTTAAGGAATCCACTCTCTGAAACCTTCTACTCATTTTTTTTAAATTTCTTTCTAGGCATCCACTCTCCCTAATCTTGCAAGAATATTTTGATTAACTTGTTGAAATATTGCAATCACTCTTATCCAAAAAGGAAATTTAAAAAACTTTTTTTCCAGTAACACACTCACATTTTTCATAAAACAAACCCATTTTTTTCAGGAATCAACTCTCTGGAACCTAAAATGAATTTTTAAAAAACATTCTTCTAGGCATCCACTCTCCCTAATCGTGCAAGAACATTTCAATTGACTTGTTGAAATACTGCAATCACCATTATCCTGAAACTAAATTTAAATCAACTTTTTTGCAGTAACACAATCACATTTTTCATAAAACAAACCCATTTTTTCTCAGGAATCAACTCTCTGGAACGTAAAAATGAATTTTTAAAAAACATCTTTCTAGGCATCCACTCTCCCTAATCGTGCAAGAACATTTCAATTAACTTGTTGAAATACTGCAATCACCCTGATCCTGAAACTAAATTTGAATCAACTGTTTTGCAGTAACACACACACATTTTTCATAAAATGAACAGATTTTTTTCAGCAATACACTCTCTGAAACCAAAAACTAATTTTAAATAAACTTCTTTCCAGGCATCCACTCTCCCTAATCTTGCAAGAAAATGTCAATTAACTTGTTGAAATGATGCATTTACGCCTATCCTGAAACGAAATTTAAATCAACTTTTTGCAGTAACACACTCACATTTTTCATATAACAAACACTTTTTTTTCAGGAATCCACTCTCTGAAACCTTCTACTCATTTTTTTTAAATTTCTTTCTAGGCATCCACTCGCCCTAATCTTGCAAGAAAATTTCAATTAACTTGTTGAAATGATGCATTCACGCCTATCCTGAAACTAAATTTAAATCAACTTTTTTGCAGTAACACACTCACATTTTTCATAAAACAAACAATTTTTTTTTCAGGAATCCACTCTCTGGAACCTAAAACTAATTTTTAAAATACATCTTTCTAGGCATCCACTCTCCCTAATCTTGCAAGAAAATTTGAATTAACTTGTTGAAATATTGCAATCACCCTTATCCAAAAACGAAATTTAAAACAACTTTTTTGCAGTAACACACTCAAATTTTTCATAAAACAAACCCACTTTTTTTCAGGAATCCACTTTCTGGAACCTAAAACTAAGTTTTTTAAAAATGTCTTTCTAGGCATTCACTCTCCCTAATCTTGCAAGAAAATTTCAATTAACTTGTTGAAATATTGCAATCACCCTTATCCAAAAACGAAATTTAAATCAACTTTTTTGCAGTAACACACTCACATTTTTCATAAAACAAATATTTATTTTTTTCAGGAATCAACTCTCTGGAACCTAAAATGAATTTTTAAAAAACATCTTTCTAGGCATCCACTCTCCCTAATCGTTCAAGAACATTTCAATTAACTTGTTGAAATACTGCAATCACCCTTATCCTGAAACTAAATTTAGATCAACTTTTTTGCAGTAACACACACACATTTTTCATAAAATGAACAGATTTTTTTCAGGAATACACTTTCTGAAACCTAAAACTAATTTTAAATAAACTTCTTTCTCGGCATCCACTCTCCCTGATCTTGCAAGAAAATGTCAATTAACTTGTTGAAATGATGCATTCACGCCTATCCTGAAACTAAATTTAAATCAACTTTTTTGCAGTAACACACTCATATTTTTCATAAAACAAACACATTTTTTTTCAGGAATCCACTCTCTGAAACCTTCTACTCATTTTTTTAAAATTTCTTTCTAGGCATCCACTCTCCCTAATCTTGCAAGAATATTTTGATTAACTTGTTGAAATATTGCAATCACTCTTATCCAAAAACGAAATTTAAAAAACTTTTTTTCCAGTAACACACTCACATTTTTCATAAAACAAACCCATTTTTTTTCAGGAATCAACTCTCCGGAACCTAAAATGAATTTTCAAAAAACATTCTTCTAGGCATCCACTCTCCCTAATCGTGCAAGAACATTTCAATTAACTTGTTGAAATACTGCAATCACCATTATCCTGAAACTAAATTTAAATCAACTTTTTTGCAGTAACACAATCACATTTTTCATAAAACAAACCCATTTTTTTTCAGGAATCAACTCTCTGGAACGTAAAAATGAATTTTTAAAAAACATCTCTCTAGGCATCCACTCTCCCTAATTGTTCAAGAACATTTCAATTAAGTTGTTGAAATACTGCAATCACCCTTATCCTGAAACTAAATTTAAATCAACTTTTTTGCAGTAACACACACACATTTTTCGTAAAATGAACAGATTTTTTTCAGGAATACACTCTCTGAAACCTAAAACTAATTTTAAATAAACTTCTTTCCAGGCATCCACTCTCCCTAATCTTGCAAGAAAATGTCAATTAACTTGTTGAAATGATGCATTCACGTCTATCCTGAAACTAAATTTAAATCAACTTTTTTGCAGTAACACACTCATATATTTCATAAAACAAACACAATTTTTTTAAGGAATCCACTCTCTGAAACCTTCTACTCATTTTTTTTAAATTTCTTTCTAGGCATCCACTCTCCCTAATCTTGCAAGAATATTTTGATTAACTTGTTGAAATATTGCAATCACTCTTATCCAAAAAGGAAATTTAAAAAACTTTTTTTCCAGTAACACACTCACATTTTTCATAAAACAAACCCATTTTTTTTCAGGAATCAACTCTCTGGAACCTAAAATGAATTTTTAAAAAACATTCTTCTAGGCATCCACTCTCCCTAATCGTGCAAGAACATTTCAATTGACTTGTTGAAATACTGCAATCACCATTATCCTGAAACTAAATTTAAATCAACTTTTTTGCAGTAACACAATCACATTTTTCATAAAACAAACCCATTTTTTCTCAGGAATCAACTCTCTGGAACGTAAAAATGAATTTTTAAAAAACATCTTTCTAGGCATCCACTCTCCCTAATCGTGCAAGAACATTTCAATTAACTTGTTGAAATACTGCAATCACCCTGATCCTGAAACTAAATTTGAATCAACTGTTTTGCAGTAACACACACACATTTTTCATAAAATGAACAGATTTTTTTCAGCAATACACTCTCTGAAACCAAAAACTAATTTTAAATAAACTTCTTTCCAGGCATCCACTCTCCCTAATCTTGCAAGAAAATGTCAATTAACTTGTTGAAATGATGCATTTACGCCTATCCTGAAACGAAATTTAAATCAACTTTTTGCAGTAACACACTCACATTTTTCATATAACAAACACATTTTTTTCAGGAATCCACTCTCTGAAACCTTCTACTCATTTTTTTTTAAATTTCTTTCTAGGCATCCACTCGCCCTAATCTTGCAAGAAAATTTCAATTAACTTGTTGAAATGATGCATTCACGCCTATCCTGAAACTAAATTTAAATCAACTTTTTTGCAGTAACACACTCACATTTTTCATAAAACAAACAATTTTTTTTTCAGGAATCCACTCTCTGGAACCTAAAACTAATTTTTAAAATACATCTTTCTAGGCATCCACTCTCCCTAATCTTGCAAGAAAATTTGAATTAACTTGTTGAAATATTGCAATCACCCTTATCCAAAAACGAAATTTAAAACAACTTTTTTGCAGTAACACACTCACATTTTTCATAAAACAAATATTTATTTTTTTCAGGAATCAACTCTCTGGAACCTAAAATGAATTTTTAAAAAACATCTTTCTAGGCATCCACTCTCCCTAATCGTGCAAGAACATTTCAATTAACTTGTTGAAATACTGCAATCACCCTTATCCTGAAACTAAATTTAGATCAACTTTTTTGCAGTAACACACACACATTTTTCATAAAATGAACAGATTTTTTTCAGGAATACACTCTCTGAAACCTAAAACTAATTTTAAATAAACTTCTTTCTAGGCATCCACTCTCCCTGATCTTGCAAGAAAATGTCAATTAACTTGTTGAAATAATGCATTCACGCCTATCCTAAAACTAAATTTAAATTAACTTTTTTGCAGTAACACACTCACATTTTTCATAAAACAAAAATATTTTTTTTCAGGAATCCACTCTCTGAAAAATTCTACTTGTTTTTTTAAAATTTCTTTCTAGGCATCCACTCTCCCTAATCTTGCAAGAAAATTTCAATTACCTTGTTGAAATGATGCATTCACGCCTATCCTGAAACAAAATTTAAATCAACTTTTTTGCAGTAACACACTCACATTTTTCATAAAACACATTTTTTTCAGGAATCCACTCTCTGAAACCTTCTACTAATTTTTTTTAAATTTCTTTCAAGGCATCCACTCTCCCTAATCTTGCAAGAAAATTTCAATTAACTTGTTGAAATATTGCAATCACCCTTATCCAAAAACGAAATTTAAATCAACTTTTTTGTAGTAACACACTCACATTTTTCATTTAAACAAACACATTTTTTTCATGAATCTACTCTCTGAAACCTAAAACTAGTTTTAAATAAACTTCTTTCTAGGCATCCACTCTCCCTAATCTTGCAAGAAAATTTCAATTAACTTGTTGAAATGATGCATTCATGCCTATCCTGAAACTAAATTTAAATCAACTTTTTTGCAGTAACACACTCATATTTTTCATAAAACCAACACATTTTTTTTCAGGAATCCACTCTCTGAAACCTTCTACTCATTTTTTTTAAATTTCTTTCTAGGCATCCACTCTCCCTAATCTTGCAAGATTATTTTGATTAACTTGTTGAAATATTGCAATCACTCTTATCCAAAAACGAAATTTAAAAAACTTTTTTTCCAGTAACACACTCACATTTTTCATAAAACAAACCCATTTTTTTTCAGGAATCAACTCTCTGGAACGTAAAAATGAATTTTTAAAAACCATTCTTCTAGGCATCCACTCTCCCTAATCGTGCAAGAACATTTCAATTAACTTGTTGAAATACTGCAATCACCCTTATCCTGAAACTAAATTTAAATCAACTTTTTTGCAGAAACACACACACATTTTTCATTAAATTAACAGATGTTTTTTTTTAGGAATACACTCTCTGAAACCTAAAACTAATTTTAAATAAACTTCTTTCTAGGCATCCACTCTTCCTAATCTTGCAAGAAAATGTCAAATAACTTGATGAAATAATGCATTCACGCCTATCCTGAAACGAAATTTAAATCAACTTTTTTGCAGTAACACACTCAAATTTTTCATTTAACAAACACATTTTTTTCAGGAATCCACTCTCTGAAACCTTCTACTCATTTTTTTAAAAATTTCTTTCTAGGCATCCACTCTCCCTAATCTTGCAAGAAAATTTCAATTAACTTGTTGAAATGATGCATTCATGCCTATCCTGAAACGAAATTTAAATCAACTTTTTGGCAGTAACACACTCACATTTTTCATAAAACAAATATTTATTTTTTTCAGGAATACACTCTCTGAAACCTAAAACTAATTTTAAATAAACTTCTTTCTAGGCATCCACTCTCCCTGATCTTGCAAGAAAATGTCAATTAACTTGTTGAAATAATGCATTCACGCCTATCCTAAAACTAAATTTAAATTAACTTTTTTGAAGTAACACACTCACATTTTTCATAAAACAAAAATTTTTTTTTCAGGAATCCACTCTCTGAAAAATTCTACTTGTTTTTTTAAAATTTCTTTCTAGGCATCCACTCTCCCTAATCTTGCAAGAAAATTTCAATTACCTTGTTGAAATGATGCATTCACGCCTATCCTGAAACAATATTTAAATCAACTTTTCTGCAGTAACTCACTCACATTTTTCATTTAACAAACACATTTTTTTCAGGAATCCACTCTCTGAAACCTTCTACTCATTTTTTTAAAAAATTTCTTTCTAGGCATCCACTCTCCCTAATCTTGCAAGAAAATTTCAATTAACTTGTTGAAATGATGCATTCATGCCTATCCTGAAACGAAATTTAAATCAACTTTTTGGCAGTAACACACTCACATTTTTCATAAAACAATTTTTTTTTCAGGAATCCACTCTCTGGAACCTAAAACTAATTTTTAAAAAACATCTTTCTAGGCATCCACTCTCCCTAATCTTGCAGGAACATTTCAATTAACTTGTTGAAATATTGCAATCACCCTTATCCAAAAACGAAATTTAAATCAACTTTTTTGTAGTAACACACTCACATTTTTCATTTAAACAAACACATTTTTTTCATGAATCTACTCTCTGAAACCTAAAACTAGTTTTAAATAAACTTCTTTCTAGGCATCCACTCTCCCTAATCTTGCAAGAAAATTTCAATTAACTTGTTGAAATGATGCATTCACGCCTATCCTGAAACTAAATTTAAATCAACTTTTTTGCAGTAACACACTCATATTTTTCATAAAACAAACACATTTTTTTTCAGGAATCCACTCTCTGAAACCTTCTACTCATTTTTTTTAAATTTCTTTCTAGGCATCCACTCTCCCTAATCTTGCAAGAATATTTTGATTAACTTGTTGAAATATTGCAATCACTCTTATCCAAAAAGGAAATTTAAAAAACTTTTTTTCCAGTAACACACTCACATTTTTCATAAAACAAACCCATTTTTTTTCAGGAATCAACTCTCTGGAACCTAAAATGAATTTTTAAAAAACATTCTTCTAGGCATCCACTCTCCCTAATCGTGCAAGAACATTTCAATTGACTTGTTGAAATACTGCAATCACCATTATCCTGAAACTAAATTTAAATCAACTTTTTTGCAGTAACACAATCACATTTTTCATAAAACAAACCCATTTTTTCTCAGGAATCAACTCTCTGGAACGTAAAAATGAATTTTTAAAAAACATCTTTCTAGGCATCCACTCTCCCTAATCGTGCAAGAACATTTCAATTAACTTGTTGAAATACTGCAATCACCCTGATCCTGAAACTAAATTTGAATCAACTGTTTTGCAGTAACACACACACATTTTTCATAAAATGAACAGATTTTTTTCAGCAATACACTCTCTGAAACCAAAAACTAATTTTAAATAAACTTCTTTCCAGGCATCCACTCTCCCTAATCTTGCAAGAAAATGTCAATTAACTTGTTGAAATGATGCATTTACGCCTATCCTGAAACGAAATTTAAATCAACTTTTTGCAGTAACACACTCACATTTTTCATATAACAAACACATTTTTTTCAGGAATCCACTCTCTGAAACCTTCTACTCATTTTTTTTAAATTTCTTTCTAGGCATCCACTCGCCCTAATCTTGCAAGAAAATTTCAATTAACTTGTTGAAATGATGCATTCACGCCTATCCTGAAACTAAATTTAAATCAACTTTTTTGCAGTAACACACTCACATTTTTCATAAAACAAACAATTTTTTTTTCAGGAATCCACTCTCTGGAACCTAAAACTAATTTTTAAAATACATCTTTCTAGGCATCCACTCTCCCTAATCTTGCAAGAAAATTTGAATTAACTTGTTGAAATATTGCAATCACCCTTATCCAAAAACGAAATTTAAAACAACTTTTTTGCAGTAACACACTCAAATTTTTCATAAAACAAACCCACTTTTTTTCAGGAATCCACTTTCTGGAACCTAAAACTAAGTTTTTTAAAAATGTCTTTCTAGGCATCCACTCGCCCTAATCTTGCAAGAAAATTTCAATTAACTTGTTGAAATGATGCATTCACGCCTATCCTGAAACTAAATTTAAATCAACTTTTTTGCAGTAACACACTCACATTTTTCATAAAACAAATATTTATTTTTTTCAGGAATCAACTCTCTGGAACCTAAAATGAATTTTTAAAAAACATCTTTCTAGGCATCCACTCTCCCTAATCGTGCAAGAACATTTCAATTAACTTGTTGAAATACTGCAATCACCCTTATCCTGAAACTAAATTTAGATCAACTTTTTTGCAGTAACACACACACATTTTTCATAAAATGAACAGATTTTTTTCAGGAATACACTCTCTGAAACCTAAAACTAATTTTAAATAAACTTCTTTCTAGGCATCCACTCTCCCTGATCTTGCAAGAAAATGTCAATTAACTTGTTGAAATAATGCATTCACGCCTATCCTAAAACTAAATTTAAATTAACTTTTTTGCAGTAACACACTCACATTTTTCATAAAACAAAAATATTTTTTTTCAGGAATCCACTCTCTGAAAAATTCTACTTGTTTTTTTAAAATTTCTTTCTAGGCATCCACTCTCCCTAATCTTGCAAGAAAATTTCAATTACCTTGTTGAAATGATGCATTCACGCCTATCCTGAAACAAAATTTAAATCAACTTTTTTGCAGTAACACACTCACATTTTTCATAAAACACATTTTTTTCAGGAATCCACTCTCTGAAACCTTCTACTAATTTTTTTTAAATTTCTTTCAAGGCATCCACTCTCCCTAATCTTGCAAGAAAATTTCAATTAACTTGTTGAAATATTGCAATCACCCTTATCCAAAAACGAAATTTAAATCAACTTTTTTGTAGTAACACACTCACATTTTTCATTTAAACAAACACATTTTTTTCATGAATCTACTCTCTGAAACCTAAAACTAGTTTTAAATAAACTTCTTTCTAGGCATCCACTCTCCCTAATCTTGCAAGAAAATTTCAATTAACTTGTTGAAATGATGCATTCATGCCTATCCTGAAACTAAATTTAAATCAACTTTTTTGCAGTAACACACTCATATTTTTCATAAAACCAACACATTTTTTTTCAGGAATCCACTCTCTGAAACCTTCTACTCATTTTTTTTAAATTTCTTTCTAGGCATCCACTCTCCCTAATCTTGCAAGATTATTTTGATTAACTTGTTGAAATATTGCAATCACTCTTATCCAAAAACGAAATTTAAAAAACTTTTTTTCCAGTAACACACTCACATTTTTCATAAAACAAACCCATTTTTTTTCAGGAATCAACTCTCTGGAACGTAAAAATGAATTTTTAAAAACCATTCTTCTAGGCATCCACTCTCCCTAATCGTGCAAGAACATTTCAATTAACTTGTTGAAATACTGCAATCACCCTTATCCTGAAACTAAATTTAAATCAACTTTTTTGCAGAAACACACACACATTTTTCATTAAATTAACAGATGTTTTTTTTTAGGAATACACTCTCTGAAACCTAAAACTAATTTTAAATAAACTTCTTTCTAGGCATCCACTCTTCCTAATCTTGCAAGAAAATGTCAAATAACTTGATGAAATAATGCATTCACGCCTATCCTGAAACGAAATTTAAATCAACTTTTTTGCAGTAACACACTCAAATTTTTCATTTAACAAACACATTTTTTTCAGGAATCCACTCTCTGAAACCTTCTACTCATTTTTTTAAAAATTTCTTTCTAGGCATCCACTCTCCCTAATCTTGCAAGAAAATTTCAATTAACTTGTTGAAATGATGCATTCATGCCTATCCTGAAACGAAATTTAAATCAACTTTTTGGCAGTAACACACTCACATTTTTCATAAAACAAATATTTATTTTTTTCAGGAATACACTCTCTGAAACCTAAAACTAATTTTAAATAAACTTCTTTCTAGGCATCCACTCTCCCTGATCTTGCAAGAAAATGTCAATTAACTTGTTGAAATAATGCATTCACGCCTATCCTAAAACTAAATTTAAATTAACTTTTTTGAAGTAACACACTCACATTTTTCATAAAACAAAAATTTTTTTTTCAGGAATCCACTCTCTGAAAAATTCTACTTGTTTTTTTAAAATTTCTTTCTAGGCATCCACTCTCCCTAATCTTGCAAGAAAATTTCAATTACCTTGTTGAAATGATGCATTCACGCCTATCCTGAAACAATATTTAAATCAACTTTTCTGCAGTAACTCACTCACATTTTTCATTTAACAAACACATTTTTTTCAGGAATCCACTCTCTGAAACCTTCTACTCATTTTTTAAAAAAATTTCTTTCTAGGCATCCACTCTCCCTAATCTTGCAAGAAAATTTCAATTAACTTGTTGAAATGATGCATTCATGCCTATCCTGAAACGAAATTTAAATCAACTTTTTGGCAGTAACACACTCACATTTTTCATAAAACAATTTTTTTTTCAGGAATCCACTCTCTGGAACCTAAAACTAATTTTTAAAAAACATCTTTCTAGGCATCCACTCTCCCTAATCTTGCAGGAACATTTCAATTAACTTGTTGAAATATTGCAATCACCCTTATCCAAAAACGAAATTTAAATCAACTTTTTTGTAGTAACACACTCACATTTTTCATTTAAACAAACACATTTTTTTCATGAATCTACTCTCTGAAACCTAAAACTAGTTTTAAATAAACTTCTTTCTAGGCATCCACTCTCCCTAATCTTGCAAGAAAATTTCAATTAACTTGTTGAAATGATGCATTCACGCCTATCCTGAAACTAAATTTAAATCAACTTTTTTGCAGTAACACACTCATATTTTTCATAAAACAAACACATTTTTTTCAGGAATCCACTCTCTGAAACCTTCTACTCATTTTTTTAAAATTTCTTTCTAGGCATCCACTCTCCCTAATCTTGCAAGAATATTTTGATTAACTTGTTGAAATATTGCAATCACTCTTATCCAAAAACGAAATTTAAAAAACTTTTTTTCCAGTAACACTCACATTTTTCATAAAACAAACCCATTTTTTTTCAGGAATCAACTCTCCGGAACCTAAAATGAATTTTCAAAAAACATTCTTCTAGGCATCCACTCTCCCTAATCGTGCAAGAACATTTCAATTAACTTGTTGAAATACTGCAATCACCATTATCCTGAAACTAAATTTAAATCAACTTTTTTGCAGTAACACAATCACATTTTTCATAAAACAAACCCATTTTTTTTCAGGAATCAACTCTCTGGAATGTAAAAATGAATTTTTAAAAAACATCTCTCTAGGCATCCACTCTCCCTAATCGTTCAAGAACATTTCAATTAAGTTGTTGAAATACTGCAATCACCCTTATCCTGAAACTAAATTTAAATCAACTTTTTTGCAGTAACACACACACATTTTTCGTAAAATGAACAGATTTTTTTCAGGAATACACTCTCTGAAACCTAAAACTAATTTTAAATAAACTTCTTTCCAGGCATCCACTCTCCCTAATCTTGCAAGAAAATGTCAATTAACTTGTTGAAATGATGCATTCACGTCTATTCTGAAACTAAATTTAAATCAACTTTTTTGCAGTAACACACTCATATTTTTCATAAAACAAACACAATTTTTTTCAGGAATCCACTCTCTGAAACCTTCTACTCATTTTTTTTAAATTTCTTTCTAGGCATCCACTCTCCCTAATCTTGCAAGAATATTTTGATTAACTTGTTGAAATATTGCAATCACTCTTATCCAAAAAGGAAATTTAAAAAACTTTTTTTCCAGTAACACACTCACATTTTTCATAAAACAAACCCATTTTTTTTCAGGAATCAACTCTCTGGAACCTAAAATGAATTTTTAAAAAACATTCTTCTAGGCATCCACTCTCCCTAATCATGAAAGAACATTTCAATTGACTTGTTGAAATACTGCAATCACCATTATCCTGAAACTAAATTTAAATCAACTTTTTTGCAGTAACACACTCAAATTTTTCATTTAACAAACACATTTTTTTCAGGAATCCACTCTCTGAAACCTTCTACTCATTTTTTTAAAAATTTCTTTCTAGGCATCCACTCTCCCTAATCTTGCAAGAAAATTTCAATTAACTTGTTGAAATGATGCATTCATGCCTATCCTGAAACGAAATTTAAATCAACTTTTTGGCAGTAACACACTCACATTTTTCATAAAACAAATATTTATTTTTTTCAGGAATACACTCTCTGAAACCTAAAACTAATTTTAAATAAACTTCTTTCTAGGCATCCACTCTCCCTGATCTTGCAAGAAAATGTCAATTAACTTGTTGAAATAATGCATTCACGCCTATCCTAAAACTAAATTTAAATTAACTTTTTTGAAGTAACACACTCACATTTTTCATTCAACAAACACATTTTTTTCAGGAATCCACTCTCTGAAACCTTCTACTCATTTTTTTAAAAAATTTCTTTCTAGGCATCCACTCTCCCTAATCTTGCAAGAAAATTTCAATTAACTTGTTGAAATGATGCATTCATGCCTATCCTGAAACGAAATTTAAATCAACTTTTTGGCAGTAACACACTCACATTTTTCATAAAACAAATAATTATTTTTTTCAGGAATCCACTCTCTGGAACCTAAAACTAATTTTTAAAAAACATCTTTCTAGGCATCCACTCTCCCTAATCTTGCAGGAACATTTCAATTAACTTGTTGAAATATTGCAATCACCCTTATCCAAAAACGAAATTTAAATCAACTTTTTTGTAGTAACACACTCACATTTTTCATTTAAACAAACACATTTTTTTCATGAATCTACTCTCTGAAACCTAAAACTAGTTTTAAATAAACTTCTTTCTAGGCATCCACTCTCCCTAATCTTGCAAGAAAATTTCAATTAACTTGTTGAAATGATGCATTCACGCCTATCCTGAAACTAAATTTAAATCAACTTTTTTGCAGTAACACACTCATATTTTTCATAAAACAAACACATTTTTTTTCAGGAATCCACTCTCTGAAACCTTCTACTCATTTTTTTAAAATTTCTTTCTAGGCATCCACTCTCCCTAATCTTGCAAGAATATTTTGATTAACTTGTTGAAATATTGCAATCACTCTTATCCAAAAACGAAATTTAAAAAACTTTTTTTCCAGTAACACTCACATTTTTCATAAAACAAACCCATTTTTTTTCAGGAATCAACTCTCCGGAACCTAAAATGAATTTTCAAAAAACATTCTTCTAGGCATCCACTCTCCCTAATCGTGCAAGAACATTTCAATTAACTTGTTGAAATACTGCAATCACCATTATCCTGAAACTAAATTTAAATCAACTTTTTTGCAGTAACACAATCACATTTTTCATAAAACAAACCCATTTTTTTTCAGGAATCAACTCTCTGGAACGTAAAAATGAATTTTTAAAAAACATCTCTCTAGGCATCCACTCTCCCTAATCGTTCAAGAACATTTCAATTAAGTTGTTGAAATACTGCAATCACCCTTATCCTGAAACTAAATTTAAATCAACTTTTTTGCAGTAACACACACACATTTTTCGTAAAATGAACAGATTTTTTTCAGGAATACACTCTCTGAAACCTAAAACTAATTTTAAATAAACTTCTTTCCAGGCATCCACTCTCCCTAATCTTGCAAGAAAATGTCAATTAACTTGTTGAAATGATGCATTCACGTCTATTCTGAAACTAAATTTAAATCAACTTTTTTGCAGTAACACACTCATATTTTTCATAAAACAAACACAATTTTTTTCAGGAATCCACTCTCTGAAACCTTCTACTCATTTTTTTTAAATTTCTTTCTAGGCATCCACTCTCCCTAATCTTGCAAGAATATTTTGATTAACTTGTTGAAATATTGCAATCACTCTTATCCAAAAAGGAAATTTAAAAAACTTTTTTTCCAGTAACACACTCACATTTTTCATAAAACAAACCCATTTTTTTTTCAGGAATCAACTCTCTGGAACCTAAAATGAATTTTTAAAAAACATTCTTCTAGGCATCCACTCTCCCTAATCGTGCAAGAACATTTCAATTGACTTGTTGAAATACTGCAATCACCATTATCCTGAAACTAAATTTAAATCAACTTTTTTGCAGTAACACAATCACATTTTTCATAAAACAAACCCATTTTTTCTCAGGAATCAACTCTCTGGAACGTAAAAATGAATTTTTAAAAAACATCTTTCTAGGCATCCACTCTCCCTAATCGTGCAAGAACATTTCAATTAACTTGTTGAAATACTGCAATTACCCTGATCCTGAAACTAAATTTGAATCAACTGTTTTGCAGTAACACACACACATTTTTCATAAAATGAACAGATTTTTTTCAGCAATACACTCTCTGAAACCAAAAACTAATTTTAAATAAACTTCTTTCCAGGCATCCACTCTCCCTAATCTTGCAAGAAAATGTCAATTAACTTGTTGAAATGATGCATTTACGCCTATCCTGAAACGAAATTTAAATCAACTTTTTTGCAGTAACACACTCACATTTTTCATATAACAAACACATTTTTTTCAGGAATCCACTCTCTGAAACCTTCTACTCATTTTTTTTAAATTTCTTTCTAGGCATCCACTCGCCCTAATCTTGCAAGAAAATTTCAATTAACTTGTTGAAATGATGCATTCACGCCTATCCTGAAACTAAATTTAAATCAACTTTTTTGCAGTAACACACTCACATTTTTCATAAAACAAACAATTTTTTTTTCAGGAATCCACTCTCTGGAACCTAAAACTAATTTTTAAAATACATCTTTCTAGGCATCCACTCTCCCTAATCTTGCATGAAAATTTCAATTAACTTGTTGAAAAATTGCAATCACCCTTATCCAAAAACGAAATTTAAATCAACTTTTTTGCAGTAACACACTCACATTTTTCATAAAACAAACACATTTTTTTCAGGAATCTACTCTCTGAAACCTAAAACTAGTTTTAAATAAACTTCTTTCTAGGCATCCACTCTCCCTAATCTTGCAAGAAAATTTCAATTTACTTGTTGAAATGATGCATTCACGCCTCTCCTGAAACTAAATTTAAATCAACTTTTTTGCAGTAACACACTCACATTTTTCATAAAACGAACACACTTTTTTTCAGGAATCCACTCTATGAAACCTTCTACTAAGTTTTTTAAAAATGTATTTCTAGGCATCCCCTCTCCCTAATCTTGCAAGAAAATTTGAATTAACTTGTTGAAATATTGCAATCACCCTTATCCAAAAACGAAATTTAAAACAACTTTTTTGCAGTAACACACTCAAATTTTTCATAAAACAAACCCACTTTTTTTCAGGAATCCACTTTCTGGAACCTAAAACTAAGTTTTTTAAAAATGTCTTTCTAGGCATTCACTCTCCCTAATCTTGCAAGAAAATTTCAATTAACTTGTTGAAATATTGCAATCACCCTTATCCAAAAACGAAATTTAAATCAACTTTTTTGCAGTAACACACTCACATTTTTCATAAAACAAATAATTATTTTTTTCAGGAATCAACTCTCTGGAACCTAAAATGAATTTTTTAAAAACATCTTTCTAGGCATCCACTCTCCCTAATCGTGCAAGAACATTTCAATTAACTTGTTGAAATACTGCAATCAGCCTTATCCTGAAACTAAATTTAGATCAACTTTTTTGCAGTAACACACACACATTTTTCATAAAATGAACAGATTTTTTTTCAGGAATACACTCTCTGAAACCTAAAACTAATTTTAAATAAACTTCTTTCTAGGCATCCACTCTCCCTAATCTTGCAAGAAAATTTCAATTTACTTGTTGAAATGATGCATTCACGCCTCTCCTGAAACTAAATTTAAATCAACTTTTTTGCAGTAACACACTCACATTTTTCATAAAACGAACACACTTTTTTTCAGGAATCCACTCCATGAAACCTTCTACTAAGTTTTTTAAAAATGTCTTTCTAGGCATCCCCTCTCCCTAATCTTGCAAGAAAATTTGAATTAACTTGTTGAAATATTGCAATCACCCTTATCCAAAAACGAAATTTAAAACAACTTTTTTGCAGTAACACACTCAAATTTTTCATAAAACAAACCCACTTTTTTTCAGGAATCCACTTTCTGGAACCTAAAACTAAGTTTTTTAAAAATGTCTTTCTAGGCATTCACTCTCCCTAATCTTGCAAGAAAATTTCAATTAACTTGTTGAAATATTGCAATCACCCTTATCCAAAAACGAAATTTAAATCAACTTTTTTGCAGTAACACACTCACATTTTTCATAAAACAAATAATTATTTTTTTCAGGAATCAACTCTCTGGAACCTAAAATGAATTTTTTAAAAACATCTTTCTAGGCATCCACTCTCCCTAATCGTGCAAGAACATTTCAATTAACTTGTTGAAATACTGCAATCAGCCTTATCCTGAAACTAAATTTAGATCAACTTTTTTGCAGTAACACACACACATTTTTCATAAAATGAACAGATTTTTTTTCAGGAATACACTCTCTGAAACCTAAAACTAATTTTAAATAAACTTCTTTCTAGGCATCCACTCTCCCTAATCTTGCAAGAAAATTTCAATTTACTTGTTGAAATGATGCATTCACGCCTATCCTGAAACTAAATTTAAATCAAGTTTTTTGCAGTAACACACTCACATTTTTCATAAAACGAACACACTTTTTTTCAGGAATCCACTCTATGAAACCTTCTACTAAGTTTTTTAAAAACGTCTTTCTAGGCATCCCCTCTCCCTAATCTTGCAAGAAAATTTCAATTAACTTGTTGAAATATTGCAATCACCCTTATCCAAAAAACGAAATTTAAAACAACTTTTTTGCAGTAACACACTCAAATTCTTCATAAAACAAACCCACTTTTTTCAGGAATCCACTTTCTGGAACCTAAAACTAAGTTTTTTTACAATGTCTTTCTAGGCATCCACTCTCCCTAATCTTGCAAGAAAATTTCAATTAACTTGTTGAAATATTGCAATCACTCTCATCCAAAAACAACTTTTTTGCAGTAACACGCTCACATTTTTCATAAAACGAACACACTTTTTTTCAGGAATCAACTCTCTGGAACCTAAAATGAATTTTTAAAAAACATCTTTCTAGGCATCCACTCTCCCTAATCTTGCAAGAAAATTTCAATTAACTTGTTGAAATATTGCAATCACCCTTATCCAAAAACCAAATTTAAATCAACTTTTTTGCAGTAACACACTCACATTTTTCATAAAACAAATAATTATTTTTTTCAGGAATCAACTCTCTGGAACATAAAATGAATTTTTGAAAAACATCTTTCTAGGCATCCACTCTCCCTAATCGTGCAAGAACATTTCAATTAACTTGTTGAAATACTGCAATCACCCTTATCCTGAAACTAAATTTAGATCAACTTTTTTGCAGTAACACACACACATTTTTCATAAAATGAACAGATTTTTTTTCAGGAATACACTCTCTGAAACCTAAAACTAATTTTAAATAAACTTCTTTCTAGGCATCCACTCTCCCTAATCTTGCAAGAAAATGTCAATTAACTTTTTGAAATAATGCATTCACGCCTATCTTGTAACTAAATTCAAATCAACTTTTTTGCAGTAACACACTCACATTTTTCATAAAACAAACACATTTTTTTTCAGGAATCCACTCTCTGAAACCTTCTACTCATTTTTTTAAAATTTCTTTCTAGGCATCCACTCTCCCTAATCTTGCAAGAATATTTTGATTAACTTGTTGAAATATTGCAATCACTCTTATCCAAAAACGAAATTTAAAAAACTTTTTTTCCAGTAACACACTCACATTTTTCATAAAACAAACCCATTTTTTTTCAGGAATCAACTCTCCGGAACCTAAAATGAATTTTCAAAAAACATTCTTCTAGGCATCCACTCTCCCTAATCGTGCAAGAACATTTCAATTAACTTGTTGAAATACTGCAATCACCATTATCCTGAAACTAAATTTAAATCAACTTTTTTGCAGTAACACAATCACATTTTTCATAAAACAAACCCATTTTTTTTCAGGAATCAACTCTCTGGAACGTAAAAATGAATTTTTAAAAAACATCTCTCTAGGCATCCACTCTCCCTAATTGTTCAAGAACATTTCAATTAAGTTGTTGAAATACTGCAATCACCCTTATCCTGAAACTAAATTTAAATCAACTTTTTTGCAGTAACACACACACATTTTTCGTAAAATGAACAGATTTTTTTCAGGAATACACTCTCTGAAACCTAAAACTAATTTTAAATAAACTTCTTTCCAGGCATCCACTCTCCCTAATCTTGCAAGAAAATGTCAATTAACTTGTTGAAATGATGCATTCACGTCTATCCTGAAACTAAATTTAAATCAACTTTTTTGCAGTAACACACTCATATATTTCATAAAACAAACACAATTTTTTTAAGGAATCCACTCTCTGAAACCTTCTACTCATTTTTTTTAAATTTCTTTCTAGGCATCCACTCTCCCTAATCTTGCAAGAATATTTTGATTAACTTGTTGAAATATTGCAATCACTCTTATCCAAAAAGGAAATTTAAAAAACTTTTTTTCCAGTAACACACTCACATTTTTCATAAAACAAACCCATTTTTTTTCAGGAATCAACTCTCTGGAACCTAAAATGAATTTTTAAAAAACATTCTTCTAGGCATCCACTCTCCCTAATCGTGCAAGAACATTTCAATTGACTTGTTGAAATACTGCAATCACCATTATCCTGAAACTAAATTTAAATCAACTTTTTTGCAGTAACACAATCACATTTTTCATAAAACAAACCCATTTTTTCTCAGGAATCAACTCTCTGGAACGTAAAAATGAATTTTTAAAAAACATCTTTCTAGGCATCCACTCTCCCTAACCGTGCAAGAACATTTCAATTAACTTGTTGAAATACTGCAATCACCCTGATCCTGAAACTAAATTTGAATCAACTGTTTTGCAGTAACACACACACATTTTTCATAAAATGAACAGATTTTTTTCAGCAATACACTCTCTGAAACCAAAAACTAATTTTAAATAAACTTCTTTCCAGGCATCCACTCTCCCTAATCTTGCAAGAAAATGTCAATTAACTTGTTGAAATGATGCATTTACGCCTATCCTGAAACGAAATTTAAATCAACTTTTTGCAGTAACACACTCACATTTTTCATATAACAAACACATTTTTTTCAGGAATCCACTCTCTGAAACCTTCTACTCATTTTTTTTAAATTTCTTTCTAGGCATCCACTCGCCCTAATCTTGCAAGAAAATTTCAATTAACTTGTTGAAATGATGCATTCACGCCTATCCTGAAACTAAATTTAAATCAACTTTTTTGCAGTAACACACTCACATTTTTCATAAAACAAACAATTTTTTTTTCAGGAATCCACTCTCTGGAACCTAAAACTAATTTTTAAAATACATCTTTCTAGGCATCCACTCTCCCTAATCTTGCAAGAAAATTTGAATTAACTTGTTGAAATATTGCAATCACCCTTATCCAAAAACGAAATTTAAAACAACTTTTTTGCAGTAACACACTCAAATTTTTCATAAAACAAACCCACTTTTTTTCAGGAATCCACTTTCTGGAACCTAAAACTAAGTTTTTTAAAAATGTCTTTCTAGGCATTCACTCTCCCTAATCTTGCAAGAAAATTTCAATTAACTTGTTGAAATATTGCAATCACCCTTATCCAAAAACGAAATTTAAATCAACTTTTTTGCAGTAACACACTCACATTTTTCATAAAACAAATATTTATTTTTTTCAGGAATCAACTCTCTGGAACCTAAAATGAATTTTTAAAAAACATCTTTCTAGGCATCCACTCTCCCTAATCGTGCAAGAACATTTCAATTAACTTGTTGAAATACTGCAATCACCCTTATCCTGAAACTAAATTTAGATCAACTTTTTTGCAGTAACACACACACATTTTTCATAAAATGAACAGATTTTTTTCAGGAATACACTCTCTGAAACCTAAAACTAATTTTAAATAAACTTCTTTCTAGGCATCCACTCTCCCTGATCTTGCAAGAAAATGTCAATTAACTTGTTGAAATAATGCATTCACGCCTATCCTAAAACTAAATTTAAATTAACTTTTTTGCAGTAACACACTCACATTTTTCATAAAACAAAAATATTTTTTTTCAGGAATCCACTCTCTGAAAAATTCTACTTGTTTTTTTAAAATTTCTTTCTAGGCATCCACTCTCCCTAATCTTGCAAGAAAATTTCAATTACCTTGTTGAAATGATGCATTCACGCCTATCCTGAAACAAAATTTAAATCAACTTTTTTGCAGTAACACACTCACATTTTTCATAAAACACATTTTTTTCAGGAATCCACTCTCTGAAACCTTCTACTAATTTTTTTTAAATTTCTTTCAAGGCATCCACTCTCCCTAATCTTGCAAGAAAATTTCAATTAACTTGTTGAAATATTGCAATCACCCTTATCCAAAAACGAAATTTAAATCAACTTTTTTGTAGTAACACACTCACATTTTTCATTTAAACAAACACATTTTTTTCATGAATCTACTCTCTGAAACCTAAAACTAGTTTTAAATAAACTTCTTTCTAGGCATCCACTCTCCCTAATCTTGCAAGAAAATTTCAATTAACTTGTTGAAATGATGCATTCATGCCTATCCTGAAACTAAATTTAAATCAACTTTTTTGCAGTAACACACTCATATTTTTCATAAAACAAACACATTTTTTTTCAGGAATCCACTCTCTGAAACCTTCTACTCATTTTTTTTAAATTTCTTTCTAGGCATCCACTCTCCCTAATCTTGCAAGATTATTTTGATTAACTTGTTGAAATATTGCAATCACTCTTATCCAAAAACGAAATTTAAAAAACTTTTTTTCCAGTAACACACTCACATTTTTCATAAAACAAACCCATTTTTTTTCAGGAATCAACTCTCTGGAACGTAAAAATGAATTTTTAAAAAACATTCTTCTAGGCATCCACTCTCCCTAATCGTGCAAGAACATTTCAATTAACTTGTTGAAATACTGCAATCACCCTTATCCTGAAACTAAATTTAAATCAACTTTTTTGCAGAAACACACACACATTTTTCATTAAATTAACAGATTTTTTTTTTAGGAATACACTCTCTGAAACCTAAAACTAATTTTAAATAAACTTCTTTCTAGGCATCCACTCTTCCTAATCTTGCAAGAAAATGTCAAATAACTTGATGAAATAATGCATTCACGCCTATCCTGAAACGAAATTTAAATCAACTTTTTTGCAGTAACACACTCAAATTTTTCATTTAACAAACACATTTTTTTCAGGAATCCACTCTCTGAAACCTTCTACTCATTTTTTTAAAAATTTCTTTCTAGGCATCCACTCTCCCTAATCTTGCAAGAAAATTTCAATTAACTTGTTGAAATGATGCATTCATGCCTATCCTGAAACGAAATTTAAATCAACTTTTTGGCAGTAACACACTCACATTTTTCATAAAACAAATATTTATTTTTTTCAGGAATACACTCTCTGAAACCTAAAACTAATTTTAAATAAACTTCTTTCTAGGCATCCACTCTCCCTGATCTTGCAAGAAAATGTCAATTAACTTGTTGAAATAATGCATTCACGCCTATCCTAAAACTAAATTTAAATTAACTTTTTTGAAGTAACACACTCACATTTTTCATAAAACAAAAATTTTTTTTTCAGGAATCCACTCTCTGAAAAATTCTACTTGTTTTTTTTAAATTTCTTTCTAGGCATCCACTCTCCCTAATCTTGCAAGAAAATTTCAATTACCTTGTTGAAATGATGCATTCACGCCTATCCTGAAACAATATTTAAATCAACTTTTCTGCAGTAACTCACTCACATTTTTCATTTAACAAACACATTTTTTTCAGGAATCCACTCTCTGAAACCTTCTACTCATTTTTTTAAAAAATTTCTTTCTAGGCATCCACTCTCCCTAATCTTGCAAGAAAATTTCAATTAACTTGTTGAAATGATGCATTCATGCCTATCCTGAAACGAAATTTAAATCAACTTTTTGGCAGTAACACACTCACATTTTTCATAAAACAATTTTTTTTTCAGGAATCCACTCTCTGGAACCTAAAACTAATTTTTAAAAAACATCTTTCTAGGCATCCACTCTCCCTAATCTTGCAGGAACATTTCAATTAACTTGTTGAAATATTGCAATCACCCTTATCCAAAAACGAAATTTAAATCAACTTTTTTGTAGTAACACACTCACATTTTTCATTTAAACAAACACATTTTTTTCATGAATCTACTCTCTGAAACCTAAAACTAGTTTTAAATAAACTTCTTTCTAGGCATCCACTCTCCCTAATCTTGCAAGAAAATTTCAATTAACTTGTTGAAATGATGCATTCACGCCTATCCTGAAACTAAATTTAAATCAACTTTTTTGCAGTAACACACTCATATTTTTCATAAAACAAACACATTTTTTTTCAGGAATCCACTCTCTGAAACCTTCTACTCATTTTTTTAAAATTTCTTTCTAGGCATCCACTCTCCCTAATCTTGCAAGAATATTTTGATTAACTTGTTGAAATATTGCAATCACTCTTATCCAAAAACGAAATTTAAAAAACTTTTTTTCCAGTAACACTCACATTTTTCATAAAACAAACCCATTTTTTTTCAGGAATCAACTCTCCGGAACCTAAAATGAATTTTCAAAAAACATTCTTCTAGGCATCCACTCTCCCTAATCGTGCAAGAACATTTCAATTAACTTGTTGAAATACTGCAATCACCATTATCCTGAAACTAAATTTAAATCAACTTTTTTGCAGTAACACAATCACATTTTTCATAAAACAAACCCATTTTTTTTCAGGAATCAACTCTCTGGAACGTAAAAATGAATTTTTAAAAAACATCTCTCTAGGCATCCACTCTCCCTAATCGTTCAAGAACATTTCAATTAAGTTGTTGAAATACTGCAATCACCCTTATCCTGAAACTAAATTTAAATCAACTTTTTTGCAGTAACACACACACATTTTTCGTAAAATGAACAGATTTTTTTCAGGAATACACTCTCTGAAACCTAAAACTAATTTTAAATAAACTTCTTTCCAGGCATCCACTCTCCCTAATCTTGCAAGAAAATGTCAATTAACTTGTTGAAATGATGCATTCACGTCTATTCTGAAACTAAATTTAAATCAACTTTTTTGCAGTAACACACTCATATTTTTCATAAAACAAACACAATTTTTTTCAGGAATCCACTCTCTGAAACCTTCTACTCATTTTTTTAAAATTTCTTTCTAGGCATCCACTCTCCCTAATCTTGCAAGAATATTTTGATTAACTTGTTGAAATATTGCAATCACTCTTATCCAAAAAGGAAATTTAAAAAACTTTTTTTCCAGTAACACACTCACATTTTTCATAAAACAAACCCATTTTTTTTCAGGAATCAACTCTCTGGAACCTAAAATGAATTTTTAAAAAACATTCTTCTAGGCATCCACTCTCCCTAATCGTGCAAGAACATTTCAATTGACTTGTTGAAATACTGCAATCACCATTATCCTGAAACTAAATTTAAATCAACTTTTTTGCAGTAACACAATCACATTTTTCATAAAACAAACCCATTTTTTCTCAGGAATCAACTCTCTGGAACGTAAAAATGAATTTTTAAAAAACATCTTTCTAGGCATCCACTCTCCCTAATCGTGCAAGAACATTTCAATTAAGTTGTTGAAATACTGCAATCACCCTTATCCTGAAACTAAATTTAAATCAACTTTTTTGCAGTAACACACACACATTTTTCGTAAAATGAACAGATTTTTTTCAGGAATACACTCTCTGAAACCTAAAACTAATTTTAAATAAACTTCTTTCCAGGCATCCACTCTCCCTAATCTTGCAAGAAAATGTCAATTAACTTGTTGAAATGATGCATTCACGTCTATTCTGAAACTAAATTTAAATCAACTTTTTTGCAGTAACACACTCATATTTTTCATAAAACAAACACAATTTTTTTCAGGAATCCACTCTCTGAAACCTTCTACTCATTTTTTTAAAATTTCTTTCTAGGCATCCACTCGCCCTAATCTTGCAAGAAAATTTCAATTAACTTGTTGAAATGATGCATTCACGCCTATCCTGAAACTAAATTTAAATCAACTTTTTTGCAGTAACACACTCACATTTTTCATAAAACAAACAATTTTTTTTTCAGGAATCCACTCTCTGGAACCTAAAACTAATTTTTAAAATACATCTTTCTAGGCATCCACTCTCCCTAATCTTGCATGAAAATTTCAATTAACTTGTTGAAAAATTGCAATCACCCTTATCCAAAAACGAAATTTAAATCAACTTTTTTGCAGTAACACACTCACATTTTTCATAAAACAAACACATTTTTTTCAGGAATCTACTCTCTGAAACCTAAAACTAGTTTTAAATAAACTTCTTTCTAGGCATCCACTCTCCCTAATCTTGCAAGAAAATTTCAATTTACTTGTTGAAATGATGCATTCACGCCTCTCCTGAAACTAAATTTAAATCAACTTTTTTGCAGTAACACACTCACATTTTTCATAAAACGAACACACTTTTTTTCAGGAATCCACTCTATGAAACCTTCTACTAAGTTTTTTAAAAATGTATTTCTAGGCATCCCCTCTCCCTAATCTTGCAAGAAAATTTGAATTAACTTGTTGAAATATTGCAATCACCCTTATCCAAAAACGAAATTTAAAACAACTTTTTTGCAGTAACACACTCAAATTTTTCATAAAACAAACCCACTTTTTTTCAGGAATCCACTTTCTGGAACCTAAAACTAAGTTTTTTAAAAATGTCTTTCTAGGCATTCACTCTCCCTAATCTTGCAAGAAAATTTCAATTAACTTGTTGAAATATTGCAATCACCCTTATCCAAAAACGAAATTTAAATCAACTTTTTTGCAGTAACACACTCACATTTTTCATAAAACAAATAATTATTTTTTTCAGGAATCAACTCTCTGGAACCTAAAATGAATTTTTTAAAAACATCTTTCTAGGCATCCACTCTCCCTAATCGTGCAAGAACATTTCAATTAACTTGTTGAAATACTGCAATCAGCCTTATCCTGAAACTAAATTTAGATCAACTTTTTTGCAGTAACACACACACATTTTTCATAAAATGAACAGATTTTTTTTCAGGAATACACTCTCTGAAACCTAAAACTAATTTTAAATAAACTTCTTTCTAGGCATCCACTCTCCCTAATCTTGCAAGAAAATTTCAATTTACTTGTTGAAATGATGCATTCACGCCTCTCCTGAAACTAAATTTAAATCAACTTTTTTGCAGTAACACACTCACATTTTTCATAAAACGAACACACTTTTTTTCAGGAATCCACTCTATGAAACCTTCTACTAAGTTTTTTAAAAATGTCTTTCTAGGCATCCCCTCTCCCTAATCTTGCAAGAAAATTTGAATTAACTTGTTGAAATATTGCAATCACCCTTATCCAAAAACGAAATTTAAAACAACTTTTTTGCAGTAACACACTCAAATTTTTCATAAAACAAACCCACTTTTTTTCAGGAATCCACTTTCTGGAACCTAAAACTAAGGGGCCGATCAGGATCGCGGACGGACTTGCGTCCGTCCGCGACCCCAGAGCAGGAGGGAACCTCCGCATGGCATGCGGAGTTCCCTCCTGTGCAATTAGGATGTGACCGCCACCCTGGCGGTCACATCCTCTATTTTTAACATTGCGGCGGGTGCAGCTTCAAGCTGCACCCGCGGCAATGTTAAAAATGCACGCATTGCTTTTGCATGCAGAAAGAGGCAGGCACCGTGCGGTGCCTGCCGCTTTCTGCATGCAAATGCAGGGGGGTACCATAGGTACCCCCCATGTGCACCCCCCACCCCCCCTTCACCTAGGGGGCCCGCAACGGGCCCCCGCAGTGAAGTTCCGTATGCTTTTCCACGGCGGGAAACGCGCCGCGGAAAAGCATGATTCACTGCCCATCCTAATATGGTGGACGGTGTCTGAGAGACACCGTCACCATATTAGAGCTTTTCCGCCGCGGTTGTAAGCCAACCGCGGCGGAAAAGCTGCGGACGGAAACCAGGACCCACCAGCCATCCTAATGTGGCGGTGGGTCCTTGGTCAGTCCGCTGCGGTTTTTCCGCATCCTCGGGGCCGGCGGTGGCTTCCGCCGGCCCCGAGGATGCGGAAAAACCGCTATCCTGATCGGCCCCTAAGTTTTTTAAAAATGTCTTTCTAGGCATTCACTCTCCCTAATCTTGCAAGAAAATTTCAATTAACTTGTTGAAATATTGCAATCACCCTTATCCAAAAACGAAATTTAAATCAACTTTTTTGCAGTAACACACTCACATTTTTCATAAAACAAATAATTATTTTTTTCAGGAATCAACTCTCTGGAACCTAAAATGAATTTTTTAAAAACATCTTTCTAGGCATCCACTCTCCCTAATCGTGCAAGAACATTTCAATTAACTTGTTGAAATACTGCAATCAGCCTTATCCTGAAACTAAATTTAGATCAACTTTTTTGCAGTAACACACACACATTTTTCATAAAATGAACAGATTTTTTTTCAGGAATACACTCTCTGAAACCTAAAACTAATTTTAAATAAACTTCTTTCTAGGCATCCACTCTCCCTAATCTTGCAAGAAAATTTCAATTTACTTGTTGAAATGATGCATTCACGCCTATCCTGAAACTAAATTTAAATCAAGTTTTTTGCAGTAACACACTCACATTTTTCATAAAACGAACACACTTTTTTTCAGGAATCCACTCTATGAAACCTTCTACTAAGTTTTTTAAAAACGTCTTTCTAGGCATCCCCTCTCCCTAATCTTGCAAGAAAATTTCAATTAACTTGTTGAAATATTGCAATCACCCTTATCCAAAAAACGAAATTTAAAACAACTTTTTTGCAGTAACACACTCAAATTCTTCATAAAACAAACCCACTTTTTTCAGGAATCCACTTTCTGGAACCTAAAACTAAGTTTTTTTACAATGTCTTTCTAGGCATCCACTCTCCCTAATCTTGCAAGAAAATTTCAATTAACTTGTTGAAATATTGCAATCACTCTCATCCAAAAACAACTTTTTTGCAGTAACACGCTCACATTTTTCATAAAACGAACACACTTTTTTTCAGGAATCAACTCTCTGGAACCTAAAATGAATTTTTAAAAAACATCTTTCTAGGCATCCACTCTCCCTAATCTTGCAAGAAAATTTCAATTAACTTGTTGAAATATTGCAATCACCCTTATCCAAAAACCAAATTTAAATCAACTTTTTTGCAGTAACACACTCACATTTTTCACAAAACAAATAATTATTTTTTTCAGGAATCAACTCTCTGGAACATAAAATGAATTTTTGAAAAACATCTTTCTAGGCATCCACTCTCCCTAATCGTGCAAGAACATTTCAATTAACTTGTTGAAATACTGCAATCACCCTTATCCTGAAACTAAATTTAGATCAACTTTTTTGCAGTAACACACACACATTTTTCATAAAATGAACAGATTTTTTTTCAGGAATACACTCTCTGAAACCTAAAACTAATTTTAAATAAACTTCTTTCTAGGCATCCACTCTCCCTAATCTTGCAAGAAAATGTCAATTAACTTTTTGAAATAATGCATTCACGCCTATCTTGTAACTAAATTCAAATCAACTTTTTTGCAGTAACACACTCACATTTTTCATAAAACAAACACATTTTTTTTCAGGAATCCACTCTCTGAAACCTTCTACTCATTTTTTTTTAATTTCTTTCAAGGCATCCAGTCTCCCTAATCTTTCAAGAAAATTTCAATTAACTTGTTGAAATGATGCATTCACGCCTATCCTGAAACGAAATTTAAATCAACTTTTTGGCAGTAACACACTCACATTTTTCATAAAACAATTTTTTTTTCAGGAATCCACTCTCTGGAACCTAAAACTAATTTTTAAAAAACATCTTTCTAGGCATCCACTCTCCCTAATCTTGCAGGAAAATTTCAATTAACTTGTTGAAATATTGCAATCACCCTTATCCAAAAACGAAATTTAAATCAACTTTTTTGTAGTAACACACTCACATTTTTCATTTAAACAAACACATTTTTTTCATGAATCTACTCTCTGAAACCTAAAACTAGTTTTAAATAAACTTCTTTCTAGGCATCCACTCTCCCTAATCTTGCAAGAAAATTTCAATTAACTTGTTGAAATGATGCATTCACACCTATCCTGAAACTAAATTTAAATCAACTTTTTTGCAGGAACACACTCATATTTTTCATAAAACAAACACATTTTTTTTCAGGAATCCACTCTCTGAAACCTTCTACTCATTTTTTTTAAATTTCTTTCTAGGCATCCACTCTCCCTAATCTTGCAAAAATATTTTGATTAACTTGTTGAAATATTGCAATCACTCTTATCCAAAAACGAAATTTAAAAAACTTTTTTTCCAGTAACACACTCACATTTTTCATAAAACAAACCCATTTTTTTCAGGAATCAACTCTCTGGAACCTAAAATGAATTTTTTAAAAACATTCTTCTAGGCATCCACTCTCCCTAATCGTGCAAGAACATTTCAATTAACTTGTTGAAATACTGCAATCACCATTATCCTGAAACTAAATTTAAATCAACTTTTTTGCAGTAACACAATCACATTTTTCATAAAACAAACCCATTTTTTTTCAGGAATCAACTCTCTGGAACGTAAAAATGAATTTTTAAAAACTATCTCTCTAGGCATCCACTCTCCCTAATCGTGCAAGAACATTTCAATTAACTTGTTGAAATACTGCGATCACCCTTATCCTGAAACTAAATTTAAATCAACTTTTTTGCAGTAACACACACACATTTTTCATAAAATGAACAGATTTTTTTCAGGAATACACTCTCTGAAACCTAAAACTAATTTTAAATAAACTTCTTTCCAGGCATCCACTCTCCCTAATCTTGCAAGAAAATGTCAATTAACTTGTTGAAATGATGCATTCACGCCTATCCTAAAACGAAATTTAAATCAACTTTTTTGCAGTAACACACTCACATTTTTCATATAACAAACACATTTTTTTCAGGAATCCACTCTCTGAAACCTTCTACTCATTTTTTTTAAATTTCTTTCTAGGCATCCACTCGCCCTAATCTTGAAGAAAATTTCAATTAACTTGTTGAAATGATGCATTCACGCCTATCCTGAAACTAAATTTAAATCAACTTTTTTGCAGTAACACACTCACATTTTTCATAAAACAAACAATTTTTTTTTCAGGAATCCACTCTCTGGAACCTAAAACTAATTTTTAAAATACATCTTTCTAGGCATCCACTCTCCCTAATCTTGCATGAAAATTTCAATTAACTTGTTGAAAAATTGCAATCACCCTTATCCAAAAACGAAATTTAAATCAACTTTTTTGCAGTAACACACTCACATTTTTCATAAAACAAACGCATTTTTTTCAGGAATCTACTCTCTGAAACCTAAAACTAGTTTTAAATAAACTTCTTTCTAGGCATCCACTCTCCCTAATCTTGCAAGAAAATTTCAATTTACTTGTTGAAATGATGCATTCACACCTCTCCTGAAACTAAATGTAAATCAACTTTTTTGCAGTAACACACTCACATTTTTCATAAAACGAACACACTTTTTTTCAGGCATCCACTCTCTGAAACCTTCTACTAAGTTTTTTAAAAATGTCTTTCTAGGCATCCCCTCTCCCTAATCTTGCAAGAAAATTTGAATTAACTTGTTGAAATATTGCAATCACCCTTATCCAAAAACAAAATTTAAAACAACTTTTTTGCAGTAACACACTCAAATTTTTCATAAAACAAACCCACTTTTTTTCAGGAATCCACTTTCTGGAACCTAAAACTAAGTTTTTTAAAAATGTCTTTCTAGGCATTCACTCTCCCTAATCTTGCAAGAAAATTCCAATTAACTTGTTGAAATATTGCAATCACCCTCATCCAAAAACGAAATTTAAATCAACTTTTTTGCAGTAACACACTCACATTTTTCATAAAACAAATATTTTTTTTTTCAGGAATCAACTCTCTGGAACCTAAAATGAATTTTTAAAAGACATCTTTCTAGGCATCCACTCTCCCTAATCGTGCAAGAACATTTCAATTAACTTGTTGAAATACTGCAATCACCCTTATCCTGAAACTAAATTTAGATCAACTTTTTTGCAGTAACACACACACATTTTTCATAAAATGAACAGATTTTTTTCAGGAATACACTCTCTGAAACCTAAAACTAATTTTAAATAAACTTCTTTCTAGGCATCCACTCTCCCTGATCTTGCAAGAAAATGTCAATTAACTTGTTGAAATAATGCATTCACGCCTATCCTAAAACTAAATTTAAATTATCTTTTTTGCAGTAACACACTCACATTTTTCATAAAACAAAAAATTTTTTTTTCAGGAATCCACTCTCTGAAAAATTCTACTTGTTTTTTTAAAATTTCTTTCTAGGCATCCACTCTCCCTAATCTTGCAAGAAAATTTCAATTACCTTGTTGAAATGATGCATTCACGCCTATCCTGAAACAATATTTAAATCAACTTTTTTGCAGTAACACACTCACATTTTTCATAAAACACATTTTTTCAGGAATCCACTCTCTGAAACCTTCTACTAATTTTTTTTAAATTTCTTTCAAGGCATCCACTCTCCCTAATCTTGCAAGAAAATTTCAATTAACTTGTTGAAATATTGCAATCACCCTTATCCAAAAACGAAATTTAAATCAACTTTTTTGTAGTAACACACTCACATTTTTCATTGAAACAAACACATTTTTTTCATGAATCTACTCTCTGAAACCTAAAACTAGTTTTAAATGAACTTCTTTCTAGGCATCCACTCTCCCTAATCTTGCAAGAAAATTTCAATTAACTTGTTGAAATGATGCATTCACGCCTATCCTGAAACTAAATTTAAATCAACTTTTTTGCAGTAACACACTCATATTTTTCATAAAACAAACACATTTTTTTTCAGGAATCCACTCTCTGAAACCTTCTACTCATTTTTTTTAAATTTCTTTCTAGGCATCCACTCTCCCCAATCTTGCAAGAATATTTTGATTAACTTGTTGAAATATTGCAATCACTCTTATCCAAACACGAAATTTAAAAAACTTTTTTTCCAGTAACACACTCACATTTTTCATAAAACAAACCCATTTTTTTTCAGGAATCAACTCTCTGGAACGTAAAAATGAATTTTTAAAAAACATTCTTCTAGGCATCCACTCTCCCTAATCGTGCAAGAACATTTCAATTAACTTGTTGAAATACTGCAATCACCCTTATCCTGAAACTAAATTTAAATCAACTTTTTTGCAGAAACACACACACATTTTTCATAAAATGAACAGATTTTTTTTTAGGAATACACTCTCTGAAACCTAAAACTAATTTTAAATAAACTTCTTTCTAGGCATCCACTCTTCCTAATCTTGCAAGAAAATTTCAATTAACTTGTTGAAATATTGCAATCACCCTTATCCAAAAACGAAATTTAAATCAACTTTTTTGTAGTAACACACTCACATTTTTCATTTAAACAAACACATTTTTTTCATGAATCTACTCTCTGAAACCTAAAACTAGTTTTAAATAAACTTCTTTCTAGGCATCCACTCTCCCTAATCTTGCAAGAAAATTTCAATTTACTTGTTGAAATGATGCATTCACGCCTCTCCTGAAACTAAATTTAAATCAACTTTTTTGCAGTAACACACTCACATTTTTCATAAAACGAACACACTTTTTTTCAGGAATCCACTCTATGAAACCTTCTACTAAGTTTTTTAAAAATGTCTTTCTAGGCATCCCCTCTCCCTAATCTTGCAAGAAAATTTGAATTAACTTGTTGAAATATTGCAATCACCCTTATCCAAAAACGAAATTTAAAACAACTTTTTTGCAGTAACACACTCAAATTTTTCATAAAACAAACCCACTTTTTTTCAGGAATCCACTTTCTGGAACCTAAAACTAAGTTTTTTAAAAATGTCTTTCTAGGCATTCACTCTCCCTAATCTTGCAAGAAAATTTCAATTAACTTGTTGAAATATTGCAATCACCCTTATCCAAAAACGAAATTTAAATCAACTTTTTTGCAGTAACACACTCACATTTTTCATAAAACAAATAATTATTTTTTTCAGGAATCAACTCTCTGGAACCTAAAATGAATTTTTTAAAAACATCTTTCTAGGCATCCACTCTCCCTAATCGTGCAAGAACATTTCAATTAACTTGTTGAAATACTGCAATCAGCCTTATCCTGAAACTAAATTTAGATCAACTTTTTTGCAGTAACACACACACATTTTTCATAAAATAAACAGATTTTTTTTCAGGAATACACTCTCTGAAACCTAAAACTAATTTTAAATAAACTTCTTTCTAGGCATCCACTCTCCCTAATCTTGCAAGAAAATTTCAATTTACTTGTTGAAATGATGCATTCACGCCTCTCCTGAAACTAAATTTAAATCAACTTTTTTGCAGTAACACACTCACATTTTTCATAAAACGAACACACTTTTTTTCAGGAATCCACTCTATGAAACCTTCTACTAAGTTTTTTAAAAATGTCTTTCTAGGCATCCCCTCTCCTTAATCTTGCAAGAAAATTTGAATTAACTTGTTGAAATATTGCAATCACCCTTATCCAAAAACGAAATTTAAAACAACTTTTTTGCAGTAACACACTCAAATTTTTCATAAAACAAACCCACTTTTTTTCAGGAATCCACTTTCTGGAACCTAAAACTAAGTTTTTTAAAAATGTCTTTCTAGGCATTCACTCTCCCTAATCTTGCAAGAAAATTTCAATTAACTTGTTGAAATATTGCAATCACCCTTATCCAAAAACGAAATTTAAATCAACTTTTTTGCAGTAACACACTCACATTTTTCATAAAACAAATATTTATTTTTTTCAGGAATCAACTCTCTGGAACCTAAAATGAATTTTTAAAAAACATCTTTCTAGGCATCCACTCTCCCTAATCGTGCAAGAACATTTCAATTAACTTGTTGAAATACTGCAATCACCCTTATCCTGAAACTAAATTTAGATCAACTTTTTTGCAGTAACACACTCACATTTTTCATAAAACAAAAATATTTTTTTTCAGGAATCCACTCTCTGAAAAATTCTACTTGTTTTTTTAAAATTTCTTTCTAGGCATCCACTCTCCCTAATCTTGCAAGAAAATTTCAATTACCTTGTTGAAATGATGCATTCACTCCTATCCTGAAACAAAATTTAAATCAACTTTTTTGCAGTAACACACTCACATTTTTCATAAAACACATTTTTTTCAGGAATCCACTCTCTGAAACCTTCTACTAATTTTTTTTAAATTTCTTTCAAGGCATCCACTCTCCCTAATCTTGCAAGAAAATTTCAATTAACTTGTTGAAATATTGCAATCACCCTTATCCAAAAACGAAATTTAAATCAACTTTTTTGTAGTAACACACTCACATTTTTCATTTAAACAAACACATTTTTTTCATGAATCTACTCTCTGAAACCTAAAACTAGTTTTAAATAAACTTCTTTCTAGGCATCCACTCTCCCTAATCTTGCAAGAAAATTTCAATTAACTTGTTGAAATGATGCATTCATGCCTATCCTGAAACTAAATTTTAATCAACTTTTTTGCAGTAACACACTCATATTTTTCATAAAACAAACACATTTTTTTTCAGGAATCCACTCTCTGAAACCTTCTACTCATTTTTTTTTAATTTCTTTCTAGGCATCCACTCTCCCTAATCTTGCAAGATTATTTTGATTAACTTGTTGAAATATTGCAATCACTCTTATCCAAAAACGAAATTTAAAAAACTTTTTTTCCAGTAACACACTCACATTTTTCATAAAACAAACCCATTTTTTTTCAGGAATCAACTCTCTGGAACGTAAAAATGAATTTTTAAAAAACATTCTTCTAGGCATCCACTCTCCCTAATCGTGCAAGAACATTTCAATTAACTTGTTGAAATACTGCAATCACCCTTATCCTGAAACTAAATTTAAATCAACTTTTTTGCAGAAACACACACACATTTTTCATTAAATGAACAGATTTTTTTTTTAGGAATACACTCTCTGAAACCTAAAACTAATTTTAAATAAACTTCTTTCTAGGCATCCACTCTTCCTAATCTTGCAAGAAAATGTCAAATAACTTGATGAAATAATGCATTCACGCCTATCCTGAAACGAAATTTAAATCAACTTTTTTGCAGTAACACACTCAAATTTTTCATTTAACAAACACATTTTTTTCAGGAATCCACTCTCTGAAACCTTCTACTCATTTTTTTAAAAATTTCTTTCTAGGCATCCACTCTCCCTAATCTTGCAAGAAAATTTCAATTAACTTGTTGAAATGATGCATTCATGCCTATCCTGAAACGAAATTTAAATCAACTTTTTGGCAGTAAGACACTCACATTTTTCATAAAACAAATATTTATTTTTTTCAGGAATACACTCTCTGAAACCTAAAACTAATTTTAAATAAACTTCTTTCTAGGCATCCACTCTCCCTGATCTTGCAAGAAAATGTCAATTAACTTGTTGAAATAATGCATTCACGCCTATCCTAAAACTAAATTTAAATTAACTTTTTTGAAGTAACACACTCACATTTTTCATAAAACAAAAATTTTTTTTTTCAGGAATCCACTCTCTGAAAAATTCTACTTGTTTTTTTAAAATTTCTTTCTAGGCATCCACTCTCCCTAATCTTGCAAGAAAATTTCAATTACCTTGTTGAAATGATGCATTCACGCCTATCCTGAAACAATATTTAAATCAACTTTTTTGCAGTAACTCACTCACATTTTTCATTTAACAAACACATTTTTTTCAGGAATCCACTCTCTGAAACCTTCTACTCATTTTTTTAAAAAATTTCTTTCTAGGCATCCACTCTCCCTAATCTTGCAAGAAAATTTCAATTAACTTGTTGAAATGATGCATTCACGTCTATTCTGAAACTAAATTTAAATCAACTTTTTTGCAGTAACACACTCATATTTTTCATAAAACAAACACAATTTTTTTCAGGAATCCACTCTCTGAAACCTTCTACTCATTTTTTTTAAATTTCTTTCTAGGCATCCACTCTCCCTAATCTTGCAAGAATATTTTGATTAACTTGTTGAAATATTGCAATCACTCTTATCCAAAAAGGAAATTTAAAAAACTTTTTTTCCAGTAACACACTCACATTTTTCATAAAACAAACCCATTTTTTTTCAGGAATCAACTCTCTGGAACCTAAAATGAATTTTTAAAAAACATTCTTCTAGGCATCCACTCTCCCTAATCATGAAAGAACATTTCAATTGACTTGTTGAAATACTGCAATCACCATTATCCTGAAACTAAATTTAAATCAACTTTTTTGCAGTAACACACTCAAATTTTTCATTTAACAAACACATTTTTTTCAGGAATCCACTCTCTGAAACCTTCTACTCATTTTTTTAAAAATTTCTTTCTAGGCATCCACTCTCCCTAATCTTGCAAGAAAATTTCAATTAACTTGTTGAAATGATGCATTCATGCCTATCCTGAAACGAAATTTAAATCAACTTTTTGGCAGTAACACACTCACATTTTTCATAAAACAAATATTTATTTTTTTCAGGAATACACTCTCTGAAACCTAAAACTAATTTTAAATAAACTTCTTTCTAGGCATCCACTCTCCCTGATCTTGCAAGAAAATGTCAATTAACTTGTTGAAATAATGCATTCACGCCTATCCTAAAACTAAATTTAAATTAACTTTTTTGAAGTAACACACTCACATTTTTCATTCAACAAACACATTTTTTTCAGGAATCCACTCTCTGAAACCTTCTACTCATTTTTTTAAAAAATTTCTTTCTAGGCATCCACTCTCCCTAATCTTGCAAGAAAATTTCAATTAACTTGTTGAAATGATGCATTCATGCCTATCCTGAAACGAAATTTAAATCAACTTTTTGGCAGTAACACACTCACATTTTTCATAAAACAAATAATTATTTTTTTCAGGAATCCACTCTCTGGAACCTAAAACTAATTTTTAAAAAACATCTTTCTAGGCATCCACTCTCCCTAATCTTGCAGGAACATTTCAATTAACTTGTTGAAATATTGCAATCACCCTTATCCAAAAACGAAATTTAAATCAACTTTTTTGTAGTAACACACTCACATTTTTCATTTAAACAAACACATTTTTTTCATGAATCTACTCTCTGAAACCTAAAACTAGTTTTAAATAAACTTCTTTCTAGGCATCCACTCTCCCTAATCTTGCAAGAAAATTTCAATTAACTTGTTGAAATGATGCATTCACGCCTATCCTGAAACTAAATTTAAATCAACTTTTTTGCAGTAACACACTCATATTTTTCATAAAACAAACACATTTTTTTTCAGGAATCCACTCTCTGAAACCTTCTACTCATTTTTTTAAAATTTCTTTCTAGGCATCCACTCTCCCTAATCTTGCAAGAATATTTTGATTAACTTGTTGAAATATTGCAATCACTCTTATCCAAAAACGAAATTTAAAAAACTTTTTTTCCAGTAACACTCACATTTTTCATAAAACAAACCCATTTTTTTTCAGGAATCAACTCTCCGGAACCTAAAATGAATTTTCAAAAAACATTCTTCTAGGCATCCACTCTCCCTAATCGTGCAAGAACATTTCAATTAACTTGTTGAAATACTGCAATCACCATTATCCTGAAACTAAATTTAAATCAACTTTTTTGCAGTAACACAATCACATTTTTCATAAAACAAACCCATTTTTTTTCAGGAATCAACTCTCTGGAACGTAAAAATGAATTTTTAAAAAACATCTCTCTAGGCATCCACTCTCCCTAATCGTTCAAGAACATTTCAATTAAGTTGTTGAAATACTGCAATCACCCTTATCCTGAAACTAAATTTAAATCAACTTTTTTGCAGTAACACACACACATTTTTCGTAAAATGAACAGATTTTTTTCAGGAATACACTCTCTGAAACCTAAAACTAATTTTAAATAAACTTCTTTCCAGGCATCCACTCTCCCTAATCTTGCAAGAAAATGTCAATTAACTTGTTGAAATGATGCATTCACGTCTATTCTGAAACTAAATTTAAATCAACTTTTTTGCAGTAACACACTCATATTTTTCATAAAACAAACACAATTTTTTTCAGGAATCCACTCTCTGAAACCTTCTACTCATTTTTTTTAAATTTCTTTCTAGGCATCCACTCTCCCTAATCTTGCAAGAATATTTTGATTAACTTGTTGAAATATTGCAATCACTCTTATCCAAAAAGGAAATTTAAAAAACTTTTTTTCCAGTAACACACTCACATTTTTCATAAAACAAACCCATTTTTTTTTCAGGAATCAACTCTCTGGAACCTAAAATGAATTTTTAAAAAACATTCTTCTAGGCATCCACTCTCCCTAATCGTGCAAGAACATTTCAATTGACTTGTTGAAATACTGCAATCACCATTATCCTGAAACTAAATTTAAATCAACTTTTTTGCAGTAACACAATCACATTTTTCATAAAACAAACCCATTTTTTCTCAGGAATCAACTCTCTGGAACGTAAAAATGAATTTTTAAAAAACATCTTTCTAGGCATCCACTCTCCCTAATCGTGCAAGAACATTTCAATTAACTTGTTGAAATACTGCAATTACCCTGATCCTGAAACTAAATTTGAATCAACTGTTTTGCAGTAACACACACACATTTTTCATAAAATGAACAGATTTTTTTCAGCAATACACTCTCTGAAACCAAAAACTAATTTTAAATAAACTTCTTTCCAGGCATCCACTCTCCCTAATCTTGCAAGAAAATGTCAATTAACTTGTTGAAATGATGCATTTACGCCTATCCTGAAACGAAATTTAAATCAACTTTTTTGCAGTAACACACTCACATTTTTCATATAACAAACACATTTTTTTCAGGAATCCACTCTCTGAAACCTTCTACTCATTTTTTTTAAATTTCTTTCTAGGCATCCACTCGCCCTAATCTTGCAAGAAAATTTCAATTAACTTGTTGAAATGATGCATTCACGCCTATCCTGAAACTAAATTTAAATCAACTTTTTTGCAGTAACACACTCACATTTTTCATAAAACAAACAATTTTTTTTTCAGGAATCCACTCTCTGGAACCTAAAACTAATTTTTAAAATACATCTTTCTAGGCATCCACTCTCCCTAATCTTGCATGAAAATTTCAATTAACTTGTTGAAAAATTGCAATCACCCTTATCCAAAAACGAAATTTAAATCAACTTTTTTGCAGTAACACACTCACATTTTTCATAAAACAAACACATTTTTTTCAGGAATCTACTCTCTGAAACCTAAAACTAGTTTTAAATAAACTTCTTTCTAGGCATCCACTCTCCCTAATCTTGCAAGAAAATTTCAATTTACTTGTTGAAATGATGCATTCACGCCTCTCCTGAAACTAAATTTAAATCAACTTTTTTGCAGTAACACACTCACATTTTTCATAAAACGAACACACTTTTTTTCAGGAATCCACTCTATGAAACCTTCTACTAAGTTTTTTAAAAATGTATTTCTAGGCATCCCCTCTCCCTAATCTTGCAAGAAAATTTGAATTAACTTGTTGAAATATTGCAATCACCCTTATCCAAAAACGAAATTTAAAACAACTTTTTTGCAGTAACACACTCAAATTTTTCATAAAACAAACCCACTTTTTTTCAGGAATCCACTTTCTGGAACCTAAAACTAAGTTTTTTAAAAATGTCTTTCTAGGCATTCACTCTCCCTAATCTTGCAAGAAAATTTCAATTAACTTGTTGAAATATTGCAATCACCCTTATCCAAAAACGAAATTTAAATCAACTTTTTTGCAGTAACACACTCACATTTTTCATAAAACAAATAATTATTTTTTTCAGGAATCAACTCTCTGGAACCTAAAATGAATTTTTTAAAAACATCTTTCTAGGCATCCACTCTCCCTAATCGTGCAAGAACATTTCAATTAACTTGTTGAAATACTGCAATCAGCCTTATCCTGAAACTAAATTTAGATCAACTTTTTTGCAGTAACACACACACATTTTTCATAAAATGAACAGATTTTTTTTCAGGAATACACTCTCTGAAACCTAAAACTAATTTTAAATAAACTTCTTTCTAGGCATCCACTCTCCCTAATCTTGCAAGAAAATTTCAATTTACTTGTTGAAATGATGCATTCACGCCTCTCCTGAAACTAAATTTAAATCAACTTTTTTGCAGTAACACACTCACATTTTTCATAAAACGAACACACTTTTTTTCAGGAATCCACTCCATGAAACCTTCTACTAAGTTTTTTAAAAATGTCTTTCTAGGCATCCCCTCTCCCTAATCTTGCAAGAAAATTTGAATTAACTTGTTGAAATATTGCAATCACCCTTATCCAAAAACGAAATTTAAAACAACTTTTTTGCAGTAACACACTCAAATTTTTCATAAAACAAACCCACTTTTTTTCAGGAATCCACTTTCTGGAACCTAAAACTAAGTTTTTTAAAAATGTCTTTCTAGGCATTCACTCTCCCTAATCTTGCAAGAAAATTTCAATTAACTTGTTGAAATATTGCAATCACCCTTATCCAAAAACGAAATTTAAATCAACTTTTTTGCAGTAACACACTCACATTTTTCATAAAACAAATAATTATTTTTTTCAGGAATCAACTCTCTGGAACCTAAAATGAATTTTTTAAAAACATCTTTCTAGGCATCCACTCTCCCTAATCGTGCAAGAACATTTCAATTAACTTGTTGAAATACTGCAATCAGCCTTATCCTGAAACTAAATTTAGATCAACTTTTTTGCAGTAACACACACACATTTTTCATAAAATGAACAGATTTTTTTTCAGGAATACACTCTCTGAAACCTAAAACTAATTTTAAATAAACTTCTTTCTAGGCATCCACTCTCCCTAATCTTGCAAGAAAATTTCAATTTACTTGTTGAAATGATGCATTCACGCCTATCCTGAAACTAAATTTAAATCAAGTTTTTTGCAGTAACACACTCACATTTTTCATAAAACGAACACACTTTTTTTCAGGAATCCACTCTATGAAACCTTCTACTAAGTTTTTTAAAAACGTCTTTCTAGGCATCCCCTCTCCCTAATCTTGCAAGAAAATTTCAATTAACTTGTTGAAATATTGCAATCACCCTTATCCAAAAAACGAAATTTAAAACAACTTTTTTGCAGTAACACACTCAAATTCTTCATAAAACAAACCCACTTTTTTCAGGAATCCACTTTCTGGAACCTAAAACTAAGTTTTTTTACAATGTCTTTCTAGGCATCCACTCTCCCTAATCTTGCAAGAAAATTTCAATTAACTTGTTGAAATATTGCAATCACTCTCATCCAAAAACAACTTTTTTGCAGTAACACGCTCACATTTTTCATAAAACGAACACACTTTTTTTCAGGAATCAACTCTCTGGAACCTAAAATGAATTTTTAAAAAACATCTTTCTAGGCATCCACTCTCCCTAATCTTGCAAGAAAATTTCAATTAACTTGTTGAAATATTGCAATCACCCTTATCCAAAAACCAAATTTAAATCAACTTTTTTGCAGTAACACACTCACATTTTTCATAAAACAAATAATTATTTTTTTCAGGAATCAACTCTCTGGAACATAAAATGAATTTTTGAAAAACATCTTTCTAGGCATCCACTCTCCCTAATCGTGCAAGAACATTTCAATTAACTTGTTGAAATACTGCAATCACCCTTATCCTGAAACTAAATTTAGATCAACTTTTTTGCAGTAACACACACACATTTTTCATAAAATGAACAGATTTTTTTTCAGGAATACACTCTCTGAAACCTAAAACTAATTTTAAATAAACTTCTTTCTAGGCATCCACTCTCCCTAATCTTGCAAGAAAATGTCAATTAACTTTTTGAAATAATGCATTCACGCCTATCTTGTAACTAAATTCAAATCAACTTTTTTGCAGTAACACACTCACATTTTTCATAAAACAAACACATTTTTTTTCAGGAATCCACTCTCTGAAACCTTCTACTCATTTTTTTAAAATTTCTTTCTAGGCATCCACTCTCCCTAATCTTGCAAGAATATTTTGATTAACTTGTTGAAATATTGCAATCACTCTTATCCAAAAACGAAATTTAAAAAACTTTTTTTCCAGTAACACACTCACATTTTTCATAAAACAAACCCATTTTTTTTCAGGAATCAACTCTCCGGAACCTAAAATGAATTTTCAAAAAACATTCTTCTAGGCATCCACTCTCCCTAATCGTGCAAGAACATTTCAATTAACTTGTTGAAATACTGCAATCACCATTATCCTGAAACTAAATTTAAATCAACTTTTTTGCAGTAACACAATCACATTTTTCATAAAACAAACCCATTTTTTTTCAGGAATCAACTCTCTGGAACGTAAAAATGAATTTTTAAAAAACATCTCTCTAGGCATCCACTCTCCCTAATTGTTCAAGAACATTTCAATTAAGTTGTTGAAATACTGCAATCACCCTTATCCTGAAACTAAATTTAAATCAACTTTTTTGCAGTAACACACACACATTTTTCGTAAAATGAACAGATTTTTTTCAGGAATACACTCTCTGAAACCTAAAACTAATTTTAAATAAACTTCTTTCCAGGCATCCACTCTCCCTAATCTTGCAAGAAAATGTCAATTAACTTGTTGAAATGATGCATTCACGTCTATCCTGAAACTAAATTTAAATCAACTTTTTTGCAGTAACACACTCATATATTTCATAAAACAAACACAATTTTTTTAAGGAATCCACTCTCTGAAACCTTCTACTCATTTTTTTTAAATTTCTTTCTAGGCATCCACTCTCCCTAATCTTGCAAGAATATTTTGATTAACTTGTTGAAATATTGCAATCACTCTTATCCAAAAAGGAAATTTAAAAAACTTTTTTTCCAGTAACACACTCACATTTTTCATAAAACAAACCCATTTTTTTTCAGGAATCAACTCTCTGGAACCTAAAATGAATTTTTAAAAAACATTCTTCTAGGCATCCACTCTCCCTAATCGTGCAAGAACATTTCAATTGACTTGTTGAAATACTGCAATCACCATTATCCTGAAACTAAATTTAAATCAACTTTTTTGCAGTAACACAATCACATTTTTCATAAAACAAACCCATTTTTTCTCAGGAATCAACTCTCTGGAACGTAAAAATGAATTTTTAAAAAACATCTTTCTAGGCATCCACTCTCCCTAACCGTGCAAGAACATTTCAATTAACTTGTTGAAATACTGCAATCACCCTGATCCTGAAACTAAATTTGAATCAACTGTTTTGCAGTAACACACACACATTTTTCATAAAATGAACAGATTTTTTTCAGCAATACACTCTCTGAAACCAAAAACTAATTTTAAATAAACTTCTTTCCAGGCATCCACTCTCCCTAATCTTGCAAGAAAATGTCAATTAACTTGTTGAAATGATGCATTTACGCCTATCCTGAAACGAAATTTAAATCAACTTTTTGCAGTAACACACTCACATTTTTCATATAACAAACACATTTTTTTCAGGAATCCACTCTCTGAAACCTTCTACTCATTTTTTTTAAATTTCTTTCTAGGCATCCACTCGCCCTAATCTTGCAAGAAAATTTCAATTAACTTGTTGAAATGATGCATTCACGCCTATCCTGAAACTAAATTTAAATCAACTTTTTTGCAGTAACACACTCACATTTTTCATAAAACAAACAATTTTTTTTTCAGGAATCCACTCTCTGGAACCTAAAACTAATTTTTAAAATACATCTTTCTAGGCATCCACTCTCCCTAATCTTGCAAGAAAATTTGAATTAACTTGTTGAAATATTGCAATCACCCTTATCCAAAAACGAAATTTAAAACAACTTTTTTGCAGTAACACACTCAAATTTTTCATAAAACAAACCCACTTTTTTTCAGGAATCCACTTTCTGGAACCTAAAACTAAGTTTTTTAAAAATGTCTTTCTAGGCATTCACTCTCCCTAATCTTGCAAGAAAATTTCAATTAACTTGTTGAAATATTGCAATCACCCTTATCCAAAAACGAAATTTAAATCAACTTTTTTGCAGTAACACACTCACATTTTTCATAAAACAAATATTTATTTTTTTCAGGAATCAACTCTCTGGAACCTAAAATGAATTTTTAAAAAACATCTTTCTAGGCATCCACTCTCCCTAATCGTGCAAGAACATTTCAATTAACTTGTTGAAATACTGCAATCACCCTTATCCTGAAACTAAATTTAGATCAACTTTTTTGCAGTAACACACACACATTTTTCATAAAATGAACAGATTTTTTTCAGGAATACACTCTCTGAAACCTAAAACTAATTTTAAATAAACTTCTTTCTAGGCATCCACTCTCCCTGATCTTGCAAGAAAATGTCAATTAACTTGTTGAAATAATGCATTCACGCCTATCCTAAAACTAAATTTAAATTAACTTTTTTGCAGTAACACACTCACATTTTTCATAAAACAAAAATATTTTTTTTCAGGAATCCACTCTCTGAAAAATTCTACTTGTTTTTTTAAAATTTCTTTCTAGGCATCCACTCTCCCTAATCTTGCAAGAAAATTTCAATTACCTTGTTGAAATGATGCATTCACGCCTATCCTGAAACAAAATTTAAATCAACTTTTTTGCAGTAACACACTCACATTTTTCATAAAACACATTTTTTTCAGGAATCCACTCTCTGAAACCTTCTACTAATTTTTTTTAAATTTCTTTCAAGGCATCCACTCTCCCTAATCTTGCAAGAAAATTTCAATTAACTTGTTGAAATATTGCAATCACCCTTATCCAAAAACGAAATTTAAATCAACTTTTTTGTAGTAACACACTCACATTTTTCATTTAAACAAACACATTTTTTTCATGAATCTACTCTCTGAAACCTAAAACTAGTTTTAAATAAACTTCTTTCTAGGCATCCACTCTCCCTAATCTTGCAAGAAAATTTCAATTAACTTGTTGAAATGATGCATTCACGCCTATCCTGAAACTAAATTTAAATCAACTTTTTTGCAGTAACACACTCATATTTTTCATAAAACAAACACATTTTTTTTCAGGAATCCACTCTCTGAAACCTTCTACTCATTTTTTTTAAATTTCTTTCTAGGCATCCACTCTCCCTAATCTTGCAAGATTATTTTGATTAACTTGTTGAAATATTGCAATCACTCTTATCCAAAAACGAAATTTAAAAAACTTTTTTTCCAGTAACACACTCACATTTTTCATAAAACAAACCCATTTTTTTTCAGGAATCAACTCTCTGGAACGTAAAAATTAATTTTTAAAAAACATTCTTCTAGGCATCCACTCTCCCTAATCGTGCAAGAACATTTCAATTAACTTGTTGAAATACTGCAATCACCCTTATCCTGAAACTAAATTTAAATCAACTTTTTTGCAGAAACACACACACATTTTTCATTAAATGAACAGATTTTTTTTTTAGGAATACACTCTCTGAAACCTAAAACTAATTTTAAATAAACTTCTTTCTAGGCATCCACTCTTCCTAATCTTGCAAGAAAATGTCAAATAACTTGATGAAATAATGCATTCACGCCTATCCTGAAACAAAATTTAAATCAACTTTTTTGCAGTAACACACTCAAATTTTTCATTTAACAAACACATTTTTTTCAGGAATCCACTCTCTGAAACCTTCTACTCATTTTTTTAAAAATTTCTTTCTAGGCATCCACTCTCCCTAATCTTGCAAGAAAATTTCAATTAACTTGTTGAAATGATGCATTCATGCCTATCCTGAAATGAAATTTAAATCAACTTTTTGGCAGTAACACACTCACATTTTTCATAAAACAAATATTTATTTTTTTCAGGAATACACTCTCTGAAACCTAAAACTAATTTTAAATAAACTTCTTTCTAGGCATCCACTCTCCCTGATCTTGCAAGAAAATGTCAATTAACTTGTTGAAATAATGCATTCACGCCTATCCTAAAACTAAATTTAAATTAACTTTTTTGAATTAACACACTCACATTTTTCATAAAACAAAAAATTTTTTTTTCAGGAATCCACTCTCTGAAAAATTCTACTTGTTTTTTTAAAATTTCTTTCTAGGCATCCACTCTCCCTAATCTTGCAAGAAAATTTCAATTACCTTGTTGAAATGATGCATTCACGCCTATCCTGAAACAATATTTAAATCAACTTTTTTGCAGTAACTCACTCACATTTTTCATTTAACAAACACATTTTTTTCAGGAATCCACTGTCTGAAACCTTCTACTCATTTTTTTAAAAATTTCTTTCTAGGCATCCACTCTCCCTAATCTTGCAAGAAAATTTCAATTAACTTGTTGAAATGATGCATTCATGCCTATCCTGAAACGAAATTTAAATCAACTTTTTGGCAGTAACACACTCACATTTTTCATAAAACAATTTTTTTTTTCAGGAATCCACTCTCTGGAACCTAAAACTAATTTTTAAAAAACATCTTTCTAGGCATCCACTCTCCCTAATCTTGCAGGAACATTTCAATTAACTTGTTGAAATATTGCAATCACCCTTATCCAAAAACGAAATTTAAATCAACTTTTTTGTAGTAACACACTCACATTTTTCATTTAAACAAACACATTTTTTTCATGAATCTACTCTCTGAAACCTAAAACTAGTTTTAAATAAACTTCTTTCCAGGCATCCACTCTCCCTAATCTTGCAAGAAAATGTCAATTAACTTGTTGAAATGATGCATTCACACCTATCCTGAAACGAAATTTAAATCAACTTTTTTGCAGTAACACACTCACATTTTTCATATAACAAACACATTTTTTTCAGGAATCCACTCTCTGAAACCTTCTACTCATTTTTTAAAAATTTCTTTCTAGGCATCCACTCGCCCTAATCTTGCAAGAAAATTTCAATTAACTTGTTGAAATGATGCATTCACGCCTATCCTGAAACTAAATTTAAATCAACTTTTTTGCAGTAACACACTCACATTTTTCATAAAACAAACAATTTTTTTTTCAGGAATCCACTCTCTGGAACCTAAAACTAATTTTTAAAATACATCTTTCTAGGCAGCCACTCTCCCTAATCTTGCATGAAAATTTCAATTAACTTGTTGAAAAATTGCAATCACCCTTATCCAAAAACGAAATTTAAATCAACTTTTTTGCAGTAACACACTCACATTTTTCATAAAACAAACACATTTTTTTCAGGAATCTACTCTCTAAAACCTAAAACTAGTTTTAAATAAACTTCTTTCTAGGCATCCACTCTCCCTAATCTTGCAAGAAAATTTCAATTTACTTGTTGAAATGATGCATTCACACCTCTCCTGAAACTAAATTTAAATCAACTTTTTTGCAGTAACACACTCACATTTTTCATAAAACGAACACACTTTTTTCAGGAATCCACTCTCTGAAACCTTCTACTAAGTTTTTTAAAAATGTCTTTCTAGGCATCCCCTCTCCCTAATCTTGCAAGAAAATTTGAATTAACTTGTTGAAATATTGCAATCACCCTTATCCAAAAACGAAATTTAAAACAACTTTTTTGCAGTAACACACTCAAATTTTTCATAAAACAAACCCACTTTTTTTCAGGAATCCACTTTCTGGAACCTAAAACTAAGTTTTTTAAAAATGTCTTTCTAGGCATTCACTCTCCCTAATCTTGCAAGAAAATTTCAATTAACTTGTTGAAATATTGCAATCACCCTTATCCAAAAACGAAATTTAAATCAACTTTTTTGCAGTAACACACTCACATTTTTCATAAAACAAATATTTATTTTTTTCAGGAATCAACTCTCTGGAACCTAAAATGAATTTTTAAAAAACATCTTTCTAGGCATCCACTCTCCCTAATCGTGCAAGAACATTTCAATTAACTTGTTGAAATACTGCAATCACCCTTACCCTGAAACTAAATTTAGATCAACTTTTTTGCAGTAACACACACACATTTTTCATAAAATGAACAGATTTTTTTCAGGAATACACTCTCTGAAACCTAAAACTAATTTTAAATAAACTTCTTTCTAGGCATCCACTCTCCCTGATCTTGCAAGAAAATGTCAATTAACTTGTTGAAATAATGCATTCACGCCTATCCTAAAACTAAATTTAAATTAACTTTTTTGCAGAAACACACTCACATTTTTCATAAAACAAAAATATTTTTTTTCAGGAATCCACTCTCTGAAAAATTCTACTTGTTTTTTTAAAATTTCTTTCTAGGCATCCACTCTCCATAATCTTGCAAGAAAATTTCAATTACCTTGTTGAAATGATGCATTCACGCCTATCCTGAAACAAAATTTAAATCAACTTTTTTGCAGTAACACACTCACATTTTTCATAAAACACATTTTTTTCAGGAATCCACTCTCTGAAACCTTCTACTAATTTTTTTTAAATTTCTTTCAAGGCATCCACTCTCCCTAATCTTGCAAGAAAATTTCAATTAACTTGTTGAAATATTGCAATCACCCTTATCCAAAAACGAAATTTAAATCAACTTTTTTGTAGTAACACACTCACATTTTTCATTTAAACAAACACATTTTTTTCATGAATCTACTCTCTGAAACCTAAAACTAGTTTTAAATAAACTTCTTTCTAGGCATCCACTCTCCCTAATCTTGCAAGAAAATTTCAATTAACTTGTTGAAATGATGCATTCACGCCTATCCTGAAACTAAATTTAAATCAACTTTTTTGCAGTAACACACTCATATTTTTCATAAAACAAACACATTTTTTTTCAGGAATCCACTCTCTGAAACCTTCTACTCATTTTTTTAAAATTTCTTTCTAGGCATCCACTCTCCCTAATCTTGCAAGATTATTTTGATTAACTTGTTGAAATATTGCAATCACTCTTATCCAAAAACGAAATTTAAAAAACTTTTTTTCCAGTAACACACTCACATTTTTCATAAAACAAACCCATTTTTTTTCAGGAATCAACTCTCTGGAATGTAAAAATGAATTTTTAAAAAACATTCTTCTAGGCATCCACTCTTCCTAATCGTGCAAGAACATTTCAATTAACTTGTTGAAATACTGCAATCACCCTTATCCTGAAACTAAATTTGAAATCAACTTTTTTGCAGAAACACACACACATTTTTCATTAAATGAACAGATTTTTTTTTTAGGAATACACTCTCTGAAACCTAAAACTAATTTTAAATAAACTTCTTTCTAGGCATCCACTCTTCCTAATCTTGCAAGAAAATGTCAAATAACTTGATGAAATAATGCATTCACGCCTATCCTGAAACGAAATTTAAATCAACTTTTTTGCAGTAACACACTCACATTTTTCATTTAACAAACACATTTTCTTCAGGAATCCACTCTCTGAAACCTTCTACTCATCTTTTTTTAAAATTTCTTTCTAGGCATCCACTCTCCCTAATCTTGCAAGAAAATTTCAATTAACTTGTTGAAATGATGCATTCATGCCTATCCTGAAACGAAATTTAAATCAACTTTTTGGCAGTAACACACTCACATTTTTCATAAAACAAATATTTATTTTTTTCAGGAATCAACTCTCTGGAACCTAAAATGAATTTTTAAAAAACATCTTTCTAGGCATCCACTCTCCCTAATCGTGCAAGAACATTTCAATTAACTTGTTGAAATACTGCAATCACCCTTATCCTGAAACTAAATTTAGATCAACTTTTTTGCAGTAACACACACACATTTTTCATAAAATGAACAGATTTTTTTCAGGAATACACTCTCTGAAACCTAAAACTAATTTTAAATAAACTTCTTTCTAGGCATCCACTCTCCCTGATCTTGCAAGAAAATGTCAATTAACTTGTTGAAATATTGCATTCACGCCTATCCTAAAACTAAATTTAAATTAACTTTTTTGAAGTAACACACTCACATTTTTCATAAAACAAAAAATTTTTTTTTCAGGAATCCACTCTCTGAAAAATTCTACTTGTTTTTTTTAAAATTTCTTTCTAGGCATCCACTCTCCCTAATCTTGCAAGAAAATTTCAATTACCTTGTTGAAATGATGCATTCACGCCTATCCTGAAACAATATTTAAATCAACTTTTTTGCAGTAACTCACTCACATTTTTCATTTAACAAACACATTTTTTTCAGGAATCCACTCTCTGAAACCTTCTACTCATTTTTTTAAAAATTTCTTTCTAGGCATCCACTCTCCCTAATCTTGTAAGAAAATTTCAATTAACTTGATGAAATGAGGCATTCATGCCTATCCTGAAACGAAATTTAAATCAACTTGTTGGCAGTAACACACTCACATTTTTCATAAAACAATTTTTTTTTCAGGAATCCACTCTCTGGAACCTAAAACTAATTTTTAAAAAACATCTTTCTAGGCATCCACTCTCCCTAATCTTGCAGGAACATTTCAATTAACTTGTTGAAATATTGCAATCACCCTTATCCAAAAACGAAATTTAAATCAACTTTTTTGTAGTAACACACTCACATTTTTCATTTAAACAAACACATTTTTTTCATGAATCTACTCTCTGAAACCTAAAACTAGTTTTAAATAAACTTCTTTCTAGGCATCCACTCTCCCTAATCTTGCAAGAAAATTTCAATTAACTTGTTGAAATGATGCATTCACGCCTATCCTGAAACTAAATTTAAATCAACTTTTTTGCAGTAACACACTCATATTTTTCATAAAACAAACACATTTTTTTTCAGGAATCCACTCTCTGAAACCTTCTACTCATTTTTTTAAAATTTCTTTCTAGGCATCCACTCTCCCTAATCTTGCAAGAATATTTTAATTAACTTGTTGAAATATTGCAATCACTCTTATCCAAAAACGAAATTTAAAAAACTTTTTTTCCAGTAACACACTCACATTTTTCATAAAACAAACCCATTTTTTTTCAGGAATCAACTCTCCGGAACCTAAAATGAATTTTCAAAAAACATTCTTCTAGGCATCCACTCTCCCTAATCGTGCAAGAACATTTCAATTAACTTGTTGAAATACTGCAATCACCATTATCCTGAAACTAAATTTAAATCAACTTTTTTGCAGTAACACAATCACATTTTTCATAAAACAAACCCATTTTTTTTCAGGAATTAACTCTCTGGAACGTAAAAATGAATTTTTAAAAAACATCTCTCTAGGCATCCACTCTCCCTAATTGTTCAAGAACATTTCAATTAAGTTGTTGAAATACTGCAATCACCCTTATCCTGAAACTAAATTTAAATCAACTTTTTTGCAGTAACACACACACATTTTTCGTAAAATGAACAGATTTTTTTCAGGAATACACTCTCTGAAACCTAAAACTAATTTTAAATAAACTTCTTTCCAGGCATCCACTCTCCCTAATCTTGCAAGAAAATGTCAATTAACTTGTTGAAATGATGCATTCACGTCTATCCTGAAACTAAATTTAAATCAACTTTTTTGCAGTAACACACTCATATTTTTCATAAAACAAACACAATTTTTTTCAGGAATCCACTCTCTGAAACCTTCTACTCATTTTTTTTAAATTTCTTTCTAGGCATCCACTCTCCCTAATCTTGCAAGAATATTTTGATTAACTTGTTGAAATATTGCAATCACTCTTATCCAAAAAGGAAATTTAAAAAACTTTTTTTCCAGTAACACACTCACATTTTTCATAAAACAAACCCATTTTTTTTCAGGAATCAACTCTCTGGAACGTAAAAATGAATTTTTAAAAAACATTCTTCTAGGCATCCACTCTCCCTAATCGTGCAAGAACTTTTCAATTAACTTGTTGAAATACTGCAATCACCCTTATCCTGAAACTAAATTTAAATCAACTTTTTTGCAGAAACACACACACATTTTTCATTAAATTGACAGATTTTTTTTTTAGGAATACACTCTCTGAAACCTAAAACTAATTTTAAATAAACTTCTTTCTAGGCATCCGCTCTTCCTAATCTTGCAAGAAAATGTCAAATAACTTGATGAAATAATGCATTCACGCCTATCCTGAAACGAAATTTAAATCAACTTTTTTGCAGTAACACACTCAAATTTTTCATTTAACAAACACATTTTTTTCAGGAATCCACTCTCTGAAACCTTCTACTCATTTTTTTAAAAATTTCTTTCTAGGCATCCACTCTCCCTAATCTTGCAAGAAAATTTCAATTAACTTGTTGAAATGATGCATTCATGCCTATCCTGAAACGAAATTTAAATCAACTTTTTGGCAGTAACACACTCACATTTTTCATAAAACAAATATTTATTTTTTTCAGGAATACACTCTCTGAAACCTAAAACTAATTTTAAATAAACTTCTTTCTAGGCATCCACTCTCCCTGATCTTGCAAGAAAATGTCAATTAACTTGTTGAAATAATGCATTCACGCCTATCCTAAAACTAAATTTAAATTAACTTTTTTGAAGTAACACACTCACATTTTTCATAAAACAAAAATTTTTTTTTCAGGAATCCACTCTGAAAAATTCTACTTGTTTTTTTAAAATTTCTTTCTAGGCATCCACTCTCCCTAATCTTGCAAGAAAATTTCAATTACCTTGTTGAAATGATGCATTCACGCCTATCCTGAAACAATATTTAAATCAACTTTTCTGCAGTAACTCACTCACATTTTTCATTTAACAAACACATTTTTTTCAGGAATCCACTCTCTGAAACCTTCTACTCATTTTTTTAAAAAATTTCTTTCTAGGCATCCACTCTCCCTAATCTTGCAAGAAAATTTCAATTAACTTGTTGAAATGATGCATTCATGCCTATCCTGAAACGAAATTTAAATCAACTTTTTGGCAGTAACACACTCACATTTTTCATAAAACAATTTTTTTTTCAGGAATCCACTCTCTGGAACCTAAAACTAATTTTTAAAAAACATCTTTCTAGGCATCCACTCTCCCTAATCTTGCAGGAACATTTCAATTAACTTGTTGAAATATTGCAATCACCCTTATCCAAAAACGAAATTTAAATCAACTTTTTTGTAGTAACACACTCACATTTTTCATTTAAACAAACACATTTTTTTCATGAATCTACTCTCTGAAACCTAAAACTAGTTTTAAATAAACTTCTTTCTAGGCATCCACTCTCCCTAATCTTGCAAGAAAATTTCAATTAACTTGTTGAAATGATGCATTCACGCCTATCCTGAAACTAAATTTAAATCAACTTTTTTGCAGTACCACACTCATATTTTTCATAAAACAAACACATTTTTTTTCAGGAATCCACTCTCTGAAACCTTCTACTCATTTTTTTAAAATTTCTTTCTAGGCATCCACTCTCCCTAATCTTGCAAGAATATTTTGATTAACTTGTTGAAATATTGCAATCACTCTTATCCAAAAACGAAATTTAAAAAACTTTTTTTCCAGTAACACTCACATTTTTCATAAAACAAACCCATTTTTTTTCAGGAATCAACTCTCCGGAATCTAAAATGAATTTTCAAAAAACATTCTTCTAGGCATCCACTCTCCCTAATCGTGCAAGAACATTTCAATTAACTTGTTGAAATACTGCAATCACCATTATCCTGAAACTAAATTTAAATCAACTTTTTTGCAGTAACACAATCACATTTTTCATAAAACAAACCCATTTTTTTTCAGGAATCAACTCTCTGGAACGTAAAAATGAATTTTTAAAAAACATCTCTCTAGGCATCCACTCTCCCTAATCGTTCAAGAACATTTCAATTAAGTTGTTGAAATACTGCAATCACCCATATCCTGAAACTAAATTTAAATCAACTTTTTTGCAGTAACACACACACATTTTTCGTAAAATGAACAGATTTTTTTCAGGAATACACTCTCTGAAACCTAAAACTAATTTTAAATAAACTTCTTTCCAGGCATCCACTCTCCCTAATCTTGCAAGAAAATGTCAATTAACTTGTTGAAATGATGCATTCACGTCTATTCTGAAACTAAATTTAAATCAACTTTTTTGCAGTAACACACTCATATTTTTCATAAAACAAACACAATTTTTTTCAGGAATCCACTCTCTGAAACCTTCTACTCATTTTTTTTAAATTTCTTTCTAGGCATCCACTCTCCCTAATCTTGCAAGAATATTTTGATTAACTTGTTGAAATATTGCAATCACTCTTATCCAAAAAGGAAATTTAAAAAACTTTTTTTCCAGTAACACACTCACATTTTTCATAAAACAAACCCATTTTTTTTCAGGAATCAACTCTCTGGAACCTAAAATGAATTTTTAAAAAACATTCTTCTAGGCATCCACTCTCCCTAATCATGCAAGAACATTTCAATTGACTTGTTGAAATACTGCAATCACCATTATCCTGAAACTAAATTTAAATCAACTTTTTTGCAGTAACACACTCAAATTTTTCATTTAACAAACACATTTTTTTCAGGAATCCACTCTCTGAAACCTTCTACTCATTTTTTTAAAAATTTCTTTCTAGGCATCCACTCTCCCTAATCTTGCAAGAAAATTTCAATTAACTTGTTGAAATGATGCATTCATGCCTATCCTGAAACGAAATTTAAATCAACTTTTTGGCAGTAACACACTCACATTTTTCATAAAACAAATATTTATTTTTTTCAGGAATACACTCTCTGAAACCTAAAACTAATTTTAAATAAACTTCTTTCTAGGCATCCACTCTCCCTGATCTTGCAAGAAAATGTCAATTAACTTGTTGAAATAATGCATTCACGCCTAACCTAAAACTAAATTTAAATTAACTTTTTTGCAGAAACACACTCACATTTTTCATAAAACAAAAATATTTTTTTTCAGGAATCCACTCTCTGAAAAATTCTACTTGTTTTTTTAAAATTTCTTTCTAGGCATCCACTCTCCATAATCTTGCAAGAAAATTTCAATTACCTTGTTGAAATGATGCATTCACGCCTATCCTGAAACAAAATTTAAATCAACTTTTTTGCAGTAACACACTCACATTTTTCATAAAACACATTTTTTTCAGGAATCCACTCTCTGAAACCTTCTACTAATTTTTTTTAAATTTCTTTCAAGGCATCCACTCTCCCTAATCTTGCAAGAAAATTTCAATTAACTTGTTGAAATATTGCAATCACCCTTATCCAAAAACGAAATTTAAATCAACTTTTTTGTAGTAACACACTCACATTTTTCATTTAAACAAACACATTTTTTTCATGAATCTACTCTCTGAAACCTAAAACTAGTTTTAAATAAACTTCTTTCTAGGCATCCACTCTCCCTAATCTTGCAAGAAAATTTCAATTAACTTGTTGAAATGATGCATTCACGCCTATCCTGAAACTAAATTTAAATCAACTTTTTTGCAGTAACACACTCATATTTTTCATAAAACAAACACATTTTTTTTCAGGAATCCACTCTCTGAAACCTTCTACTCATTTTTTTAAAATTTCTTTCTAGGCATCCACTCTCCCTAATCTTGCAAGATTATTTTGATTAACTTGTTGAAATATTGCAATCACTTATCCAAAAACGAAATTTAAAAAACTTTTTTTCCAGTAACACACTCACATTTTTCATAAAACAAACCCATTTTTTTTCAGGAATCAACTCTCTGGAACGTAAAAATGAATTTTTAAAAAACATTCTTCTAGGCATCCACTCTTCCTAATCGTGCAAGAACATTTCAATTAACTTGTTGAAATACTGCAATCACCCTTATCCTGAAACTAAATTTGAAATCAACTTTTTTGCAGAAACACACACACATTTTTCATTAAATGAACAGATTTTTTTTTTAGGAATACACTCTCTGAAACCTAAAACTAATTTTAAATAAACTTCTTTCTAGGCATCCACTCTTCCTAATCTTGCAAGAAAATGTCAAATAACAATTAACTTGTTGAAATACTGCAATCACCCTTATCCTGAAACTAAATTTAGATCAACTTTTTTGCAGTAACACACACACATTTTTCATAAAATGAACAGATTTTTTTCAGGAATACACTCTCTGAAACCTAAAACTAATTTTAAATAAACTTCTTTCTAGGCATCCACTCTCCCTGATCTTGCAAGAAAATGTCAATTAACTTGTTGAAATAATGCATTCACGCCTATCCTAAAACTAAATTTAAATTAACTTTTTTGAAGTAACACACTCACATTTTTCATAAAACAAAAATTTTTTTTTTCAGGAATCCACTCTCTGAAAAATTCTACTTGTTTTTTTAAAATTTCTTTCTAGGCATCCACTCTCCCTAATCTTGCAAGAAAATTTCAATTACCTTGTTGAAATGATGCATTCACGCCTATCCTGAAACAATATTTAAATCAACTTTTTTGCAGTAACTCACTCACATTTTTCATTTAACAAACACATTTTTTTCAGGAATCCACTCTCTGAAACCTTCTACTCATTTTTTTAAAAATTTCTTTCTAGGCATCCACTCTCCCTAATCTTGTAAGAAAATTTCTACTCATTTTTTTTAAATTTCTTTCTAGGCATCCACTCTCCCTAATCTTGCAAGAATATTTTGATTAACTTGTTGAAATATTGCAATCACTCTTATCCAAAAAGGAAATTTAAAAAACTTTTTTTCCAGTAACACACTCACATTTTTCATAAAACAAACCCATTTTTTTTCAGGAATCAACTCTCTGGAACCTAAAATGAATTTTTAAAAAACATTCTTCTAGGCATCCACTCTCCCTAATCATGCAAGAACATTTCAATTGACTTGTTGAAATACTGCAATCACCATTATCCTGAAACTAAATTTAAATCAACTTTTTTGCAGTAACACACTCAAATTTTTCATTTAACAAACACATTTTTTTCAGGAATCCACTCTCTGAAACCTTCTACTCATTTTTTTAAAAATTTCTTTCTAGGCATCCACTCTCCCTAATCTTGCAAGAAAATTTCAATTAACTTGTTGAAATGATGCATTCATGCCTATCCTGAAACGAAATTTAAATCAACTTTTTGGCAGTAACACACTCACATTTTTCATAAAACAAATATTTATTTTTTTCAGGAATACACTCTCTGAAACCTAAAACTAATTTTAAATAAACTTCTTTCTAGGCATCCACTCTCCCTGATCTTGCAAGAAAATGTCAATTAACTTGTTGAAATAATGCATTCACGCCTAACCTAAAACTAAATTTAAATTAACTTTTTTGCAGAAACACACTCACATTTTTCATAAAACAAAAATATTTTTTTTCAGGAATCCACTCTCTGAAAAATTCTACTTGTTTTTTTAAAATTTCTTTCTAGGCATCCACTCTCCATAATCTTGCAAGAAAATTTCAATTACCTTGTTGAAATGATGCATTCACGCCTATCCTGAAACAAAATTTAAATCAACTTTTTTGCAGTAACACACTCACATTTTTCATAAAACACATTTTTTTCAGGAATCCACTCTCTGAAACCTTCTACTAATTTTTTTTAAATTTCTTTCAAGGCATCCACTCTCCCTAATCTTGCAAGAAAATTTCAATTAACTTGTTGAAATATTGCAATCACCCTTATCCAAAAACGAAATTTAAATCAACTTTTTTGTAGTAACACACTCACATTTTTCATTTAAACAAACACATTTTTTTCATGAATCTACTCTCTGAAACCTAAAACTAGTTTTAAATAAACTTCTTTCTAGGCATCCACTCTCCCTAATCTTGCAAGAAAATTTCAATTAACTTGTTGAAATGATGCATTCACGCCTATCCTGAAACTAAATTTAAATCAACTTTTTTGCAGTAACACACTCATATTTTTCATAAAACAAACACATTTTTTTTCAGGAATCCACTCTCTGAAACCTTCTACTCATTTTTTTAAAATTTCTTTCTAGGCATCCACTCTCCCTAATCTTGCAAGATTATTTTGATTAACTTGTTGAAATATTGCAATCACTTATCCAAAAACGAAATTTAAAAAACTTTTTTTCCAGTAACACACTCACATTTTTCATAAAACAAACCCATTTTTTTTCAGGAATCAACTCTCTGGAACGTAAAAATGAATTTTTAAAAAACATTCTTCTAGGCATCCACTCTTCCTAATCGTGCAAGAACATTTCAATTAACTTGTTGAAATACTGCAATCACCCTTATCCTGAAACTAAATTTGAAATCAACTTTTTTGCAGAAACACACACACATTTTTCATTAAATGAACAGATTTTTTTTTTAGGAATACACTCTCTGAAACCTAAAACTAATTTTAAATAAACTTCTTTCTAGGCATCCACTCTTCCTAATCTTGCAAGAAAATGTCAAATAACTTGATGAAATAATGCATTCACGCCTATCCTGAAACGAAATTTAAATCAACTTTTTTGCAGTAACACACTCACATTTTTCATTTAACAAACACATTTTCTTCAGGAATCCACTCTCTGAAACCTTCTACTCATCTTTTTTTTAAATTTCTTTCTAGGCATCCACTCTCCCTAATCTTGCAAGAAAATTTCAATTAACTTGTTGAAATGATGCATTCATGCCTATCCTGAAACGAAATTTAAATCAACTTTTTGGCAGTAACACACTCACATTTTTCATAAAACAAATATTTATTTTTTTCAGGAATCAACTCTCTGGAACCTAAAATGAATTTTTAAAAAACATCTTTCTAGGCATCCACTCTCCCTAATCGTGCAAGAACATTTCAATTAACTTGTTGAAATACTGCAATCACCCTTATCCTGAAACTAAATTTAGATCAACTTTTTTGCAGTAACACACACACATTTTTCATAAAATGAACAGATTTTTTTCAGGAATACACTCTCTGAAACCTAAAACTAATTTTAAATAAACTTCTTTCTAGGCATCCACTCTCCCTGATCTTGCAAGAAAATGTCAATTAACTTGTTGAAATAATGCATTCACGCCTATCCTAAAACTAAATTTAAATTAACTTTTTTGAAGTAACACACTCACATTTTTCATAAAACAAAAATTTTTTTTTTCAGGAATCCACTCTCTGAAAAATTCTACTTGTTTTTTTAAAATTTCTTTCTAGGCATCCACTCTCCCTAATCTTGCAAGAAAATTTCAATTACCTTGTTGAAATGATGCATTCACGCCTATCCTGAAACAATATTTAAATCAACTTTTTTGCAGTAACTCACTCACATTTTTCATTTAACAAACACATTTTTTTCAGGAATCCACTCTCTGAAACCTTCTACTCATTTTTTTAAAAATTTCTTTCTAGGCATCCACTCTCCCTAATCTTGTAAGAAAATTTCAATTAACTTGTTGAAATGATGCATTCATGCCTATCCTGAAACGAAATTTAAATCAACTTTTTGGCAGTAACACACTCACATTTTTCATAAAACAATTTTTTTTTCAGGAATCCACTCTCTGGAACCTAAAACTAATTTTTAAAAAACATCTTTCTAGGCATCCACTCTCCCTAATCTTGCAGGAACATTTCAATTAACTTGTTGAAATATTGCAATCACCCTTATCCAAAAACGAAATTTAAATCAACTTTTTTGTAGTAACACACTCACATTTTTCATTTAAACAAACACATTTTTTTCATGAATCTACTCTCTGAAACCTAAAACTAGTTTTAAATAAACTTCTTTCTAGGCATCCACTCTCCCTAATCTTGCAAGAAAATTTCAATTAACTTGTTGAAATGATGCATTCACGCCTATCCTGAAACTAAATTTAAATCAACTTTTTTGCAGTAACACACTCATATTTTTCATAAAACAAACACATTTTTTTTCAGGAATCCACTCTCTGAAACCTTCTACTCATTTTTTTAAAATTTCTTTCTAGGCATCCACTCTCCCTAATCTTGCAAGAATATTTTGATTAACTTGTTGAAATATTGCAATCACTCTTATCCAAAAACGAAATTTAAAAAACTTTTTTTCCAGTAACACACTCACATTTTTCATAAAACAAACCCATTTTTTTTCAGGAATCAACTCTCCGGAACCTAAAATGAATTTTCAAAAAACATTCTTCTAGGCATCCACTCTCCCTAATCGTGCAAGAACATTTCAATTAACTTGTTGAAATACTGCAATCACCATTATCCTGAAACTAAATTTAAATCAACTTTTTTGCAGTAACACAATCACATTTTTCATAAAACAAACCCATTTTTTTTCAGGAATCAACTCTCTGGAACGTAAAAATGAATTTTTAAAAAACATCTCTCTAGGCATCCACTCTCCCTAATTGTTCAAGAACATTTCAATTAAGTTGTTGAAATACTGCAATCACCCTTATCCTGAAACTAAATTTAAATCAACTTTTTTGCAGTAACACACACACATTTTTCGTAAAATGAACAGATTTTTTTCAGGAATACACTCTCTGAAACCTAAAACTAATTTTAAATAAACTTCTTTCCAGGCATCCACTCTCCCTAATCTTGCAAGAAAATGTCAATTAACTTGTTGAAATGATGCATTCACGTCTATCCTGAAACTAAATTTAAATCAACTTTTTTGCAGTAACACACTCATATATTTCATAAAACAAACACAATTTTTTTAAGGAATCCACTCTCTGAAACCTTCTACTCATTTTTTTTAAATTTCTTTCTAGGCATCCACTCTCCCTAATCTTGCAAGAATATTTTGATTAACTTGTTGAAATATTGCAATCACTCTTATCCAAAAAGGAAATTTAAAAAACTTTTTTTCCAGTAACACACTCACATTTTTCATAAAACAAACCCATTTTTTTCAGGAATCAACTCTCTGGAACCTAAAATGAATTTTTAAAAAACATTCTTCTAGGCATCCACTCTCCCTAATCGTGCAAGAACATTTCAATTGACTTGTTGAAATACTGCAATCACCATTATCCTGAAACTAAATTTAAATCAACTTTTTTGCAGTAACACAATCACATTTTTCATAAAACAAACCCATTTTTTCTCAGGAATCAACTCTCTGGAACGTAAAAATGAATTTTTAAAAAACATCTTTCTAGGCATCCACTCTCCCTAATCGTGCAAGAACATTTCAATTAACTTGTTGAAATACTGCAATCACCCTGATCCTGAAACTAAATTTGAATCAACTGTTTTGCAGTAACACACACACATTTTTCATAAAATGAACAGATTTTTTTCAGCAATACACTCTCTGAAACCAAAAACTAATTTTAAATAAACTTCTTTCCAGGCATCCACTCTCCCTAATCTTGCAAGAAAATGTCAATTAACTTGTTGAAATGATGCATTTACGCCTATCCTGAAACGAAATTTAAATCAACTTTTTGCAGTAACACACTCACATTTTTCATATAACAAACACTTTTTTTTCAGGAATCCACTCTCTGAAACCTTCTACTCATTTTTTTTAAATTTCTTTCTAGGCATCCACTCGCCCTAATCTTGCAAGAAAATTTCAATTAACTTGTTGAAATGATGCATTCACGCCTATCCTGAAACTAAATTTAAATCAACTTTTTTGCAGTAACACACTCACATTTTTCATAAAACAAACAATTTTTTTTTCAGGAATCCACTCTCTGGAACCTAAAACTAATTTTTAAAATACATCTTTCTAGGCATCCACTCTCCCTAATCTTGCAAGAAAATTTGAATTAACTTGTTGAAATATTGCAATCACCCTTATCCAAAAACGAAATTTAAAACAACTTTTTTGCAGTAACACACTCAAATTTTTCATAAAACAAACCCACTTTTTTTCAGGAATCCACTTTCTGGAACCTAAAACTAAGTTTTTTAAAAATGTCTTTCTAGGCATTCACTCTCCCTAATCTTGCAAGAAAATTTCAATTAACTTGTTGAAATATTGCAATCACCCTTATCCAAAAACGAAATTTAAATCAACTTTTTTGCAGTAACACACTCACATTTTTCATAAAACAAATATTTATTTTTTTCAGGAATCAACTCTCTGGAACCTAAAATGAATTTTTAAAAAACATCTTTCTAGGCATCCACTCTCCCTAATCGTTCAAGAACATTTCAATTAACTTGTTGAAATACTGCAATCACCCTTATCCTGAAACTAAATTTAGATCAACTTTTTTGCAGTAACACACACACATTTTTCATAAAATGAACAGATTTTTTTCAGGAATACACTTTCTGAAACCTAAAACTAATTTTAAATAAACTTCTTTCTCGGCATCCACTCTCCCTGATCTTGCAAGAAAATGTCAATTAACTTGTTGAAATGATGCATTCACGCCTATCCTGAAACTAAATTTAAATCAACTTTTTTGCAGTAACACACTCATATTTTTCATAAAACAAACACATTTTTTTTCAGGAATCCACTCTCTGAAACCTTCTACTCATTTTTTTAAAATTTCTTTCTAGGCATCCACTCTCCCTAATCTTGCAAGAATATTTTGATTAACTTGTTGAAATATTGCAATCACTCTTATCCAAAAACGAAATTTAAAAAACTTTTTTTCCAGTAACACACTCACATTTTTCATAAAACAAACCCATTTTTTTTCAGGAATCAACTCTCCGGAACCTAAAATGAATTTTCAAAAAACATTCTTCTAGGCATCCACTCTCCCTAATCGTGCAAGAACATTTCAATTAACTTGTTGAAATACTGCAATCACCATTATCCTGAAACTAAATTTAAATCAACTTTTTTGCAGTAACACAATCACATTTTTCATAAAACAAACCCATTTTTTTTCAGGAATCAACTCTCTGGAACGTAAAAATGAATTTTTAAAAAACATCTCTCTAGGCATCCACTCTCCCTAATTGTTCAAGAACATTTCAATTAAGTTGTTGAAATACTGCAATCACCCTTATCCTGAAACTAAATTTAAATCAACTTTTTTGCAGTAACACACACACATTTTTCGTAAAATGAACAGATTTTTTTCAGGAATACACTCTCTGAAACCTAAAACTAATTTTAAATAAACTTCTTTCCAGGCATCCACTCTCCCTAATCTTGCAAGAAAATGTCAATTAACTTGTTGAAATGATGCATTCACGTCTATCCTGAAACTAAATTTAAATCAACTTTTTTGCAGTAACACACTCATATATTTCATAAAACAAACACAATTTTTTTAAGGAATCCACTCTCTGAAACCTTCTACTCATTTTTTTTAAATTTCTTTCTAGGCATCCACTCTCCCTAATCTTGCAAGAATATTTTGATTAACTTGTTGAAATATTGCAATCACTCTTATCCAAAAAGGAAATTTAAAAAACTTTTTTTCCAGTAACACACTCACATTTTTCATAAAACAAACCCATTTTTTTTCAGGAATCAACTCTCTGGAACCTAAAATGAATTTTTAAAAAACATTCTTCTAGGCATCCACTCTCCCTAATCGTGCAAGAACATTTCAATTGACTTGTTGAAATACTGCAATCACCATTATCCTGAAACTAAATTTAAATCAACTTTTTTGCAGTAACACAATCACATTTTTCATAAAACAAACCCATTTTTTCTCAGGAATCAACTCTCTGGAACGTAAAAATGAATTTTTAAAAAACATCTTTCTAGGCATCCACTCTCCCTAATCGTGCAAGAACATTTCAATTAACTTGTTGAAATACTGCAATCACCCTGATCCTGAAACTAAATTTGAATCAACTGTTTTGCAGTAACACACACACATTTTTCATAAAATGAACAGATTTTTTTCAGCAATACACTCTCTGAAACCAAAAACTAATTTTAAATAAACTTCTTTCCAGGCATCCACTCTCCCTAATCTTGCAAGAAAATGTCAATTAACTTGTTGAAATGATGCATTTACGCCTATCCTGAAACGAAATTTAAATCAACTTTTTGCAGTAACACACTCACATTTTTCATATAACAAACACATTTTTTTCAGGAATCCACTCTCTGAAACCTTCTACTCATTTTTTTTTAAATTTCTTTCTAGGCATCCACTCGCCCTAATCTTGCAAGAAAATTTCAATTAACTTGTTGAAATGATGCATTCACGCCTATCCTGAAACTAAATTTAAATCAACTTTTTTGCAGTAACACACTCACATTTTTCATAAAACAAACAATTTTTTTTTCAGGAATCCACTCTCTGGAACCTAAAACTAATTTTTAAAATACATCTTTCTAGGCATCCACTCTCCCTAATCTTGCAAGAAAATTTGAATTAACTTGTTGAAATATTGCAATCACCCTTATCCAAAAACGAAATTTAAAACAACTTTTTTGCAGTAACACACTCACATTTTTCATAAAACAAATATTTATTTTTTTCAGGAATCAACTCTCTGGAACCTAAAATGAATTTTTAAAAAACATCTTTCTAGGCATCCACTCTCCCTAATCGTGCAAGAACATTTCAATTAACTTGTTGAAATACTGCAATCACCCTTATCCTGAAACTAAATTTAGATCAACTTTTTTGCAGTAACACACACACATTTTTCATAAAATGAACAGATTTTTTTCAGGAATACACTCTCTGAAACCTAAAACTAATTTTAAATAAACTTCTTTCTAGGCATCCACTCTCCCTGATCTTGCAAGAAAATGTCAATTAACTTGTTGAAATAATGCATTCACGCCTATCCTAAAACTAAATTTAAATTAACTTTTTTGCAGTAACACACTCACATTTTTCATAAAACAAAAATATTTTTTTTCAGGAATCCACTCTCTGAAAAATTCTACTTGTTTTTTTAAAATTTCTTTCTAGGCATCCACTCTCCCTAATCTTGCAAGAAAATTTCAATTACCTTGTTGAAATGATGCATTCACGCCTATCCTGAAACAAAATTTAAATCAACTTTTTTGCAGTAACACACTCACATTTTTCATAAAACACATTTTTTTCAGGAATCCACTCTCTGAAACCTTCTACTAATTTTTTTTAAATTTCTTTCAAGGCATCCACTCTCCCTAATCTTGCAAGAAAATTTCAATTAACTTGTTGAAATATTGCAATCACCCTTATCCAAAAACGAAATTTAAATCAACTTTTTTGTAGTAACACACTCACATTTTTCATTTAAACAAACACATTTTTTTCATGAATCTACTCTCTGAAACCTAAAACTAGTTTTAAATAAACTTCTTTCTAGGCATCCACTCTCCCTAATCTTGCAAGAAAATTTCAATTAACTTGTTGAAATGATGCATTCATGCCTATCCTGAAACTAAATTTAAATCAACTTTTTTGCAGTAACACACTCATATTTTTCATAAAACCAACACATTTTTTTTCAGGAATCCACTCTCTGAAACCTTCTACTCATTTTTTTTAAATTTCTTTCTAGGCATCCACTCTCCCTAATCTTGCAAGATTATTTTGATTAACTTGTTGAAATATTGCAATCACTCTTATCCAAAAACGAAATTTAAAAAACTTTTTTTCCAGTAACACACTCACATTTTTCATAAAACAAACCCATTTTTTTTCAGGAATCAACTCTCTGGAACGTAAAAATGAATTTTTAAAAACCATTCTTCTAGGCATCCACTCTCCCTAATCGTGCAAGAACATTTCAATTAACTTGTTGAAATACTGCAATCACCCTTATCCTGAAACTAAATTTAAATCAACTTTTTTGCAGAAACACACACACATTTTTCATTAAATTAACAGATGTTTTTTTTTAGGAATACACTCTCTGAAACCTAAAACTAATTTTAAATAAACTTCTTTCTAGGCATCCACTCTTCCTAATCTTGCAAGAAAATGTCAAATAACTTGATGAAATAATGCATTCACGCCTATCCTGAAACGAAATTTAAATCAACTTTTTTGCAGTAACACACTCAAATTTTTCATTTAACAAACACATTTTTTTCAGGAATCCACTCTCTGAAACCTTCTACTCATTTTTTTAAAAATTTCTTTCTAGGCATCCACTCTCCCTAATCTTGCAAGAAAATTTCAATTAACTTGTTGAAATGATGCATTCATGCCTATCCTGAAACGAAATTTAAATCAACTTTTTGGCAGTAACACACTCACATTTTTCATAAAACAAATATTTATTTTTTTCAGGAATACACTCTCTGAAACCTAAAACTAATTTTAAATAAACTTCTTTCTAGGCATCCACTCTCCCTGATCTTGCAAGAAAATGTCAATTAACTTGTTGAAATAATGCATTCACGCCTATCCTAAAACTAAATTTAAATTAACTTTTTTGAAGTAACACACTCACATTTTTCATAAAACAAAAATTTTTTTTTCAGGAATCCACTCTCTGAAAAATTCTACTTGTTTTTTTAAAATTTCTTTCTAGGCATCCACTCTCCCTAATCTTGCAAGAAAATTTCAATTACCTTGTTGAAATGATGCATTCACGCCTATCCTGAAACAATATTTAAATCAACTTTTCTGCAGTAACTCACTCACATTTTTCATTTAACAAACACATTTTTTTCAGGAATCCACTCTCTGAAACCTTCTACTCATTTTTTTAAAAAATTTCTTTCTAGGCATCCACTCTCCCTAATCTTGCAAGAAAATTTCAATTAACTTGTTGAAATGATGCATTCATGCCTATCCTGAAACGAAATTTAAATCAACTTTTTGGCAGTAACACACTCACATTTTTCATAAAACAATTTTTTTTTCAGGAATCCACTCTCTGGAACCTAAAACTAATTTTTAAAAAACATCTTTCTAGGCATCCACTCTCCCTAATCTTGCAGGAACATTTCAATTAACTTGTTGAAATATTGCAATCACCCTTATCCAAAAACGAAATTTAAATCAACTTTTTTGTAGTAACACACTCACATTTTTCATTTAAACAAACACATTTTTTTCATGAATCTACTCTCTGAAACCTAAAACTAGTTTTAAATAAACTTCTTTCTAGGCATCCACTCTCCCTAATCTTGCAAGAAAATTTCAATTAACTTGTTGAAATGATGCATTCACGCCTATCCTGAAACTAAATTTAAATCAACTTTTTTGCAGTAACACACTCATATTTTTCATAAAACAAACACATTTTTTTTCAGGAATCCACTCTCTGAAACCTTCTACTCATTTTTTTTAAATTTCTTTCTAGGCATCCACTCTCCCTAATCTTGCAAGAATATTTTGATTAACTTGTTGAAATATTGCAATCACTCTTATCCAAAAAGGAAATTTAAAAAACTTTTTTTCCAGTAACACACTCACATTTTTCATAAAACAAACCCATTTTTTTTCAGGAATCAACTCTCTGGAACCTAAAATGAATTTTTAAAAAACATTCTTCTAGGCATCCACTCTCCCTAATCGTGCAAGAACATTTCAATTGACTTGTTGAAATACTGCAATCACCATTATCCTGAAACTAAATTTAAATCAACTTTTTTGCAGTAACACAATCACATTTTTCATAAAACAAACCCATTTTTTCTCAGGAATCAACTCTCTGGAACGTAAAAATGAATTTTTAAAAAACATCTTTCTAGGCATCCACTCTCCCTAATCGTGCAAGAACATTTCAATTAACTTGTTGAAATACTGCAATCACCCTGATCCTGAAACTAAATTTGAATCAACTGTTTTGCAGTAACACACACACATTTTTCATAAAATGAACAGATTTTTTTCAGCAATACACTCTCTGAAACCAAAAACTAATTTTAAATAAACTTCTTTCCAGGCATCCACTCTCCCTAATCTTGCAAGAAAATGTCAATTAACTTGTTGAAATGATGCATTTACGCCTATCCTGAAACGAAATTTAAATCAACTTTTTGCAGTAACACACTCACATTTTTCATATAACAAACACATTTTTTTCAGGAATCCACTCTCTGAAACCTTCTACTCATTTTTTTTAAATTTCTTTCTAGGCATCCACTCGCCCTAATCTTGCAAGAAAATTTCAATTAACTTGTTGAAATGATGCATTCACGCCTATCCTGAAACTAAATTTAAATCAACTTTTTTGCAGTAACACACTCACATTTTTCATAAAACAAACAATTTTTTTTTCAGGAATCCACTCTCTGGAACCTAAAACTAATTTTTAAAATACATCTTTCTAGGCATCCACTCTCCCTAATCTTGCAAGAAAATTTGAATTAACTTGTTGAAATATTGCAATCACCCTTATCCAAAAACGAAATTTAAAACAACTTTTTTGCAGTAACACACTCAAATTTTTCATAAAACAAACCCACTTTTTTTCAGGAATCCACTTTCTGGAACCTAAAACTAAGTTTTTTAAAAATGTCTTTCTAGGCATCCACTCGCCCTAATCTTGCAAGAAAATTTCAATTAACTTGTTGAAATGATGCATTCACGCCTATCCTGAAACTAAATTTAAATCAACTTTTTTGCAGTAACACACTCACATTTTTCATAAAACAAATATTTATTTTTTTCAGGAATCAACTCTCTGGAACCTAAAATGAATTTTTAAAAAACATCTTTCTAGGCATCCACTCTCCCTAATCGTGCAAGAACATTTCAATTAACTTGTTGAAATACTGCAATCACCCTTATCCTGAAACTAAATTTAGATCAACTTTTTTGCAGTAACACACACACATTTTTCATAAAATGAACAGATTTTTTTCAGGAATACACTCTCTGAAACCTAAAACTAATTTTAAATAAACTTCTTTCTAGGCATCCACTCTCCCTGATCTTGCAAGAAAATGTCAATTAACTTGTTGAAATAATGCATTCACGCCTATCCTAAAACTAAATTTAAATTAACTTTTTTGCAGTAACACACTCACATTTTTCATAAAACAAAAATATTTTTTTTCAGGAATCCACTCTCTGAAAAATTCTACTTGTTTTTTTAAAATTTCTTTCTAGGCATCCACTCTCCCTAATCTTGCAAGAAAATTTCAATTACCTTGTTGAAATGATGCATTCACGCCTATCCTGAAACAAAATTTAAATCAACTTTTTTGCAGTAACACACTCACATTTTTCATAAAACACATTTTTTTCAGGAATCCACTCTCTGAAACCTTCTACTAATTTTTTTTAAATTTCTTTCAAGGCATCCACTCTCCCTAATCTTGCAAGAAAATTTCAATTAACTTGTTGAAATATTGCAATCACCCTTATCCAAAAACGAAATTTAAATCAACTTTTTTGTAGTAACACACTCACATTTTTCATTTAAACAAACACATTTTTTTCATGAATCTACTCTCTGAAACCTAAAACTAGTTTTAAATAAACTTCTTTCTAGGCATCCACTCTCCCTAATCTTGCAAGAAAATTTCAATTAACTTGTTGAAATGATGCATTCATGCCTATCCTGAAACTAAATTTAAATCAACTTTTTTGCAGTAACACACTCATATTTTTCATAAAACCAACACATTTTTTTTCAGGAATCCACTCTCTGAAACCTTCTACTCATTTTTTTTAAATTTCTTTCTAGGCATCCACTCTCCCTAATCTTGCAAGATTATTTTGATTAACTTGTTGAAATATTGCAATCACTCTTATCCAAAAACGAAATTTAAAAAACTTTTTTTCCAGTAACACACTCACATTTTTCATAAAACAAACCCATTTTTTTTCAGGAATCAACTCTCTGGAACGTAAAAATGAATTTTTAAAAACCATTCTTCTAGGCATCCACTCTCCCTAATCGTGCAAGAACATTTCAATTAACTTGTTGAAATACTGCAATCACCCTTATCCTGAAACTAAATTTAAATCAACTTTTTTGCAGAAACACACACACATTTTTCATTAAATTAACAGATGTTTTTTTTTAGGAATACACTCTCTGAAACCTAAAACTAATTTTAAATAAACTTCTTTCTAGGCATCCACTCTTCCTAATCTTGCAAGAAAATGTCAAATAACTTGATGAAATAATGCATTCACGCCTATCCTGAAACGAAATTTAAATCAACTTTTTTGCAGTAACACACTCAAATTTTTCATTTAACAAACACATTTTTTTCAGGAATCCACTCTCTGAAACCTTCTACTCATTTTTTTAAAAATTTCTTTCTAGGCATCCACTCTCCCTAATCTTGCAAGAAAATTTCAATTAACTTGTTGAAATGATGCATTCATGCCTATCCTGAAACGAAATTTAAATCAACTTTTTGGCAGTAACACACTCACATTTTTCATAAAACAAATATTTATTTTTTTCAGGAATACACTCTCTGAAACCTAAAACTAATTTTAAATAAACTTCTTTCTAGGCATCCACTCTCCCTGATCTTGCAAGAAAATGTCAATTAACTTGTTGAAATAATGCATTCACGCCTATCCTAAAACTAAATTTAAATTAACTTTTTTGAAGTAACACACTCACATTTTTCATAAAACAAAAATTTTTTTTTCAGGAATCCACTCTCTGAAAAATTCTACTTGTTTTTTTAAAATTTCTTTCTAGGCATCCACTCTCCCTAATCTTGCAAGAAAATTTCAATTACCTTGTTGAAATGATGCATTCACGCCTATCCTGAAACAATATTTAAATCAACTTTTCTGCAGTAACTCACTCACATTTTTCATTTAACAAACACATTTTTTTCAGGAATCCACTCTCTGAAACCTTCTACTCATTTTTTAAAAAAATTTCTTTCTAGGCATCCACTCTCCCTAATCTTGCAAGAAAATTTCAATTAACTTGTTGAAATGATGCATTCATGCCTATCCTGAAACGAAATTTAAATCAACTTTTTGGCAGTAACACACTCACATTTTTCATAAAACAATTTTTTTTTCAGGAATCCACTCTCTGGAACCTAAAACTAATTTTTAAAAAACATCTTTCTAGGCATCCACTCTCCCTAATCTTGCAGGAACATTTCAATTAACTTGTTGAAATATTGCAATCACCCTTATCCAAAAACGAAATTTAAATCAACTTTTTTGTAGTAACACACTCACATTTTTCATTTAAACAAACACATTTTTTTCATGAATCTACTCTCTGAAACCTAAAACTAGTTTTAAATAAACTTCTTTCTAGGCATCCACTCTCCCTAATCTTGCAAGAAAATTTCAATTAACTTGTTGAAATGATGCATTCACGCCTATCCTGAAACTAAATTTAAATCAACTTTTTTGCAGTAACACACTCATATTTTTCATAAAACAAACACATTTTTTTCAGGAATCCACTCTCTGAAACCTTCTACTCATTTTTTTAAAATTTCTTTCTAGGCATCCACTCTCCCTAATCTTGCAAGAATATTTTGATTAACTTGTTGAAATATTGCAATCACTCTTATCCAAAAACGAAATTTAAAAAACTTTTTTTCCAGTAACACTCACATTTTTCATAAAACAAACCCATTTTTTTTCAGGAATCAACTCTCCGGAACCTAAAATGAATTTTCAAAAAACATTCTTCTAGGCATCCACTCTCCCTAATCGTGCAAGAACATTTCAATTAACTTGTTGAAATACTGCAATCACCATTATCCTGAAACTAAATTTAAATCAACTTTTTTGCAGTAACACAATCACATTTTTCATAAAACAAACCCATTTTTTTTCAGGAATCAACTCTCTGGAATGTAAAAATGAATTTTTAAAAAACATCTCTCTAGGCATCCACTCTCCCTAATCGTTCAAGAACATTTCAATTAAGTTGTTGAAATACTGCAATCACCCTTATCCTGAAACTAAATTTAAATCAACTTTTTTGCAGTAACACACACACATTTTTCGTAAAATGAACAGATTTTTTTCAGGAATACACTCTCTGAAACCTAAAACTAATTTTAAATAAACTTCTTTCCAGGCATCCACTCTCCCTAATCTTGCAAGAAAATGTCAATTAACTTGTTGAAATGATGCATTCACGTCTATTCTGAAACTAAATTTAAATCAACTTTTTTGCAGTAACACACTCATATTTTTCATAAAACAAACACAATTTTTTTCAGGAATCCACTCTCTGAAACCTTCTACTCATTTTTTTTAAATTTCTTTCTAGGCATCCACTCTCCCTAATCTTGCAAGAATATTTTGATTAACTTGTTGAAATATTGCAATCACTCTTATCCAAAAAGGAAATTTAAAAAACTTTTTTTCCAGTAACACACTCACATTTTTCATAAAACAAACCCATTTTTTTTCAGGAATCAACTCTCTGGAACCTAAAATGAATTTTTAAAAAACATTCTTCTAGGCATCCACTCTCCCTAATCATGAAAGAACATTTCAATTGACTTGTTGAAATACTGCAATCACCATTATCCTGAAACTAAATTTAAATCAACTTTTTTGCAGTAACACACTCAAATTTTTCATTTAACAAACACATTTTTTTCAGGAATCCACTCTCTGAAACCTTCTACTCATTTTTTTAAAAATTTCTTTCTAGGCATCCACTCTCCCTAATCTTGCAAGAAAATTTCAATTAACTTGTTGAAATGATGCATTCATGCCTATCCTGAAACGAAATTTAAATCAACTTTTTGGCAGTAACACACTCACATTTTTCATAAAACAAATATTTATTTTTTTCAGGAATACACTCTCTGAAACCTAAAACTAATTTTAAATAAACTTCTTTCTAGGCATCCACTCTCCCTGATCTTGCAAGAAAATGTCAATTAACTTGTTGAAATAATGCATTCACGCCTATCCTAAAACTAAATTTAAATTAACTTTTTTGAAGTAACACACTCACATTTTTCATTCAACAAACACATTTTTTTCAGGAATCCACTCTCTGAAACCTTCTACTCATTTTTTTAAAAAATTTCTTTCTAGGCATCCACTCTCCCTAATCTTGCAAGAAAATTTCAATTAACTTGTTGAAATGATGCATTCATGCCTATCCTGAAACGAAATTTAAATCAACTTTTTGGCAGTAACACACTCACATTTTTCATAAAACAAATAATTATTTTTTTCAGGAATCCACTCTCTGGAACCTAAAACTAATTTTTAAAAAACATCTTTCTAGGCATCCACTCTCCCTAATCTTGCAGGAACATTTCAATTAACTTGTTGAAATATTGCAATCACCCTTATCCAAAAACGAAATTTAAATCAACTTTTTTGTAGTAACACACTCACATTTTTCATTTAAACAAACACATTTTTTTCATGAATCTACTCTCTGAAACCTAAAACTAGTTTTAAATAAACTTCTTTCTAGGCATCCACTCTCCCTAATCTTGCAAGAAAATTTCAATTAACTTGTTGAAATGATGCATTCACGCCTATCCTGAAACTAAATTTAAATCAACTTTTTTGCAGTAACACACTCATATTTTTCATAAAACAAACACATTTTTTTTCAGGAATCCACTCTCTGAAACCTTCTACTCATTTTTTTAAAATTTCTTTCTAGGCATCCACTCTCCCTAATCTTGCAAGAATATTTTGATTAACTTGTTGAAATATTGCAATCACTCTTATCCAAAAACGAAATTTAAAAAACTTTTTTTCCAGTAACACTCACATTTTTCATAAAACAAACCCATTTTTTTTCAGGAATCAACTCTCCGGAACCTAAAATGAATTTTCAAAAAACATTCTTCTAGGCATCCACTCTCCCTAATCGTGCAAGAACATTTCAATTAACTTGTTGAAATACTGCAATCACCATTATCCTGAAACTAAATTTAAATCAACTTTTTTGCAGTAACACAATCACATTTTTCATAAAACAAACCCATTTTTTTTCAGGAATCAACTCTCTGGAACGTAAAAATGAATTTTTAAAAAACATCTCTCTAGGCATCCACTCTCCCTAATCGTTCAAGAACATTTCAATTAAGTTGTTGAAATACTGCAATCACCCTTATCCTGAAACTAAATTTAAATCAACTTTTTTGCAGTAACACACACACATTTTTCGTAAAATGAACAGATTTTTTTCAGGAATACACTCTCTGAAACCTAAAACTAATTTTAAATAAACTTCTTTCCAGGCATCCACTCTCCCTAATCTTGCAAGAAAATGTCAATTAACTTGTTGAAATGATGCATTCACGTCTATTCTGAAACTAAATTTAAATCAACTTTTTTGCAGTAACACACTCATATTTTTCATAAAACAAACACAATTTTTTTCAGGAATCCACTCTCTGAAACCTTCTACTCATTTTTTTTAAATTTCTTTCTAGGCATCCACTCTCCCTAATCTTGCAAGAATATTTTGATTAACTTGTTGAAATATTGCAATCACTCTTATCCAAAAAGGAAATTTAAAAAACTTTTTTTCCAGTAACACACTCACATTTTTCATAAAACAAACCCATTTTTTTTTCAGGAATCAACTCTCTGGAACCTAAAATGAATTTTTAAAAAACATTCTTCTAGGCATCCACTCTCCCTAATCGTGCAAGAACATTTCAATTGACTTGTTGAAATACTGCAATCACCATTATCCTGAAACTAAATTTAAATCAACTTTTTTGCAGTAACACAATCACATTTTTCATAAAACAAACCCATTTTTTCTCAGGAATCAACTCTCTGGAACGTAAAAATGAATTTTTAAAAAACATCTTTCTAGGCATCCACTCTCCCTAATCGTGCAAGAACATTTCAATTAACTTGTTGAAATACTGCAATTACCCTGATCCTGAAACTAAATTTGAATCAACTGTTTTGCAGTAACACACACACATTTTTCATAAAATGAACAGATTTTTTTCAGCAATACACTCTCTGAAACCAAAAACTAATTTTAAATAAACTTCTTTCCAGGCATCCACTCTCCCTAATCTTGCAAGAAAATGTCAATTAACTTGTTGAAATGATGCATTTACGCCTATCCTGAAACGAAATTTAAATCAACTTTTTTGCAGTAACACACTCACATTTTTCATATAACAAACACATTTTTTTCAGGAATCCACTCTCTGAAACCTTCTACTCATTTTTTTTAAATTTCTTTCTAGGCATCCACTCGCCCTAATCTTGCAAGAAAATTTCAATTAACTTGTTGAAATGATGCATTCACGCCTATCCTGAAACTAAATTTAAATCAACTTTTTTGCAGTAACACACTCACATTTTTCATAAAACAAACAATTTTTTTTTCAGGAATCCACTCTCTGGAACCTAAAACTAATTTTTAAAATACATCTTTCTAGGCATCCACTCTCCCTAATCTTGCATGAAAATTTCAATTAACTTGTTGAAAAATTGCAATCACCCTTATCCAAAAACGAAATTTAAATCAACTTTTTTGCAGTAACACACTCACATTTTTCATAAAACAAACACATTTTTTTCAGGAATCTACTCTCTGAAACCTAAAACTAGTTTTAAATAAACTTCTTTCTAGGCATCCACTCTCCCTAATCTTGCAAGAAAATTTCAATTTACTTGTTGAAATGATGCATTCACGCCTCTCCTGAAACTAAATTTAAATCAACTTTTTTGCAGTAACACACTCACATTTTTCATAAAACGAACACACTTTTTTTCAGGAATCCACTCTATGAAACCTTCTACTAAGTTTTTTAAAAATGTATTTCTAGGCATCCCCTCTCCCTAATCTTGCAAGAAAATTTGAATTAACTTGTTGAAATATTGCAATCACCCTTATCCAAAAACGAAATTTAAAACAACTTTTTTGCAGTAACACACTCAAATTTTTCATAAAACAAACCCACTTTTTTTCAGGAATCCACTTTCTGGAACCTAAAACTAAGTTTTTTAAAAATGTCTTTCTAGGCATTCACTCTCCCTAATCTTGCAAGAAAATTTCAATTAACTTGTTGAAATATTGCAATCACCCTTATCCAAAAACGAAATTTAAATCAACTTTTTTGCAGTAACACACTCACATTTTTCATAAAACAAATAATTATTTTTTTCAGGAATCAACTCTCTGGAACCTAAAATGAATTTTTTAAAAACATCTTTCTAGGCATCCACTCTCCCTAATCGTGCAAGAACATTTCAATTAACTTGTTGAAATACTGCAATCAGCCTTATCCTGAAACTAAATTTAGATCAACTTTTTTGCAGTAACACACACACATTTTTCATAAAATGAACAGATTTTTTTTCAGGAATACACTCTCTGAAACCTAAAACTAATTTTAAATAAACTTCTTTCTAGGCATCCACTCTCCCTAATCTTGCAAGAAAATTTCAATTTACTTGTTGAAATGATGCATTCACGCCTCTCCTGAAACTAAATTTAAATCAACTTTTTTGCAGTAACACACTCACATTTTTCATAAAACGAACACACTTTTTTTCAGGAATCCACTCCATGAAACCTTCTACTAAGTTTTTTAAAAATGTCTTTCTAGGCATCCCCTCTCCCTAATCTTGCAAGAAAATTTGAATTAACTTGTTGAAATATTGCAATCACCCTTATCCAAAAACGAAATTTAAAACAACTTTTTTGCAGTAACACACTCAAATTTTTCATAAAACAAACCCACTTTTTTTCAGGAATCCACTTTCTGGAACCTAAAACTAAGTTTTTTAAAAATGTCTTTCTAGGCATTCACTCTCCCTAATCTTGCAAGAAAATTTCAATTAACTTGTTGAAATATTGCAATCACCCTTATCCAAAAACGAAATTTAAATCAACTTTTTTGCAGTAACACACTCACATTTTTCATAAAACAAATAATTATTTTTTTCAGGAATCAACTCTCTGGAACCTAAAATGAATTTTTTAAAAACATCTTTCTAGGCATCCACTCTCCCTAATCGTGCAAGAACATTTCAATTAACTTGTTGAAATACTGCAATCAGCCTTATCCTGAAACTAAATTTAGATCAACTTTTTTGCAGTAACACACACACATTTTTCATAAAATGAACAGATTTTTTTTCAGGAATACACTCTCTGAAACCTAAAACTAATTTTAAATAAACTTCTTTCTAGGCATCCACTCTCCCTAATCTTGCAAGAAAATTTCAATTTACTTGTTGAAATGATGCATTCACGCCTATCCTGAAACTAAATTTAAATCAAGTTTTTTGCAGTAACACACTCACATTTTTCATAAAACGAACACACTTTTTTTCAGGAATCCACTCTATGAAACCTTCTACTAAGTTTTTTAAAAACGTCTTTCTAGGCATCCCCTCTCCCTAATCTTGCAAGAAAATTTCAATTAACTTGTTGAAATATTGCAATCACCCTTATCCAAAAAACGAAATTTAAAACAACTTTTTTGCAGTAACACACTCAAATTCTTCATAAAACAAACCCACTTTTTTCAGGAATCCACTTTCTGGAACCTAAAACTAAGTTTTTTTACAATGTCTTTCTAGGCATCCACTCTCCCTAATCTTGCAAGAAAATTTCAATTAACTTGTTGAAATATTGCAATCACTCTCATCCAAAAACAACTTTTTTGCAGTAACACGCTCACATTTTTCATAAAACGAACACACTTTTTTTCAGGAATCAACTCTCTGGAACCTAAAATGAATTTTTAAAAAACATCTTTCTAGGCATCCACTCTCCCTAATCTTGCAAGAAAATTTCAATTAACTTGTTGAAATATTGCAATCACCCTTATCCAAAAACCAAATTTAAATCAACTTTTTTGCAGTAACACACTCACATTTTTCATAAAACAAATAATTATTTTTTTCAGGAATCAACTCTCTGGAACATAAAATGAATTTTTGAAAAACATCTTTCTAGGCATCCACTCTCCCTAATCGTGCAAGAACATTTCAATTAACTTGTTGAAATACTGCAATCACCCTTATCCTGAAACTAAATTTAGATCAACTTTTTTGCAGTAACACACACACATTTTTCATAAAATGAACAGATTTTTTTTCAGGAATACACTCTCTGAAACCTAAAACTAATTTTAAATAAACTTCTTTCTAGGCATCCACTCTCCCTAATCTTGCAAGAAAATGTCAATTAACTTTTTGAAATAATGCATTCACGCCTATCTTGTAACTAAATTCAAATCAACTTTTTTGCAGTAACACACTCACATTTTTCATAAAACAAACACATTTTTTTTCAGGAATCCACTCTCTGAAACCTTCTACTCATTTTTTTAAAATTTCTTTCTAGGCATCCACTCTCCCTAATCTTGCAAGAATATTTTGATTAACTTGTTGAAATATTGCAATCACTCTTATCCAAAAACGAAATTTAAAAAACTTTTTTTCCAGTAACACACTCACATTTTTCATAAAACAAACCCATTTTTTTTCAGGAATCAACTCTCCGGAACCTAAAATGAATTTTCAAAAAACATTCTTCTAGGCATCCACTCTCCCTAATCGTGCAAGAACATTTCAATTAACTTGTTGAAATACTGCAATCACCATTATCCTGAAACTAAATTTAAATCAACTTTTTTGCAGTAACACAATCACATTTTTCATAAAACAAACCCATTTTTTTTCAGGAATCAACTCTCTGGAACGTAAAAATGAATTTTTAAAAAACATCTCTCTAGGCATCCACTCTCCCTAATTGTTCAAGAACATTTCAATTAAGTTGTTGAAATACTGCAATCACCCTTATCCTGAAACTAAATTTAAATCAACTTTTTTGCAGTAACACACACACATTTTTCGTAAAATGAACAGATTTTTTTCAGGAATACACTCTCTGAAACCTAAAACTAATTTTAAATAAACTTCTTTCCAGGCATCCACTCTCCCTAATCTTGCAAGAAAATGTCAATTAACTTGTTGAAATGATGCATTCACGTCTATCCTGAAACTAAATTTAAATCAACTTTTTTGCAGTAACACACTCATATATTTCATAAAACAAACACAATTTTTTTAAGGAATCCACTCTCTGAAACCTTCTACTCATTTTTTTTAAATTTCTTTCTAGGCATCCACTCTCCCTAATCTTGCAAGAATATTTTGATTAACTTGTTGAAATATTGCAATCACTCTTATCCAAAAAGGAAATTTAAAAAACTTTTTTTCCAGTAACACACTCACATTTTTCATAAAACAAACCCATTTTTTTTCAGGAATCAACTCTCTGGAACCTAAAATGAATTTTTAAAAAACATTCTTCTAGGCATCCACTCTCCCTAATCGTGCAAGAACATTTCAATTGACTTGTTGAAATACTGCAATCACCATTATCCTGAAACTAAATTTAAATCAACTTTTTTGCAGTAACACAATCACATTTTTCATAAAACAAACCCATTTTTTCTCAGGAATCAACTCTCTGGAACGTAAAAATGAATTTTTAAAAAACATCTTTCTAGGCATCCACTCTCCCTAACCGTGCAAGAACATTTCAATTAACTTGTTGAAATACTGCAATCACCCTGATCCTGAAACTAAATTTGAATCAACTGTTTTGCAGTAACACACACACATTTTTCATAAAATGAACAGATTTTTTTCAGCAATACACTCTCTGAAACCAAAAACTAATTTTAAATAAACTTCTTTCCAGGCATCCACTCTCCCTAATCTTGCAAGAAAATGTCAATTAACTTGTTGAAATGATGCATTTACGCCTATCCTGAAACGAAATTTAAATCAACTTTTTGCAGTAACACACTCACATTTTTCATATAACAAACACATTTTTTTCAGGAATCCACTCTCTGAAACCTTCTACTCATTTTTTTTAAATTTCTTTCTAGGCATCCACTCGCCCTAATCTTGCAAGAAAATTTCAATTAACTTGTTGAAATGATGCATTCACGCCTATCCTGAAACTAAATTTAAATCAACTTTTTTGCAGTAACACACTCACATTTTTCATAAAACAAACAATTTTTTTTTCAGGAATCCACTCTCTGGAACCTAAAACTAATTTTTAAAATACATCTTTCTAGGCATCCACTCTCCCTAATCTTGCAAGAAAATTTGAATTAACTTGTTGAAATATTGCAATCACCCTTATCCAAAAACGAAATTTAAAACAACTTTTTTGCAGTAACACACTCAAATTTTTCATAAAACAAACCCACTTTTTTTCAGGAATCCACTTTCTGGAACCTAAAACTAAGTTTTTTAAAAATGTCTTTCTAGGCATTCACTCTCCCTAATCTTGCAAGAAAATTTCAATTAACTTGTTGAAATATTGCAATCACCCTTATCCAAAAACGAAATTTAAATCAACTTTTTTGCAGTAACACACTCACATTTTTCATAAAACAAATATTTATTTTTTTCAGGAATCAACTCTCTGGAACCTAAAATGAATTTTTAAAAAACATCTTTCTAGGCATCCACTCTCCCTAATCGTGCAAGAACATTTCAATTAACTTGTTGAAATACTGCAATCACCCTTATCCTGAAACTAAATTTAGATCAACTTTTTTGCAGTAACACACACACATTTTTCATAAAATGAACAGATTTTTTTCAGGAATACACTCTCTGAAACCTAAAACTAATTTTAAATAAACTTCTTTCTAGGCATCCACTCTCCCTGATCTTGCAAGAAAATGTCAATTAACTTGTTGAAATAATGCATTCACGCCTATCCTAAAACTAAATTTAAATTAACTTTTTTGCAGTAACACACTCACATTTTTCATAAAACAAAAATATTTTTTTTCAGGAATCCACTCTCTGAAAAATTCTACTTGTTTTTTTAAAATTTCTTTCTAGGCATCCACTCTCCCTAATCTTGCAAGAAAATTTCAATTACCTTGTTGAAATGATGCATTCACGCCTATCCTGAAACAAAATTTAAATCAACTTTTTTGCAGTAACACACTCACATTTTTCATAAAACACATTTTTTTCAGGAATCCACTCTCTGAAACCTTCTACTAATTTTTTTTAAATTTCTTTCAAGGCATCCACTCTCCCTAATCTTGCAAGAAAATTTCAATTAACTTGTTGAAATATTGCAATCACCCTTATCCAAAAACGAAATTTAAATCAACTTTTTTGTAGTAACACACTCACATTTTTCATTTAAACAAACACATTTTTTTCATGAATCTACTCTCTGAAACCTAAAACTAGTTTTAAATAAACTTCTTTCTAGGCATCCACTCTCCCTAATCTTGCAAGAAAATTTCAATTAACTTGTTGAAATGATGCATTCATGCCTATCCTGAAACTAAATTTAAATCAACTTTTTTGCAGTAACACACTCATATTTTTCATAAAACAAACACATTTTTTTTCAGGAATCCACTCTCTGAAACCTTCTACTCATTTTTTTTAAATTTCTTTCTAGGCATCCACTCTCCCTAATCTTGCAAGATTATTTTGATTAACTTGTTGAAATATTGCAATCACTCTTATCCAAAAACGAAATTTAAAAAACTTTTTTTCCAGTAACACACTCACATTTTTCATAAAACAAACCCATTTTTTTTCAGGAATCAACTCTCTGGAACGTAAAAATGAATTTTTAAAAAACATTCTTCTAGGCATCCACTCTCCCTAATCGTGCAAGAACATTTCAATTAACTTGTTGAAATACTGCAATCACCCTTATCCTGAAACTAAATTTAAATCAACTTTTTTGCAGAAACACACACACATTTTTCATTAAATTAACAGATTTTTTTTTTAGGAATACACTCTCTGAAACCTAAAACTAATTTTAAATAAACTTCTTTCTAGGCATCCACTCTTCCTAATCTTGCAAGAAAATGTCAAATAACTTGATGAAATAATGCATTCACGCCTATCCTGAAACGAAATTTAAATCAACTTTTTTGCAGTAACACACTCAAATTTTTCATTTAACAAACACATTTTTTTCAGGAATCCACTCTCTGAAACCTTCTACTCATTTTTTTAAAAATTTCTTTCTAGGCATCCACTCTCCCTAATCTTGCAAGAAAATTTCAATTAACTTGTTGAAATGATGCATTCATGCCTATCCTGAAACGAAATTTAAATCAACTTTTTGGCAGTAACACACTCACATTTTTCATAAAACAAATATTTATTTTTTTCAGGAATACACTCTCTGAAACCTAAAACTAATTTTAAATAAACTTCTTTCTAGGCATCCACTCTCCCTGATCTTGCAAGAAAATGTCAATTAACTTGTTGAAATAATGCATTCACGCCTATCCTAAAACTAAATTTAAATTAACTTTTTTGAAGTAACACACTCACATTTTTCATAAAACAAAAATTTTTTTTTCAGGAATCCACTCTCTGAAAAATTCTACTTGTTTTTTTTAAATTTCTTTCTAGGCATCCACTCTCCCTAATCTTGCAAGAAAATTTCAATTACCTTGTTGAAATGATGCATTCACGCCTATCCTGAAACAATATTTAAATCAACTTTTCTGCAGTAACTCACTCACATTTTTCATTTAACAAACACATTTTTTTCAGGAATCCACTCTCTGAAACCTTCTACTCATTTTTTTAAAAAATTTCTTTCTAGGCATCCACTCTCCCTAATCTTGCAAGAAAATTTCAATTAACTTGTTGAAATGATGCATTCATGCCTATCCTGAAACGAAATTTAAATCAACTTTTTGGCAGTAACACACTCACATTTTTCATAAAACAATTTTTTTTTCAGGAATCCACTCTCTGGAACCTAAAACTAATTTTTAAAAAACATCTTTCTAGGCATCCACTCTCCCTAATCTTGCAGGAACATTTCAATTAACTTGTTGAAATATTGCAATCACCCTTATCCAAAAACGAAATTTAAATCAACTTTTTTGTAGTAACACACTCACATTTTTCATTTAAACAAACACATTTTTTTCATGAATCTACTCTCTGAAACCTAAAACTAGTTTTAAATAAACTTCTTTCTAGGCATCCACTCTCCCTAATCTTGCAAGAAAATTTCAATTAACTTGTTGAAATGATGCATTCACGCCTATCCTGAAACTAAATTTAAATCAACTTTTTTGCAGTAACACACTCATATTTTTCATAAAACAAACACATTTTTTTTCAGGAATCCACTCTCTGAAACCTTCTACTCATTTTTTTAAAATTTCTTTCTAGGCATCCACTCTCCCTAATCTTGCAAGAATATTTTGATTAACTTGTTGAAATATTGCAATCACTCTTATCCAAAAACGAAATTTAAAAAACTTTTTTTCCAGTAACACTCACATTTTTCATAAAACAAACCCATTTTTTTTCAGGAATCAACTCTCCGGAACCTAAAATGAATTTTCAAAAAACATTCTTCTAGGCATCCACTCTCCCTAATCGTGCAAGAACATTTCAATTAACTTGTTGAAATACTGCAATCACCATTATCCTGAAACTAAATTTAAATCAACTTTTTTGCAGTAACACAATCACATTTTTCATAAAACAAACCCATTTTTTTTCAGGAATCAACTCTCTGGAACGTAAAAATGAATTTTTAAAAAACATCTCTCTAGGCATCCACTCTCCCTAATCGTTCAAGAACATTTCAATTAAGTTGTTGAAATACTGCAATCACCCTTATCCTGAAACTAAATTTAAATCAACTTTTTTGCAGTAACACACACACATTTTTCGTAAAATGAACAGATTTTTTTCAGGAATACACTCTCTGAAACCTAAAACTAATTTTAAATAAACTTCTTTCCAGGCATCCACTCTCCCTAATCTTGCAAGAAAATGTCAATTAACTTGTTGAAATGATGCATTCACGTCTATTCTGAAACTAAATTTAAATCAACTTTTTTGCAGTAACACACTCATATTTTTCATAAAACAAACACAATTTTTTTCAGGAATCCACTCTCTGAAACCTTCTACTCATTTTTTTAAAATTTCTTTCTAGGCATCCACTCTCCCTAATCTTGCAAGAATATTTTGATTAACTTGTTGAAATATTGCAATCACTCTTATCCAAAAAGGAAATTTAAAAAACTTTTTTTCCAGTAACACACTCACATTTTTCATAAAACAAACCCATTTTTTTTCAGGAATCAACTCTCTGGAACCTAAAATGAATTTTTAAAAAACATTCTTCTAGGCATCCACTCTCCCTAATCGTGCAAGAACATTTCAATTGACTTGTTGAAATACTGCAATCACCATTATCCTGAAACTAAATTTAAATCAACTTTTTTGCAGTAACACAATCACATTTTTCATAAAACAAACCCATTTTTTCTCAGGAATCAACTCTCTGGAACGTAAAAATGAATTTTTAAAAAACATCTTTCTAGGCATCCACTCTCCCTAATCGTGCAAGAACATTTCAATTAAGTTGTTGAAATACTGCAATCACCCTTATCCTGAAACTAAATTTAAATCAACTTTTTTGCAGTAACACACACACATTTTTCGTAAAATGAACAGATTTTTTTCAGGAATACACTCTCTGAAACCTAAAACTAATTTTAAATAAACTTCTTTCCAGGCATCCACTCTCCCTAATCTTGCAAGAAAATGTCAATTAACTTGTTGAAATGATGCATTCACGTCTATTCTGAAACTAAATTTAAATCAACTTTTTTGCAGTAACACACTCATATTTTTCATAAAACAAACACAATTTTTTTCAGGAATCCACTCTCTGAAACCTTCTACTCATTTTTTTAAAATTTCTTTCTAGGCATCCACTCGCCCTAATCTTGCAAGAAAATTTCAATTAACTTGTTGAAATGATGCATTCACGCCTATCCTGAAACTAAATTTAAATCAACTTTTTTGCAGTAACACACTCACATTTTTCATAAAACAAACAATTTTTTTTTCAGGAATCCACTCTCTGGAACCTAAAACTAATTTTTAAAATACATCTTTCTAGGCATCCACTCTCCCTAATCTTGCATGAAAATTTCAATTAACTTGTTGAAAAATTGCAATCACCCTTATCCAAAAACGAAATTTAAATCAACTTTTTTGCAGTAACACACTCACATTTTTCATAAAACAAACACATTTTTTTCAGGAATCTACTCTCTGAAACCTAAAACTAGTTTTAAATAAACTTCTTTCTAGGCATCCACTCTCCCTAATCTTGCAAGAAAATTTCAATTTACTTGTTGAAATGATGCATTCACGCCTCTCCTGAAACTAAATTTAAATCAACTTTTTTGCAGTAACACACTCACATTTTTCATAAAACGAACACACTTTTTTTCAGGAATCCACTCTATGAAACCTTCTACTAAGTTTTTTAAAAATGTATTTCTAGGCATCCCCTCTCCCTAATCTTGCAAGAAAATTTGAATTAACTTGTTGAAATATTGCAATCACCCTTATCCAAAAACGAAATTTAAAACAACTTTTTTGCAGTAACACACTCAAATTTTTCATAAAACAAACCCACTTTTTTTCAGGAATCCACTTTCTGGAACCTAAAACTAAGTTTTTTAAAAATGTCTTTCTAGGCATTCACTCTCCCTAATCTTGCAAGAAAATTTCAATTAACTTGTTGAAATATTGCAATCACCCTTATCCAAAAACGAAATTTAAATCAACTTTTTTGCAGTAACACACTCACATTTTTCATAAAACAAATAATTATTTTTTTCAGGAATCAACTCTCTGGAACCTAAAATGAATTTTTTAAAAACATCTTTCTAGGCATCCACTCTCCCTAATCGTGCAAGAACATTTCAATTAACTTGTTGAAATACTGCAATCAGCCTTATCCTGAAACTAAATTTAGATCAACTTTTTTGCAGTAACACACACACATTTTTCATAAAATGAACAGATTTTTTTTCAGGAATACACTCTCTGAAACCTAAAACTAATTTTAAATAAACTTCTTTCTAGGCATCCACTCTCCCTAATCTTGCAAGAAAATTTCAATTTACTTGTTGAAATGATGCATTCACGCCTCTCCTGAAACTAAATTTAAATCAACTTTTTTGCAGTAACACACTCACATTTTTCATAAAACGAACACACTTTTTTTCAGGAATCCACTCTATGAAACCTTCTACTAAGTTTTTTAAAAATGTCTTTCTAGGCATCCCCTCTCCCTAATCTTGCAAGAAAATTTGAATTAACTTGTTGAAATATTGCAATCACCCTTATCCAAAAACGAAATTTAAAACAACTTTTTTGCAGTAACACACTCAAATTTTTCATAAAACAAACCCACTTTTTTTCAGGAATCCACTTTCTGGAACCTAAAACTAAGGGGCCGATCAGGATCGCGGACGGACTTGCGTCCGTCCGCGACCCCAGAGCAGGAGGGAACCTCCGCATGGCATGCGGAGTTCCCTCCTGTGCAATTAGGATGTGACCGCCACCCTGGCGGTCACATCCTCTATTTTTAACATTGCGGCGGGTGCAGCTTCAAGCTGCACCCGCGGCAATGTTAAAAATGCACGCATTGCTTTTGCATGCAGAAAGAGGCAGGCACCGTGCGGTGCCTGCCGCTTTCTGCATGCAAATGCAGGGGGGTACCATAGGTACCCCCCATGTGCACCCCCCACCCCCCCTTCACCTAGGGGGCCCGCAACGGGCCCCCGCAGTGAAGTTCCGTATGCTTTTCCACGGCGGGAAACGCGCCGCGGAAAAGCATGATTCACTGCCCATCCTAATATGGTGGACGGTGTCTGAGAGACACCGTCACCATATTAGAGCTTTTCCGCCGCGGTTGTAAGCCAACCGCGGCGGAAAAGCTGCGGACGGAAACCAGGACCCACCAGCCATCCTAATGTGGCGGTGGGTCCTTGGTCAGTCCGCTGCGGTTTTTCCGCATCCTCGGGGCCGGCGGTGGCTTCCGCCGGCCCCGAGGATGCGGAAAAACCGCTATCCTGATCGGCCCCTAAGTTTTTTAAAAATGTCTTTCTAGGCATTCACTCTCCCTAATCTTGCAAGAAAATTTCAATTAACTTGTTGAAATATTGCAATCACCCTTATCCAAAAACGAAATTTAAATCAACTTTTTTGCAGTAACACACTCACATTTTTCATAAAACAAATAATTATTTTTTTCAGGAATCAACTCTCTGGAACCTAAAATGAATTTTTTAAAAACATCTTTCTAGGCATCCACTCTCCCTAATCGTGCAAGAACATTTCAATTAACTTGTTGAAATACTGCAATCAGCCTTATCCTGAAACTAAATTTAGATCAACTTTTTTGCAGTAACACACACACATTTTTCATAAAATGAACAGATTTTTTTTCAGGAATACACTCTCTGAAACCTAAAACTAATTTTAAATAAACTTCTTTCTAGGCATCCACTCTCCCTAATCTTGCAAGAAAATTTCAATTTACTTGTTGAAATGATGCATTCACGCCTATCCTGAAACTAAATTTAAATCAAGTTTTTTGCAGTAACACACTCACATTTTTCATAAAACGAACACACTTTTTTTCAGGAATCCACTCTATGAAACCTTCTACTAAGTTTTTTAAAAACGTCTTTCTAGGCATCCCCTCTCCCTAATCTTGCAAGAAAATTTCAATTAACTTGTTGAAATATTGCAATCACCCTTATCCAAAAAACGAAATTTAAAACAACTTTTTTGCAGTAACACACTCAAATTCTTCATAAAACAAACCCACTTTTTTCAGGAATCCACTTTCTGGAACCTAAAACTAAGTTTTTTTACAATGTCTTTCTAGGCATCCACTCTCCCTAATCTTGCAAGAAAATTTCAATTAACTTGTTGAAATATTGCAATCACTCTCATCCAAAAACAACTTTTTTGCAGTAACACGCTCACATTTTTCATAAAACGAACACACTTTTTTTCAGGAATCAACTCTCTGGAACCTAAAATGAATTTTTAAAAAACATCTTTCTAGGCATCCACTCTCCCTAATCTTGCAAGAAAATTTCAATTAACTTGTTGAAATATTGCAATCACCCTTATCCAAAAACCAAATTTAAATCAACTTTTTTGCAGTAACACACTCACATTTTTCACAAAACAAATAATTATTTTTTTCAGGAATCAACTCTCTGGAACATAAAATGAATTTTTGAAAAACATCTTTCTAGGCATCCACTCTCCCTAATCGTGCAAGAACATTTCAATTAACTTGTTGAAATACTGCAATCACCCTTATCCTGAAACTAAATTTAGATCAACTTTTTTGCAGTAACACACACACATTTTTCATAAAATGAACAGATTTTTTTTCAGGAATACACTCTCTGAAACCTAAAACTAATTTTAAATAAACTTCTTTCTAGGCATCCACTCTCCCTAATCTTGCAAGAAAATGTCAATTAACTTTTTGAAATAATGCATTCACGCCTATCTTGTAACTAAATTCAAATCAACTTTTTTGCAGTAACACACTCACATTTTTCATAAAACAAACACATTTTTTTTCAGGAATCCACTCTCTGAAACCTTCTACTCATTTTTTTTTAATTTCTTTCAAGGCATCCAGTCTCCCTAATCTTTCAAGAAAATTTCAATTAACTTGTTGAAATGATGCATTCACGCCTATCCTGAAACGAAATTTAAATCAACTTTTTGGCAGTAACACACTCACATTTTTCATAAAACAATTTTTTTTTCAGGAATCCACTCTCTGGAACCTAAAACTAATTTTTAAAAAACATCTTTCTAGGCATCCACTCTCCCTAATCTTGCAGGAAAATTTCAATTAACTTGTTGAAATATTGCAATCACCCTTATCCAAAAACGAAATTTAAATCAACTTTTTTGTAGTAACACACTCACATTTTTCATTTAAACAAACACATTTTTTTCATGAATCTACTCTCTGAAACCTAAAACTAGTTTTAAATAAACTTCTTTCTAGGCATCCACTCTCCCTAATCTTGCAAGAAAATTTCAATTAACTTGTTGAAATGATGCATTCACACCTATCCTGAAACTAAATTTAAATCAACTTTTTTGCAGGAACACACTCATATTTTTCATAAAACAAACACATTTTTTTTCAGGAATCCACTCTCTGAAACCTTCTACTCATTTTTTTTAAATTTCTTTCTAGGCATCCACTCTCCCTAATCTTGCAAAAATATTTTGATTAACTTGTTGAAATATTGCAATCACTCTTATCCAAAAACGAAATTTAAAAAACTTTTTTTCCAGTAACACACTCACATTTTTCATAAAACAAACCCATTTTTTTCAGGAATCAACTCTCTGGAACCTAAAATGAATTTTTTAAAAACATTCTTCTAGGCATCCACTCTCCCTAATCGTGCAAGAACATTTCAATTAACTTGTTGAAATACTGCAATCACCATTATCCTGAAACTAAATTTAAATCAACTTTTTTGCAGTAACACAATCACATTTTTCATAAAACAAACCCATTTTTTTTCAGGAATCAACTCTCTGGAACGTAAAAATGAATTTTTAAAAACTATCTCTCTAGGCATCCACTCTCCCTAATCGTGCAAGAACATTTCAATTAACTTGTTGAAATACTGCGATCACCCTTATCCTGAAACTAAATTTAAATCAACTTTTTTGCAGTAACACACACACATTTTTCATAAAATGAACAGATTTTTTTCAGGAATACACTCTCTGAAACCTAAAACTAATTTTAAATAAACTTCTTTCCAGGCATCCACTCTCCCTAATCTTGCAAGAAAATGTCAATTAACTTGTTGAAATGATGCATTCACGCCTATCCTAAAACGAAATTTAAATCAACTTTTTTGCAGTAACACACTCACATTTTTCATATAACAAACACATTTTTTTCAGGAATCCACTCTCTGAAACCTTCTACTCATTTTTTTTAAATTTCTTTCTAGGCATCCACTCGCCCTAATCTTGAAGAAAATTTCAATTAACTTGTTGAAATGATGCATTCACGCCTATCCTGAAACTAAATTTAAATCAACTTTTTTGCAGTAACACACTCACATTTTTCATAAAACAAACAATTTTTTTTTCAGGAATCCACTCTCTGGAACCTAAAACTAATTTTTAAAATACATCTTTCTAGGCATCCACTCTCCCTAATCTTGCATGAAAATTTCAATTAACTTGTTGAAAAATTGCAATCACCCTTATCCAAAAACGAAATTTAAATCAACTTTTTTGCAGTAACACACTCACATTTTTCATAAAACAAACGCATTTTTTTCAGGAATCTACTCTCTGAAACCTAAAACTAGTTTTAAATAAACTTCTTTCTAGGCATCCACTCTCCCTAATCTTGCAAGAAAATTTCAATTTACTTGTTGAAATGATGCATTCACACCTCTCCTGAAACTAAATGTAAATCAACTTTTTTGCAGTAACACACTCACATTTTTCATAAAACGAACACACTTTTTTTCAGGCATCCACTCTCTGAAACCTTCTACTAAGTTTTTTAAAAATGTCTTTCTAGGCATCCCCTCTCCCTAATCTTGCAAGAAAATTTGAATTAACTTGTTGAAATATTGCAATCACCCTTATCCAAAAACAAAATTTAAAACAACTTTTTTGCAGTAACACACTCAAATTTTTCATAAAACAAACCCACTTTTTTTCAGGAATCCACTTTCTGGAACCTAAAACTAAGTTTTTTAAAAATGTCTTTCTAGGCATTCACTCTCCCTAATCTTGCAAGAAAATTCCAATTAACTTGTTGAAATATTGCAATCACCCTCATCCAAAAACGAAATTTAAATCAACTTTTTTGCAGTAACACACTCACATTTTTCATAAAACAAATATTTTTTTTTTCAGGAATCAACTCTCTGGAACCTAAAATGAATTTTTAAAAGACATCTTTCTAGGCATCCACTCTCCCTAATCGTGCAAGAACATTTCAATTAACTTGTTGAAATACTGCAATCACCCTTATCCTGAAACTAAATTTAGATCAACTTTTTTGCAGTAACACACACACATTTTTCATAAAATGAACAGATTTTTTTCAGGAATACACTCTCTGAAACCTAAAACTAATTTTAAATAAACTTCTTTCTAGGCATCCACTCTCCCTGATCTTGCAAGAAAATGTCAATTAACTTGTTGAAATAATGCATTCACGCCTATCCTAAAACTAAATTTAAATTATCTTTTTTGCAGTAACACACTCACATTTTTCATAAAACAAAAAATTTTTTTTTCAGGAATCCACTCTCTGAAAAATTCTACTTGTTTTTTTAAAATTTCTTTCTAGGCATCCACTCTCCCTAATCTTGCAAGAAAATTTCAATTACCTTGTTGAAATGATGCATTCACGCCTATCCTGAAACAATATTTAAATCAACTTTTTTGCAGTAACACACTCACATTTTTCATAAAACACATTTTTTCAGGAATCCACTCTCTGAAACCTTCTACTAATTTTTTTTAAATTTCTTTCAAGGCATCCACTCTCCCTAATCTTGCAAGAAAATTTCAATTAACTTGTTGAAATATTGCAATCACCCTTATCCAAAAACGAAATTTAAATCAACTTTTTTGTAGTAACACACTCACATTTTTCATTGAAACAAACACATTTTTTTCATGAATCTACTCTCTGAAACCTAAAACTAGTTTTAAATGAACTTCTTTCTAGGCATCCACTCTCCCTAATCTTGCAAGAAAATTTCAATTAACTTGTTGAAATGATGCATTCACGCCTATCCTGAAACTAAATTTAAATCAACTTTTTTGCAGTAACACACTCATATTTTTCATAAAACAAACACATTTTTTTTCAGGAATCCACTCTCTGAAACCTTCTACTCATTTTTTTTAAATTTCTTTCTAGGCATCCACTCTCCCCAATCTTGCAAGAATATTTTGATTAACTTGTTGAAATATTGCAATCACTCTTATCCAAACACGAAATTTAAAAAACTTTTTTTCCAGTAACACACTCACATTTTTCATAAAACAAACCCATTTTTTTTCAGGAATCAACTCTCTGGAACGTAAAAATGAATTTTTAAAAAACATTCTTCTAGGCATCCACTCTCCCTAATCGTGCAAGAACATTTCAATTAACTTGTTGAAATACTGCAATCACCCTTATCCTGAAACTAAATTTAAATCAACTTTTTTGCAGAAACACACACACATTTTTCATAAAATGAACAGATTTTTTTTTAGGAATACACTCTCTGAAACCTAAAACTAATTTTAAATAAACTTCTTTCTAGGCATCCACTCTTCCTAATCTTGCAAGAAAATTTCAATTAACTTGTTGAAATATTGCAATCACCCTTATCCAAAAACGAAATTTAAATCAACTTTTTTGTAGTAACACACTCACATTTTTCATTTAAACAAACACATTTTTTTCATGAATCTACTCTCTGAAACCTAAAACTAGTTTTAAATAAACTTCTTTCTAGGCATCCACTCTCCCTAATCTTGCAAGAAAATTTCAATTTACTTGTTGAAATGATGCATTCACGCCTCTCCTGAAACTAAATTTAAATCAACTTTTTTGCAGTAACACACTCACATTTTTCATAAAACGAACACACTTTTTTTCAGGAATCCACTCTATGAAACCTTCTACTAAGTTTTTTAAAAATGTCTTTCTAGGCATCCCCTCTCCCTAATCTTGCAAGAAAATTTGAATTAACTTGTTGAAATATTGCAATCACCCTTATCCAAAAACGAAATTTAAAACAACTTTTTTGCAGTAACACACTCAAATTTTTCATAAAACAAACCCACTTTTTTTCAGGAATCCACTTTCTGGAACCTAAAACTAAGTTTTTTAAAAATGTCTTTCTAGGCATTCACTCTCCCTAATCTTGCAAGAAAATTTCAATTAACTTGTTGAAATATTGCAATCACCCTTATCCAAAAACGAAATTTAAATCAACTTTTTTGCAGTAACACACTCACATTTTTCATAAAACAAATAATTATTTTTTTCAGGAATCAACTCTCTGGAACCTAAAATGAATTTTTTAAAAACATCTTTCTAGGCATCCACTCTCCCTAATCGTGCAAGAACATTTCAATTAACTTGTTGAAATACTGCAATCAGCCTTATCCTGAAACTAAATTTAGATCAACTTTTTTGCAGTAACACACACACATTTTTCATAAAATAAACAGATTTTTTTTCAGGAATACACTCTCTGAAACCTAAAACTAATTTTAAATAAACTTCTTTCTAGGCATCCACTCTCCCTAATCTTGCAAGAAAATTTCAATTTACTTGTTGAAATGATGCATTCACGCCTCTCCTGAAACTAAATTTAAATCAACTTTTTTGCAGTAACACACTCACATTTTTCATAAAACGAACACACTTTTTTTCAGGAATCCACTCTATGAAACCTTCTACTAAGTTTTTTAAAAATGTCTTTCTAGGCATCCCCTCTCCTTAATCTTGCAAGAAAATTTGAATTAACTTGTTGAAATATTGCAATCACCCTTATCCAAAAACGAAATTTAAAACAACTTTTTTGCAGTAACACACTCAAATTTTTCATAAAACAAACCCACTTTTTTTCAGGAATCCACTTTCTGGAACCTAAAACTAAGTTTTTTAAAAATGTCTTTCTAGGCATTCACTCTCCCTAATCTTGCAAGAAAATTTCAATTAACTTGTTGAAATATTGCAATCACCCTTATCCAAAAACGAAATTTAAATCAACTTTTTTGCAGTAACACACTCACATTTTTCATAAAACAAATATTTATTTTTTTCAGGAATCAACTCTCTGGAACCTAAAATGAATTTTTAAAAAACATCTTTCTAGGCATCCACTCTCCCTAATCGTGCAAGAACATTTCAATTAACTTGTTGAAATACTGCAATCACCCTTATCCTGAAACTAAATTTAGATCAACTTTTTTGCAGTAACACACTCACATTTTTCATAAAACAAAAATATTTTTTTTCAGGAATCCACTCTCTGAAAAATTCTACTTGTTTTTTTAAAATTTCTTTCTAGGCATCCACTCTCCCTAATCTTGCAAGAAAATTTCAATTACCTTGTTGAAATGATGCATTCACTCCTATCCTGAAACAAAATTTAAATCAACTTTTTTGCAGTAACACACTCACATTTTTCATAAAACACATTTTTTTCAGGAATCCACTCTCTGAAACCTTCTACTAATTTTTTTTAAATTTCTTTCAAGGCATCCACTCTCCCTAATCTTGCAAGAAAATTTCAATTAACTTGTTGAAATATTGCAATCACCCTTATCCAAAAACGAAATTTAAATCAACTTTTTTGTAGTAACACACTCACATTTTTCATTTAAACAAACACATTTTTTTCATGAATCTACTCTCTGAAACCTAAAACTAGTTTTAAATAAACTTCTTTCTAGGCATCCACTCTCCCTAATCTTGCAAGAAAATTTCAATTAACTTGTTGAAATGATGCATTCATGCCTATCCTGAAACTAAATTTTAATCAACTTTTTTGCAGTAACACACTCATATTTTTCATAAAACAAACACATTTTTTTTCAGGAATCCACTCTCTGAAACCTTCTACTCATTTTTTTTTAATTTCTTTCTAGGCATCCACTCTCCCTAATCTTGCAAGATTATTTTGATTAACTTGTTGAAATATTGCAATCACTCTTATCCAAAAACGAAATTTAAAAAACTTTTTTTCCAGTAACACACTCACATTTTTCATAAAACAAACCCATTTTTTTTCAGGAATCAACTCTCTGGAACGTAAAAATGAATTTTTAAAAAACATTCTTCTAGGCATCCACTCTCCCTAATCGTGCAAGAACATTTCAATTAACTTGTTGAAATACTGCAATCACCCTTATCCTGAAACTAAATTTAAATCAACTTTTTTGCAGAAACACACACACATTTTTCATTAAATGAACAGATTTTTTTTTTAGGAATACACTCTCTGAAACCTAAAACTAATTTTAAATAAACTTCTTTCTAGGCATCCACTCTTCCTAATCTTGCAAGAAAATGTCAAATAACTTGATGAAATAATGCATTCACGCCTATCCTGAAACGAAATTTAAATCAACTTTTTTGCAGTAACACACTCAAATTTTTCATTTAACAAACACATTTTTTTCAGGAATCCACTCTCTGAAACCTTCTACTCATTTTTTTAAAAATTTCTTTCTAGGCATCCACTCTCCCTAATCTTGCAAGAAAATTTCAATTAACTTGTTGAAATGATGCATTCATGCCTATCCTGAAACGAAATTTAAATCAACTTTTTGGCAGTAAGACACTCACATTTTTCATAAAACAAATATTTATTTTTTTCAGGAATACACTCTCTGAAACCTAAAACTAATTTTAAATAAACTTCTTTCTAGGCATCCACTCTCCCTGATCTTGCAAGAAAATGTCAATTAACTTGTTGAAATAATGCATTCACGCCTATCCTAAAACTAAATTTAAATTAACTTTTTTGAAGTAACACACTCACATTTTTCATAAAACAAAAATTTTTTTTTTCAGGAATCCACTCTCTGAAAAATTCTACTTGTTTTTTTAAAATTTCTTTCTAGGCATCCACTCTCCCTAATCTTGCAAGAAAATTTCAATTACCTTGTTGAAATGATGCATTCACGCCTATCCTGAAACAATATTTAAATCAACTTTTTTGCAGTAACTCACTCACATTTTTCATTTAACAAACACATTTTTTTCAGGAATCCACTCTCTGAAACCTTCTACTCATTTTTTTAAAAAATTTCTTTCTAGGCATCCACTCTCCCTAATCTTGCAAGAAAATTTCAATTAACTTGTTGAAATGATGCATTCACGTCTATTCTGAAACTAAATTTAAATCAACTTTTTTGCAGTAACACACTCATATTTTTCATAAAACAAACACAATTTTTTTCAGGAATCCACTCTCTGAAACCTTCTACTCATTTTTTTTAAATTTCTTTCTAGGCATCCACTCTCCCTAATCTTGCAAGAATATTTTGATTAACTTGTTGAAATATTGCAATCACTCTTATCCAAAAAGGAAATTTAAAAAACTTTTTTTCCAGTAACACACTCACATTTTTCATAAAACAAACCCATTTTTTTTCAGGAATCAACTCTCTGGAACCTAAAATGAATTTTTAAAAAACATTCTTCTAGGCATCCACTCTCCCTAATCATGAAAGAACATTTCAATTGACTTGTTGAAATACTGCAATCACCATTATCCTGAAACTAAATTTAAATCAACTTTTTTGCAGTAACACACTCAAATTTTTCATTTAACAAACACATTTTTTTCAGGAATCCACTCTCTGAAACCTTCTACTCATTTTTTTAAAAATTTCTTTCTAGGCATCCACTCTCCCTAATCTTGCAAGAAAATTTCAATTAACTTGTTGAAATGATGCATTCATGCCTATCCTGAAACGAAATTTAAATCAACTTTTTGGCAGTAACACACTCACATTTTTCATAAAACAAATATTTATTTTTTTCAGGAATACACTCTCTGAAACCTAAAACTAATTTTAAATAAACTTCTTTCTAGGCATCCACTCTCCCTGATCTTGCAAGAAAATGTCAATTAACTTGTTGAAATAATGCATTCACGCCTATCCTAAAACTAAATTTAAATTAACTTTTTTGAAGTAACACACTCACATTTTTCATTCAACAAACACATTTTTTTCAGGAATCCACTCTCTGAAACCTTCTACTCATTTTTTTAAAAAATTTCTTTCTAGGCATCCACTCTCCCTAATCTTGCAAGAAAATTTCAATTAACTTGTTGAAATGATGCATTCATGCCTATCCTGAAACGAAATTTAAATCAACTTTTTGGCAGTAACACACTCACATTTTTCATAAAACAAATAATTATTTTTTTCAGGAATCCACTCTCTGGAACCTAAAACTAATTTTTAAAAAACATCTTTCTAGGCATCCACTCTCCCTAATCTTGCAGGAACATTTCAATTAACTTGTTGAAATATTGCAATCACCCTTATCCAAAAACGAAATTTAAATCAACTTTTTTGTAGTAACACACTCACATTTTTCATTTAAACAAACACATTTTTTTCATGAATCTACTCTCTGAAACCTAAAACTAGTTTTAAATAAACTTCTTTCTAGGCATCCACTCTCCCTAATCTTGCAAGAAAATTTCAATTAACTTGTTGAAATGATGCATTCACGCCTATCCTGAAACTAAATTTAAATCAACTTTTTTGCAGTAACACACTCATATTTTTCATAAAACAAACACATTTTTTTTCAGGAATCCACTCTCTGAAACCTTCTACTCATTTTTTTAAAATTTCTTTCTAGGCATCCACTCTCCCTAATCTTGCAAGAATATTTTGATTAACTTGTTGAAATATTGCAATCACTCTTATCCAAAAACGAAATTTAAAAAACTTTTTTTCCAGTAACACTCACATTTTTCATAAAACAAACCCATTTTTTTTCAGGAATCAACTCTCCGGAACCTAAAATGAATTTTCAAAAAACATTCTTCTAGGCATCCACTCTCCCTAATCGTGCAAGAACATTTCAATTAACTTGTTGAAATACTGCAATCACCATTATCCTGAAACTAAATTTAAATCAACTTTTTTGCAGTAACACAATCACATTTTTCATAAAACAAACCCATTTTTTTTCAGGAATCAACTCTCTGGAACGTAAAAATGAATTTTTAAAAAACATCTCTCTAGGCATCCACTCTCCCTAATCGTTCAAGAACATTTCAATTAAGTTGTTGAAATACTGCAATCACCCTTATCCTGAAACTAAATTTAAATCAACTTTTTTGCAGTAACACACACACATTTTTCGTAAAATGAACAGATTTTTTTCAGGAATACACTCTCTGAAACCTAAAACTAATTTTAAATAAACTTCTTTCCAGGCATCCACTCTCCCTAATCTTGCAAGAAAATGTCAATTAACTTGTTGAAATGATGCATTCACGTCTATTCTGAAACTAAATTTAAATCAACTTTTTTGCAGTAACACACTCATATTTTTCATAAAACAAACACAATTTTTTTCAGGAATCCACTCTCTGAAACCTTCTACTCATTTTTTTTAAATTTCTTTCTAGGCATCCACTCTCCCTAATCTTGCAAGAATATTTTGATTAACTTGTTGAAATATTGCAATCACTCTTATCCAAAAAGGAAATTTAAAAAACTTTTTTTCCAGTAACACACTCACATTTTTCATAAAACAAACCCATTTTTTTTTCAGGAATCAACTCTCTGGAACCTAAAATGAATTTTTAAAAAACATTCTTCTAGGCATCCACTCTCCCTAATCGTGCAAGAACATTTCAATTGACTTGTTGAAATACTGCAATCACCATTATCCTGAAACTAAATTTAAATCAACTTTTTTGCAGTAACACAATCACATTTTTCATAAAACAAACCCATTTTTTCTCAGGAATCAACTCTCTGGAACGTAAAAATGAATTTTTAAAAAACATCTTTCTAGGCATCCACTCTCCCTAATCGTGCAAGAACATTTCAATTAACTTGTTGAAATACTGCAATTACCCTGATCCTGAAACTAAATTTGAATCAACTGTTTTGCAGTAACACACACACATTTTTCATAAAATGAACAGATTTTTTTCAGCAATACACTCTCTGAAACCAAAAACTAATTTTAAATAAACTTCTTTCCAGGCATCCACTCTCCCTAATCTTGCAAGAAAATGTCAATTAACTTGTTGAAATGATGCATTTACGCCTATCCTGAAACGAAATTTAAATCAACTTTTTTGCAGTAACACACTCACATTTTTCATATAACAAACACATTTTTTTCAGGAATCCACTCTCTGAAACCTTCTACTCATTTTTTTTAAATTTCTTTCTAGGCATCCACTCGCCCTAATCTTGCAAGAAAATTTCAATTAACTTGTTGAAATGATGCATTCACGCCTATCCTGAAACTAAATTTAAATCAACTTTTTTGCAGTAACACACTCACATTTTTCATAAAACAAACAATTTTTTTTTCAGGAATCCACTCTCTGGAACCTAAAACTAATTTTTAAAATACATCTTTCTAGGCATCCACTCTCCCTAATCTTGCATGAAAATTTCAATTAACTTGTTGAAAAATTGCAATCACCCTTATCCAAAAACGAAATTTAAATCAACTTTTTTGCAGTAACACACTCACATTTTTCATAAAACAAACACATTTTTTTCAGGAATCTACTCTCTGAAACCTAAAACTAGTTTTAAATAAACTTCTTTCTAGGCATCCACTCTCCCTAATCTTGCAAGAAAATTTCAATTTACTTGTTGAAATGATGCATTCACGCCTCTCCTGAAACTAAATTTAAATCAACTTTTTTGCAGTAACACACTCACATTTTTCATAAAACGAACACACTTTTTTTCAGGAATCCACTCTATGAAACCTTCTACTAAGTTTTTTAAAAATGTATTTCTAGGCATCCCCTCTCCCTAATCTTGCAAGAAAATTTGAATTAACTTGTTGAAATATTGCAATCACCCTTATCCAAAAACGAAATTTAAAACAACTTTTTTGCAGTAACACACTCAAATTTTTCATAAAACAAACCCACTTTTTTTCAGGAATCCACTTTCTGGAACCTAAAACTAAGTTTTTTAAAAATGTCTTTCTAGGCATTCACTCTCCCTAATCTTGCAAGAAAATTTCAATTAACTTGTTGAAATATTGCAATCACCCTTATCCAAAAACGAAATTTAAATCAACTTTTTTGCAGTAACACACTCACATTTTTCATAAAACAAATAATTATTTTTTTCAGGAATCAACTCTCTGGAACCTAAAATGAATTTTTTAAAAACATCTTTCTAGGCATCCACTCTCCCTAATCGTGCAAGAACATTTCAATTAACTTGTTGAAATACTGCAATCAGCCTTATCCTGAAACTAAATTTAGATCAACTTTTTTGCAGTAACACACACACATTTTTCATAAAATGAACAGATTTTTTTTCAGGAATACACTCTCTGAAACCTAAAACTAATTTTAAATAAACTTCTTTCTAGGCATCCACTCTCCCTAATCTTGCAAGAAAATTTCAATTTACTTGTTGAAATGATGCATTCACGCCTCTCCTGAAACTAAATTTAAATCAACTTTTTTGCAGTAACACACTCACATTTTTCATAAAACGAACACACTTTTTTTCAGGAATCCACTCCATGAAACCTTCTACTAAGTTTTTTAAAAATGTCTTTCTAGGCATCCCCTCTCCCTAATCTTGCAAGAAAATTTGAATTAACTTGTTGAAATATTGCAATCACCCTTATCCAAAAACGAAATTTAAAACAACTTTTTTGCAGTAACACACTCAAATTTTTCATAAAACAAACCCACTTTTTTTCAGGAATCCACTTTCTGGAACCTAAAACTAAGTTTTTTAAAAATGTCTTTCTAGGCATTCACTCTCCCTAATCTTGCAAGAAAATTTCAATTAACTTGTTGAAATATTGCAATCACCCTTATCCAAAAACGAAATTTAAATCAACTTTTTTGCAGTAACACACTCACATTTTTCATAAAACAAATAATTATTTTTTTCAGGAATCAACTCTCTGGAACCTAAAATGAATTTTTTAAAAACATCTTTCTAGGCATCCACTCTCCCTAATCGTGCAAGAACATTTCAATTAACTTGTTGAAATACTGCAATCAGCCTTATCCTGAAACTAAATTTAGATCAACTTTTTTGCAGTAACACACACACATTTTTCATAAAATGAACAGATTTTTTTTCAGGAATACACTCTCTGAAACCTAAAACTAATTTTAAATAAACTTCTTTCTAGGCATCCACTCTCCCTAATCTTGCAAGAAAATTTCAATTTACTTGTTGAAATGATGCATTCACGCCTATCCTGAAACTAAATTTAAATCAAGTTTTTTGCAGTAACACACTCACATTTTTCATAAAACGAACACACTTTTTTTCAGGAATCCACTCTATGAAACCTTCTACTAAGTTTTTTAAAAACGTCTTTCTAGGCATCCCCTCTCCCTAATCTTGCAAGAAAATTTCAATTAACTTGTTGAAATATTGCAATCACCCTTATCCAAAAAACGAAATTTAAAACAACTTTTTTGCAGTAACACACTCAAATTCTTCATAAAACAAACCCACTTTTTTCAGGAATCCACTTTCTGGAACCTAAAACTAAGTTTTTTTACAATGTCTTTCTAGGCATCCACTCTCCCTAATCTTGCAAGAAAATTTCAATTAACTTGTTGAAATATTGCAATCACTCTCATCCAAAAACAACTTTTTTGCAGTAACACGCTCACATTTTTCATAAAACGAACACACTTTTTTTCAGGAATCAACTCTCTGGAACCTAAAATGAATTTTTAAAAAACATCTTTCTAGGCATCCACTCTCCCTAATCTTGCAAGAAAATTTCAATTAACTTGTTGAAATATTGCAATCACCCTTATCCAAAAACCAAATTTAAATCAACTTTTTTGCAGTAACACACTCACATTTTTCATAAAACAAATAATTATTTTTTTCAGGAATCAACTCTCTGGAACATAAAATGAATTTTTGAAAAACATCTTTCTAGGCATCCACTCTCCCTAATCGTGCAAGAACATTTCAATTAACTTGTTGAAATACTGCAATCACCCTTATCCTGAAACTAAATTTAGATCAACTTTTTTGCAGTAACACACACACATTTTTCATAAAATGAACAGATTTTTTTTCAGGAATACACTCTCTGAAACCTAAAACTAATTTTAAATAAACTTCTTTCTAGGCATCCACTCTCCCTAATCTTGCAAGAAAATGTCAATTAACTTTTTGAAATAATGCATTCACGCCTATCTTGTAACTAAATTCAAATCAACTTTTTTGCAGTAACACACTCACATTTTTCATAAAACAAACACATTTTTTTTCAGGAATCCACTCTCTGAAACCTTCTACTCATTTTTTTAAAATTTCTTTCTAGGCATCCACTCTCCCTAATCTTGCAAGAATATTTTGATTAACTTGTTGAAATATTGCAATCACTCTTATCCAAAAACGAAATTTAAAAAACTTTTTTTCCAGTAACACACTCACATTTTTCATAAAACAAACCCATTTTTTTTCAGGAATCAACTCTCCGGAACCTAAAATGAATTTTCAAAAAACATTCTTCTAGGCATCCACTCTCCCTAATCGTGCAAGAACATTTCAATTAACTTGTTGAAATACTGCAATCACCATTATCCTGAAACTAAATTTAAATCAACTTTTTTGCAGTAACACAATCACATTTTTCATAAAACAAACCCATTTTTTTTCAGGAATCAACTCTCTGGAACGTAAAAATGAATTTTTAAAAAACATCTCTCTAGGCATCCACTCTCCCTAATTGTTCAAGAACATTTCAATTAAGTTGTTGAAATACTGCAATCACCCTTATCCTGAAACTAAATTTAAATCAACTTTTTTGCAGTAACACACACACATTTTTCGTAAAATGAACAGATTTTTTTCAGGAATACACTCTCTGAAACCTAAAACTAATTTTAAATAAACTTCTTTCCAGGCATCCACTCTCCCTAATCTTGCAAGAAAATGTCAATTAACTTGTTGAAATGATGCATTCACGTCTATCCTGAAACTAAATTTAAATCAACTTTTTTGCAGTAACACACTCATATATTTCATAAAACAAACACAATTTTTTTAAGGAATCCACTCTCTGAAACCTTCTACTCATTTTTTTTAAATTTCTTTCTAGGCATCCACTCTCCCTAATCTTGCAAGAATATTTTGATTAACTTGTTGAAATATTGCAATCACTCTTATCCAAAAAGGAAATTTAAAAAACTTTTTTTCCAGTAACACACTCACATTTTTCATAAAACAAACCCATTTTTTTTCAGGAATCAACTCTCTGGAACCTAAAATGAATTTTTAAAAAACATTCTTCTAGGCATCCACTCTCCCTAATCGTGCAAGAACATTTCAATTGACTTGTTGAAATACTGCAATCACCATTATCCTGAAACTAAATTTAAATCAACTTTTTTGCAGTAACACAATCACATTTTTCATAAAACAAACCCATTTTTTCTCAGGAATCAACTCTCTGGAACGTAAAAATGAATTTTTAAAAAACATCTTTCTAGGCATCCACTCTCCCTAACCGTGCAAGAACATTTCAATTAACTTGTTGAAATACTGCAATCACCCTGATCCTGAAACTAAATTTGAATCAACTGTTTTGCAGTAACACACACACATTTTTCATAAAATGAACAGATTTTTTTCAGCAATACACTCTCTGAAACCAAAAACTAATTTTAAATAAACTTCTTTCCAGGCATCCACTCTCCCTAATCTTGCAAGAAAATGTCAATTAACTTGTTGAAATGATGCATTTACGCCTATCCTGAAACGAAATTTAAATCAACTTTTTGCAGTAACACACTCACATTTTTCATATAACAAACACATTTTTTTCAGGAATCCACTCTCTGAAACCTTCTACTCATTTTTTTTAAATTTCTTTCTAGGCATCCACTCGCCCTAATCTTGCAAGAAAATTTCAATTAACTTGTTGAAATGATGCATTCACGCCTATCCTGAAACTAAATTTAAATCAACTTTTTTGCAGTAACACACTCACATTTTTCATAAAACAAACAATTTTTTTTTCAGGAATCCACTCTCTGGAACCTAAAACTAATTTTTAAAATACATCTTTCTAGGCATCCACTCTCCCTAATCTTGCAAGAAAATTTGAATTAACTTGTTGAAATATTGCAATCACCCTTATCCAAAAACGAAATTTAAAACAACTTTTTTGCAGTAACACACTCAAATTTTTCATAAAACAAACCCACTTTTTTTCAGGAATCCACTTTCTGGAACCTAAAACTAAGTTTTTTAAAAATGTCTTTCTAGGCATTCACTCTCCCTAATCTTGCAAGAAAATTTCAATTAACTTGTTGAAATATTGCAATCACCCTTATCCAAAAACGAAATTTAAATCAACTTTTTTGCAGTAACACACTCACATTTTTCATAAAACAAATATTTATTTTTTTCAGGAATCAACTCTCTGGAACCTAAAATGAATTTTTAAAAAACATCTTTCTAGGCATCCACTCTCCCTAATCGTGCAAGAACATTTCAATTAACTTGTTGAAATACTGCAATCACCCTTATCCTGAAACTAAATTTAGATCAACTTTTTTGCAGTAACACACACACATTTTTCATAAAATGAACAGATTTTTTTCAGGAATACACTCTCTGAAACCTAAAACTAATTTTAAATAAACTTCTTTCTAGGCATCCACTCTCCCTGATCTTGCAAGAAAATGTCAATTAACTTGTTGAAATAATGCATTCACGCCTATCCTAAAACTAAATTTAAATTAACTTTTTTGCAGTAACACACTCACATTTTTCATAAAACAAAAATATTTTTTTTCAGGAATCCACTCTCTGAAAAATTCTACTTGTTTTTTTAAAATTTCTTTCTAGGCATCCACTCTCCCTAATCTTGCAAGAAAATTTCAATTACCTTGTTGAAATGATGCATTCACGCCTATCCTGAAACAAAATTTAAATCAACTTTTTTGCAGTAACACACTCACATTTTTCATAAAACACATTTTTTTCAGGAATCCACTCTCTGAAACCTTCTACTAATTTTTTTTAAATTTCTTTCAAGGCATCCACTCTCCCTAATCTTGCAAGAAAATTTCAATTAACTTGTTGAAATATTGCAATCACCCTTATCCAAAAACGAAATTTAAATCAACTTTTTTGTAGTAACACACTCACATTTTTCATTTAAACAAACACATTTTTTTCATGAATCTACTCTCTGAAACCTAAAACTAGTTTTAAATAAACTTCTTTCTAGGCATCCACTCTCCCTAATCTTGCAAGAAAATTTCAATTAACTTGTTGAAATGATGCATTCATGCCTATCCTGAAACTAAATTTAAATCAACTTTTTTGCAGTAACACACTCATATTTTTCATAAAACAAACACATTTTTTTTCAGGAATCCACTCTCTGAAACCTTCTACTCATTTTTTTTAAATTTCTTTCTAGGCATCCACTCTCCCTAATCTTGCAAGATTATTTTGATTAACTTGTTGAAATATTGCAATCACTCTTATCCAAAAACGAAATTTAAAAAACTTTTTTTCCAGTAACACACTCACATTTTTCATAAAACAAACCCATTTTTTTTCAGGAATCAACTCTCTGGAACGTAAAAATGAATTTTTAAAAAACATTCTTCTAGGCATCCACTCTCCCTAATCGTGCAAGAACATTTCAATTAACTTGTTGAAATACTGCAATCACCCTTATCCTGAAACTAAATTTAAATCAACTTTTTTGCAGAAACACACACACATTTTTCATTAAATTAACAGATTTTTTTTTTAGGAATACACTCTCTGAAACCTAAAACTAATTTTAAATAAACTTCTTTCTAGGCATCCACTCTTCCTAATCTTGCAAGAAAATGTCAAATAACTTGATGAAATAATGCATTCACGCCTATCCTGAAACGAAATTTAAATCAACTTTTTTGCAGTAACACACTCAAATTTTTCATTTAACAAACACATTTTTTTCAGGAATCCACTCTCTGAAACCTTCTACTCATTTTTTTAAAAATTTCTTTCTAGGCATCCACTCTCCCTAATCTTGCAAGAAAATTTCAATTAACTTGTTGAAATGATGCATTCATGCCTATCCTGAAACGAAATTTAAATCAACTTTTTGGCAGTAACACACTCACATTTTTCATAAAACAAATATTTATTTTTTTCAGGAATACACTCTCTGAAACCTAAAACTAATTTTAAATAAACTTCTTTCTAGGCATCCACTCTCCCTGATCTTGCAAGAAAATGTCAATTAACTTGTTGAAATAATGCATTCACGCCTATCCTAAAACTAAATTTAAATTAACTTTTTTGAAGTAACACACTCACATTTTTCATAAAACAAAAATTTTTTTTTCAGGAATCCACTCTCTGAAAAATTCTACTTGTTTTTTTTAAATTTCTTTCTAGGCATCCACTCTCCCTAATCTTGCAAGAAAATTTCAATTACCTTGTTGAAATGATGCATTCACGCCTATCCTGAAACAATATTTAAATCAACTTTTCTGCAGTAACTCACTCACATTTTTCATTTAACAAACACATTTTTTTCAGGAATCCACTCTCTGAAACCTTCTATTCATTTTTTTAAAAAATTTCTTTCTAGGCATCCACTCTCCCTAATCTTGCAAGAAAATTTCAATTAACTTGTTGAAATGATGCATTCATGCCTATCCTGAAACGAAATTTAAATCAACTTTTTGGCAGTAACACACTCACATTTTTCATAAAACAATTTTTTTTTCAGGAATCCACTCTCTGGAACCTAAAACTAATTTTTAAAAAACATCTTTCTAGGCATCCACTCTCCCTAATCTTGCAGGAACATTTCAATTAACTTGTTGAAATATTGCAATCACCCTTATCCAAAAACGAAATTTAAATCAACTTTTTTGTAGTAACACACTCACATTTTTCATTTAAACAAACACATTTTTTTCATGAATCTACTCTCTGAAACCTAAAACTAGTTTTAAATAAACTTCTTTCTAGGCATCCACTCTCCCTAATCTTGCAAGAAAATTTCAATTAACTTGTTGAAATGATGCATTCACGCCTATCCTGAAACTAAATTTAAATCAACTTTTTTGCAGTAACACACTCATATTTTTCATAAAACAAACACATTTTTTTTCAGGAATCCACTCTCTGAAACCTTCTACTCATTTTTTTAAAATTTCTTTCTAGGCATCCACTCTCCCTAATCTTGCAAGAATATTTTGATTAACTTGTTGAAATATTGCAATCACTCTTATCCAAAAACGAAATTTAAAAAACTTTTTTTCCAGTAACACTCACATTTTTCATAAAACAAACCCATTTTTTTTCAGGAATCAACTCTCCGGAACCTAAAATGAATTTTCAAAAAACATTCTTCTAGGCATCCACTCTCCCTAATCGTGCAAGAACATTTCAATTAACTTGTTGAAATACTGCAATCACCATTATCCTGAAACTAAATTTAAATCAACTTTTTTGCAGTAACACAATCACATTTTTCATAAAACAAACCCATTTTTTTTCAGGAATCAACTCTCTGGAACGTAAAAATGAATTTTTAAAAAACATCTCTCTAGGCATCCACTCTCCCTAATCGTTCAAGAACATTTCAATTAAGTTGTTGAAATACTGCAATCACCCTTATCCTGAAACTAAATTTAAATCAACTTTTTTGCAGTAACACACACACATTTTTCGTAAAATGAACAGATTTTTTTCAGGAATACACTCTCTGAAACCTAAAACTAATTTTAAATAAACTTCTTTCCAGGCATCCACTCTCCCTAATCTTGCAAGAAAATGTCAATTAACTTGTTGAAATGATGCATTCACGTCTATTCTGAAACTAAATTTAAATCAACTTTTTTGCAGTAACACACTCATATTTTTCATAAAACAAACACAATTTTTTTCAGGAATCCACTCTCTGAAACCTTCTACTCATTTTTTTAAAATTTCTTTCTAGGCATCCACTCTCCCTAATCTTGCAAGAATATTTTGATTAACTTGTTGAAATATTGCAATCACTCTTATCCAAAAAGGAAATTTAAAAAACTTTTTTTCCAGTAACACACTCACATTTTTCATAAAACAAACCCATTTTTTTTCAGGAATCAACTCTCTGGAACCTAAAATGAATTTTTAAAAAACATTCTTCTAGGCATCCACTCTCCCTAATCGTGCAAGAACATTTCAATTGACTTGTTGAAATACTGCAATCACCATTATCCTGAAACTAAATTTAAATCAACTTTTTTGCAGTAACACAATCACATTTTTCATAAAACAAACCCATTTTTTCTCAGGAATCAACTCTCTGGAACGTAAAAATGAATTTTTAAAAAACATCTTTCTAGGCATCCACTCTCCCTAATCGTGCAAGAACATTTCAATTAACTTGTTGAAATACTGCAATTACCCTGATCCTGAAACTAAATTTGAATCAACTGTTTTGCAGTAACACACACACATTTTTCATAAAATGAACAGATTTTTTTCAGCAATACACTCTCTGAAACCAAAAACTAATTTTAAATAAACTTCTTTCCAGGCATCCACTCTCCCTAATCTTGCAAGAAAATGTCAATTAACTTGTTGAAATGATGCATTTACGCCTATCCTGAAACGAAATTTAAATCAACTTTTTTGCAGTAACACACTCACATTTTTCATATAACAAACACATTTTTTTCAGGAATCCACTCTCTGAAACCTTCTACTCATTTTTTTTAAATTTCTTTCTAGGCATCCACTCGCCCTAATCTTGCAAGAAAATTTCAATTAACTTGTTGAAATGATGCATTCACGCCTATCCTGAAACTAAATTTAAATCAACTTTTTTGCAGTAACACACTCACATTTTTCATAAAACAAACAATTTTTTTTTCAGGAATCCACTCTCTGGAACCTAAAACTAATTTTTAAAATACATCTTTCTAGGCATCCACTCTCCCTAATCTTGCATGAAAATTTCAATTAACTTGTTGAAAAATTGCAATCACCCTTATCCAAAAACGAAATTTAAATCAACTTTTTTGCAGTAACACACTCACATTTTTCATAAAACAAACACATTTTTTTCAGGAATCTACTCTCTGAAACCTAAAACTAGTTTTAAATAAACTTCTTTCTAGGCATCCACTCTCCCTAATCTTGCAAGAAAATTTCAATTTACTTGTTGAAATGATGCATTCACGCCTCTCCTGAAACTAAATTTAAATCAACTTTTTTGCAGTAACACACTCACATTTTTCATAAAACGAACACACTTTTTTTCAGGAATCCACTCTATGAAACCTTCTACTAAGTTTTTTAAAAATGTATTTCTAGGCATCCCCTCTCCCTAATCTTGCAAGAAAATTTGAATTAACTTGTTGAAATATTGCAATCACCCTTATCCAAAAACGAAATTTAAAACAACTTTTTTGCAGTAACACACTCAAATTTTTCATAAAACAAACCCACTTTTTTTCAGGAATCCACTTTCTGGAACCTAAAACTAAGTTTTTTAAAAATGTCTTTCTAGGCATTCACTCTCCCTAATCTTGCAAGAAAATTTCAATTAACTTGTTGAAATATTGCAATCACCCTTATCCAAAAACGAAATTTAAATCAACTTTTTTGCAGTAACACACTCACATTTTTCATAAAACAAATAATTATTTTTTTCAGGAATCAACTCTCTGGAACCTAAAATGAATTTTTTAAAAACATCTTTCTAGGCATCCACTCTCCCTAATCGTGCAAGAACATTTCAATTAACTTGTTGAAATACTGCAATCAGCCTTATCCTGAAACTAAATTTAGATCAACTTTTTTGCAGTAACACACACACATTTTTCATAAAATGAACAGATTTTTTTTCAGGAATACACTCTCTGAAACCTAAAACTAATTTTAAATAAACTTCTTTCTAGGCATCCACTCTCCCTAATCTTGCAAGAAAATTTCAATTTACTTGTTGAAATGATGCATTCACGCCTCTCCTGAAACTAAATTTAAATCAACTTTTTTGCAGTAACACACTCACATTTTTCATAAAACGAACACACTTTTTTTCAGGAATCCACTCTATGAAACCTTCTACTAAGTTTTTTAAAAATGTCTTTCTAGGCATCCCCTCTCCCTAATCTTGCAAGAAAATTTGAATTAACTTGTTGAAATATTGCAATCACCCTTATCCAAAAACGAAATTTAAAACAACTTTTTTGCAGTAACACACTCAAATTTTTCATAAAACAAACCCACTTTTTTTCAGGAATCCACTTTCTGGAACCTAAAACTAAGGGGCCGATCAGGATCGCGGACGGACTTGCGTCCGTCCGCGACCCCAGAGCAGGAGGGAACCTCCGCATGGCATGCGGAGTTCCCTCCTGTGCAATTAGGATGTGACCGCCACCCTGGCGGTCACATCCTCTATTTTTAACATTGCGGCGGGTGCAGCTTCAAGCTGCACCCGCGGCAATGTTAAAAATGCACGCATTGCTTTTGCATGCAGAAAGAGGCAGGCACCGTGCGGTGCCTGCCGCTTTCTGCATGCAAATGCAGGGGGGTACCATAGGTACCCCCCATGTGCACCCCCCACCCCCCCTTCACCTAGGGGGCCCGCAACGGGCCCCCGCAGTGAAGTTCCGTATGCTTTTCCACGGCGGGAAACGCGCCGCGGAAAAGCATGATTCACTGCCCATCCTAATATGGTGGACGGTGTCTGAGAGACACCGTCACCATATTAGAGCTTTTCCGCCGCGGTTGTAAGCCAACCGCGGCGGAAAAGCTGCGGACGGAAACCAGGACCCACCAGCCATCCTAATGTGGCGGTGGGTCCTTGGTCAGTCCGCTGCGGTTTTTCCGCATCCTCGGGGCCGGCGGTGGCTTCCGCCGGCCCCGAGGATGCGGAAAAACCGCTATCCTGATCGGCCCCTAAGTTTTTTAAAAATGTCTTTCTAGGCATTCACTCTCCCTAATCTTGCAAGAAAATTTCAATTAACTTGTTGAAATATTGCAATCACCCTTATCCAAAAACGAAATTTAAATCAACTTTTTTGCAGTAACACACTCACATTTTTCATAAAACAAATAATTATTTTTTTCAGGAATCAACTCTCTGGAACCTAAAATGAATTTTTTAAAAACATCTTTCTAGGCATCCACTCTCCCTAATCGTGCAAGAACATTTCAATTAACTTGTTGAAATACTGCAATCAGCCTTATCCTGAAACTAAATTTAGATCAACTTTTTTGCAGTAACACACACACATTTTTCATAAAATGAACAGATTTTTTTTCAGGAATACACTCTCTGAAACCTAAAACTAATTTTAAATAAACTTCTTTCTAGGCATCCACTCTCCCTAATCTTGCAAGAAAATTTCAATTTACTTGTTGAAATGATGCATTCACGCCTATCCTGAAACTAAATTTAAATCAAGTTTTTTGCAGTAACACACTCACATTTTTCATAAAACGAACACACTTTTTTTCAGGAATCCACTCTATGAAACCTTCTACTAAGTTTTTTAAAAACGTCTTTCTAGGCATCCCCTCTCCCTAATCTTGCAAGAAAATTTCAATTAACTTGTTGAAATATTGCAATCACCCTTATCCAAAAAACGAAATTTAAAACAACTTTTTTGCAGTAACACACTCAAATTCTTCATAAAACAAACCCACTTTTTTCAGGAATCAACTCTCTGGAACCTAAAATGAATTTTTTAAAAACATTCTTCTAGGCATCCACTCTCCCTAATCGTGCAAGAACATTTCAATTAACTTGTTGAAATACTGCAATCACCATTATCCTGAAACTAAATTTAAATCAACTTTTTTGCAGTAACACAATCACATTTTTCATAAAACAAACCCATTTTTTTTCAGGAATCAACTCTCTGGAACGTAAAAATGAATTTTTAAAAACTATCTCTCTAGGCATCCACTCTCCCTAATCGTGCAAGAACATTTCAATTAACTTGTTGAAATACTGCGATCACCCTTATCCTGAAACTAAATTTAAATCAACTTTTTTGCAGTAACACACACACATTTTTCATAAAATGAACAGATTTTTTTCAGGAATACACTCTCTGAAACCTAAAACTAATTTTAAATAAACTTCTTTCCAGGCATCCACTCTCCCTAATCTTGCAAGAAAATGTCAATTAACTTGTTGAAATGATGCATTCACGCCTATCCTAAAACGAAATTTAAATCAACTTTTTTGCAGTAACACACTCACATTTTTCATATAACAAACACATTTTTTTCAGGAATCCACTCTCTGAAACCTTCTACTCATTTTTTTTAAATTTCTTTCTAGGCATCCACTCGCCCTAATCTTGAAGAAAATTTCAATTAACTTGTTGAAATGATGCATTCACGCCTATCCTGAAACTAAATTTAAATCAACTTTTTTGCAGTAACACACTCACATTTTTCATAAAACAAACAATTTTTTTTTCAGGAATCCACTCTCTGGAACCTAAAACTAATTTTTAAAATACATCTTTCTAGGCATCCACTCTCCCTAATCTTGCATGAAAATTTCAATTAACTTGTTGAAAAATTGCAATCACCCTTATCCAAAAACGAAATTTAAATCAACTTTTTTGCAGTAACACACTCACATTTTTCATAAAACAAACGCATTTTTTTCAGGAATCTACTCTCTGAAACCTAAAACTAGTTTTAAATAAACTTCTTTCTAGGCATCCACTCTCCCTAATCTTGCAAGAAAATTTCAATTTACTTGTTGAAATGATGCATTCACACCTCTCCTGAAACTAAATGTAAATCAACTTTTTTGCAGTAACACACTCACATTTTTCATAAAACGAACACACTTTTTTTCAGGCATCCACTCTCTGAAACCTTCTACTAAGTTTTTTAAAAATGTCTTTCTAGGCATCCCCTCTCCCTAATCTTGCAAGAAAATTTGAATTAACTTGTTGAAATATTGCAATCACCCTTATCCAAAAACAAAATTTAAAACAACTTTTTTGCAGTAACACACTCAAATTTTTCATAAAACAAACCCACTTTTTTTCAGGAATCCACTTTCTGGAACCTAAAACTAAGTTTTTTAAAAATGTCTTTCTAGGCATTCACTCTCCCTAATCTTGCAAGAAAATTCCAATTAACTTGTTGAAATATTGCAATCACCCTCATCCAAAAACGAAATTTAAATCAACTTTTTTGCAGTAACACACTCACATTTTTCATAAAACAAATATTTTTTTTTTCAGGAATCAACTCTCTGGAACCTAAAATGAATTTTTAAAAGACATCTTTCTAGGCATCCACTCTCCCTAATCGTGCAAGAACATTTCAATTAACTTGTTGAAATACTGCAATCACCCTTATCCTGAAACTAAATTTAGATCAACTTTTTTGCAGTAACACACACACATTTTTCATAAAATGAACAGATTTTTTTCAGGAATACACTCTCTGAAACCTAAAACTAATTTTAAATAAACTTCTTTCTAGGCATCCACTCTCCCTGATCTTGCAAGAAAATGTCAATTAACTTGTTGAAATAATGCATTCACGCCTATCCTAAAACTAAATTTAAATTATCTTTTTTGCAGTAACACACTCACATTTTTCATAAAACAAAAAATTTTTTTTTCAGGAATCCACTCTCTGAAAAATTCTACTTGTTTTTTTAAAATTTCTTTCTAGGCATCCACTCTCCCTAATCTTGCAAGAAAATTTCAATTACCTTGTTGAAATGATGCATTCACGCCTATCCTGAAACAATATTTAAATCAACTTTTTTGCAGTAACACACTCACATTTTTCATAAAACACATTTTTTCAGGAATCCACTCTCTGAAACCTTCTACTAATTTTTTTTAAATTTCTTTCAAGGCATCCACTCTCCCTAATCTTGCAAGAAAATTTCAATTAACTTGTTGAAATATTGCAATCACCCTTATCCAAAAACGAAATTTAAATCAACTTTTTTGTAGTAACACACTCACATTTTTCATTGAAACAAACACATTTTTTTCATGAATCTACTCTCTGAAACCTAAAACTAGTTTTAAATGAACTTCTTTCTAGGCATCCACTCTCCCTAATCTTGCAAGAAAATTTCAATTAACTTGTTGAAATGATGCATTCACGCCTATCCTGAAACTAAATTTAAATCAACTTTTTTGCAGTAACACACTCATATTTTTCATAAAACAAACACATTTTTTTTCAGGAATCCACTCTCTGAAACCTTCTACTCATTTTTTTTAAATTTCTTTCTAGGCATCCACTCTCCCCAATCTTGCAAGAATATTTTGATTAACTTGTTGAAATATTGCAATCACTCTTATCCAAACACGAAATTTAAAAAACTTTTTTTCCAGTAACACACTCACATTTTTCATAAAACAAACCCATTTTTTTTCAGGAATCAACTCTCTGGAACGTAAAAATGAATTTTTAAAAAACATTCTTCTAGGCATCCACTCTCCCTAATCGTGCAAGAACATTTCAATTAACTTGTTGAAATACTGCAATCACCCTTATCCTGAAACTAAATTTAAATCAACTTTTTTGCAGAAACACACACACATTTTTCATAAAATGAACAGATTTTTTTTTAGGAATACACTCTCTGAAACCTAAAACTAATTTTAAATAAACTTCTTTCTAGGCATCCACTCTTCCTAATCTTGCAAGAAAATTTCAATTAACTTGTTGAAATATTGCAATCACCCTTATCCAAAAACGAAATTTAAATCAACTTTTTTGTAGTAACACACTCACATTTTTCATTTAAACAAACACATTTTTTTCATGAATCTACTCTCTGAAACCTAAAACTAGTTTTAAATAAACTTCTTTCTAGGCATCCACTCTCCCTAATCTTGCAAGAAAATTTCAATTTACTTGTTGAAATGATGCATTCACGCCTCTCCTGAAACTAAATTTAAATCAACTTTTTTGCAGTAACACACTCACATTTTTCATAAAACGAACACACTTTTTTTCAGGAATCCACTCTATGAAACCTTCTACTAAGTTTTTTAAAAATGTCTTTCTAGGCATCCCCTCTCCCTAATCTTGCAAGAAAATTTGAATTAACTTGTTGAAATATTGCAATCACCCTTATCCAAAAACGAAATTTAAAACAACTTTTTTGCAGTAACACACTCAAATTTTTCATAAAACAAACCCACTTTTTTTCAGGAATCCACTTTCTGGAACCTAAAACTAAGTTTTTTAAAAATGTCTTTCTAGGCATTCACTCTCCCTAATCTTGCAAGAAAATTTCAATTAACTTGTTGAAATATTGCAATCACCCTTATCCAAAAACGAAATTTAAATCAACTTTTTTGCAGTAACACACTCACATTTTTCATAAAACAAATAATTATTTTTTTCAGGAATCAACTCTCTGGAACCTAAAATGAATTTTTTAAAAACATCTTTCTAGGCATCCACTCTCCCTAATCGTGCAAGAACATTTCAATTAACTTGTTGAAATACTGCAATCAGCCTTATCCTGAAACTAAATTTAGATCAACTTTTTTGCAGTAACACACACACATTTTTCATAAAATAAACAGATTTTTTTTCAGGAATACACTCTCTGAAACCTAAAACTAATTTTAAATAAACTTCTTTCTAGGCATCCACTCTCCCTAATCTTGCAAGAAAATTTCAATTTACTTGTTGAAATGATGCATTCACGCCTCTCCTGAAACTAAATTTAAATCAACTTTTTTGCAGTAACACACTCACATTTTTCATAAAACGAACACACTTTTTTTCAGGAATCCACTCTATGAAACCTTCTACTAAGTTTTTTAAAAATGTCTTTCTAGGCATCCCCTCTCCTTAATCTTGCAAGAAAATTTGAATTAACTTGTTGAAATATTGCAATCACCCTTATCCAAAAACGAAATTTAAAACAACTTTTTTGCAGTAACACACTCAAATTTTTCATAAAACAAACCCACTTTTTTTCAGGAATCCACTTTCTGGAACCTAAAACTAAGTTTTTTAAAAATGTCTTTCTAGGCATTCACTCTCCCTAATCTTGCAAGAAAATTTCAATTAACTTGTTGAAATATTGCAATCACCCTTATCCAAAAACGAAATTTAAATCAACTTTTTTGCAGTAACACACTCACATTTTTCATAAAACAAATATTTATTTTTTTCAGGAATCAACTCTCTGGAACCTAAAATGAATTTTTAAAAAACATCTTTCTAGGCATCCACTCTCCCTAATCGTGCAAGAACATTTCAATTAACTTGTTGAAATACTGCAATCACCCTTATCCTGAAACTAAATTTAGATCAACTTTTTTGCAGTAACACACTCACATTTTTCATAAAACAAAAATATTTTTTTTCAGGAATCCACTCTCTGAAAAATTCTACTTGTTTTTTTAAAATTTCTTTCTAGGCATCCACTCTCCCTAATCTTGCAAGAAAATTTCAATTACCTTGTTGAAATGATGCATTCACTCCTATCCTGAAACAAAATTTAAATCAACTTTTTTGCAGTAACACACTCACATTTTTCATAAAACACATTTTTTTCAGGAATCCACTCTCTGAAACCTTCTACTAATTTTTTTTAAATTTCTTTCAAGGCATCCACTCTCCCTAATCTTGCAAGAAAATTTCAATTAACTTGTTGAAATATTGCAATCACCCTTATCCAAAAACGAAATTTAAATCAACTTTTTTGTAGTAACACACTCACATTTTTCATTTAAACAAACACATTTTTTTCATGAATCTACTCTCTGAAACCTAAAACTAGTTTTAAATAAACTTCTTTCTAGGCATCCACTCTCCCTAATCTTGCAAGAAAATTTCAATTAACTTGTTGAAATGATGCATTCATGCCTATCCTGAAACTAAATTTTAATCAACTTTTTTGCAGTAACACACTCATATTTTTCATAAAACAAACACATTTTTTTTCAGGAATCCACTCTCTGAAACCTTCTACTCATTTTTTTTTAATTTCTTTCTAGGCATCCACTCTCCCTAATCTTGCAAGATTATTTTGATTAACTTGTTGAAATATTGCAATCACTCTTATCCAAAAACGAAATTTAAAAAACTTTTTTTCCAGTAACACACTCACATTTTTCATAAAACAAACCCATTTTTTTTCAGGAATCAACTCTCTGGAACGTAAAAATGAATTTTTAAAAAACATTCTTCTAGGCATCCACTCTCCCTAATCGTGCAAGAACATTTCAATTAACTTGTTGAAATACTGCAATCACCCTTATCCTGAAACTAAATTTAAATCAACTTTTTTGCAGAAACACACACACATTTTTCATTAAATGAACAGATTTTTTTTTTAGGAATACACTCTCTGAAACCTAAAACTAATTTTAAATAAACTTCTTTCTAGGCATCCACTCTTCCTAATCTTGCAAGAAAATGTCAAATAACTTGATGAAATAATGCATTCACGCCTATCCTGAAACGAAATTTAAATCAACTTTTTTGCAGTAACACACTCAAATTTTTCATTTAACAAACACATTTTTTTCAGGAATCCACTCTCTGAAACCTTCTACTCATTTTTTTAAAAATTTCTTTCTAGGCATCCACTCTCCCTAATCTTGCAAGAAAATTTCAATTAACTTGTTGAAATGATGCATTCATGCCTATCCTGAAACGAAATTTAAATCAACTTTTTGGCAGTAAGACACTCACATTTTTCATAAAACAAATATTTATTTTTTTCAGGAATACACTCTCTGAAACCTAAAACTAATTTTAAATAAACTTCTTTCTAGGCATCCACTCTCCCTGATCTTGCAAGAAAATGTCAATTAACTTGTTGAAATAATGCATTCACGCCTATCCTAAAACTAAATTTAAATTAACTTTTTTGAAGTAACACACTCACATTTTTCATAAAACAAAAATTTTTTTTTTCAGGAATCCACTCTCTGAAAAATTCTACTTGTTTTTTTAAAATTTCTTTCTAGGCATCCACTCTCCCTAATCTTGCAAGAAAATTTCAATTACCTTGTTGAAATGATGCATTCACGCCTATCCTGAAACAATATTTAAATCAACTTTTTTGCAGTAACTCACTCACATTTTTCATTTAACAAACACATTTTTTTCAGGAATCCACTCTCTGAAACCTTCTACTCATTTTTTTAAAAAATTTCTTTCTAGGCATCCACTCTCCCTAATCTTGCAAGAAAATTTCAATTAACTTGTTGAAATGATGCATTCATGCCTATCCTGAAACGAAATTTAAATCAACTTTTTGGCAGTAACACACTCACATTTTTCATAAAACAATTTTTTTTTCAGGAATCCACTCTCTGGAACCTAAAACTAATTTTTAAAAAACATCTTTCTAGGCATCCACTCTCCCTAATCTTGCAGGAACATTTCAATTAACTTGTTGAAATATTGCAATCACCCTTATCCAAAAACGAAATTTAAATCAACTTTTTTGTAGTAACACACTCACATTTTTCATTTAAACAAACACATTTTTTTCATGAATCTACTCTCTGAAACCTAAAACTAGTTTTAAATAAACTTCTTTCTAGGTATCCACTCTCCCTAATCTTGCAAGAATATTTTGATTAACTTGTTGAAATATTGCAATCACTCTTATCCAAAAACGAAATTTAAAAAACTTTTTTTCCAGTAACACTCACATTTTTCATAAAACAAACCCATTTTTTTTCAGGAATCAACTCTCCGGAACCTAAAATGAATTTTCAAAAAACATTCTTCTAGGCATCCACTCTCCCTAATCGTGCAAGAACATTTCAATTAACTTGTTGAAATACTGCAATCACCATTATCCTGAAGCTAAATTTAAATCAACTTTTTTGCAGTAACACAATCACATTTTTCATAAAACAAACCCATTTTTTTTCAGGAATCAACTCTCTGGAACGTAAAAATGAATTTTTAAAAAACATCTCTCTAGGCATCCACTCTCCCTAATCGTTCAAGAACATTTCAATTAAGTTGTTGAAATACTGCAATCACCCTTATCCTGAAACTAAATTTAAATCAACTTTTTTGCAGTAACACACACACATTTTTCGTAAAATGAACAGATTTTTTTCAGGAATACACTCTCTGAAACCTAAAACTAATTTTAAATAAACTTCTTTCCAGGCATCCACTCTCCCTAATCTTGCAAGAAAATGTCAATTAACTTGTTGAAATGATGCATTCACGTCTATTCTGAAACTAAATTTAAATAAACTTTTTTCCAGTAACACACTCATATTTTTCATAAAACAAACACAATTTTTTTCAGGAATCCACTCTCTGAAACCTTCTACTCATTTTTTTTAAATTTCTTTCTAGGCATCCACTCTCCCTAATCTTGCAAGAATATTTTGATTAACTTGTTGAAATATTGCAATCACTATTATCCAAAAAGGAAATTTAAAAAACTTTTTTTCCAGTAACACACTCACATTTTTCATAAAACAAACCCATTTTTTTTCAGGAATCAACTCTCTGGAACCTAAAATGAATTTTTAAAAAACATTCTTCTAGGCATCCACTCTCCCTAATCGTGCAAGAACATTTCAATTGACTTGTTGAAATACTGCAATCACCATTATCCTGAAACTAAATTTAAATCAACTTTTTTGCAGTAACACAATCACATTTTTCATAAAACAAACCCATTTTTTCTCAGGAATCAACTCTCTGGAACGTAAAAATGAATTTTTAAAAAACATCTTTCCAGGCATCCACTCTCCCTAATCGTGCAAGAACATTTCAATTAACTTGTTGAAATACTGCAATCACCCTGATCCTGAAACTAAATTTGAATCAACTGTTTTGCAGTAACACACACACATTTTTCATAAAATGAACAGATTTTTTTCAGCAATACACTCTCTGAAACCAAAAACTAATTTTAAATAAACTTCTTTCCAGGCATCCACTCTCCCTAATCTTGCAAGAAAATGTCAATTAACTTGTTGAAATGATGCATTTACGCCTATCCTGAAACGAAATTTAAATCAACTTTTTTGCAGTAACACACTCACATTTTTCATATAACAAACACATTTTTTTCAGGAATCCACTCTCTGAAACCTTCTACTCATTTTTTTTTAATTTCTTTCTAGGCATCCACTCGCCCTAATCTTGCAAGAAAATTTCAATTAACTTGTTGAAATGATGCATTCACGCCTATCCTGAAACTAAATTTAAATCAACTTTTTTGCAGTAACACACTCACATTTTTCATAAAACAAACAATTTTTTTTCAGGAATCCACTCTCTGGAACCTAAAACTAATTTTTAAAATACATCTTTCTAGGCATCCACTCTCCCTAATCTTGCATGAAAATTTCAATTAACTTGTTGAAAAATTGCAATCACCCTTATCCAAAAACGAAATTTAAATCAACTTTTTTGCAGTAACACACTCACATTTTTCATAAAACAAACACATTTTTTTCAGGAATCTACTCTCTGAAACCTAAAACTAGTTTTAAATAAACTTCTTTCTAGGCATCCACTCTCCCTAATCTTGCAAGAAAATTTCAATTTACTTGTTGAAATGATGCATTCACACCTCTCCTGAAACTAAATTTAAATCAACTTTTTTGCAGTAACACACTCACATTTTTCATAAAACGAACACACTTTTTTTCAGGAATCCACTCTATGAAACCTTCTACTAAGTTTTTTAAAAATGTCTTTCCAGGCATCCCCTCTCCCTAATCTTGCAAGAAAATTTGATTTAACTTGTTGAAATATTGCAATCACCCTTATCCAAAAACGAAATTTAAAACAACTTTTTTGCAGTAACACACTCAAATTTTTCATAAAACAAACCCACTTTTTTTCAGGAATCCACTTTCTGGAACCTAAAACTAAGTTTTTTAAAAATGTCTTACTAGGCATTCACTCTCCCTAATCTTGCAAGAAAATTTCAATTAACTTGTTGAAATATTGCAATCACCCTTATCCAAAAACGAAATTTAAATCAACTTTTTTGCAGTAACACACTCACATTTTTCATAAAACAAATAATTATTTTTTTCAGGAATCAACTCTCTGGAACCTAAAATGAATTTTTTAAAAACATCTTTCTAGGCATCCACTCTCCCTAATCGTGCAAGAACATTTCAATTAACTTGTTGAAATACTGCAATCAGCCTTATCCTGAAACTAAATTTAGATCAACTTTTTTGCAGTAACACACACACATTTTTCATAAAATGAACAGATTTTTTTTCAGGAATACACTCTCTGAAACCTAAAACTAATTTTAAATAAACTTCTTTCTAGGCATCCACTCTCCCTAATCTTGCAAGAAAATTTCAATTTACTTGTTGAAATGATGCATTCACGCCTCTCCTGAAACTAAATTTAAATCAACTTTTTTGCAGTAACACACTCACATTTTTCATAAAACGAACACACTTTTTTTCAGGAATCCACTCTATGAAACCTTCTACTAAGTTTTTTAAAAATGTCTTTCTAGGCATCCCCTCTCCCTAATCTTGCAAGAAAATTTGAATTAACTTGTTGAAATATTGCAATCACCCTTATCCAAAAACGAAATTTAAAACAACTTTTTTGCAGTAACACACTCAAATTTTTCATAAAACAAACCCACTTTTTTTCAGGAATCCACTTTCTGGAACCTAAAACTAAGTTTTTTAAAAATGTCTTTCTAGGCATTCACTCTCCCTAATCTTGCAAGAAAATTTCAATTAACTTGTTGAAATATTGCAATCACCCTTATCCAAAAACGAAATTTAAATCAACTTTTTTGCAGTAACACACTCACATTTTTCATAAAACAAATAATTATTTTTTTCAGGAATCAACTCTCTGGAACCTAAAATGAATTTTTTAAAAACATCTTTCTAGGCATCCACTCTCCCTAATCGTGCAAGAACATTTCAATTAACTTGTTGAAATACTGCAATCAGCCTTATCCTGAAACTAAATTTAGATCAACTTTTTTGCAGTAACACACACACATTTTTCATAAAATGAACAGATTTTTTTTCAGGAATACACTCTCTGAAACCTAAAACTAATTTTAAATAAACTTCTTTCTAGGCATCCACTCTCCCTAATCTTGCAAGAAAATTTCAATTTACTTGTTCAAATGATGCATTCACGCCTATCCTGAAACTAAATTTAAATCAAGTTTTTTGCAGTAACACACTCACATTTTTCATAAAACGAACACACTTTTTTTCAGGAATCCACTCTATGAAACCTTCTACTAAGTTTTTTAAAAACGTCTTTCTAGGCATCCCCTCTCCCTAATCTTGCAAGAAAATTTCAATTAACTTGTTGAAATATTGCAATCACCCTTATCCAAAAAACGAAATTTAAAACAACTTTTTTGCAGTAACACACTCACATTTTTCATAAAACGAACACACTTTTTTTCAGGAATCAACTCTCTGGAACCTAAAATGAATTTTTAAAAAACATCTTTCTAGGCATCCACTCTCCCTAATCTTGCAAGAAAATTTCAATTAACTTGTTGAAATATTGCAATCACCCTTATCCAAAAACCAAATTTAAATCAACTTTTTTGCAGTAACACACTCACATTTTTCATAAAACAAACACATTTTTTTCAGGAATCTACTCTCTGAAACCTAAAACTAGTTTTAAATAAACTTCTTTCTAGGCATCCACTCTCCCTAATCTTGCAAGAAAATTTCAATTTACTTGTTGAAATGATGCATTCACGCCTCTCCTGAAACTAAATTTAAATCAACTTTTTTGCAGTAACACACTCACATTTTTCATAAAACGAACACACTTTTTTTCAGGAATCCACTCTATGAAACCTTCTACTAAGTTTTTTAAAAATGTCTTTCTAGGCATCCCCTCTCCCTAATCTTGCAAGAAAATTTGAATTAACTTGTTGAAATATTGCAATCACCCTTATCCAAAAACGAAATTTAAAACAACTTTTTTGCAGTAACACACTCAAATTTTTCATAAAACAAACCCACTTTTTTTCAGGAATCCACTTTCTGGAACCTAAAACTAAGTTTTTTAAAAATGTCTTTCTAGGCATTCACTCTCCCTAATCTTGCAAGAAAATTTCAATTAACTTGTTGAAATATTGCAATCACCCTTATCCAAAAACGAAATTTAAATCAACTTTTTTGCAGTAACACACTCACATTTTTCATAAAACAAATAATTATTTTTTTCAGGAATCAACTCTCTGGAACCTAAAATGAATTTTTTAAAAACATCTTTCTAGGCATCCACTCTCCCTAATCGTGCAAGAACATTTCAATTAACTTGTTGAAATACTGCAATCAGCCTTATCCTGAAACTAAATTTAGATCAACTTTTTTGCAGTAACACACACACATTTTTCATAAAATGAACAGATTTTTTTTCAGGAATACACTCTCTGAAACCTAAAACTAATTTTAAATAAACTTCTTTCTAGGCATCCACTCTCCCTAATCTTGCAAGAAAATTTCAATTTACTTGTTGAAATGATGCATTCACGCCTCTCCTGAAACTAAATTTAAATCAACTTTTTTGCAGTAACACACTCACATTTTTCATAAAACGAACACACTTTTTTTCAGGAATCCACTCTATGAAACCTTCTACTAAGTTTTTTAAAAATGTCTTTCTAGGCATCCCCTCTCCCTAATCTTGCAAGAAAATTTGAATTAACTTGTTGAAATATTGCAATCACCCTTATCCAAAAACGAAATTTAAAACAACTTTTTTGCAGTAACACACTCAAATTTTTCATAAAACAAACCCACTTTTTTTCAGGAATCCACTTTCTGGAACCTAAAACTAAGTTTTTTAAAAATGTCTTTCTAGGCATTCACTCTCCCTAATCTTGCAAGAAAATTTCAATTAACTTGTTGAAATATTGCAATCACTCTCATCCAAAAACAACTTTTTTGCAGTAACACGCTCACATTTTTCATAAAACGAACACACTTTTTTTCAGGAATCAACTCTCTGGAACCTAAAATGAATTTTTAAAAAACATCTTTCTAGGCATCCACTCTCCCTAATCTTGCAAGAAAATTTCAATTAACTTGTTGAAATATTGCAATCACCCTTATCCAAAAACCAAATTTAAATCAACTTTTTTGCAGTAACACACTCACATTTTTCATAAAACAAATAATTATTTTTTTCAGGAATCAACTCTCTGGAACATAAAATGAATTTTTGAAAAACATCTTTCTAGGCATCCACTCTCCCTAATCGTGCAAGAACATTTCAATTAACTTGTTGAAATACTGCAATCACCCTTATCCTGAAACTAAATTTAGATCAACTTTTTTGCAGTAACACACACACATTTTTCATAAAATGAACAGATTTTTTTTCAGGAATACACTCTCTGAAACCTAAAACTAATTTTAAATAAACTTCTTTCTAGGCATCCACTCTCCCTAATCTTGCAAGAAAATGTCAATTAACTTTTTGAAATAATGCATTCACGCCTATCTTGTAACTAAATTCAAATCAAATTTTTTGCAGTAACACACTCACATTTTTCATAAAACAAACACATTTTTTTTCAGGAATCCACTCTCTGAAACCTTCTACTCATTTTTTTTTAATTTCTTTCAAGGCATCCAGTCTCCCTAATCATTCAAGAAAATTTCAATTAACTTGTTGAAATGATGCATTCACGCCTATCCTGAAACGAAATTTAAATCAACTTTTTGGCAGTAACACACTCACATTTTTCATAAAACAATTTTTTTTTCAGGAATCCACTCTCTGGAACCTAAAACTAATTTTTAAAAAACATCTTTCTAGGCATCCACTCTCCCTAATCTTGCAGGAAAATTTCAATTAACTTGTTGAAATATTGCAATCACCCTTATCCAAAAACGAAATTTAAATCAACTTTTTTGTAGTAACACACTCACATTTTTCATTTAAACAAACACATTTTTTTCATGAATCTACTCTCTGAAACCTAAAACTAGTTTTAAATAAACTTCTTTCTAGGCATCCACTCTCCCTAATCTTGCAAGAAAATTTCAATTAACTTGTTGAAATGATGCATTCACACCTATCCTGAAACTAAATTTAAATCAACTTTTTTGCAGGAACACACTCATATTTTTCATAAAACAAACACATTTTTTTTCAGGAATCCACTCTCTGAAACCTTCTACTCATTTTTTTTAAATTTCTTTCTAGGCATCCACTCTCCCTAATCTTGCAAGAATATTTTGATTAACTTGTTGAAATATTGCAATCACTCTTATCCAAAAACGAAATTTAAAAAACTTTTTTTCCAGTAACACACTCACATTTTTCATAAAACAAACCCATTTTTTTCAGGAATCAACTCTCTGGAACCTAAAATGAATTTTTTAAAAACATTCTTCTAGGCATCCACTCTCCCTAATCGTGCAAGAACATTTCAATTAACTTGTTGAAATACTGCAATCACCATTATCCTGAAACTAAATTTAAATCAACTTTTTTGCAGTAACACAATCACATTTTTCATAAAACAAACCCATTTTTTTTCAGGAATCAACTCTCTGGAACGTAAAAATGAATTTTTAAAAACTATCTCTCTAGGCATCCACTCTCCCTAATCGTGCAAGAACATTTCAATTAACTTGTTGAAATACTGCGATCACCCTTATCCTGAAACAAAATTTAAATCAACTTTTTTGCAGTAACACACACACATTTTTCATAAAATGAACAGATTTTTTTCAGGAATACACTCTCTGAAACCTAAAACTAATTTTAAATAAACTTCTTTCCAGGCATCCACTCTCCCTAATCTTGCAAGAAAATGTCAATTAACTTGTTGAAATGATGCATTCACGCCTATCCTGAAACGAAATTTAAATCAACTTTTTTGCAGTAACACACTCAAATTCTTCATAAAACAAACCCACTTTTTTCAGGAATCCACTTTCTGGAACCTAAAACTAAGTTTTTTTACAATGTCTTTCTAGGCATCCACTCTCCCTAATCTTGCAAGAAAATTTCAATTAACTTGTTGAAATATTGCAATCACTCTCATCCAAAAACAACTTTTTTGCAGTAACACGCTCACATTTTTCATAAAACGAACACACTTTTTTTCAGGAATCAACTCTCTGGAACCTAAAATGAATTTTTAAAAAACATCTTTCTAGGCATCCACTCTCCCTAATCTTGCAAGAAAATTTCAATTAACTTGTTGAAATATTGCAATCACCCTTATCCAAAAACCAAATTTAAATCAACTTTTTTGCAGTAACACACTCACATTTTTCATAAAACAAATAATTATTTTTTTCAGGAATCAACTCTCTGGAACATAAAATGAATTTTTGAAAAACATCTTTCTAGGCATCCACTCTCCCTAATCGTGCAAGAACATTTCAATTAACTTGTTGAAATACTGCAATCACCCTTATCCTGAAACTAAATTTAGATCAACTTTTTTGCAGTAACACACACACATTTTTCATAAAATGAACAGATTTTTTTTCAGGAATACACTCTCTGAAACCTAAAACTAATTTTAAATAAACTTCTTTCTAGGCATCCACTCTCCCTAATCTTGCAAGAAAATGTCAATTAACTTTTTGAAATAATGCATTCACGCCTATCTTGTAACTAAATTCAAATCAACTTTTTTGCAGTAACACACTCACATTTTTCATAAAACAAACACATTTTTTTTCAGGAATCCACTCTCTGAAACCTTCTACTCATTTTTTTTTAATTTCTTTCAAGGCATCCAGTCTCCCTAATCTTTCAAGAAAATTTCAATTAACTTGTTGAAATGATGCATTCACGCCTATCCTGAAACGAAATTTAAATCAACTTTTTGGCAGTAACACACTCACATTTTTCATAAAACAATTTTTTTTTCAGGAATCCACTCTCTGGAACCTAAAACTAATTTTTAAAAAACATCTTTCTAGGCATCCACTCTCCCTAATCTTGCAGGAAAATTTCAATTAACTTGTTGAAATATTGCAAACACCCTTATCCAAAAACGAAATTTAAATCAACTTTTTTGTAGTAACACACTCACATTTTTCATTTAAACAAGCACATTTTTTTCATGAATCTACTCTCTGAAACCTAAAACTAGTTTTAAATAAACTTCTTTCTAGGCATCCACTCTCCCTAATCTTGCAAGAAAATTTCAATTAACTTGTTGAAATGATGCATTCACACCTATCCTGAAACTAAATTTAAATCAACTTTTTTGCAGGTACACACTCATATTTTTCATAAAAAAACACATTTTTTTCAGGAATCCACTCTCTGAAACCTTCTACTCATTTTTTTTAAATTTCTTTCTAGGCATCCACTCTCCCTAATCTTGCAAGAATATTTTGATTAACTTGTTGAAATATTGCAATCACTCTTATCCAAAAACGAAATTTAAAAAACTTTTTTTCCAGTAACACACTCACATTTTTCATAAAACAAACCCATTTTTTTCAGGAATCAACTCTCTGGAACCTAAAATGAATTTTTTAAAAACATTCTTCTAGGCATCCACTCTCCCTAATCGTGCAAGAACATTTCAATGAACTTGTTGAAATACTGCAATCACCATTATCCTGAAACTAAATTTAAATCAACTTTTTTGCAGTAACACAATCACATTTTTCATAAAACAAACCCATTTTTTTTCAGGAATCAACTCTCTGGAACGTAAAAATGAATTTTTAAAAACTATCTCTCTAGGCATCCACTCTCCCTAATCGTGCAAGAACATTTCAATTAACTTGTTGAAATACTGCGATCACCCTTATCCTGAAACTAAATTTAAATCAACTTTTTTGCAGTAACACACACACATTTTTCATAAAATGAACAGATTTTTTTCAGGAATACACTCTCTGAAACCTAAAACTAATTTTAAATAAACTTCTTTCCAGGCATCCACTCTCCCTAATCTTGCAAGAAAATGTCAATTAACTTGTTGAAATGATGCATTCACGCCTATCCTGAAACGAAATTTAAATCAACTTTTTTGCAGTAACACACTCACATTTTTCATATAACAAACACATTTTTTTCAGGAATCCACTCTCTGAAACCTTCTACTCATTTTTTTTAAATTTCTTTCTAGGCATCCACTCGCCCTAATCTTGCAAGAAAATTTCAATTAACTTGTTGAAATGATGCCTTCACGCCTATCCTGAAACTAAATTTAAATCAACTTTTTTGCAGTAACACACACACATTTTTCATAAAATGAACAGATTTTTTTCAGGAATACACTCTCTGAAACCTAAAACTAATTTTAAATAAACTTCTTTCCAGGCATCCACTCTCCCTAATCTTGCAAGAAAATGTCAATTAACTTGTTGAAATGATGCATTCACGCCTATCCTGAAACGAAATTTAAATCAACTTTTTTGCAGTAACACACTCACATTTTTCATATAACAAACACATTTTTTTCAGGAATCCACTCTCTGAAACCTTCTACTCATTTTTTTTAAATTTCTTTCTAGGCATCCACTCGCCCTAATCTTGCAAGAAAATTTCAATTAACTTGTTGAAATGATGCCTTCACGCCTATCCTGAAACTAAATTTAAATCAACTTTTTTGCAGTAACACACTCACATTTTTCATAAAACAAACAATTTTTTTTTCAGGAATCCACTCTCTGGAACCTAAAACTAATTTTTAAAATACATCTTTCTAGGCATCCACTCTCCCTAATCTTGCATGAAAATTTCAATTAACTTGTTGAAAAATTGCAATCACCCTTATCCAAAAACGAAATTTAAATCAACTTTTTTGCAGTAACACACTCACATTTTTCATAAAACAAACGCATTTTTTTCAGGAATCTACTCTCTGAAACCTAAAACTAGTTTTAAATAAACTTCTTTCTAGGCATCCACTCTCCCTAATCTTGCAAGAAAATTTCAATTTACTTGTTGAAATGATGCATTCACACCTCTCCTGAAACTAAATGTAAATCAACTTTTTTGCAGTAACACACTCACATTTTTCATAAAACGAACACACTTTTTTTCAGGCATCCACTCTCTGAAACCTTCTACTAAGTTTTTTAAAAATGTCTTTCTAGGCATCCCCTCTCCCTAATCTTGCAAGAAAATTTGAATTAACTTGTTGAAATATTGCAATCACCCTTATCCAAAACGAAATTTAAAACAACTTTTTTGCAGTAACACACTCAAATTTTTCATAAAACAAACCCACTTTTTTTCAGGAATCCACTTTCTGGAACCTAAAACTAAGTTTTTTAAAAATGTCTTTCTAGGCATTCACTCTCCCTAATCTTGCAAGAAAATTTCAATTAACTTGTTGAAATATTGCAATCACCCTTATCCAAAAACGAAATTTAAATCAACTTTTTTGCAGTAACACACTCACATTTTTCATAAAACAAATATTTTTTTTTTCAGGAATCAACTCTCTGGAACCTAAAATGAATTTTTAAAAGACATCTTTCTAGGCATCCACTCTCCCTAATCGTGCAAGAACATTTCAATTAACTTGTTGAAATACTGCAATCACCCTTATCCTGAAACTAAATTTAGATCAACTTTTTTGCAGTAACACACACACATTTTTCATAAAATGAACAGATTTTTTTCAGGAATACACTCTCTGAAACCTAAAACTAATTTTAAATAAACTTCTTTCTAGGCATCCACTCTCCCTGATCTTGCAAGAAAATGTCAATTAACTTGTTGAAATAATGCATTCACGCCTATCCTAAAACTAAATTTAAATTAACTTTTTTGCAGTAACACACTCACATTTTTCATAAAACAAAAATTTTTTTTTTCAGGAATCCACTCTCTGAAAAATTCTACTTGTTTTTTTAAAATTTCTTTCTAGGCATCCACTCTCCCTAATCTTGCAAGAAAATTTCAATTACCTTGTTGAAATGATGCATTCACGCCTATCCTGAAACAATATTTAAATCAACTTTTTTGCAGTAACACACTCACATTTTTCATAAAACACATTTTTTTCAGGAATCCACTCTCTGAAACCTTCTACTAATTTTTTTTAAATTTCTTTCAAGGCATCCACTCTCCCTAATCTTGCAAGAAAATTTCAATTAACTTGTTGAAATATTGCAATCACCCTTATCCAAAAACGAAATTTAAATCAACTTTTTTGTAGTAACACACTCACATTTTTCATTTAAACAAACACATTTTTCTCATGAATCTACTCTCTGAAACCTAAAACTAGTTTTAAATAAACTTCTTTCTAGGCATCCACTCTCCCTAATCTTGCAAGAAAATTTCAATTAACTTGTTGAAATGATGCATTCACGCCTATCCTGAAACTAAATTTAAATCAACTTTTTTGCAGTAACACACTCATATTTTTCATAAAACAAACACATTTTTTTTCAGGAATCCACTCTCTGAAACCTTCTACTCATTTTTTTTAAATTTCTTTCTAGGCATCCACTCTCCCTAATCTTGCAAGAATATTTTGATTAACTTGTTGAAATATTGCAATCACTCTTATCCAAAAACGAAATTTAAAAAACTTTTTTTCCAGTAACACACTCACATTTTTCATAAAACAAACCCATTTTTTTTCAGGAATCAACTCTCTGGAACGTAAAAATGAATTTTTAAAAAACATTCTTCTAGGCATCCACTCTCCCTAATCGTGCAAGAACATTTCAATTAACTTGTTGAAATACTGCAATCACCCTTATCCTGAAACTAAATTTAAATCAACTTTTTTGCAGAAACACACACACATTTTTCATAAAATGAACAGATTTTTTTTTAGGAATACACTCTCTGAAACCTAAAACTAATTTTAAATAAACTTCTTTCTAGGCATCCACTCTTCCTAATCTTGCAAGAAAATTTCAATTAACTTGTTGAAATATTGCAATCACCCTTATCCAAAAACGAAATTTAAATCAACTTTTTTGTAGTAACACACTCACATTTTTCATTTAAACAAACACATTTTTTTCATGAATCTACTCTCTGAAACCTAAAACTAGTTTTAAATAAACTTCTTTCTAGGCATCCACTCTCCCTAATCTTGCAAGAAAATTTCAATTAACTTGTTGAAATGATGCATTCACTCCTATCCTGAAACTAAATTTAAATCAACTTTTTTGCAGTAACACACTCATATTTTTCATAAAACAAACACATTTTTTTCAGGAATCCACTCTCTGAAACCTTCTACTCATTTTTTTAAAATTTCTTTCTAGGCATCCACTCTCCCTAATCTTGCAAGAATATTTTGATTAACTTGTTGAAATATTGCAATCACTCTTATCCAAAAACGAAATTTTAAAAACTTTTTTTCCAGTAACACACTCACATTTTTCATAAAACAAACCCATTTTTTTTCAGGAATCAACTCTCTGGAACGTAAAAATGAATTTTTAAAAAACATTCTTCTAGGCATCCACTCTCCCTAATCGTGCAAGAACATTTCAATTAACTTGTTGAAATACTGCAATCACCCTTATCCTGAAACTAAATTTAAATCAACTTTTTTGCAGAAACACACACACATTTTTCATAAAATGAACAGATTTTTTTTTTAGGAATACACTCTCTGAAACCTAAAACTAATTTTAAATAAACTTCTTTCTAGGCATCCACTCTCCCTAATCTTGCTAGAAAATGTCAATTAACTTGTTGAACTAATGCATTCACACCTATCCTGAAACTAATTTTAAATTAACTTTTTTGCAGTAATACACTCACATTTTTCATAAAACAAACAATTTTTTTTCAGGAATCCACTCTCTGGAACCTAAAACTAATTTTTAAAAATCATATTTCTAGGCATCCAGTCTCCTTAATCTTGCAGAAAAATTTCAATTAACTTGTTGAAATGTTGCAATCACCCATATCCAAAAACGAAATTTAAATGAACTTTTTTTGCAGTACCACACTCACATTTTTCATAAAACAAACACTGTTTTTTTCAGGAATACACTCTTTGAAACCTTCTACTAAGTTTTTTAAAAATGTCTTTCTAGGCATCCACTCTCCCTAATCTTGCAAAAAAATGTCAATTAACTTTTTGAAATAATGCATTCACGCCTATCCTGAAACTAAATTTAAATCAACTTTTTTGCAGTAACACACTCACATTTTTCATAAAACAAACACATTTTTTTTCAGGAATCTACTCTCTGAAACCTAAAACTAGTTTTAAATAAACTTCTTTCTAGGTATCCACTCTCCCTAATCTTGCAAGAAAATTTCAATTTACTTGTTGAAATGATGCATTCACGCCTATCCTGAAACTAAATTTAAATCAACTTTTTTACAGTAACACACTCACATTTTTCATAAAACGAACACACTTTTTTTCAGGAATCCACTCTATGAAACCTTCTACTAAGTTTTTTAAAAATGTCTTTCTAGGCATCCACTGTCCCTAATCTTGCAAGAAAATGTCAATTAACTTGTTGAAATAATGCATTCACGCCTATCCTGAAACTAAATTTAAATGAACTTTTTTGCAGTAACACACTCACATATTTCATAAAGCAAACACATTTTTTTCAGGAATCCACTCTCTGAAAGCTTCTACTCATTTTTTTTAAATTTCTTTCTAGGCATCCACTCTCCCTAATCTTGCAAGAAAATGTCAATTAACTTGTTGAAATGATGCATTCACGCCTATCCTGAAACTAAATTTAAATCAACCTTTTTGCAGTAACACACTCACATTTTTCATAAAACAAACCATTTTTTTTCAGGAATCCACTCTCTGGAACCTAAAACTAATTTTTAAGATACATCTATCTAGGCATCCACTCTCCCTAATCTTGCAAGAAATTTCAATTAACTTGTTGAAAAATTGCAATCACCCTTATCCAAAAACGAAATTTAAATCAACTTTTTTGCAGTAACACACTCACATTTTTCATTAAACAAACACAATTTTTTTTAGGAATCTACTCTCTGAAACCTAAAACTAGTTTTAAATAAACTTCTTTCTAGGCATCCGCTCTCCCTAATCTTGCAAGAAAATTTCAATTAACTTGTTGAAATGATGCATTCACGCCTATCCTGAAACTAAATTTAAATCAACTTTTTTGCAGTAACACACTCATATTTTTCATAAAGCGAAAATACTTTTTTTCAGGAACCCACTCTATGAAACCTTCTACTAAGTTTTTTAAAAATGTCTCTCTAGGCATCCACTCTCCCTAATCTTGCAAGAAAATTTCAAATAACTTGTCAAAAAATTGCAATCAACCTTATCCAAACACGAAATTTCAAACAACTTTTTTGCAGTAACACACTCACATTTTTCATAAAACAAACCCATTTTTTTCAGGAATCACTTCTCTGGAACCTAAAATGAATTTTTAAAAAACATCATTCTAGGAATCCACTCTCCCTAATTGTGCAAGAACATTTCAATTAACTTGTTGAAATACTGCAATCACCCTTAATCTGAAACTAAATTTAAATCAACTTTTTTGCAGTAACACACACACATTTTTCATAAAATGAACAGATTTTTTTCAGGAATACACTCTCTGAAACCTAAAACTAATTTTAAATAAACTTCTTTCTAGGCATCCACTCTCCCTAATCTTGCAAGAAAATGTCAATTAACTTGTTGAAATAATGCATTCACGCCTATCCTGAAACTAAATTTAAATTAACTTTTTTGCAGTAACACACTTACATTTTTCATAAAACAAACGCATTTTTTTTCAGGAATCCACTCTCTGAAACCTACTACTCATTTTTTTTAAATTTCTTTCTAGGCATCCACTCTCCCTAATCTTGCAAGAAAATGTCAATTAACTTGTTGAAATAATGCATTCACGCCTATCCTGAAACTAAATTTAAATTAACTTTTTTGCAGTAACACACTCACATTTTTCATAAAACAAACAACTTTTTTTTTCAGGAATCCACTCTCTGGAACGTAAAACTAATTTTTAAAAAACATCTTTCTAGGCATCCACTCTCCCTAATCTTGCAAGAAAATTTCAATTAACTTGCTGAAATACTGCAATCACCCTTATCCAAAAACGAAATTAAATCAACTTTTTTGCAGTAACACACTCACATTTTTCATAAAACAAACACTTTTTTTCAGGAATCTACTCTCTGAAACCTAAAGCTAATTTTAAATAAACTTCTTTCTAGGCATCCACTCTCCCTAATCTTGCAAGAAAATGTCAATTAACTTGTTGAAATATTGTGATCACCCTTATCCAAAAACGAAATTTAAATCAACTTTTTTGCAGTAACACACTCACATTTTTCATAAAACAAACACATTTTTTTTCAGGAGTCTACTCTCTGAAACCTAAAGCTAATTTTAAATAAACTTCTTTCTAGGCATCCACTCTCCCTAATCTCGCAAGAAAATGTCAATTAACTTGCTGAAATAATGCATTCACGCCTATCCTCAAACTAAATTTAAATCAACATTTTTGCAGTAACACACTCACATTTTTCATAAAATAAACACATTTTTATTCAGGAATCCACTCTCTGAATCCTTCTACTCATTGTTGAAAATATCTTTCTAGGCATCCACTCTCCCTAATCTTGCAAGAAAATTTCAATTACCTTGTTGAAATAATGCATTCACGCCTATCCTGAAACTAAATTTAAATCAACTATTTTACAGTAACACACTCACATTTTTCATAAAAAAACACATTTTTTTCATGAATCTACTCTCTGAAACCTAAAACTATTTTTAAATAAACTTCTTCTAGGCATCCACTCTCCCTAATCTTGCCAGAAAATGTCAATTAACTTTTTGAAATAATGCATTCACGCCTATCCTGAAACTAAATTTAAATCAACTTTTTTGCAGTAACACACTCACATTTTTCATAAAACAACATTTATTTTTTCAGGAATCCACTCTCTGGAACCTAAAACTAATTTTAAAAAAACATCTTTCTAGGCATCCACTCTCCCTAATCTTGCAGGAAAATTTCAATCAACTTGTTGAAATATTGCAATCACCCTTATCCAAAAACGAAATTTAAATCAACTTTTTTGCAGTAACACACTCACATTTTTCATTAAACAAACATTTTTTTTCAGGAATCTACTCTCTGAAACCTAAAACTAGTTTTAAATAAACTTCTTTCTAGGCATCCACTCTCCCTAATCTTGCAAGAAAATTTCAATTAACTTGTTGAAATGATGCATTCACGCCTATCCTGAAACGAAATTAAAATCAACTTTTTTGCAGTAACACACACACATTTTTCATAAAACAGACACATTTTTTTCAGGAATACACTCTCTGAAACCTTCTACTCGTTTTTTAAAAATTTCTTTCTAGGCATCCACTCTCCCTAATCTTGCAAGAAAATTTCAATTACCTTGTTGAAATGAGGCATTCACGCCTATCCTGAAACAAAATTTAAATCAACTTTTTTGCAGTAACACACTCACATTTTTCATAAAACACATTTTTTTCAGGAATCCACTCTCTGAAACCTTCTACTCATTTTTTTTTATTTCTTTCAAGGCATCCACTCTCCCTAATCTTGCAAGAAAATTTCAATTAACTTGTTGAAATATTGCAATCACTCTTATCAAAAACGTAATTAAAAACAACTTTTTTGCAGTAACACACTCACATTTTTCATTAAAAAAACCCATTTTTTTCAGGAATCAACTCTCTGGAACCTAAAATGAATTTTTAAAAAACATTCTTCTAGGCATCCACTCTCTCTAATCGTGCGAGAACATTTCAATTAACTTGTTGAAATACTGCAATCACCCTTATCCTGAAACTAAATTTAAATCCACTTTTTTGCAGTAACACAATCACATTTTTCATAAAATGAACAGATTTTTTTCAGGAATACACTCTCTGAAACCTAAAACTAATTTTAAATAAACTTCTTTCTAGGCATCCGCTCTCCCTAATCTTGCAAGAAAATGTCAAATAACTTGATGAAATAATGCATTCACGCCTATCCTGAAACGAAATTTAAATCAACTTTTTTGCAGTAACACACTCAAATTTTTCATTTAACAAACACATTTTTTTCAGGAATCCACTCTCTGAAACCTTCTACTCATTTTTTTAAAAATTTCTTTCTAGGCATCCACTCTCCCTAATCTTGCAAGAAAATTTCAATTAACTTGTTGAAATGATGCATTCATGCCTATCCTGAAACGAAATTTAAATCAACTTTTTGGCAGTAACACACTCACATTTTTCATAAAACAAATATTTATTTTTTTCAGGAATACACTCTCTGAAACCTAAAACTAATTTTAAATAAACTTCTTTCTAGGCATCCACTCTCCCTGATCTTGCAAGAAAATGTCAATTAACTTGTTGAAATAATGCATTCACGCCTATCCTAAAACTAAATTTAAATTAACTTTTTTGAAGTAACACACTCACATTTTTCATAAAACAAAAAATTTTTTTTTCAGGAATCCACTCTCTGAAAAATTCTACTTGTTTTTTTAAAATTTCTTTCTAGGCATCCACTCTCCCTAATCTTGCAAGAAAATTTTAATTACCTTGTTGAAATGATGCATTCACGCCTATCCTGAAACAATATTTAAATCAACTTTTTTGCAGTAACTCACTCACATTTTTCATTTAACAAACACATTTTTTTCAGGAATCCACTCTCTGAAACCTTCTACTCATTTTTTTAAAAAATTTCTTTCTAGGCATCCACTCTCCCTAATCTTGCAAGAAAATTTCAATTAACTTGTTGAAATGATGCATTCATGCCTATCCTGAAACGAAATTTAAATCAACTTTTTGGCAGTAACACACTCACATTTTTCATAAAACAATTTTTTTTTCAGGAATCCACTCTCTGGACCCTAAAACTAATTTTTAAAAAACATCTTTCTAGGCATCCACTCTCCCTAATCTTGCAGGAACATTTCAATTAACTTGTTGAAATATTGCAATCACCCTTATCCAAAAACGAAATTTAAATCAACTTTTTTGTAGTAACACACTCACATTTTTCATTTAAACAAACACATTTTTTTCATGAATCTACTCTCTGAAACCTAAAACTAGTTTTAAATAAACTTCTTTCTAGGCATCCACTCTCCCTAATCTTGCAAGAATATTTTGATTAACTTGTTGAAATATTGCAATCACTCTTATCCAAAAACGAAATTTAAAAAACTTTTTTTCCAGTAACACTCACATTTTTCATAAAACAAACCCATTTTTTTTCAGGAATCAACTCTCCGGAACCTAAAATGAATTTTCAAAAAACATTCTTCTAGGCATCCACTCTCCCTAATCGTGCAAGAACATTTCAATTAACTTGTTGAAATACTGCAATCACCATTATCCTGAAACTAAATTTAAATCAACTTTTTTGCAGTAACACAATCACATTTTTCATAAAACAAACCCATTTTTTTCAGGAATCAACTCTCTGGAACGTAAAAATGAATTTTTAAAAAACATCTCTCTAGGCATCCACTCTCCCTAATCGTTCAAGAACATTTCAATTAAGTTGTTGAAATACTGCAATCACCCTTATCCTGAAACTAAATTTAAATCAACTTTTTTGCAGAAACACACACACATTTTTCATAAAATGAACAGATTTTTTTTTTAGGAATACACTCTCTGAAGCCTAAAACTAATTTTAAATAACCTTCTTTCTAGGCATCCACTCTTCCTAATCTTGCAAGAAAATTTCAATTAACTTGTTGAAATATTGCAATCACCCTTATCCAAAAACGAAATTTAAATCAACTTTTTTGTAGTAACACACTCACATTTTTCATTTAAACAAACACATTTTTTTCATGAATCTACTCTCTGAAACCTAAAACTAGTTTTAAATAAACTTCTTTCTAGGCATCCACTCTCCCTAATCTTGCAAGAAAATTTCAATTAACTTGTTGAAATGATGCATTCACGCCTATCCTGAAACTAAATTTAAATCAACTTTTTTACAGTAACACACTCACATTTTTCATAAAACGAACACACTTTTTTTCAGGAATCCACTCTATGAAACCTTCTACTAAGTTTTTTAAAAATGTCTTTCTAGGCATCCACTGTCCCTAATCTTGCAAGAAAATGTCAATTAACTTGTTGAAATAATGCATTCACGCCTATCCTGAAACTAAATTTAAATGAACTTTTTTGCAGTAACACACTCACATATTTCATAAAGCAAACACATTTTTTTCAGGAATCCACTCTCTGAAAGCTTCTACTCTTTTTTTTTAAATTTCTTTCTAGGCATCCACTCTCCCTAATCTTGCAAGAAAATGTCAATTAACTTGTTGAAATGATGCATTCACGCCTATCCTGAAACTAAATTTAAATCAACCTTTTTGCAGTAACACACTCACATTTTTCATAAAACAAACCATTTTTTTTCAGGAATCCACTCTCTGGAACCTAAAACTAATTTTTAAGATACATCTATCTAGGCATCCACTCTCCCTAATCTTGCAAGAAATTTCAATTAACTTGTTGAAAAATTGCAATCACCCTTATCCAAAAACGAAATTTAAATCAACTTTTTTGCAGTAACACACTCACATTTTTCATTAAACAAACACAATTTTTTTTAGGAATCTACTCTCTGAAACCTAAAACTAGTTTTAAATAAACTTCTTTCTAGGCATCCGCTCTCCCTAATCTTGCAAGAAAATTTCAATTAACTTGTTGAAATGATGCATTCACGCCTATCCTGAAACTAAATTTAAATCAACTTTTTTGCAGTAACACACTCACATTTTTCATAAAGCGAAAATACTTTTTTTCAGGAACCCACTCTATGAAACCTTCTACTAAGTTTTTTAAAAATGTCTCTCTAGGCATCCACTCTCCCTAATCTTGCAAGAAAATTTCAAATAACTTGTCGAAAAATTGCAATCAACCTTATCCAAACACGAAATTTCAAACAACTTTTTTGCAGTAACACACTCACATTTTTCATAAAACAAACCCATTTTTTTCAGGAATCACTTCTCTGGAACCTAAAATGAATTTTTAAAAAACATCATTCTAGGAATCCACTCTCCCTAATCGTGCAAGAACATTTCAATTAACTTGTTGAAATACTGCAATCACCCTTAATCTGAAACTAAATTTAAATCAACTTTTTTGCAGTAACACACACACATTTTTCATAAAATGAACAGATTTTTTTCAGGAATACACTCTCTGAAACCTAAAACTAATTTTAAATAAACTTCTTTCTAGGCATCCACTCTCCCTAATCTTGCAAGAAAATGTCAATTAACTTGTTGAAATAATGCATTCACGCCTATCCTGAAACTAAATTTAAATTAACTTTTTTGCAGTAACACACTTACATTTTTCATAAAACAAACGCATTTTTTTTCAGGAATCCACTCTCTGAAACCTACTACTCATTTTTTTTTAATTTCTTTCTAGGCATCCACTCTCCCTAATCTTGCAAGAAAATGTCAATTAACTTGTTGAAATAATGCATTCACGCCTATCCTGAAACTAAATTTAAATTAACTTTTTTGCAGTAACACACTCACATTTTTCATAAAACAAACAACTTTTTTTTTCAGGAATTCACTCTCTGGAACGTAAAACTAATTTTTAAAAAACATCTTTCTAGGCATCCACTCTCCCTAATCTTGCAAGAAAATTTCAATTAACTTGCTGAAATACTGCAATCACCCTTATCCAAAAACGAAATTAAATCAACTTTTTTGCAGTAACACACTCACATTTTTCATAAAACAAACACTTTTTTTCAGGAATCTACTCTCTGAAACCTAAAGCTAATTTTAAATAAACTTCTTTCTAGGCATCCACTCTCCCTAATCTTGCAAGAAAATGTCAATTAACTTGTTGAAATATTGTGATCACCCTTATCCAAAAACGAAATTTAAATCAACTTTTTTGCAGTAACACACTCACATTTTTCATAAAACAAACACATTTTTTTTCAGGAATCTACTCTCTGAAACCTAAAGCTAATTTTAAATAAACTTCTTTCTAGGCATCCACTCTCCCTAATCTCGCAAGAAAATGTCAATTAACTTGCTGAAATAATGCATTCACGCCTATCCTCAAACTAAATTTAAATCAACATTTTTGCAGTAACACACTCACATTTTTCATAAAATAAACACATTTTTATTCAGGAATCCACTCTCTGAATCCTTCTACTCATTGTTGAAAATATCTTTCTAGGCATCCACTCTCCCTAATCTTGCAAGAAAATTTCAATTACCTTGTTGAAATAATGCATTCACGCCTATCCTGAAACTAAATTTAAATCAACTATTTTACAGTAACACACTCACATTTTTCATAAAAAAACACATTTTTTTCATGAATCTACTCTCTGAAACCTAAAACTATTTTTAAATAAACTTCTTCTAGGCATCCACTCTCCCTAATCTTGCCAGAAAATGTCAATTAACTTTTTGAAATAATGCATTCACGCCTATCCTGAAACTAAATTTAAATCAACTTTTTTGCAGTAACACACTCACATTTTTCATAAAACAACATTTATTTTTTCAGGAATCCACTCTCTGGAACCTAAAACTAATTTTAAAAAAACATCTTTCTAGGCATCCACTCTCCCTAATCTTGCAGGAAAATTTCAATCAACTTGTTGAAATATTGCAATCACCCTTATCCAAAAACGAAATTTAAATCAACTTTTTTGCAGTAACACACTCACATTTTTCATTAAACAAACATTTTTTTTCAGGAATCTACTCTCTGAAACCTAAAACTAGTTTTAAATAAACTTCTTTCTAGGCATCCACTCTCCCTAATCTTGCAAGAAAATTTCAATTAACTTGTTGAAATGATGCATTCACGCCTATCCTGAAACGAAATTTAAATCAACTTTTTTGCAGTAACACACACACATTTTTCATAAAACAGACACATTTTTTTCAGGAATACACTCTCTGAAACCTTCTACTCGTTTTTTAAAAATTTCTTTCTAGGCATCCACTCTCCCTAATCTTGCAAGAAAATTTCAATTACCTTGTTGAAATGAGGCATTCACGCCTATCCTGAAACAAAATTTAAATCAACTTTTTTGCAGTAACATACTCACATTTTTCATAAAACACATTTTTTTCAGGAATCCACTCTCTGAAACCTTCTACTCATTTTTTTTTTATTTCTTTCAAGGCATCCACTCTCCCTAATCTTGCAAGAAAATTTCAATTAACTTGTTGAAATATTGCAATCACTCTTATCAAAAACGTAATTAAAAACAACTTTTTTGCAGTAACACACTCACATTTTTCATTAAAAAAAACCATTTTTTTCAGGAATCAACTCTCTGGAACCTAAAATGAATTTTTAAAAAACATTCTTCTAGGCATCCACTCTCTCTAATCGTGCGAGAACATTTAAATTAACTTGTTGAAATACTGCAATCACCCTTATCCTGAAACTAAATTTAAATCCACTTTTTTGCAGTAACACAATCACATTTTTCATAAAATGAACAGATTTTTTTCAGGAATACACTCTCTGAAACCTAAAACTAATTTTAAATAAACTTCTTTCTAGGCATCCGCTCTCCCTAATCTTGCAAGAAAATGTCAAATAACTTGATGAAATAATGCATTCACGCCTATCCTGAAACGAAATTTAAATCAACTTTTTTGCAGTAACACACTCAAATTTTTCATTTAACAAACACATTTTTTTCAGGAATCCACTCTCTGAAACCTTCTACTCATTTTTTTAAAAATTTCTTTCTAGGCATCCACTCTCCCTAATCTTGCAAGAAAATTTCAATTAACTTGTTGAAATGATGCATTCATGCCTATCCTGAAACGAAATTTAAATCAACTTTTTGGCAGTAACACACTCACATTTTTCATAAAACAAATATTTATTTTTTTCAGGAATACACTCTCTGAAACCTAAAACTAATTTTAAATAAACTTCTTTCTAGGCATCCACTCTCCCTGATCTTGCAAGAAAATGTCAATTAACTTGTTGAAATAATGCATTCACGCCTATCCTAAAACTAAATTTAAATTAACTTTTTTGAAGTAACACACTCACATTTTTCATAAAACAAAAATTTTTTTTTTCAGGAATCCACTCTCTGAAAAATTCTACTTGTTTTTTTAAAATTTCTTTCTAGGCATCCACTCTCCCTAATCTTGCAAGAAAATTTCAATTACCTTGTTGAAATGATGCATTCACGCCTATCCTGAAACAATATTTAAATCAACTTTTTTGCAGTAACTCACTCACATTTTTCATTTAACAAACACATTTTTTTCAGGAATCCACTCTCTGAAACCTTCTACTCATTTTTTTAAAAAATTTCTTTCTAGGCATCCACTCTCCCTAATCTTGCAAGAAAATTTCAATTAACTTGTTGAAATGATGCATTCATGCCTATCCTGAAACGAAATTTAAATCAACTTTTTGGCAGTAACACACTCACATTTTTCATTTAAACAAACATATTTTTTTCATGAATCTACTCTCTGAAACCTAAAACTAGTTTTAAATAAACTTCTTTCTAGGCATCCACTCTCCCTAATCTTGCAAGAATATTTTGATTAACTTGTTGAAATATTGCAATCACTCTTATCCAAAAACGAAATTTAAAAAACTTTTTTTCCAGTAACACTCACATTTTTCATAAAACAAACCCATTTTTTTTCAGGAATCAACTCTCCGGAACCTAAAATGAATTTTCAAAAAACATTCTTCTAGGCATCCACTCTCCCTAATCGTGCAAGAACATTTCAATTAACTTGTTGAAATACTGCAATCACCATTATCCTGAAACTAAATTTAAATCAACTTTTTTGCAGTAACACAATCACATTTTTCATAAAACAAACCCATTTTTTTTCAGGAATCAACTCTCTGGAACGTAAAAATGAATTTTTAAAAAACATCTCTCTAGGCATCCACTCTCCCTAATCGTTCAAGAACATTTCAATTAAGTTGTTGAAATACTGCAATCACCCTTATCCTGAAACTAAATTTAAATCAACTTTTTTGCAGTAACACACACACATTTTTCGTAAAATGAACAGATTTTTTTCAGGAATACACTCTCTGAAACCTAAAACTAATTTTAAATAAACTTCTTTCCAGGCATCCACTCTCCCTAATCTTGCAAGAAAATGTCAATTAACTTGTTGAAATGATGCATTCACGTCTATTCTGAAACTAAATTTAAATAAACTTTTTTGCAGTAACACACTCATATTTTTCATAAAACAAACACAATTTTTTTCAGGAATCCACTCTCTGAAACCTTCTACTCATTTTTTTTAAATTTCTTTCTAGGCATCCACTCTCCCTAATCTTGCAAGAATATTTTGATTAACTTGTTGAAATATTGCAATCACTCTTAGCCAAAAAGGAAATTTAAAAAACTTTTTTTCCAGTAACACACTCACATTTTTCATAAAACAAACCCATTTTTTTTCAGGAATCAACTCTCTGGAACCTAAAATGAATTTTTAAAAAACATTCTTCTAGGCATCCACTCTCCCTAATCGTGCAAGAACATTTCAATTGACTTGTTGAAATACTGCAATCACCATTATCCTGAAACTAAATTTAAATCAACTTTTTTGCAGTAACACAATCACATTTTTCATAAAACAAACCCATTTTTTCTCAGGAATCAACTCTCTGGAACGTAAAAATGAATTTTTAAAAAACATCTTTCCAGGCATCCACTCTCCCTAATCGTGCAAGAACATTTCAATTAACTTGTTGAAATACTGCAATCACCCTGATCCTGAAACTAAATTTGAATCAACTGTTTTGCAGTAACACACACACATTTTTCATAAAATGAACAGATTTTTTTCAGCAGTACACTCTCTGAAACCAAAAACTAATTTTAAATAAACTTCTTTCCAGGCATCCACTCTCCCTAATCTTGCAAGAAAATGTCAATTAACTTGTTGAAATGATGCATTTACGCCTATCCTGAAACGAAATTTAAATCAACTTTTTTGCAGTAACACACTCACATTTTTCATATAACAAACACATTTTTTTCAGGAATCCACTCTCTGAAACCTTCTACTCATTTTTTTTAAATTTCTTTCTAGGCATCCACTCGCCCTAATCTTGCAAGAAAATTTCAATTAACTTGTTGAAATGATGCATTCACGCCTATCCTGAAACTAAATTTAAATCAACTTTTTTGCAGTAACACACTCACATTTTTCATAAAACAAACAATTTTTTTTCAGGAATCCACTCTCTGGAACCTAAAACTAATTTTTAAAATACATCTTTCTAGGCATCCACTCTCCCTAATCTTGCGTGAAAATTTCAATTAACTTGTTGAAAAATTGCAATCACCCTTATCCAAAAACGAAATTTAAATCAACTTTTTTGCAGTAACACACTCACATTTTTCATAAAACAAACACATTTTTTTCAGGAATCTACTCTCTGAAACCTAAAACTAGTTTTAAATAAACTTCTTTCTAGGCATCCACTCTCCCTAATCTTGCAAGAAAATTTCAATTTACTTGTTGAAATGATGCATTCACGCCTCTCCTGAAACTAAATTTAAATCAACTTTTTTGCAGTAACACACTCACATTTTTCATAAAACGAACACACTTTTTTTCAGGAATCCACTCTATGAAACCTTCGACTAAGTTTTTTAAAAATGTCTTTCTAGGCATCCCCTCTCCCTAATCTTGCAAGAAAATTTGAATTAACTTGTTGAAATATTGCAATCACCCTTATCCAAAAACGAAATTTAAAACAACTTTTTTGCAGTAACACACTCAAATTTTTCATAAAACAAACCCACTTTTTTTCAGGAATCCACTTTCTGGAACCTAAAACTAAGTTTTTTAAAAATGTCTTTCTAGGCATTCACTCTCCCTAATCTTGCAAGAAAATTTCAATTAACTTGTTGAAATATTGCAATCACCCTTATCCAAAAACGAAATTTAAATCAACTTTTTTGCAGTAACACACTCACATTTTTCATAAAACAAATAATTATTTTTTTCAGGAATCAACTCTCTGGAACCTAAAATGAATTTTTTAAAAACATCTTTCTAGGCATCCACTCTCCCTAATCGTGCAAGAACATTTCAATTAACTTGTTGAAATACTGCAATCAGCCTTATCCTGAAACTAAATTTAGATCAACTTTTTTGCAGTAACACACACACATTTTTCATAAAATGAACAGATTTTTTTTCAGGAATACACTCTCTGAAACCTAAAACTAATTTTAAATAAACTTCTTTCTAGGCATCCACTCTCCCTAATCTTGCAAGAAAATTTCAATTTACTTGTTGAAATGATGCATTCACGCCTCTCCTGAAACTAAATTTAAATCAACTTTTTTGCAGTAACACACTCACATTTTTCATAAAACGAACACACTTTTTTTCAGGAATCCACTCTATGAAACCTTCTACTAAGTTTTTTAAAAATGTCTTTCTAGGCATCCCCTCTCCCTAATCTTGCAAGAAAATTTGAATTAACTTGTTGAAATATTGCAATCACCCTTATCCAAAAACGAAATTTAAAACAACTTTTTTGCAGTAACACACTCAAATTTTTCATAAAACAAACCCACTTTTTTTCAGGAATCCACTTTCTGGAACCTAAAACTAAGTTTTTTAAAAATGTCTTTCTAGGCATTCACTCTCCCTAATCTTGCAAGAAAATTTCAATTAACTTGTTGAAATATTGCAATCACCCTTATCCAAAAACGAAATTTAAATCAACTTTTTTGCAGTAACACACTCACATTTTTCATAAAACAAATAATTATTTTTTTCAGGAATCAACTCTCTGGAACCTAAAATGAATTTTTTAAAAACATCTTTCTAGGCATCCACTCTCCCTAATCGTGCAAGAACATTTCAATTAACTTGTTGAAATACTGCAATCAGCCTTATCCTGAAACTAAATTTAGATCAACTTTTTTGCAGTAACACACACACATTTTTCATAAAATGAACAGATTTTTTTTCAGGAATACACTCTCTGAAACCTAAAACTAATTTTAAATAAACTTCTTTCTAGGCATCCACTCTCCCTAATCTTGCAAGAAAATTTCAATTTACTTGTTGAAATGATGCATTCACGCCTATCCTGAAACTAAATTTAAATCAAGTTTTTTGCAGTAACACACTCACATTTTTCATAAAACGAACACACTTTTTTTCAGGAATCCACTCTATGAAACCTTCTACTAAGTTTTTTAAAAACGTCTTTCTAGGCATCCCCTCTCCCTAATCTTGCAAGAAAATTTCAATTAACTTGTTGAAATATTGCAATCACCCTTATCCAAAAAACGAAATTTAAAACAACTTTTTTGCAGTAACACACTCAAATTCTTCATAAAACAAACCCACTTTTTTCAGGAATCCACTTTCTGGAACCTAAAACTAAGTTTTTTTACAATGTCTTTCTAGGCATCCACTCTCCCTAATCTTGCAAGAAAATTTCAATTAACTTGTTGAAATATTGTAATCACTCTCATCCAAAAACAACTTTTTTGCAGTAACACGCTCACATTTTTCATAAAACGAACACACTTTTTTTCAGGAATCAACTCTCTGGAACCTAAAATGAATTTTTAAAAAACATCTTTCTAGACATCCACTCTCCCTAATCTTGCAAGAAAATTTCAATTAACTTGTTGAAATATTGCAATCACCCTTATCCAAAAACCAAATTTAAATCAACTTTTTTGCAGTAACACACTCACATTTTTCATAAAACAAATAATTATTTTTTTCAGGAATCAACTCTCTAGAACATAAAATGAATTTTTGAAAAACATCTTTCTAGGCATCCACTCTCCCTAATCGTGCAAGAACATTTCAATTAACTTGTTGAAATACTGCAATCACCCTTATCCTGAAACTAAATTTAGATCAACTTTTTTGCAGTAACACATACACATTTTTCATAAAATGAACAGATTTTTTTTCAGGAATACACTCTCTGAAACCTAAAACTAATTTTAAATAAACTTCTTTCTAGGCATCCACTCTCCCTAATCTTGCAAGAAAATGTCAATTAACTTTTTGAAATAATGCATTCACGCCTATCTTGTAACTAAATTCAAATCAACTTTTTTGCAGTAACACACTCACATTTTTCATAAAACAAACACATTTTTTTTCAGGAATCCACTCTCTGAAACCTTCTACTCATTTTTTTTTAATTTCTTTCAAGGCATCCAGTCTCCCTAATCTTTCAAGAAAATTTCAATTAACTTGTTGAAATGATGCATTCACGCCTATCCTGAAACGAAATTTAAATCAACTTTTTGGCAGTAACACACTCACATTTTTCATAAAACAATTTTTTTTTCAGGAATCCACTCTCTGGAACCTAAAACTAATTTTTAAAAAACATCTTTCTAGGCATCCACTCTCCCTAATCTTGTAGGAAAATTTCAATTAACTTGTTGAAATATTGCAATCACCCTTATCCAAAAACGAAATTTAAATCAACTTTTTTGTAGTACCACACTCACATTTTTCATTTAAACAAACACATTTTTTTCATGAATCTACTCTCTGAAACCTAAAACTAGTTTTAAATAAACTTCTTTCTAGGCATCCACTCTCCCTAATCTTGCAAGAAAATTTCAATTAACTTGTTGAAATGATGCATTCACACCTATCCTGAAACTAAATTTAAATCAACTTTTTTGCAGGAACACACTCATATTTTTCATAAAACAAACACATTTTTTTTCAGGAATCCACTCTCTGAAACCTTCTACTCATTTTTTTTAAATTTCTTTCTAGGCATCCACTCTCCCTAATCTTGCAAGAATATTTTGATTAACTTGTTGAAATATTGCAATCACTCTTATCCAAAAACGAAATTTAAAAAACTTTTTTTCCAGTAACACACTCACATTTTTCATAAAACAAACCCATTTTTTTCAGGAATCAACTCTCTGGAACCTAAAATGAATTTTTTAAAAACATTCTTCTAGGCATCCACTCTCCCTAATCGTGCAAGAACATTTCAATTAACTTGTTGAAATACTGCAATCACCATTATCCTGAAACTAAATTTAAATCAACTTTTTTGCAGTAACACAATCACATTTTACATAAAACAAACCCATTTTTTTTCAGGGATCAACTCTCTGGAACGTAAAAATGAATTTTTAAAAACTATCTCTCTAGGCATCCACTCTCCCTAATCGTGCAAGAACATTTCAATTAACTTGTTGAAATACTGCGATCACCCTTATCCTGAAACAAAATTTAAATCAACTTTTTTGCAGTAACACACACACATTTTTCATAAAATGAACAGATTTTTTTCAGGAATACACTCTCTGAAACCTAAAACTAATTTTAAATAAACTTCTTTCCAGGCATCCACTCTCCCTAATCTTGCAAGAAAATGTCAATTAACTTGTTGAAATGATGCATTCACGCCTATCCTGAAACGAAATTTAAATCAACTTTTTTGCAGTAACACACTCAAATTCTTCATAAAACAAACCCACTTTTTTCAGGAATGCACTTTCTGGAACCTAAAACTAAGTTTTTTTACAATGTCTTTCTAGGCATCCACTCTCCCTAATCTTGCAAGAAAATTTCAAATAACTTGTCGAAAAATTTCAATCAACCTTATCCAAACACGAAATTTCAAACAACTTTTTTGCAGTAACACACTCACATTTTTCATAAAACAAACCCATTTTTTTCAGGAATCACTTCTCTGGAACCTAAAATGAATTTTTAAAAAACATCATTCTAGGAATCCACTCTCCCTAATCGTGCAAGAACATTTCAATTAACTTGTTGAAATACTGCAATCACCCTTAATCTGAAACTAAATTTAAATCAACTTTTTTGCAGTAACACACACACATTTTTCATAAAATGAACAGATTTTTTTCAGGAATACACTCTCTGAAACCTAAAACTAATTTTAAATAAACTTCTTTCTAGGCATCCACTCTCCCTAATCTTGCAAGAAAATGTCAATTAACTTGTTGAAATAATGCATTCACGCCTATCCTGAAACTAAATTTAAATTAACTTTTTTGCAGTAACACACTTACATTTTTCATAAAACAAACGCATTTTCTTTCAGGAATCCACTCTCTGAAACCTACTACTCATTTTTTTAAAAAATTTCTTTCTAGGCATCCACTCTCTCTAATCTTGCAAGAAAATTTCAATTAACTTGTTGAAATGATGCATTCATGCCTATCCTGAAACGAAATTTAAATCAACTTTTTTGCAGTAACACACTCACATTTTTCATAAAACAAACAATTTTTTTTCAGGAATCCACTCTCTGGAACCTAAAACTAATTTTTAAAATACATCTTTCTAGGCATCCACTCTCCCTAATCTTGCATGAAAATTTCAATTAACTTGTTGAAAAATTGCAATCACCCTTATCCAAAAACGAAATTTAAATCAACTTTTTTGCAGTAACACACTCACATTTTTCATAAAACAAACACATTTTTTTCAGGAATCTACTCTCTGAAACCTAAAACTAGTTTTAAATAAACTTCTTTCTAGGCATCCACTCTCCCTAATCTTGCAAGAAAATTTCAATTTACTTGTTGAAATGATGCATTCACGCCTCTCCTGAAACTAAATTTAAATCAACTTTTTTGCAGTAACACACTCACATTTTTCATAAAACGAACACACTTTTTTTCAGGAATCCACTCTATGAAACCTTCTACTAAGTTTTTTAAAAATGTCTTTCTAGGCATCCCCTCTCCCTAATCTTGCAAGAAAATTTGAATTAACTTGTTGAAATATTGCAATCACCCTTATCCAAAAACGAAATTTAAAACAACTTTTTTGCAGTAACACACTCAAATTTTTCATAAAACAAACCCACTTTTTTTCAGGAATCCACTTTCTGGAACCTAAAACTAAGTTTTTTTAAAAATGTCTTTCTAGGCATTCACTCTCCCTAATCTTGCAAGAAAATTTCAATTAACTTGTTGAAATATTGCAATCACCCTTATCCAAAAACGAAATTTAAATCAACTTTTTTGCAGTAACACACTCACATTTTTCATAAAACAAATAATTATTTTTTTCAGGAATCAACTCTCTGGAACCTAAAATGAATTTTTTAAAAAAATCTTTCTAGGCATCCACTCTCCCTAATCGTGCAAGAACATTTCAATTAACTTGTTGAAATACTGCAATCAGCCTTATCCTGAAACTAAATTTAGATCAACTTTTTTGCAGTAACACACACACATTTTTCATAAAATGAACAGATTTTTTTTCAGGAATACACTCTCTGAAACCTAAAACTAATTTTAAATAAACTTCTTTCTAGGCATCCACTCTCCCTAATCTTGCAAGAAAATTTCAATTTACTTGTTGAAATGATGCATTCACGCCTCTCCTGAAACTAAATTTAAATCAACTTTTTTGCAGTAACACACTCACATTTTTCATAAAACGAACACACTTTTTTTCAGGAATCCACTCTATGAAACCTTCTACTAAGTTTTTTAAAAATGTCTTTCTAGGCATCCCCTCTCCCTAATCTTGCAAGAAAATTTGAATTAACTTGTTGAAATATTGCAATCACCCTTATCCAAAAACGAAATTTAAAACAACTTTTTTGCAGTAACACACTCAAATTTTTCATAAAACAAACCCACTTTTTTTCAGGAATCCACTTTCTGGAACCTAAAACTAAGTTTTTTAAAAATGTCTTTCTAGGCATTCACTCTCCCTAATCTTGCAAGAAAATTTCAATTAACTTGTTGAAATATTGCAATCACCCTTATCCAAAAACGAAATTTAAATCAACTTTTTTGCAGTAACACACTCACATTTTTCATAAAACAAATAATTATTTTTTTCAGGAATCAACTCTCTGGAACCTAAAATGAATTTTTTAAAAACATCTTTCTAGGCATCCACTCTCCCTAATCGTGCAAGAACATTTCAATTAACTTGTTGAAATACTGCAATCAGCCTTATCCTGAAACTAAATTTAGATCAACTTTTTTGCAGTAACACACACACATTTTTCATAAAATGAACAGATTTTTTTTCAGGAATACACTCTCTGAAACCTAAAACTAATTTTAAATAAACTTCTTTCTAGGCATCCACTCTCCCTAATCTTGCAAGAAAATTTCAATTTACTTGTTGAAATGATGCATTCACGCCTATCCTGAAACTAAATTTAAATCAAGTTTTTTGCAGTAACACACTCACATTTTTCATAAAACGAACACACTTTTTTTCAGGAATCCACTCTATGAAACCTTCTACTAAGTTTTTTAAAAACGTCTTTCTAGGCATCCCCTCTCCCTAATCTTGCAAGAAAATTTCAATTAACTTGTTGAAATATTGCAATCACCCTTATCCAAAAAACGAAATTTAAAACAACTTTTTTGCAGTAACACACTCAAATTCTTCATAAAACAAACCCACTTTTTTCAGGAATCCACTTTCTGGAACCTAAAACTAAGTTTTTTTACAATGTCTTTCTAGGCATCCACTCTCCCTAATCTTGCAAGAAAATTTCAATTAACTTGTTGAAATATTGCAATCACTCTCATCCAAAAACAACTTTTTTGCAGTAACACGCTCACATTTTTCATAAAACGAACACACTTTTTTTCAGGAATCAACTCCCTGGAACCTAAAATGAATTTTTAAAAAACATCTTTCTAGGCATCCACTCTCCCTAATCTTGCAAGAAAATTTCAATTAACTTGTTGAAATATTGCAATCACCCTTATCCAAAAACCAAATTTAAATCAACTTTTTTGCAGTAACACACTCACATTTTTCATAAAACAAATAATTATTTTTTTCAGGAATCAACTCTCTAGAACATAAAATGAATTTTTGAAAAACATCTTTCTAGGCATCCACTCTCCCTAATCGTGCAAGAACATTTCAATTAACTTGTTGAAATACTGCAATCACCCTTATCCTGAAACTAAATTTAGATCAACTTTTTTGCAGTAACACACACACATTTTTCATAAAATGAACAGATTTTTTTTCAGGAATACACTCTCTGAAACCTAAAACTAATTTTAAATAAACTTCTTTCTAGGCATCCACTCTCCCTAATCTTGCAAGAAAATGTCAATTAACTTTTTGAAATAATGCATTCACGCCTATCTTGTAACTAAATTCAAATCAACTTTTTTGCAGTAACACACTCACATTTTTCATAAAACAAACACATTTTTTTTCAGGAATCCACTCTCTGAAACCTTCTACTCATTTTTTTTTAATTTCTTTCAAGGCATCCAGTCTCCCTAATCTTTCAAGAAAATTTCAATTAACTTGTTGAAATGATGCATTCACGCCTATCCTGAAACGAAATTTAAATCAACTTTTTGGCAGTAACACACTCACATTTTTCATAAAACAATTTTTTTTTCAGGAATCCACTCTCTGGAACCTAAAACTAATTTTTAAAAAACATCTTTCTAGGCATCCACTCTCCCTAATCTTGCAGGAAAATTTCAATTAACTTGTTGAAATATTGCAATCACCCTTATCCAAAAACGAAATTTAAATCAACTTTTTTGTAGTACCACACTCACATTTTTCATTTAAACAAACACATTTTTTTCATGAATCTACTCTCTGAAACCTAAAACTAGTTTTAAATAAACTTCTTTCTAGGCATCCACTCTCCCTAATCTTGCAAGAAAATTTCAATTAACTTGTTGAAATGATGCATTCACACCTATCCTGAAACTAAATTTAAATCAACTTTTTTGCAGGAACACACTCATATTTTTCATAAAACAAACACATTTTTTTTCAGGAATCCACTCTCTGAAACCTTCTACTCATTTTTTTTAAATTTCTTTCTAGGCATCCACTCTCCCTAATCTTGCAAGAATATTTTGATTAACTTGTTGAAATATTGCAATCACTCTTATCCAAAAACGAAATTTAAAAAACTTTTTTTCCAGTAACACACTCACATTTTTCATAAAACAAACCCATTTTTTTTCAGGAATCAACTCTCTGGAACGTAAAAATGAATTTTTAAAAACTATCTCTCTAGGCATCCACTCTCCCTAATCGTGCAAGAACATTTCAATTAACTTGTTGAAATACTGCGATCACCCTTATCCTGAAACAAAATTTAAATCAACTTTTTTGCAGTAACACACACACATTTTTCATAAGATGAATAGATTTTTTTCAGGAATACACTCTCTGAAACCTAAAACTAATTTTAAATAAACTTCTTTCCAGGCATCCACTCTCCCTAATCTTGCAAGAAAATGTCAATTAACTTGTTGAAATGATGCATTCACGCCTATCCTGAAACGAAATTTAAATCAACTTTTTTGCAGTAACACACTCAAATTCTTCATAAAACAAACCCACTTTTTTCAGGAATCCACTTTCTGGAACCTAAAACTAAGTTTTTTTACAATGTCTTTCTAGGCATCCACTCTCCCTAATCTTGCAAGAAAATTTCAAATAACTTGTCGAAAAATTGCAATCAACCTTATCCAAACACGAAATTTCAAACAACTTTTTTGCAGTAACACACTCACATTTTTCATAAAACAAACCCATTTTTTTCAGGAATCACTTCTCTGGAACCTAAAATGAATTTTTAAAAAACATCATTCTAGGAATCCACTCTCCCTAATCGTGCAAGAACATTTCAATTAACTTGTTGAAATACTGCAATCACCCTTAATCTGAAACTAAATTTAAATCAACTTTTTTGCAGTAACACACACACATTTTTCATAAAATGAACAGATTTTTTTCAGGAATACACTCTCTGAAACCTAAAACTAATTTTAAATAAACTTCTTTCTAGGCATCCACTCTCCCTAATCTTGCAAGAAAATGTCAATTAACTTGTTGAAATAATGCATTCTCGCCTATCCTGAAACTAAATTTAAATTAACTTTTTTGCAGTAACACACTTACATTTTTCATAAAACAAACGCATTTTTTTCAGGAATCCACTCTCTGAAACCTACTACTCATTTTTTTTAAATTTCTTTCTAGGCATCCACTCTCCCTAATCTTGCAAGAAAATGTCAATTAACTTGTTGAAATAATGCATTCACGCCTATCCTGAAACTAAATTTAAATTAACTTTTTTGCAGTAACACACTCACATTTTTCATAAAACAAACAACTTTTTTTTTCAGGAATTCACTCTCTGGAACGTAAAACTAATTTTTAAAAAACATCTTTCTAGGCATCCACTCTCCCTAATCTTGCAAGAAAATTTCAATTAACTTGCTGAAATACTGCAATCACCCTTATCCAAAAACCAAATTAAATCAACTTTTTTGCAGTAACACACTCACATTTTTCATAAAACAAACACTTTTTTTCAGGAATCTACTCTCTGAAACCTAAAGCTAATTTTAAATAAACTTCTTTCTAGTCATCCACTCTCCCTAATCTTGCAAGAAAATGTCAATTAACTTGTTGAAATATTGTGATCACCCTTATCCAAAAACGAAATTTAAATCAACTTTTTTGCAGTAACACACTCACATTTTTCATAAAACAAACACATTTTTTTTCAGGAATCTACTCTCTGAAACCTAAAGCTAATTTTAAATAAACTTCTTTCTAGGCATCCACTCTCCCTAATCTCGCAAGAAAATGTCAATTAACTTGCTGAAATAATGCATTCACGCCTATCCTCAAACTAAATTTAAATCAACATTTTTGCAGTAACACACTCACATTTTTCATAAAATAAACACATTTTTATTCAGGAATCCACTCTCTGAATCCTTCTACTCATTGTTGAAAATATCTTTCTAGGCATCCACTCTCCCTAATCTTGCAAGAAAATTTCAATTACCTTGTTGAAATAATGCATTCACGCCTATCCTGAAACTAAATTTAAATCAACTATTTTACAGTAACACACTCACATTTTTCATAAAAAAACACATTTTTTTCATGAATCTACTCTCTGAAACCTAAAACTATTTTTAAATAAACTTCTTCTAGGCATCCACTCTCCCTAATCTTGCCAGAAAATGTCAATTAACTTTTTGAAATAATGCATTCACGCCTATCCTGAAACTAAATTTAAATCAACTTTTTTGCAGTAACACACTCACATTTTTCATAAAACAACATTTATTTTTTCAGGAATCCACTCTCTGGAACCTAAAACTAATTTTAAAAAAACATCTTTCTAGGCATCCACTCTCCCTAATCTTGCAGGAAAATTTCAATCAACTTGTTGAAATATTGCAATCACCCTTATCCAAAAACGAAATTTAAATCAACTTTTTTGCAGTAACACACTCACATTTTTCATTAAACAAACATTTTTTTTCAGGAATCTACTCTCTGAAACCTAAAACTAGTTTTAAATAAACTTCTTTCTAGGCATCCACTCTCCCTAATCTTGCAAGAAAATTTCAATTAACTTGTTGAAATGATGCATTCACGCCTATCCTGAAACGAAATTTAAATCAACTTTTTTGCAGTAACACACACACATTTTTCATAAAACAGACACATTTTTTTCAGGAATACACTCTCTGAAACCTTCTACTCGTTTTTTAAAAATTTCTTTCTAGGCATCCACTCTCCCTAATCTTGCAAGAAAATTTCAATTTCCTTGTTGAAATGAGGCATTCACGCCTATCCTGAAACAAAATTTAAATCAACTTTTTTGCAGTAACACACTCACATTTTTCATAAAACACATTTTTTTCAGGAATCCACTCTCTGAAACCTTCTACTCATTTTTTTTTTATTTCTTTCAAGGCATCCACTCTCCCTAATCTTGCAAGAAAATTTCAATTAACTTGTTGAAATATTGCAATCACTCTTATCAAAAACGTAATTAAAAACAACTTTTTTGCAGTAACACACTCACATTTTTCATTAAAAAAAACCATTTTTTTCAGGAATCAACTCTCTGGAACCTAAAATGAATTTTTAAAAAACATTCTTCTAGGCATCCACTCTCTCTAATCGTGCGAGAACATTTCAATTAACTTGTTGAAATACTGCAATCACCCTTATCCTGAAACTAAATTTAAATCCACTTTTTTGCAGTAACACAATCACATTTTTCACAAAATGAACAGATTTTTTTCAGGAATACACTCTCTGAAACCTAAAACTAATTTTAAATAAACTTCTTTCTAGGCATCCGCTCTCCCTAATCTTGCAAGAAAATGTCAAATAACTTGATGAAATAATGCATTCACGCCTATCCTGAAACGAAATTTAAATCAACTTTTTTGCAGTAACACACTCAAATTTTTCATTTAACAAACACATTTTTTTCAGGAATCCACTCTCTGAAACCTTCTACTCATTTTTTTAAAAATTTCTTTCTAGGCATCCACTCTCCCTAATCTTGCAAGAAAATTTCAATTAACTTGTTGAAATGATGCATTCATGCCTATCCTGAAACGAAATTTAAATCAACTTTTTGGCAGTAACACACTCACATTTTTCATAAAACAAATATTTATTTTTTTCAGGAATACACTCTCTGAAACCTAAAACTAATTTTAAATAAACTTCTTTCTAGGCATCCACTCTCCCTGATCTTGCAAGAAAATGTCAATTAACTTGTTGAAATAATGCATTCACGCCTATCCTAAAACTAAATTTAAATTAACTTTTTTGAAGTAACACACTCACATTTTTCATAAAACAAATTTTTTTTTTTTCAGGAATCCACTCTCTGAAAAATTCTACTTGTTTTTTTAAAATTTCTTTCTAGGCATCCACTCTCCCTAATCTTGCAAGAAAATTTCAATTACCTTGTTGAAATGATGCATTCACGCCTATCCTGAAACAATATTTAAATCAACTTTTTTGCAGTAACTCACTCACATTTTTCATTTAACAAACACATTTTTTTCAGGAATCCACTCTCTGAAACCTTCTACTCATTTTTTTAAAAAATTTCTTTCTAGGCATCCACTCTCCCTAATCTTGCAAGAAAATTTCAATTAACTTGTTGAAATGATGCATTCATGCCTATCCTGAAACGAAATTTAAATCAACTTTTTGGCAGTAACACACTCACATTTTTCATTTAAACAAACACATTTTTTTCATGAATCTACTCTCTGAAACCTAAAACTAGTTTTAAATAAACTTCTTTCTAGGCATCCACTCTCCCTAATCTTGCAAGAATATTTTGATTAACTTGTTGAAATATTGCAATCACTCTTATCCAAAAACGAAATTTAAAAAACTTTTTTTCCAGTAACACTCACATTTTTCATAAAACAAACCCATTTTTTTTCAGGAATCAACTCTCCGGAACCTAAAATGAATTTTCAAAAAACATTCTTCTAGGCATCCACTCTCCCTAATCGTGCAAGAACATTTCAATTAACTTGTTGAAATACTGCAATCACCATTATCCTGAAACTAAATTTAAATCAACTTTTTTGCAGTAACACAATCACATTTTTCATAAAACAAACCCATTTTTTTTCAGGAATCAACTCTCTGGAACGTAAAAATGAATTTTTAAAAAACATCTCTCTAGGCATCCACTCTCCCTAATCGTTCAAGAACATTTCAATTAAGTTGTTGAAATACTGCAATCACCCTTATCCTGAAACTAAATTTAAATCAACTTTTTTGCAGTAACACACACACATTTTTCGTAAAATGAACAGATTTTTTTCAGGAATACACTCTCTGAAACCTAAAACTAATTTTAAATAAACTTCTTTCCAGGCATCCACTCTCCCTAATCTTGCAAGAAAATGTCAATTAACTTGTTGAAATGATGCATTCACGTCTATTCTGAAACTAAATTTAAATAAACTTTTTTGCAGTAACACACTCATATTTTTCATAAAACAAACACAATTTTTTTCAGGAATCCACTCTCTGAAACCTTCTACTCATTTTTTTTAAATTTCTTTCTAGGCATCCACTCTCCCTAATCTTGCAAGAATATTTTGATTAACTTGTTGAAATATTGCAATCACTCTTATCCAAAAAGGAAATTTAAAAAACTTTTTTTCCAGTAACACACTCACATTTTTCATAAAACAAACCCATTTTTTTTCAGGAATCAACTCTCTGGAACCTAAAATGAATTTTTAAAAAACATTCTTCTAGGCATCCACTCTCCCTAATCGTGCAAGAACATTTCAATTGACTTGTTGAAATACTGCAATCACCATTATCCTGAAACTAAATTTAAATCAACTTTTTTGCAGTAACACAATCACATTTTTCATAAAACAAACCCATTTTTTCTCAGGAATCAACTCTCTGGAACGTAAAAATGAATTTTTAAAAAACATCTTTCCAGGCATCCACTCTCCCTAATCGTGCAAGAACATTTCAATTAACTTGTTGAAATACTGCAATCACCCTGATCCTGAAACTAAATTTGAATCAACTGTTTTGCAGTAACACACACACATTTTTCATAAAATGAACAGATTTTTTTCAGCAATACACTCTCTGAAACCAAAAACTAATTTTAAATAAACTTCTTTCCAGGCATCCACTCTCCCTAATCTTGCAAGAAAATGTCAATTAACTTGTTGAAATGATGCATTTACGCCTATCCTGAAACGAAATTTAAATCAACTTTTTTGCAGTAACACACTCACATTTTTCATATAACAAACACATTTTTTTCAGGAATCCACTCTCTGAAACCTTCTACTCATTTTTTTTAAATTTCTTTCTAGGCATCCACTCGCCCTAATCTTGCAAGAAAATTTCAATTAACTTGTTGAAATGATGCATTCACGCCTATCCTGAAACTAAATTTAAATCAACTTTTTTGCAGTAACACACTCACATTTTTCATAAAACAAACAATTTTTTTTCAGGAATCCACTCTCTGGAACCTAAAACTAATTTTTAAAATACATCTTTCTAGGCATCCACTCTCCCTAATCTTGCATGAAAATTTCAATTAACTTGTTGAAAAATTGCAATCACCCTTATCCAAAAACGAAATTTAAATCAACTTTTTTGCAGTAACACACTCACATTTTTCATAAAACAAACACATTTTTTTCAGGAATCTACTCTCTGAAACCTAAAACTAGTTTTAAATAAACTTCTTTCTAGGCATCCACTCTCCCTAATCTTGCAAGAAAATTTCAATTTACTTGTTGAAATGATGCATTCACGCCTCTCCTGAAACTAAATTTAAATCAACTTTTTTGCAGTAACACACTCACATTTTTCATAAAACGAACACACTTTTTTTCAGGAATCCACTCTATGAAACCTTCTACTAAGTTTTTTAAAAATGTCTTTCTAGGCATCCCCTCTCCCTAATCTTGCAAGAAAATTTGAATTAACTTGTTGAAATATTGCAATCACCCTTATCCAAAAACGAAATTTAAAACAACTTTTTTGCAGTAACACACTCAAATTTTTCATAAAACAAACCCACTTTTTTTCAGGAATCCACTTTCTGGAACCTAAAACTAAGTTTTTTAAAAATGTCTTTCTAGGCATTCACTCTCCCTAATCTTGCAAGAAAATTTCAATTAACTTGTTGAAATATTGCAATCACCCTTATCCAAAAACGAAATTTAAATCAACTTTTTTGCAGTAACACACTCACATTTTTCATAAAACAAATAATTATTTTTTTCAGGAATCAACTCTCTGGAACCTAAAATGAATTTTTTAAAAACATCTTTCTAGGCATCCACTCTCCCTAATCGTGCAAGAACATTTCAATTAACTTGTTGAAATACTGCAATCAGCCTTATCCTGAAACTAAATTTAGATCAACTTTTTTGCAGTAACACACACACATTTTTCATAAAATGAACAGATTTTTTTTCAGGAATACACTCTCTGAAACCTAAAACTAATTTTAAATAAACTTCTTTCTAGGCATCCACTCTCCCTAATCTTGCAAGAAAATTTCAATTTACTTGTTGAAATGATGCATTCACGCCTCTCCTGAAACTAAATTTAAATCAACTTTTTTGCAGTAACACACTCACATTTTTCATAAAACGAACACACTTTTTTTCAGGAATCCACTCTATGAAACCTTCTACTAAGTTTTTTAAAAATGTCTTTCTAGGCATCCCCTCTCCCTAATCTTGCAAGAAAATTTGAATTAACTTGTTGAAATATTGCAATCACCCTTATCCAAAAACGAAATTTAAAACAACTTTTTTGCAGTAACACACTCAAATTTTTCATAAAACAAACCCACTTTTTTCAGGAATCCACTTTCTGGAACCTAAAACTAAGTTTTTTAAAAATGTCTTTCTAGGCATTCACTCTCCCTAATCTTGCAAGAAAATTTCAATTAACTTGTTGAAATATTGCAATCACCCTTATCCAAAAACGAAATTTAAATCAACTTTTTTGCAGTAACACACTCACATTTTTCATAAAACAAATAATTATTTTTTTCAGGAATCAACTCTCTGGAACCTAAAATGAATTTTTTAAAAACATCTTTCTAGGCATCCACTCTCCCTAATCGTGCAAGAACATTTCAATTAACTTGTTGAAATACTGCAATCAGCCTTATCCTGAAACTAAATTTAGATCAACTTTTTTGCAGTAACACACACACATTTTTTATAAAATGAACAGATTTTTTTTCAGGAATACACTCTCTGAAACCTAAAACTAATTTTAAATAAACTTCTTTCTAGGCATCCACTCTCCCTAATCTTGCAAGAAAATTTCAATTTACTTGTTGAAATGATGCATTCACGCCTATCCTGAAACTAAATTTAAATCAAGTTTTTTGCAGTAACACACTCACATTTTTCATAAAACGAACACACTTTTTTTCAGGAATCCACTCTATGAAACCTTCTACTAAGTTTTTTAAAAACGTCTTTCTAGGCATCCCCTCTCCCTAATCTTGCAAGAAAATTTCAATTAACTTGTTGAAATATTGCAATCACCCTTATCCAAAAAACGAAATTTAAAACAACTTTTTTGCAGTAACACACTCAAATTCTTCATAAAACAAACCCACTTTTTTCAGGAATCCACTTTCTGGAACCTAAAACTAAGTTTTTTTACAATGTCTTTCTAGGCATCCACTCTCCCTAATCTTGCAAGAAAATTTCAATTAACTTGTTGAAATATTGCAATCACTCTCATCCAAAAACAACTTTTTTGCAGTAACACGCTCACATTTTTCATAAAACGAACACACTTTTTTTCAGGAATCAACTCTCTGGAACCTAAAATGAATTTTTAAAAAACATCTTTCTAGGCATCCACTCTCCCTAATCTTGCAAGAAAATTTCAATTAACTTGTTGAAATATTGCAATCACCCTTATCCAAAAACCAAATTTAAATCAACTTTTTTGCAGTAACACACTCACATTTTTCATAAAACAAATAATTATTTTTTTCAGGAATCAACTCTCTAGAACATAAAATGAATTTTTGAAAAACATCTTTCTAGGCATCCACTCTCCCTAATCGTGCAAGAACATTTCAATTAACTTGTTGAAATACTGCAATCACCCTTATCCTGAAACTAAATTTAGATCAACTTTTTTGCAGTAACACACACACATTTTTCATAAAATGAACAGATTTTTTTTCAGGAATACACTCTCTGAAACCTAAAACTAATTTTAAATAAACTTCTTTCTAGGCATCCACTCTCCCTAATCTTGCAAGAAAATGTCAATTAACTTTTTGAAATAATGCATTCACGCCTATCTTGTAACTAAATTCAAATCAACTTTTTTGCAGTAACACACTCACATTTTTCATAAAACAAACACATTTTTTTTCAGGAATCCACTCTCTGAAACCTTCTACTCATTTTTTTTTAATTTCTTTCAAGGCATCCAGTCTCCCTAATCTTTCAAGAAAATTTCAATTAACTTGTTGAAATGATGCATTCACGCCTATCCTGAAACGAAATTTAAATCAACTTTTTGGCAGTAACACACTCACATTTTTCATAAAACAATTTTTTTTTCAGGAATCCACTCTCTGGAACCTAAAACTAATTTTTAAAAAACATCTTTCTAGGCATCCACTCTCCCTAATCTTGTAGGAAAATTTCAATTAACTTGTTGAAATATTGCAATCACCCTTATCCAAAAACGAAATTTAAATCAACTTTTTTGTAGTACCACACTCACATTTTTCATTTAAACAAACACATTTTTTTCATGAATCTACTCTCTGAAACCTAAAACTAGTTTTAAATAAACTTCTTTCTAGGCATCCACTCTCCCTAATCTTGCAAGAAAATTTCAATTAACTTGTTGAAATGATGCATTCACACCTATCCTGAAACTAAATTTAAATCAACTTTTTTGCAGGAACACACTCATATTTTTCATAAAACAAACACATTTTTTTTCAGGAATCCACTCTCTGAAACCTTCTACTCATTTTTTTTAAATTTCTTTCTAGGCATCCACTCTCCCTAATCTTGCAAGAATATTTTGATTAACTTGTTGAAATATTGCAATCACTCTTATCCAAAAACGAAATTTAAAAAACTTTTTTTCCAGTAACACACTCACATTTTTCATAAAACAAACCCATTTTTTTCAGGAATCAACTCTCTGGAACCTAAAATGAATTTTTTAAAAACATTCTTCTAGGCATCCACTCTCCCTAATCGTGCAAGAACATTTCAATTAACTTGTTGAAATACTGCAATCACCATTATCCTGAAACTAAATTTAAATCAACTTTTTTGCAGTAACACAATCACATTTTTCATAAAACAAACCCATTTTTTTTCAGGAATCAACTCTCTGGAACGTAAAAATGAATTTTTAAAAACTATCTCTCTAGGCATCCACTCTCCCTAATCGTGCAAGAACATTTCAATTAACTTGTTGAAATACTGCGATCACCCTTATCCTGAAACAAAATTTAAATCAACTTTTTTGCAGTAACACACACACATTTTTCATAAAATGAACAGATTTTTTTCAGGAATACACTCTCTGAAACCTAAAACTAATTTTAAATAAACTTCTTTCCAGGCATCCACTCTCCCTAATCTTGCAAGAAAATGTCAATTAACTTGTTGAAATGATGCATTCACGCCTATCCTGAAACGAAATTTAAATCAACTTTTTTGCAGTAACACACTCAAATTCTTCATAAAACAAACCCACTTTTTTCAGGAATCCACTTTCTGGAACCTAAAACTAAGTTTTTTTACAATGTCTTTCTAGGCATCCACTCTCCCTAATCTTGCAAGAAAATTTCAAATAACTTGTCGAAAAATTGCAATCAACCTTATCCAAACACGAAATTTCAAACAACTTTTTTGCAGTAACACACTCACATTTTTCATAAAACAAACCCATTTTTTTCAGGAATCACTTCTCTGGAACCTAAAATGAATTTTTAAAAAACATCATTCTAGGAATCCACTCTCCCTAATCGTGCAAGAACATTTCAATTAACTTGTTGAAATACTGCAATCACCCTTAATCTGAAACTAAATTTAAATCAACTTTTTTGCAGTAACACACACACATTTTTCATAAAATGAACAGATTTTTTTCAGGAATACACTCTCTGAAACCTAAAACTAATTTTAAATAAACTTCTTTCTAGGCATCCACTCTCCCTAATCTTGCAAGAAAATGTCAATTAACTTGTTGAAATAATGCATTCACGCCTATCCTGAAACTAAATTTAAATTAACTTTTTTGCAGTAACACACTTACATTTTTCATAAAACAAACGCATTTTTTTTCAGGAATCCACTCTCTGAAACCTACTACTCATTTTTTTTAAATTTCTTTCTAGGCATCCACTCTCCCTAATCTTGCAAGAAAATGTCAATTAACTTGTTGAAATAATGCATTCACGCCTATCCTGAAACTAAATTTAAATCAACTTTTTTGCAGGAACACACTCATATTTTTCATAAAACAAACACATTTTTTTTCAGGAATCCACTCTCTGAAACCTTCTACTCATTTTTTTTAAATTTCTTTCTAGGCATCCACTCTCCCTAATCTTGCAAGAATATTTTGATTAACTTGTTGAAATATTGCAATCACTCTTATCCAAAAACGAAATTTAAAAAACTTTTTTTCCAGTAACACACTCACATTTTTCATAAAACAAACCCATTTTTTTCAGGAATCAACTCTCTGGAACCTAAAATGAATTTTTTAAAAACATTCTTCTAGGCATCCACTCTCCCTAATCGTGCAAGAACATTTCAATTAACTTGTTGAAATACTGCAATCACCATTATCCTGAAACTAAATTTAAATCAACTTTTTTGCAGTAACACAATCACATTTTTCATAAAACAAACCCATTTTTTTTCAGGAATCAACTCTCTGGAACGTAAAAATGAATTTTTAAAAACTATCTCTCTAGGCATCCACTCTCCCTAATCGTGCAAGAACATTTCAATTAACTTGTTGAAATACTGCGATCACCCTTATCCTGAAACAAAATTTAAATCAACTTTTTTGCAGTAACACACACACATTTTTCATAAAATGAACAGATTTTTTTCAGGAATACACTCTCTGAAACCTAAAACTAATTTTAAATAAACTTCTTTCCAGGCATCCACTCTCCCTAATCTTGCAAGAAAATGTCAATTAACTTGTTGAAATGATGCATTCACGCCTATCCTGAAACGAAATTTAAATCAACTTTTTTGCAGTAACACACTCAAATTCTTCATAAAACAAACCCACTTTTTTCAGGAATCCACTTTCTGGAACCTAAAACTAAGTTTTTTTACAATGTCTTTCTAGGCATCCACTCTCCCTAATCTTGCAAGAAAATTTCAAATAACTTGTCGAAAAATTGCAATCAACCTTATCCAAACACGAAATTTCAAACAACTTTTTTGCAGTAACACACTCACATTTTTCATAAAACAAACCCATTTTTTTCAGGAATCACTTCTCTGGAACCTAAAATGAATTTTTAAAAAACATCATTCTAGGAATCCACTCTCCCTAATCGTGCAAGAACATTTCAATTAACTTGTTGAAATACTGCAATCACCCTTAATCTGAAACTAAATTTAAATCAACTTTTTTGCAGTAACACACACACATTTTTCATAAAATGAACAGATTTTTTTCAGGAATACACTCTCTGAAACCTAAAACTAATTTTAAATAAACTTCTTTCTAGGCATCCACTCTCCCTAATCTTGCAAGAAAATGTCAATTAACTTGTTGAAATAATGCATTCACGCCTATCCTGAAACTAAATTTAAATTAACTTTTTTGCAGTAACACACTTACATTTTTCATAAAACAAACGCATTTTTTTTCAGGAATCCACTCTCTGAAACCTACTACTCATTTTTTTTAAATTTCTTTCTAGGCATCCACTCTCCCTAATCTTGCAAGAAAATGTCAATTAACTTGTTGAAATAATGCATTCACGCCTATCCTGAAACTAAATTTAAATTAACTTTTTTGCAGTAACACACTCACATTTTTCATAAAACAAACAACTTTTTTTTTCAGGAATTCACTCTCTGGAACGTAAAACTAATTTTTAAAAAACATCTTTCTAGGCATCCACTCTCCCTAATCTTGCAAGAAAATTTCAATTAACTTGCTGAAATACTGCAATCACCCTTATCCAAAAACGAAATTAAATCAACTTTTTTGCAGTAACACACTCACATTTTTCATAAAACAAACACTTTTTTTCAGGAATCTACTCTCTGAAACCTAAAGCTAATTTTAAATAAACTTCTTTCTAGGCATCCACTCTCCCTAATCTTGCAAGAAAATGTCAATTAACTTGTTGAAATAATGCATTCACGCCTATCCTGAAACTAAATTTAAATTAACTTTTTTGCAGTAACACACTTACATTTTTCATAAAACAAACGCATTTTTTTTCAGGAATCCACTCTCTGAAACCTACTACTCATTTTTTTTAAATTTCTTTCTAGGCATCCACTCTCCCTAATCTTGCAAGAAAATGTCAATTAACTTGTTGAAATAATGCATTCACGCCTATCCTGAAACTAAATTTAAATCAACTTTTTTGCAGGAACACACTCATATTTTTCATAAAACAAACACATTTTTTTTCAGGAATCCACTCTCTGAAACCTTCTACTCATTTTTTTTAAATTTCTTTCTAGGCATCCACTCTCCCTAATCTTGCAAGAATATTTTGATTAACTTGTTGAAATATTGCAATCACTCTTATCCAAAAACGAAATTTAAAAAACTTTTTTTCCAGTAACACACTCACATTTTTCATAAAACAAACCCATTTTTTTCAGGAATCAACTCTCTGGAACCTAAAATGAATTTTTTAAAAACATTCTTCTAGGCATCCACTCTCCCTAATCGTGCAAGAACATTTCAATTAACTTGTTGAAATACTGCAATCACCATTATCCTGAAACTAAATTTAAATCAACTTTTTTGCAGTAACACAATCACATTTTTCATAAAACAAACCCATTTTTTTTCAGGAATCAACTCTCTGGAACGTAAAAATGAATTTTTAAAAACTATCTCTCTAGGCATCCACTCTCCCTAATCGTGCAAGAACATTTCAATTAACTTGTTGAAATACTGCGATCACCCTTATCCTGAAACAAAATTTAAATCAACTTTTTTGCAGTAACACACACACATTTTTCATAAAATGAACAGATTTTTTTCAGGAATACACTCTCTGAAACCTAAAACTAATTTTAAATAAACTTCTTTCCAGGCATCCACTCTCCCTAATCTTGCAAGAAAATGTCAATTAACTTGTTGAAATGATGCATTCACGCCTATCCTGAAACGAAATTTAAATCAACTTTTTTGCAGTAACACACTCAAATTCTTCATAAAACAAACCCACTTTTTTCAGGAATCCACTTTCTGGAACCTAAAACTAAGTTTTTTTACAATGTCTTTCTAGGCATCCACTCTCCCTAATCTTGCAAGAAAATTTCAAATAACTTGTCGAAAAATTGCAATCAACCTTATCCAAACACGAAATTTCAAACAACTTTTTTGCAGTAACACACTCACATTTTTCATAAAACAAACCCATTTTTTTCAGGAATCACTTCTCTGGAACCTAAAATGAATTTTTAAAAAACATCATTCTAGGAATCCACTCTCCCTAATCGTGCAAGAACATTTCAATTAACTTGTTGAAATACTGCAATCACCCTTAATCTGAAACTAAATTTAAATCAACTTTTTTGCAGTAACACACACACATTTTTCATAAAATGAACAGATTTTTTTCAGGAATACACTCTCTGAAACCTAAAACTAATTTTAAATAAACTTCTTTCTAGGCATCCACTCTCCCTAATCTTGCAAGAAAATGTCAATTAACTTGTTGAAATAATGCATTCACGCCTATCCTGAAACTAAATTTAAATTAACTTTTTTGCAGTAACACACTTACATTTTTCATAAAACAAACGCATTTTTTTTCAGGAATCCACTCTCTGAAACCTACTACTCATTTTTTTTAAATTTCTTTCTAGGCATCCACTCTCCCTAATCTTGCAAGAAAATGTCAATTAACTTGTTGAAATAATGCATTCACGCCTATCCTGAAACTAAATTTAAATTAACTTTTTTGCAGTAACACACTCACATTTTTCATAAAACAAACAACTTTTTTTTTCAGGAATTCACTCTCTGGAACGTAAAACTAATTTTTAAAAAACATCTTTCTAGGCATCCACTCTCCCTAATCTTGCAAGAAAATTTCAATTAACTTGCTGAAATACTGCAATCACCCTTATCCAAAAACGAAATTAAATCAACTTTTTTGCAGTAACACACTCACATTTTTCATAAAACAAACACTTTTTTTCAGGAATCTACTCTCTGAAACCTAAAGCTAATTTTAAATAAACTTCTTTCTAGGCATCCACTCTCCCTAATCTTGCAAGAAAATGTCAATTAACTTGTTGAAATATTGTGATCACCCTTATCCAAAAACGAAATTTAAATCAACTTTTTTGCAGTAACACACTCACATTTTTCATAAAACAAACACATTTTTTTTCAGGAATCTACTCTCTGAAACCTAAAGCTAATTTTAAATAAACTTCTTTCTAGGCATCCACTCTCCCTAATCTCGCAAGAAAATGTCAATTAACTTGCTGAAATAATGCATTCACGCCTATCCTCAAACTAAATTTAAATCAACATTTTTGCAGTAACACACTCACATTTTTCATAAAATAAACACATTTTTATTCAGGAATCCACTCTCTGAATCCTTCTACTCATTGTTGAAAATATCTTTCTAGGCATCCACTCTCCCTAATCTTGCAAGAAAATTTCAATTACCTTGTTGAAATAATGCATTCACGCCTATCCTGAAACTAAATTTAAATCAACTATTTTACAGTAACACACTCACATTTTTCATAAAAAAACACATTTTTTTCATGAATCTACTCTCTGAAACCTAAAACTATTTTTAAATAAACTTCTTCTAGGCATCCACTCTCCCTAATCTTACCAGAAAATGTCAATTAACTTTTTGAAATAATGCATTCACGCCTATCCTGAAACTAAATTTAAATCAACTTTTTTGCAGTAACACACTCACATTTTTCATAAAACAACATTTATTTTTTCAGGAATCCACTCTCTGGAACCTAAAACTAATTTTAAAAAAACATCTTTCTAGGCATCCACTCTCCCTAATCTTGCAGGAAAATTTCAATCAACTTGTTGAAATATTGCAATCACCCTTATCCAAAAACGAAATTTAAATCAACTTTTTTGCAGTAACACACTCACATTTTTCATTAAACAAACATTTTTTTTCAGGAATCTACTCTCTGAAACCTAAAACTAGTTTTAAATAAACTTCTTTCTAGGCATCCACTCTCCCTAATCTTGCAAGAAAATTTCAATTAACTTGTTGAAATGATGCATTCACGCCTATCCTGAAACGAAATTTAAATCAACTTTTTTGCAGTAACACACACACATTTTTCATAAAACAGACACATTTTTTTCAGGAATACACTCTCTGAAACCTTCTACTCGTTTTTTAAAAATTTCTTTCTAGGCATCCACTCTCCCTAATCTTGCAAGAAAATTTCAATTACCTTGTTGAAATGAGGCATTCACGCCTATCCTGAAACAAAATTTAAATCAACTTTTTTGCAGTAACACACTCACATTTTTCATAAAACACATTTTTTTCAGGAATCCACTCTCTGAAACCTTCTACTCATTTTTTTTTAATTTCTTTCTAGGCATCCACTCTCCCTAATCTTGCAAGAAAATTTCAATTAACTTGTTGAAATGATGCATTCACGCCTATCCTGAAACTAAATTTAAATCAACTTTTTTGCAGTAACACACTCATATTTTTCATAAAACAAACACATTTTTTTCAGGAATCCACTCTCTGAAACCTTCTACTCATTTTTTAAAAATTTCTTTCTAGGCATCCACTCTCCCTAATCGTGCAAGAACATTTCAATTAACTTGTTGAAATACTGCAATCACCCTTATCCAAAAACGAAATTTAAATCAACTTTTTTGTAGTAACACACTCACATTTTTCATTTAAACAAACACATTTTTTTCATGAATCTACTCTCTGAAACCTAAAACTAATTTTAAATAAACTTCTTTCTAGGCATCCACTCTCCCTAATCTTGCTAGAAAATGTCAATTAACTTGTTGAACTAATGCATTCACACCTATCCTGAAACTAATTTTAAATTAACTTTTTTGCAGTAATACACTCACATTTTTCATAAAACAAACAATTTTTTTTCAGGAATCCACTCTCTGGAACCTAAAACTAATTTTTAAAAAATCATATTTCTAGGCATCCAGTCTCCTTAATCTTGCAGAAAAATTTCAATTAACTTGTTGAAATGTTGCAATCACCCATATCCAAAAACGAAATTTAAATGAACTTTTTTTGCAGTACCACACTCACATTTTTCATAAAACAAACACTGTTTTTTTCAGGAATACACTCTTTGAAACCTTCTACTAAGTTTTTTAAAAATGTCTTTCTAGGCATCCACTCTCCCTAATCTTGCAAAAAAATGTCAATTAACTTTTTGAAATAATGCATTCACGCCTATCCTGAAACTAAATTTAAATCAACTTTTTTGCAGTAACACACTCACATTTTTCATAAAACAAACACATTTTTTTTCAGGAATCTACTCTCTGAAACCTAAAACTAGTTTTAAATAAACTTCTTTCTAGGTATCCACTCTCCCTAATCTTGCAAGAAAATTTCAATTTACTTGTTGAAATGATGCATTCACGCCTATCCTGAAACTAAATTTAAATCAACTTTTTTACAGTAACACACTCACATTTTTCATAAAACGAACACACTTTTTTTCAGGAATCCACTCTATGAAACCTTCTACTAAGTTTTTTAAAAATGTCTTTCTAGGCATCCACTGTCCCTAATCTTGCAAGAAAATGTCAATTAACTTGTTGAAATAATGCATTCACGCCTATCCTGAAACTAAATTTAAATGAACTTTTTTGCAGTAACACACTCACATATTTCATAAAGCAAACACATTTTTTTCAGGAATCCACTCTCTGAAAGCTTCTACTCATTTTTTTTAAATTTCTTTCTAGGCATCCACTCTCCCTAATCTTGCAAGAAAATGTCAATTAACTTGTTGAAATGATGCATTCACGCCTATCCTGAAACTAAATTTAAATCAACCTTTTTGCAGTAACACACTCACATTTTTCATAAAACAAACCATTTTTTTTCAGGAATCCACTCTCTGGAACCTAAAACTAATTTTTAAGATACATCTATCTAGGCATCCACTCTCCCTAATCTTGCAAGAAATTTCAATTAACTTGTTGAAAAATTGCAATCACCCTTATCCAAAAACGAAATTTAAATCAACTTTTTTGCAGTAACACACTCACATTTTTCATTAAACAAACACAATTTTTTTTAGGAATCTACTCTCTGAAACCTAAAACTAGTTTTAAATAAACTTCTTTCTAGGCATCCGCTCTCCCTAATCTTGCAAGAAAATTTCAATTAACTTGTTGAAATGATGCATTCACGCCTATCCTGAAACTAAATTTAAATCAACTTTTTTGCAGTAACACACTCACATTTTTCATAAAGCGAAAATACTTTTTTTCAGGAACCCACTCTATGAAACCTTCTACTAAGTTTTTTAAAAATGTCTCTCTAGGCATCCACTCTCCCTAATCTTGCAAGAAAATTTCAAATAACTTGTCGAAAAATTGCAATCAACCTTATCCAAACACGAAATTTCAAACAACTTTTTTGCAGTAACACACTCACATTTTTCATAAAACAAACCCATTTTTTTCAGGAATCACTTCTCTGGAACCTAAAATGAATTTTTAAAAAACATCATTCTAGGAATCCACTCTCCCTAATCGTGCAAGAACATTTCAATTAACTTGTTGAAATACTGCAATCACCCTTAATCTGAAACTAAATTTAAATCAACTTTTTTGCAGTAACACACACACATTTTTCATAAAATGAACAGATTTTTTTCAGGAATACACTCTCTGAAACCTAAAACTAATTTTAAATAAACTTCTTTCTAGGCATCCACTCTCCCTAATCTTGGACGAAGATGTCTATTAACTTGTTGAAATAATGCATTCACGCCTATCCTGAAACTAAATTTAAATTAACTTTTTTGCAGTAACACACTTACATTTTTCATAAAACAAACGCATTTTTTTTCAGGAATCCACTCTCTGAAACCTACTACTCATTTTTTTTAAATTTCTTTCTAGGCATCCACTCTCCCTAATCTTGCAAGAAAATGTCAATTAACTTGTTGAAATAATGCATTCACGCCTATCCTGAAACTAAATTTAAATTAACTTTTTTGCAGTAACACACTCACATTTTTCATAAAACAAACAACTTTTTTTTTCAGGAATTCACTCTCTGGAACGTAAAACTAATTTTTAAAAAACATCTTTCTAGGCATCCACTCTCCCTAATCTTGCAAGAAAATTTCAATTAACTTGCTGAAATACTGCAATCACCCTTATCCAAAAACGAAATTAAATCAACTTTTTTGCAGTAACACACTCACATTTTTCATAAAACAAACACTTTTTTTCAGGAATCTACTCTCTGAAACCTAAAGCTAATTTTAAATAAACTTCTTTCTAGGCATCCACTCTCCCTAATCTTGCAAGAAAATGTCAATTAACTTGTTGAAATATTGTGATCACCCTTATCCAAAAACGAAATTTAAATCAACTTTTTTGCAGTAACACACTCACATTTTTTATAAAACAAACACATTTTTTTTCAGGAATCTACTCTCTGAAACCTAAAGCTAATTTTAAATAAACTTCTTTCTAGGCATCCACTCTCCCTAATCTCGCAAGAAAATGTCAATTAACTTGCTGAAATAATGCATTCACGCCTATCCTCAAACTAAATTTAAATCAACATTTTTGCAGTAACACACTCACATTTTTCATAAAATAAACACATTTTTATTCAGGAATCCACTCTCTGAATCCTTCTACTCATTGTTGAAAATATCTTTCTAGGCATCCACTCTCCCTAATCTTGCAAGAAAATTTCAATTACCTTGTTGAAATAATGCATTCACGCCTATCCTGAAACTAAATTTAAATCAACTATTTTACAGTAACACACTCACATTTTTCATAAAAAAACACATTTTTTTCATGAATCTACTCTCTGAAACCTAAAACTATTTTTAAATAAACTTCTTCTAGGCATCCACTCTCCCTAATCTTGCCAGAAAATGTCAATTAACTTTTTGAAATAATGCATTCACGCCTATCCTGAAACTAAATTTAAATCAACTTTTTTGCAGTAACACACTCACATTTTTCATAAAACAACATTTATTTTTTCAGGAATCCACTCTCTGGAACCTAAAACTAATTTAAAAAAAACATCTTTCTAGGCATCCACTCTCCCTAATCTTGCAGGAAAATTTCAATCAACTTGTTGAAATATTGCAATCACCCTTATCCAAAAACGAAATTTAAATCAACTTTTTTGCAGTAACACACTCACATTTTTCATTAAACAAACATTTTTTTTCAGGAATCTACTCTCTGAAACCTAAAACTAGTTTTAAATAAACTTCTTTCTAGGCATCCACTCTCCCTAATCTTGCAAGAAAATTTCAATTAACTTGTTGAAATGATGCATTCACGCCTATCCTGAAACGAAATTTAAATCAACTTTTTTGCAGTAACACACACACATTTTTCATAAAACAGACACATTTTTTTCAGGAATACACTCTCTGAAACCTTCTACTCGTTTTTTAAAAATTTCTTTCTAGGCATCCACTCTCCCTAATCTTGCAAGAAAATTTCAATTACCTTGTTGAAATGAGGCATTCACGCCTATCCTGAAACAAAATTTAAATCAACTTTTTTGCAGTAACACACTCACATTTTTCATAAAACACATTTTTTTCAGGAATCCACTCTCTGAAACCTTCTACTCATTTTTTTTTTATTTCTTTCAAGGCATCCACTCTCCCTAATCTTGCAAGAAAATTTCAATTAACTTGTTGAAATATTGCAATCACTCTTATCAAAAACGTAATTAAAAACAACTTTTTTGCAGTAACACACTCACATTTTTCATTAAAAAAAACCATTTTTTTCAGGAATCAACTCTCTGGAACCTAAAATGAATTTTTAAAAAACATTCTTCTAGGCATCCACTCTCTCTAATCGTGCGAGAACATTTCAATTAACTTGTTGAAATACTGCAATCACCCTTATCCTGAAACTAAATTTAAATCCACTTTTTTGCAGTAACACAATCACATTTTTCATAAAATGAACAGATTTTTTTCAGGAATACACTCTCTGAAACCTAAAACTAATTTTAAATAAACTTCTTTCTAGGCATCCGCTCTCCCTAATCTTGCAAGAAAATGTCAAATAACTTGATGAAATAATGCATTCACGCCTATCCTGAAACGAAATTTAAATCAACTTTTTTGCAGTAACACACTCAAATTTTTCATTTAACAAACACATTTTTTTCAGGAATCCACTCTCTGAAACCTTCTACTCATTTTTTTAAAAATTTCTTTCTAGGCATCCACTCTCCCTAATCTTGCAAGAAAATTTCAATTAACTTGTTGAAATGATGCATTCATGCCTATCCTGAAACGAAATTTAAATCAACTTTTTGGCAGTAACACACTCACATTTTTCATAAAACAAATATTTATTTTTTTCAGGAATACACTCTCTGAAACCTAAAACTAATTTTAAATAAACTTTTTTCTAGGCATCCACTCTCCCTGATCTTGCAAGAAAATGTCAATTAACTTGTTGAAATAATGCATTCACGCCTATCCTAAAACTAAATTTAAATTAACTTTTTTGAAGTAACACACTCACATTTTTCATAAAACAAAAATTTTTTTTTTCAGGAATCCACTCTCTGAAAAATTCTACTTGTTTTTTTAAAATTTCTTTCTAGGCATCCACTCTCCCTAATCTTGCAAGAAAATTTCAATTACCTTGTTGAAATGATGCATTCACGCCTATCCTGAAACAATATTTAAATCAACTTTTTTGCAGTAACTCACTCACATTTTTCATTTAACAAACACATTTTTTTCAGGAATCCACTCTCTGAAACCTTCTACTCATTTTTTTAAAAAATTTCTTTCTAGGCATCCACTCTCCCTAATCTTGCAAGAAAATTTCAATTAACTTGTTGAAATGATGCATTCATGCCTATCCTGAAACGAAATATAAATCAACTTTTTGGCAGTAACACACTCACATTTTTCATTTAAACAAACACATTTTTTTCATGAATCTACTCTCTGAAACCTAAAACTAGTTTTAAATAAACTTCTTTCTAGGCATCCACTCTCCCTAATCTTGCAAGAATATTTTGATTAACTTGTTGAAATATTGCAATCACTCTTATCCAAAAACGAAATTTAAAAAACTTTTTTTCCAGTAACACTCACATTTTTCATAAAACAAACCCATTTTTTTTCAGGAATCAACTCTCCGGAACCTAAAATGAATTTTCAAAAAACATTCTTCTAGGCATCCACTCTCCCTAATCGTGCAAGAACATTTCAATTAACTTGTTGAAATACTGCAATCACCATTATCCTGAAACTAAATTTAAATCAACTTTTTTGCAGTAACACAATCACATTTTTCATAAAACAAACCCATTTTTTTTCAGGAATCAACTCTCTGGAACGTAAAAATGAATTTTTAAAAAACATCTCTCTAGGCATCCACTCTCCCTAATCGTTCAAGAACATTTCAATTAAGTTGTTGAAATACTGCAATCACCCTTATCCTGAAACTAAATTTAAATCAACTTTTTTGCAGTAACACACACACATTTTTCGTAAAATGAACAGATTTTTTTCAGGAATACACTCTCTGAAACCTAAAACTAATTTTAAATAAACTTCTTTCCAGGCATCCACTCTCCCTAATCTTGCAAGAAAATGTCAATTAACTTGTTGAAATGATGCATTCACGTCTATTCTGAAACTAAATTTAAATCAACTTTTTTGCAGTAACACACTCATATTTTTCATAAAACAAACACAATTTTTTTCAGGAATCCACTCTCTGAAACCTTCTACTCATTTTTTTTAAATTTCTTTCTAGGCATCCACTCTCCCTAATCTTGCAAGAATATTTTGATTAACTTGTTGAAATATTGCAATCACTCTTATCCAAAAAGGAAATTTAAAAAACTTTTTTTCCAGTAACACACTCACATTTTTCATAAAACAAACCCATTTTTTTTCAGGAATCAACTCTCTGGAACCTAAAATGAATTTTTTAAAAACATTCTTCTAGGCATCCACTCTCCCTAATCGTGCAAGAACATTTCAATTGACTTGTTGAAATACTGCAATCACCATTATCCTGAAACTAAATTTAAATCAACTTTTTTGCAGTAACACAATCACATTTTTCATAAAACAAACCCATTTTTTCTCAGGAATCAGCTCTCTGGAACGTAAAAATGAATTTTTAAAAAACATCTTTCCAGGCATCCACTCTCCCTAATCGTGCAAGAACATTTCAATTAACTTGTTGAAATACTGCAATCACCCTGATCCTGAAACTAAATTTGAATCAACTGTTTTGCAGTAACACACACACATTTTTCATAAAATGAACAGATTTTTTTCAGCAATACACTCTCTGAAACCAAAAACTAATTTTAAATAAACTTCTTTCCAGGCATCCACTCTCCCTAATCGAACAAGAAAATGTCAATTAACTTGTTGAAATGATGCATTTACGCCTATCCTGAAACGAAATTTAAATCAACTTTTTTGCAGTAACACACTCACATTTTTCATATAACAAACACATTTTTTTCAGGAATCCACTCTCTGAAACCTTCTACTCATTTTTTTTAAATTTCTTTCTAGGCATCCACTCGCCCTAATCTTGCAAGAAAATTTCAATTAACTTGTTGAAATGATGCATTCACGCCTATCCTGAAACTAAATTTAAATCAACTTTTTTGCAGTAACACACTCACATTTTTCATAAAACAAACAATTTTTTTTCAGGAATCCACTCTCTGGAACCTAAAACTAATTTTTAAAATACATCTTTCTAGGCATCCACTCTCCCTAATCTTGCATGAAAATTTCAATTAACTTGTTGAAAAATTGCAATCACCCTTATCCAAAAACGAAATTTAAATCAACTTTTTTGCAGTAACACACTCACATTTTTCATAAAACAAACACATTTTTTTCAGGAATCTACTCTCTGAAACCTAAAACTAGTTTTAAATAAACTTCTTTCTAGGCATCCACTCTCCCTAATCTTGCAAGAAAATTTCAATTTACTTGTTGAAATGATGCATTCACGCCTCTCCTGAAACTAAATTTAAATCAACTTTTTTGCAGTAACACACTCACATTTTTCATAAAACGAACACACTTTTTTTCAGGAATCCACTCTATGAAACCTTCTACTAAGTTTTTTAAAAATGTCTTTCTAGGCATCCCCTCTCCCTAATCTTGCAAGAAAATTTGAATTAACTTGTTGAAATATTGCAATCACCCTTATCCAAAAACGAAATTTAAAACAACTTTTTTGCAGTAACACACTCAAATTTTTCATAAAACAAACCCACTTTTTTTCAGGAATCCACTTTCTGGAACCTAAAACTAAGTTTTTTAAAAATGTCTTTCTAGGCATTCACTCTCCCTAATCTTGCAAGAAAATTTCAATTAACTTGTTGAAATATTGCAATCACCCTTATCCAAAAACGAAATTTAAATCAACTTTTTTGCAGTAACACACTCACATTTTTCATAAAACAAATAATTATTTTTTTCAGGAATCAACTCTCTGGAACCTAAAATGAATTTTTTAAAAACATCTTTCTAGGCATCCACTCTCCCTAATCGTGCAAGAACATTTCAATTAACTTGTTGAAATACTGCAATCAGCCTTATCCTGAAACTAAATTTAGATCAACTTTTTTGCAGTAACACACACACATTTTTCATAAAATGAACAGATTTTTTTTCAGGAATACACTCTCTGAAACCTAAAACTAATTTTAAATAAACTTCTTTCTAGGCATCCACTCTCCCTAATCTTGCAAGAAAATTTCAATTTACTTGTTGAAATGATGCATTCACGCCTATCCTGAAACTAAATTTAAATCAAGTTTTTTGCAGTAACACACTCACATTTTTCATAAAACGAACACACTTTTTTTCAGGAATCCACTCTATGAAACCTTCTACTAAGTTTTTTAAAAACGTCTTTCTAGGCATCCCCTCTCCCTAATCTTGCAAGAAAATTTCAATTAACTTGTTGAAATATTGCAATCACCCTTATCCAAAAAACGAAATTTAAAACAACTTTTTTGCAGTAACACACTCAAATTCTTCATAAAACAAACCCACTTTTTTCAGGAATCCACTTTCTGGAACCTAAAACTAAGTTTTTTTACAATGTCTTTCTAGGCATCCACTCTCCCTAATCTTGCAAGAAAATTTCAATTAACTTGTTGAAATATTGCAATCACTCTCATCCAAAAACAACGTTTTTGCAGTAACACGCTCACATTTTTCATAAAACGAACACACTTTTTTTCAGGAATCAACTCTCTGGAACCTAAAATGAATTTTTAAAAAACATCTTTCTAGGCATCCACTCTCCCTAATCTTGCAAGAAAATTTCAATTAACTTGTTGAAATATTGCAATCACCCTTATCCAAAAACCAAATTTAAATCAACTTTTTTGCAGTAACACACTCACATTTTTCATAAAACAAATAATTATTTTTTTCAGGAATCAACTCTCTGGAACATAAAATGAATTTTTGAAAAACATCTTTCTAGGCATCCACTCTCCCTAATCGTGCAAGAACATTTCAATTAACTTGTTGAAATACTGCAATCACCCTTATCCTGAAACTAAATTTAGATCAACTTTTTTGCAGTAACACACACACATTTTTCATAAAATGAACAGATTTTTTTTCAGGAATACACTCTCTGAAACCTAAAACTAATTTTAAATAAACTTCTTTCTAGGCATCCACTCTCCCTAATCTTGCAAGAAAATGTCAATTAACTTTTTGAAATAATGCATTCACGCCTATCTTGTAACTAAATTCAAATCAACTTTTTTGCAGTAACACACTCACATTTTTCATAAAACAAACACATTTTTTTTCAGGAATCCACTCTCTGAAACCTTCTACTCATTTTTTTTTAATTTCTTTCAAGGCATCCAGTCTCCCTAATCTTTCAAGAAAATTTCAATTAACTTGTTGAAATGATGCATTCACGCCTATCCTGAAACGAAATTTAAATCAACTTTTTGGCAGTAACACACTCACATTTTTCATAAAACAATTTTTTTTTCAGGAATCCACTCTCTGGAACCTAAAACTAATTTTTAAAAAACATCTTTCTAGGCATCCACTCTCCCTAATCTTGCAGGAAAATTTCAATTAACTTGTTGAAATATTGCAATCACCCTTATCCAAAAACGAAATTTAAATCAACTTTTTTGTAGTAACACACTCACATTTTTCATTTAAACAAACACATTTTTTTCATGAATCTACTCTCTGAAACCTAAAACTAGTTTTAAATAAACTTCTTTCTAGGCATCCACTCTCCCTAATCTTGCAAGAAAATTTCAATTAACTTGTTGAAATGATGCATTCACACCTATCCTGAAACTAAATTTAAATCAACTTTTTTGCAGGAACACACTCATATTTTTCATAAAACAAACACATTTTTTTTCAGGAATCCACTCTCTGAAACCTTCTACTCATTTTTTTTAAATTTCTTTCTAGGCATCCACTCTCCCTAATCTTGCAAGAATATTTTGATTAACTTGTTGAAATATTGCAATCACTCTTATCCAAAAACGAAATTTAAAAAACTTTTTTTCCAGTAACACACTCACATTTTTCATAAAACAAACCCATTTTTTTCAGGAATCAACTCTCTGGAACCTAAAATGAATTTTTTAAAAACATTCTTCTAGGCATCCACTCTCCCTAATCGTGCAAGAACATTTCAATTAACTTGTTGAAATACTGCAATCACCATTATCCTGAAACTAAATTTAAATCAACTTTTTTGCAGTAACACAATCACATTTTTCATAAAACAAACCCATTTTTTTTCAGGAATCAACTCTCTGGAACGTAAAAATGAATTTTTAAAAACTATCTCTCTAGGCATCCACTCTCCCTAATCGTGCAAGAACATTTCAATTAACTTGTTGAAATACTGCGATCACCCTTATCCTGAAACAAAATTTAAATCAACTTTTTTGCAGTAACACACACACATTTTTCATAAAATGAACAGATTTTTTTCAGGAATACACTCTCTGAAACCTAAAACTAATTTTAAATAAACTTCTTTCCAGGCATCCACTCTCCCTAATCTTGCAAGAAAATGTCAATTAACTTGTTGAAATGATGCATTCACGCCTATCCTGAAACGAAATTTAAATCAACTTTTTTGCAGTAACACACTCAAATTCTTCATAAAACAAACCCACTTTTTTCAGGAATCCACTTTCTGGAACCTAAAACTAAGTTTTTTTACAATGTCTTTCTAGGCATCCACTCTCCCTAATCTTGCAAGAAAATTTCAATTAACTTGTTGAAATATTGCAATCACTCTCATCCAAAAACAACTTTTTTGCAGTAACACGCTCACATTTTTCATAAAACGAACACACTTTTTTTCAGGAATCAACTCTCTGGAACCTAAAATGAATTTTTAAAAAACATCTTTCTAGGCATCCACTCTCCCTAATCTTGCAAGAAAATTTCAATTAACTTGTTGAAATATTGCAATCACCCTTATCCAAAAACCAAATTTAAATCAACTTTTTTGCAGTAACACACTCACATTTTTCATAAAACAAATAATTATTTTTTTCAGGAATCAACTCTCTGGAACATAAAATGAATTTTTGAAAAACATCTTTCTAGGCATCCACTCTCCCTAATCGTGCAAGAACATTTCAATTAACTTGTTGAAATACTGCAATCACCCTTATCCTGAAACTAAATTTAGATCAACTTTTTTGCAGTAACACACACACATTTTACATAAAATGAACAGATTTTTTTTCAGGAATACACTCTCTGAAACCTAAAACTAATTTTAAATAAACTTCTTTCTAGGCATCCACTCTCCCTAATCTTGCAAGAAAATGTCAATTAACTTTTTGAAATAATGCATTCACGCCTATCTTGTAACTAAATTCAAATCAACTTTTTTGCAGTAACACACTCACATTTTTCATAAAACAAACACATTTTTTTTCAGGAATCCACTCTCTGAAACCTTCTACTCATTTTTTTTTAATTTCTTTCAAGGCATCCAGTCTCCCTAATCTTTCAAGAAAATTTCAATTAACTTGTTGAAATGATGCATTCACGCCTATCCTGAAACGAAATTTAAATCAACTTTTTGGCAGTAACACACTCACATTTTTCATAAAACAATTTTTTTTTCAGGAATCCACTCTCTGGAACCTAAAACTAATTTTTAAAAAACATCTTTCTAGGCATCCACTCTCCCTAATCTTGCAAGAAAATTTCAATTAACTTGTTGAAATATTGCAATCACCCTTATCCAAAAACGAAATTTAAATCAACTTTTTTGTAGTAACACACTCACATTTTTCATTTAAACAAACACATTTTTTTCATGAATCTACTCTCTGAAACCTAAAACTAGTTTTAAATAAACTTCTTTCTAGGCATCCACTCTCCCTAATCTTGCAAGAAAATTTCAATTAACTTGTTGAAATGATGCATTCACACCTATCCTGAAACTAAATTTAAATCAACTTTTTTGCAGGTACACACTCATATTTTTCATAAAACAAACACATTTTTTTTCAGGAATCCACTCTCTGAAACCTTCTACTCATTTTTTTTAAATTTCTTTCTAGGCATCCACTCTCCCTAATCTTGCAAGAATATTTTGATTAACTTGTTTAAATATTGCAATCACTCTTATCCAAAAACGAAATTTAAAAAACTTTTTTTCCAGTAACACACTCACATTTTTCATAAAACAAACCCATTTTTTTCAGGAATCAACTCTCTGGAACCTAAAATGAATTTTTTAAAAACATTCTTCTAGGCATCCACTCTCCCTAATCGTGCAAGAACATTTCAATTAACTTGTTGAAATACTGCAATCACCATTATCCTGAAACTAAATTTAAATCAACTTTTTTGCAGTAACACAATCACATTTTTCATAAAACAAACCCATTTTTTTTCAGGAATCAACTCTCTGGAACGTAAAAATGAATTTTTAAAAACTATCTCTCTAGGCATCCACTCTCCCTAATCGTGCAAGAACATTTCAATTAACTTGTTGAAATACTGCGATCACCCTTATCCTGAAACTAAATTTAAATCAACTTTTTTGCAGTAACACACACACATTTTTCATAAAATGAACAGATTTTTTTCAGGAATACACTCTCTGAAACCTAAAACTAATTTTAAATAAACTTCTTTCCAGGCATCCACTCTCCCTAATCTTGCAAGAAAATGTCAATTAACTTGTTGAAATGATGCATTCACGCCTATCCTGAAACGAAATTTAAATCAACTTTTTTGCAGTAACACACTCACATTTTTCATATAACAAACACATTTTTTTCAGGAATCCACTCTCTGAAACCTTCTACTCATTTTTTTTAAATTTCTTTCTAGGCATCCACTCGCCCTAATCTTGCAAGAAAATTTCAATTAACTTGTTGAAATGATGCATTCACGCCTATCCTGAAACTAAATTTAAATCAACTTTTTTGCAGTAACACACTCACATTTTTCATAAAACAAACAATTTTTTTTTCAGGAATCCACTCTCTGGAACCTAAAACTAATTTTTAAAATACATCTTTCTAGGCATCCACTCTCCCTAATCTTGCATGAAAATTTCAATTAACTTGTTGAAAAATTGCAATCACCCTTATCCAAAAACGAAATTTAAATCAACTTTTTTGCAGTAACACACTCACATTTTTCATAAAACAAACGCATTTTTTTCAGGAATCTACTCTCTGAAACCTAAAACTAGTTTTAAATAAACTTCTTTCTAGGCATCCACTCTCCCTAATCTTGCAAGAAAATTTCAATTTACTTGTTGAAATGATGCATTCACACCTCTCCTGAAACTAAATGTAAATCAACTTTTTTGCAGTAACACACTCACATTTTTCATAAAACGAACACACTTTTTTTCAGGCATCCACTCTCTGAAACCTTCTACTAAGTTTTTTAAAAATGTCTTTCTAGGCATCCCCTCTCCCTAATCTTGCAAGAAAATTTGAATTAACTTGTTGAAATATTGCAATCACCCTTATCCAAAAACGAAATTTAAAACAACTTTTTTGCAGTAACACACTCAAATTTTTCATAAAACAAACCCACTTTTTTTCAGGAATCCACTTTCTGGAACCTAAAACTAAGTTTTTTAAAAATGTCTTTCTAGGCATTCACTCTCCCTAATCTTGCAAGAAAATTTCAATTAACTTGTTGAAATATTGCAATCACCCTTATCCAAAAACGAAATTTAAATCAACTTTTTTGCAGTAACACACTCACATTTTTCATAAAACAAATATTTTTTTTTTCAGGAATCAACTCTCTGGAACCTAAAATGAATTTTTAAAAGACATCTTTCTAGGCATCCACTCTCCCTAATCGTGCAAGAACATTTCAATTAACTTGTTGAAATACTGCAATCACCCTTATCCTGAAACTAAATTTAGATCAACTTTTTTGCAGTAACACACACACATTTTTCATAAAATGAACAGATTTTTTTCAGGAATACACTCTCTGAAACCTAAAACTAATTTTAAATAAACTTCTTTCTAGGCATCCACTCTCCCTGATCTTGCAAGAAAATGTCAATTAACTTGTTGAAATAATGCATTCACGCCTATCCTAAAACTAAATTTAAATTAACTTTTTTGCAGTAACACACTCACATTTTTCATAAAACAAAAAATTTTTTTTTCAGGAATCCACTCTCTGAAAAATTCTACTTGTTTTTTTAAAATTTCTTTCTAGGCATCCACTCTCCCTAATCTTGCAAGAAAATTTCAATTACCTTGTTGAAATGATGCATTCACGCCTATCCTGAAACAATATTTAAATCAACTTTTTTGCAGTAACACACTCACATTTTTCATAAAACACATTTTTTTCAGGAATCCACTCTCTGAAACCTTCTACTAATTTTTTTTAAATTTCTTTTAAGGCATCCACTCTCCCTAATCTTGCAAGAAAATTTCAATTAACTTGTTGAAATGATGCATTCACGCCTATCCTGAAACTAAATTTAAATCAACTTTTTTGCAGTAACACACTCATATTTTTCATAAAACAAACACATTTTTTTTCAGGAATCCACTCTCTGAAACCTTCTACTCATTTTTTTTAAATTTCTTTCTAGGCATCCACTCTCCCTAATCTTGCAAGAATATTTTGATTAACTTGTTGAAATATTGCAATCACTCTTATCCAAAAACGAAATTTAAAAAACTTTTTTTCCAGTAACACACTCACATTTTTCATAAAACAAACCCATTTTTTTTCAGGAATCAACTCTCTGGAACGTAAAAATGAATTTTTAAAAAACATTCTTCTAGGCATCCACTCTCCCTAATCGTGCAAGAACATTTCAATTAACTTGTTGAAATACTGCAATCACCCTTATCCTGAAACTAAATTTAAATCAACTTTTTTGCAGAAACACACACACATTTTTCATAAAATGAACAGATTTTTTTTTTTAGGAATACACTCTCTGAAACCTAAAACTAATTTTAATTAAACTTCTTTCTAGGCATCCACTCTTCCTAATCTTGCAAGAAAATTTCAATTAACTTGTTGAAATATTGCAATCACCCTTATCCAAAAACGAAATTTAAATCAACTTTTTTGTAGTAACACACTCACATTTTTCATTTAAGCAAACACATTTTTTTCATGAATCTACTCTCTGAAACCTAAAACTAGTTTTAAATAAACTTCTTTCTAGGCATCCACTCTCCCTAATCTTGCAAGAAAATTTCAATTAACTTGTTGAAATGATGCATTCACGCCTATCCTGAAACTAAATTTAAATCAACTTTTTTGCAGTAACACACTCATATTTTTCATAAAACAAACACATTTTTTTCAGGAATCCACTCTCTGAAACCTTCTACTCATTTTTTTAAAATTTCTTTCTAGGCATCCACTCTCCCTAATCTTGCAAGAATATTTTGATTAACTTGTTGAAATATTGCAATCACTCTTATCCAAAAACGAAATTTAAAAAACTTTTTTTCCAGTAACACACTCACATTTTTCATAAAACAAACCCATTTTTTTTCAGGAATCAACTCTCTGGAACGTAAAAATGAATTTTTAAAAAACATTCTTCTAGGCATCCACTCTCCCTAATCGTGCAAGAACATTTCAATTAACTTGTTGAAATACTGCAATCACCCTTATCCTGAAACTAAATTTAAATCAACTTTTTTGCAGAAACACACACACATTTTTCATAAAATGAACAGATTTTTTTTTTAGGAATACACTCTCTGAAACCTAAAACTAATTTTAAATAAACTTCTTTCTAGGCATCCACTCTCCCTAATCTTGCTAGAAAATGTCAATTAACTTGTTGAACTAATGCATTCACACCTATCCTGAAACTAATTTTAAATTAACTTTTTTGCAGTAATACACTCACATTTTTCATAAAACAAACAATTTTTTTTCAGGAATCCACTCTCTGGAACCTAAAACTAATTTTTAAAAAATCATATTTCTAGGCATCCACTGTCCCTAATCGTGCAAGAAAATTTCAATTGACTTGTTGAAATATTGCAATCACCCTTACCCAAAAACGATATTTAAATCAACTTTTTTGCAGTAACACACTCACATTTTTCATAAAACAAACACATATTTTTTTCAGGAATCTACTCTCTGAAACCTAAAACTAATTTTAAAAAAACATCTTTCTAGGCATCCACTGTCCTTAATCGTGCAAGAACATTTCAATTGACTTGTTGAAATATTGCAATCACCCTTATCCAAAAACGATATTTAAATCAACTTTTTTGCAGTAACACACTCACATTTTTCATAAAACAAACACATTCTTTTCAGGAATCTACTCTCTGGAACCTAAAACTAATTTTAAAAAAACATCTTTCTAGGCATCCACTGTCCCTAATCGTGCAAGACAATTTCAATTGACTTGTTGAAATATTGCAATCACCCTTATCCAAAAACGAAATTTAAATCAATATTTTAGCAGTAACACACTCACATTTTTCATAAAACAAACACATTTTTTTCAGGAATCTACTCTCTGGAACCTAAAACTAATTTAAAAAAAACATCTTTCTAGGCATCCACTGTCCCTAACCGTGCAAGAAAATTTCAATTGACTTGTTGAAATATTGCAATCACCCTTATTCTAAAACGAAATTTAAATCAACTTTTGAGCAGTAACACCCTCACATTTTTCATAAAACAAACACATTGTTTTCAGGAATCTACTCTCTGGAACCTAAAACTAATTTTAAAAAAATATCTTTCTAGGCATCCACTGTCCCTAATCGTGCAAGAAAATTTCAATTGACTTGTTGAAGTATTGCAATCACCCTTACCCAAAAACGAAATTTAAATCAAATTTTTAGCAGTAACACACTCACATTTTTCATAAAACAAACACATTTTTTTTCAGGAATCTACTCTCTGGAACCTAAAACTAATTTTAAAAAAACATCTTTCTAGGCATCCACTGTCCCTAATCGTGCAAGAAAATTTCAATTGACTTGTTGAAATATTGCAATCACCCTTATCCAAATACGAAATTTAAATCAACTTTTTAGCAGTAACACTATCACATTTTTCATAAAACAAACACATTTTTTTCAGGAATCTACTCTCTGAAACCTAAAACTAATTTAAAAAAAAAACATCTTTCTAGGCATCCACTGTCCCTAATCTTGCAAGAAAATTTCAATTGACTTGTTGAAATATTGCAATCACCCTTATCCAAAAACAAAATTTAAATCAACTTTTTATCAGTAACACACTCACATTTTTCACAAAACAAACACATGTTTTTCAGGAATCTATTCCCTGAAACCTAAAACTATTTAAAAAAAACATCTTTCTAGGCATCCACTGTCCCTAATCGTGCAAGAAAATTTCAATTGACTTGTTGAAATGATGCATTCACGCCTATCCTGAAACTAAATTAAAATCAACTTTTTAGCAGTAACACACTCACATTTTTCATAAAACAAACCCATTTTTTTCAGGAATCTACTCTCTGAAACCTAAAACTAATTTAAAAAAACCATCTTTCTAGGCATCCACTGTCCCTTATCGTGCAAGAAAATTTCAATTAACTAGTTGAAATATTGCAATCACCCTTATCCAAAAACGAAATTTAAATAAACTTTTTAGCAGTAACACACTCACATTTTTCATAAAACAAACATATTCTTTTCAGGAATCAACTCTCTGGAACCTAAAACAAATATAAAAAAAACATCTTTCCATGCAACCACTCTCCCTAATCGTGCAAGAAAATTTCAATTAACTTGTTGAAATGATGCATTCACGCTTATCCTGAAACTAAATTTAAATCAACTTTTTTGCAGTAACACACTCACATTTTTCATGAAACAAATAATTTTTTTTTCAGGAATCCACTCTCTGGAACCTATAACGAATTTGTAAAAAACATCTTTCTAGGCATCCACTCTCCCTAATCTTGCAAGAAAATTTCAATTAACTTGTTGAAATATTGCAATCACCCTTATTCAAAAACGAAATTAAAATCAACTTTTTAGCATTAACACCCTCACATTTTTCATAAAACAAACACATTTTTTCAGGAATCTACTCTCTGGAACCTAAAACTAATTTTAAAAAAATATCTTTCTAGGCATCCACTGTCCCTAATCGTGCAAGAAAATTTCAATTGACTTGTTGAAGTATTGCAATCACCCTTACCCAAAAACGAAATTTAAATCAACTTTTTAGCAGTAACACACTCACATTTTTCATAAAACAAACACATTTTTTTCAGGAATCTACTCTCTGGAACCTAAAACTAATTTAAAAAAAATATCTTTCTAGGCATCCACTGTCCCTAATTGTGCAAGAAAATTTCAATTGACTTGTTGAAATATTGCAATCACCCTTATCCAAATACGAAATTTAAATCAACTTTTTAGCAGTAACACACTCACATTTTTCATAAAACAAACACATTTTTTTCAGGAATCTACTCTCTGAAACCTAAAACTAATTTAAAAAAAACATCTTTCTAGGCATCCACTCTCCGTAATCTTCCAAGAAAATTTCAATTAAATTATTGAAATATTGCAGTCACCCTTATCCAAAGACGATATTTAAATCAACTTTTTTGCAGTAACACACTCATATTTTTCATAAAACAAACCCATTTTTTTCAGGAATCTACTCTCTGAAACCTAAAACTAATTTTAAAAAAACCATCTTTCTAGGCATCCACTGTCCCTAATCGTGCAAGAAAATTTCAATTGACTTGTTGAAATATTGCAATCACCCTTATCCAAAAACGAAATTTAAATCAACTTTTTATCAGTAACACACTCACATTTTTTACAAAACAAACACATGTTTTTCAGGAATCTATTCTCTGGAACCTAAAACTAATTTAAAAAAAAATCTTTCTAGGCATCCACTGTCCCTAATCGTGCAAGAAAATTTCAATTGACTTGTTGAAATGATGCATTCACGCCTATCCTGAAACTAAATTAAAATCAACTTTTTAGCAGTAACACACTCACATTTTTCATAAAACAAACACATTTTTTTCAGGAATCTACTCTCTGGAACCTAAAACTAGTTTTAAATAAACTTCTTTCTAGGTATCCACTCTCCCTAATCTTGCAAGAAAATTTCAATTTACTTGTTGAAATGATGCATTCACGCCTATCCTGAAACTAAATTTAAATCAACTTTTTTACAGTAACACACTCACATTTTTCATAAAACGAACACACTTTTTTTCAGGAATCCACTCTATGAAACCTTCTACTAAGTTTTTTAAAAATGTCTTTCTAGGCATCCACTGTCCCTAATCTTGCAAGAAAATGTCAATTAACTTGTTGAAATAATGCATTCACGCCTATCCTGAAACTAAATTTAAATGAACTTTTTTGCAGTAACACACTCACATATTTCATAAAGCAAACACATTTTTTTCAGGAATCCACTCTCTGAAAGCTTCTACTCATTTTTTTAAAATTTCTTTCTAGGCATCCACTCTCCCTAATCTTGCAAGAAAATGTCAATTAACTTGTTGAAATGATGCATTCACGCCTATCCTGAAACTAAATTTAAATCAACCTTTTTGCAGTAACACACTCACATTTTTCATAAAACAAACCATTTTTTTTCAGGAATCCACTCTCTGGAACCTAAAACTAATTTTTAAGATACATCTATCTAGGCATCCACTCTCCCTAATCTTGCAAGAAATTTCAATTAACTTGTTGAAAAATTGCAATCACCCTTATCCAAAAACGAAATTTAAATCAACTTTTTTGCAGTAACACACTCACATTTTTCATTAAACAAACACAATTTTTTTTAGGAATCTACTCTCTGAAACCTAAAACTAGTTTTAAATAAACTTCTTTCTAGGCATCCGCTCTCCCTAATCTTGCAAGAAAATTTCAATTAACTTGTTGAAATGATGCATTCACGCCTATCCTGAAACTAAATTTAAATCAACTTTTTTGCAGTAACACACTCACATTTTTCATAAAGCGAAAATACTTTTTTTCAGGAACCCACTCTATGAAACCTTCTACTAAGTTTTTTAAAAATGTCTCTCTAGGCATCCACTCTCCCTAATCTTGCAAGACAATTTCAAATAACTTGTCGAAAAATTGCAATCAACCTTATCCAAACACGAAATTTCAAACAACTTTTTTGCAGTAACACACTCACATTTTTCATAAAACAAACCCATTTTTTTCAGGAATCACTTCTCTGGAACCTAAAATGAATTTTTAAAAAACATCATTCTAGGAATCCACTCTCCCTAATCGTGCAAGAACATTTCAATTAACTTGTTGAAATACTGCAATCACCCTTAATCTGAAACTAAATTTAAATCAACTTTTTTGCAGTAACACACACACATTTTTCATAAAATGAACAGATTTTTTTCAGGAATACACTCTCTGAAACCTAAAACTAATTTTAAATAAACTTCTTTCTAGGCATCCACTCTCCCTAATCTTGCAAGAAAATGTCAATTAACTTGTTGAAATAATGCATTCACGCCTATCCTGAAACTAAATTTAAATTAACTTTTTTGCAGTAACACACTTACATTTTTCATAAAACAAACGCATTTTTTTTCAGGAATCCACTCTCTGAAACCTACTACTCATTTTTTTTAAATTTCTTTCTAGGCATCCACTCTCCCTAATCTTGCAAGAAAATGTCAATTAACTTGTTGAAATAATGCATTCACGCCTATCCTGAAACTAAATTTAAATTAACTTTTTTGCAGTAACACACTCACATTTTTCATAAAACAAACAACTTTTTTTTTCAGGAATCCACTCTCTGGAACGTAAAACTAATTTTTAAAAAACATCTTTCTAGGCATCCACTCTCCCTAATCTTGCAAGAAAATTTCAATTAACTTGCTGAAATACTGCAATCACCCTTATCCAAAAACGAAATTAAATCAACTTTTTTGCAGTAACACACTCACATTTTTCATAAAACAAACACTTTTTTTCAGGAATCTACTCTCTGAAACCTAAAGCTAATTTTAAATAAACTTCTTTCTAGGCATCCACTCTCCCTAATCTTGCAAGAAAATGTCAATTAACTTGTTGAAATATTGTGATCACCCTTATCCAAAAACGAAATTTAAATCAACTTTTTTGCAGTAACACACTCACATTTTTCATAAAACAAACACATTTTTTTTCAGGAATCTACTCTCTGAAACCTAAAGCTAATTTTAAATAAACTTCTTTCTAGGCATCCACTCTCCCTAATCTCGCAAGAAAATGTCAATTAACTTGCTGAAATAATGCATTCACGCCTATCCTCAAACTAAATTTAAATCAACATTTTTGCAGTAACACACTCACATTTTTCATAAAATAAACACATTTTTATTCAGGAATCCACTCTCTGAATCCTTCTACTCATTGTTGAAAATATCTTTCTAGGCATCCACTCTCCCTAATCTTGCAAGAAAATTTCAATTACCTTGTTGAAATAATGCATTCACGCCTATCCTGAAACTAAATTTAAATCAACTATTTTACAGTAACACACTCACATTTTTCATAAAAAAACACATTTTTTTCATGAATCTACTCTCTGAAACCTAAAACTATTTTTAAATAAACTTCTTCTAGGCATCCACTCTCCCTAATCTTGCCAGAAAATGTCAATTAACTTTTTGAAATAATGCATTCACGCCTATCCTGAAACTAAATTTAAATCAACTTTTTTGCAGTAACACACTCACATTTTTCATAAAACAACATTTATTTTTTCAGGAATCCACTCTCTGGAACCTAAAACTAATTTTAAAAAAACATCTTTCTAGGCATCCACTCTCCCTAATCTTGCAGGAAAATTTCAATCAACTTGTTGAAATATTGCAATCACCCTTATCCAAAAACGAAATTTAAATCAACTTTTTTGCAGTAACACACTCACATTTTTCATTAAACAAACATTTTTTTTCAGGAATCTACTCTCTGAAACCTAAAACTAGTTTTAAATAAACTTCTTTCTAGGCATCCACTCTCCCTAATCTTGCAAGAAAATTTCAATTAACTTGTTGAAATGATGCATTCACGCCTATCCTGAAACGAAATTTAAATCAACTTTTTTGCAGTAACACACACACATTTTTCATAAAACAGACACATTTTTTTCAGGAATACACTCTCTGAAACCTTCTACTCGTTTTTTAAAAATTTCTTTCTAGGCATCCACTCTCCCTAATCTTGCAAGAAAATTTCAATTACCTTGTTGAAATGAGGCATTCACGCCTATCCTGAAACAAAATTTAAATCAACTTTTTTGCAGTAACACACTCACATTTTTCATAAAACACATTTTTTTCAGGAATCCACTCTCTGAAACCTTCTACTCATTTTTTTTTTATTTCTTTCAAGGCATCCACTCTCCCTAATCTTGCAAGAAAATTTCAATTAACTTGTTGAAATATTGCAATCACTCTTATCAAAAACGTAATTAAAAACAACTTTTTTGCAGTAACACACTCACATTTTTCATTAAAAAAAACCATTTTTTTCAGGAATCAACTCTCTGGAACCTAAAATGAATTTTTAAAAAACATTCTTCTAGGCATCCACTCTCTCTAATCGTGCGAGAACATTTCAATTAACTTGTTGAAATACTGCAATCACCCTTATCCTGAAACTAAATTTAAATCCACTTTTTTGCAGTAACACAATCACATTTTTCATAAAATGAACAGATTTTTTTCAGGAATACACTCTCTGAAACCTAAAACTAATTTTAAATAAACTTCTTTCTAGGCATCCGCTCTCCCTAATCTTGAAAGAAAATTTCAATTAACTTGTTGAAATGATGCATTCACGCCTATCCTGAAACTAAATTTAAATCAACTTTTTTGCAGTAACACACTCACATTTTTCATAAAGCGAAAATACTTTTTTTCAGGAACCCACTCTATGAAACCTTCTACTAAGTTTTTTAAAAATGTCTCTCTAGGCATCCACTCTCCCTAATCTTGCAAGAAAATGTCAAATAACTTGTCGAAAAATTGCAATCAACCTTATCCAAACACGAAATTTCAAACAACTTTTTTGCAGTAACACACTCACATTTTTCATAAAACAAACCCATTTTTTTCAGGAATCACTTCTCTGGAACCTAAAATAAATTTTTAAAAAACATCATCCTAGGAATCCACTCTCCCTAATCGTGCAAGAACATTTCAATTAACTTGTTGAAATACTGCAATCACCCTTAATCTGAAACTAAATTTAAATCAACTTTTTTGCAGTAACACACACACATTTTTCATAAAATGAACCGATTTTTTTCAGGAATACACTCTCTGAAACCTAAAACTAATTTTAAATAAACTTCTTTCTAGGCATCCACTCTCCCTAATCTTGCAAGAAAATGTCAATTAACTTGTTGAAATGATGCATTCACGCCTATCCTGAAACTAAATTTAAATCAACTTTTTTGCAGTAACACACTCACATTTTTCATAAAACAAACCATTTTTTTTCAGGAATCCACTCTCTGGAACCTAAAACTAATTTTTAAGATACATCTTTCTAGGCATCCACTCTCCCTAATCTTGCAAGAAATTTCAATTAACTTGTTGAAATATTGCAATCACCCTTATCCAAAAACGAAATTTAAATCAACTTTTTTGCAGTAACACACTCACATTTTTCATTAAACAAACACAATTTTTTTTAGGAATCTACTCTCTGAAACCTAAAACTAGTTTTAAATAAACTTCTTTCTAGGCATCCGCTCTCCCTAATCTTGCAAGAAAATTTCAATTAACTTGTTGAAATGATGCATTCACGCCTATCCTGAAACTAAATTTAAATCAACTTTTTTGCAGTAACACACTCACATTTTTCATAAAGCGAAAATACTTTTTTTCAGGAACCCACTCTATGAAACCTTCTACTAAGTTTTTTAAAAATGTCTCTCTAGGCATCCACTCTCCCTAATCTTGCAAGAAAATTTCAAATAACTTGTCGAAAAATTGCAATCAACCTTATCCAAACACGAAATTTAAAACAACTTTTTTGCAGTAACACACTCACATTTTTCATAAAACAAACCCATTTTTTTCAGGAATCACTTCTCTGGAACCTAAAATGAATTTTTAAAAAACATCATTCTAGGAATCCACTCTCCCTAATCGTGCAAGAACATTTCAATTAACTTGTTGAAATACTGCAATCACCCTTAATCTGAAACTAAATTTAAATCAACTTTTTTGCAGTAACACACACACATTTTTCATAAAATGAACCGATTTTTTTCAGGAATACACTCTCTGAAACCTAAAACTAATTTTAAATAAACTTCTTTCTAGGCATCCACTCTCCCTAATCTTGCAAGAAAATGTCAATTAACTTGTTGAAATAATGCATTCACGCCTATCCTAAAACTAAATTTAAATTAACTTTTTTGCAGTAACACACTCACATTTTTCATAAAACAAAAATATTTTTTTGCAGGAATCCACTCTCTGAAAAATTCTACTTGTTTTTTTAAAATTTCTTTCTAGGCATCCACTCTCCCTAATCTTGCAAGAAAATTTCAATTACCTTGTTGAAATGATGCATTCACGCCTATCCTGAAACAAAATTTAAATCAACTTTTTTGCAGTAACACACTCACATTTTTCATAAAACACATTTTTTTCAGGAATCCACTCTCTGAAACCTTCTACTCATTTTTTTTACATTTCTTTCAAGGCATCCACTCTCCCTAATCTTGCAAGAAAATGTCAATTAACTTGTTGAAATATTGCAATCACTCTTATCAAAAACGTAATTTAAAACAACTTTTTTGCAGTAACACACTCACATTTTTCATTAAAAAAACCCCATTTTTTTCAGGAATCAACTCTTTGGAACCTAAAATGAATTTTTAAAAAACATTCTTCTAGGCATCCACTCTCTCTAATCGTGCGAGAACATTTCAATTAACTTGTTGAAATACTGCAATCACCCTTATCCTGAAACTAAATTTAAATCAACTTTTTTGCAGTAACACAATCACATTTTTCATAAAATGAACAGATTTTTTTCAGGAATCAACTCTCTGAAACCTAAAACTAATTTTAAATAAACTTCTTTCTAGGCATCCACTCTCCCTGATCTTGCAAGAAAATGTCAATTAACTTGTTGAAATAATGCATTCACGCCTATCCTAAAACTAAATTTAAATTAACTTTTTTTGCAGTAACACACTCACATTTTTCATAAAACAAAAATATTTTTTTTCAGGAATCCACTCTCTGAAAAATTCTACTTGTTTTTTTTAAATTTCTTTCTAGGCATCCACTCTCCCTAATCTTGCAAGAAAATTTCAATTACCTTGTTGAAATGATGCATTCACGCCTATCCTGAAACAAAATTTAAATCAACTTTTTTGCAGTAACACACTCACATTTTTCATAAAACACATATTTTTCAGGAATCCACTCTCTGAAACCTTCTACTCATTTTTTTAAAATTTCTTTCAAGGCATCCACTCTCCCTAATCTTGCAAGAAAATTTCAATTAACTTGTTGAAATATTGCAATCACTCTTATCAAAAACGTAATTTAAAACAACTTTTTTGCAGTAACACACTCACATTTTTCATTAAAAAAAACCATTTTTTTCGAGAATCAACTCTCTGGAACCTAAAATGAATTTTTAAAAAACATACTTCTAGGCATCCACTCTCTCTAATCGTGCGAGAACATTTCAATTAACTTGTTGAAATACTGCAATCACCCTTATCCTGAAACTAAATTTAAATCAACTTTTTTGCAGTAACACAATCACATTTTTCATAAAACAAACCCATTTTTTTTTCAGGAATCAACTCTCTGGAACCTGAAATGAATTTTTAAAAAACATCTTTCTAGGCATCCACTCTCCCTAATCGTGCAAGAACATTTCAAGTAACTTGTTGAAATACTGCAATATCCCTTATCCTGAAACTAAATTTAAATCAACTTTTTTGCAGAAACACACACACATTTTTCATAAAATGAACAGTTTTTTTTTAGGAATACACTCTCTGAAACCTAAAACTAATTTTAAATAAACTTCTTTCTAGGCATCCACTCTCCCTAATCTTGCAAGAAAATGTCAATTAACTTGTTGAAATGATGCATTCACGCCTATCCTGAAACTAAATTTAAATCAACTTTTTTGCAGTAACACACTCACATTTTTCATAAAACAAACACATTTTTTTCAGGAATCCACTCTCTGAAACCTTCTACTCATTTTTTTTAAATTTCTTTCTAGGCATCCTCTCTCCCTAATCTTGCAAGAAAATTTCAATTAACTTGTTGAAATGATGCATTCACGCCTATCCTGAAACTAAATTTAAATCAACTTTTTTGCAGTAACACACTCACATTTTTCATAAAACAAACAATTTATTTTTCAGGAATCCACTCTCTGGAACCTAAAACTAATTTTTAAAATACATCTTTCTAGGCATCCACTCTCCCTAATCTTGCAAGAAAATTTCAATTAACTCGTTGAAAAATTGCAATCACCCTCATCCAAAAACGAAATTTAAATCAACTTTTTTTGCAGTAACACACTCACATTTTTCATAAAACAAACACATTTTTTTTCAGGAATCTACTCTCTGAAACCTAAAACTAGTTTTAAATAAACTTCTTTCTAGGCATCTACTCTCCCTAATCTTGCAAGAAAATTTCAATTAACTTGTTGAAATGATGCATTCACGCCTATCCTGAAACTAAATTGAAATCAACTTTTTGGCAGTAACACACTCACATTTTTCATAAAACAGACCCATTTTTTTTTCAGGAATCAACTCTCTGGAACCTAAAATGAATTTTTAAAAAACATCTTTCTAGGCATCCACTCTCCCTAATCGTGCAAGAACATTTCAATTAACTTGTTGAAATACTGCAATCACCCTTATCCTGAAACTAAATTTAAATCAACTTTTTGGCAGTAACACACTCACATTTTTCATAAAACAAAATCTTTTTTTTCAGGAATCCACTCTCTGGAATCTAAAACTAATTTTTAAAAAACATCTTTCTAGGCATCCACTCTCCCTAATCTTGCAGGAAAATTTCAATCAACTTGTTGAAATATTGCAATCACCCTTATCCAAAAACGAAATTTAAATCAACTTTTTTGCAGTAACACACTCACATTTTTCATTAAACAAACACATTTTTTTCAGGAATCTACTCTCTGAAACCTAAAACTAGTTTTAAATAAACTTCTTTCTAGTTATCTACTCTCCCTAATCATGCAAGAAAATTTAAATTAACTTGTTGAAATGATGCATTCACGCCTATCCTGAAACTAAATTTAAATCAACTTTTTGGCAGTAACACACTCACATTTTTCATAAAACAGACCCATGTTTTTTTCAGGAATCAACTCTCTGGAACCTAAAATGAATTTTTAAAAAACATCTTTCTAGGCATCCACTCTCCCTAATTGTGCAAGAACATTTCAATTAACTTGTTGAAATACTGCAATCACCCTTATCCTGAAACTAAATTTAAATCAACTTTTTTGCAGAAACACACACACATTTTTCATAAAATGAACAGATTTTTTTTAGGAATACACTCTCTGAAACCTAAAACTAATTTTAAATAAACTTCTTTCTAGGCATCCACTCTCCCTAATCTTGCAAGAAAATGTCAATTAACTTGTTGAAATGATGCATTCACGCCTATCCTGAAACGAAATTTAAATCAACTTTTTTGCAGTAACACACTCACATTTTTCATAAAACAAACACATTTTTTTCAGGAATCCACTCTCTGAAACCATCTACTCATTTTTTTAAAATTTCTTTCTAGGCATCCACTCTCCCTAATCTTGCAAGAAAATTTCAATTAACTTGTTGAAATGATGCATTCACGCCTATCCTGAAACTAAATTTAAATCAACTTTTTTGCTGTAACACACTCACATTTTTCATAAAACAAACAATTCTTTTTTCAGGAATCCACTCTCTGGAACCTAAAACTAATTTTTAAAATACATCTTTCTAGGCATCCACTCTCCCTAATCTTGCAAGAAAATTTCAATTAACTTGTTGAAAAATAGCAATCACCCTTATCCAAAAACGAAATTTAAATCAACTTTTTTTGCAGTAACACACTCACATTTTTCATAAAACAAGCACATTTTTTTTCAGGAATCTACTCTCTGAAACCTAAAACTAGTTTTAAATAAACTTCTTTCTAGGTATCCACTCTCCCTAATCTTGCAAGAAAATTTCAATTTACTTGTTGAAATGATGCATTCACGTCTATCCTGAAACTAAATTTAAATCAACTTTTTTGCAGTAACACACTCACATTTTTCATAAAACGAACACACTTTTTTTCAGGAATCCACTCTATGAAACCGTCTACTAAGTTTTTTAAAAATGTCTTTCTAGGCATCCACTCTCCCTAATCTTGCAAGAAAATGTCAATTAACTTGTTGAAATAATGCATTCACGCCTATCCTGAAACTAAATTTAAATGAACTTTTTTGCAGTAACACACTCACATTTTTCATAAAGCAAACACATTTTTTTCAGGAATCCACTCTCTGAAAGCTGCTACTCATTTTTTTAAATTTCTTTCTAGGCATCCACTCTCCCTAATCTTGCAAGAAAATGTCAATTAACTTGTTGAAATGATGCATTCACGCCTATCCTGAAACTAAATTTAAATCAACTTTTTTGCAGTAACACACTCACATTTTTCATAAAGCGAACACACTTTTTTCAGGAACCCACTTTATGAAACCTTCTACTAAGTTTTTTAAAAATGTCTCTCTAAGCATCCACTCTCCATAATCTTGCAAGAAAATTTCAATTAACTTGTCGAAAAATTGCAATCAACCTTATCCAAACACGAAATTTAAAACAACTTTTTTGCAGTAACACACTCACATTTTTCATAAAACAAACCCATTTTTTTTTCAGGAATCACTTCTCTGGAACCTAAAATGAATTTTTAAAAAACATCATTCTAGGCATCCACTCTCCTTAATCGTGCAAGAACATTTCAATTAACTTGTTGAAATGATGCATTCACGCCTATCCTGAAACTAAATTTAAATCAACTTTTTTGCTGTAACACACTCACATTTTTCATAAAACAAACAATTCTTTTTTCAGGAATCCACTCTCTGGAACCTAAAACTAATTTTTAAAATACATCTTTCTAGGCATCCACTCTCCCTAATCTTGCAAGAAAATTTCAATTAACTTGTTGGAAATAGCAATCACCCTTATCCAAAAACGAAATTTAAATCAACTTTTTTTGCAGTAACACACTCACATTTTTCATAAAACAAGCAAATTTTTTTTCAGGAATCTACTCTCTGAAACCTAAAACTAGTTTTAAATAAACTTCTTTCTAGGTATCCACTCTCCCTAATCTTGCAAGAAAATTTCAATTTACTTGTTGAAATGATGCATTCACGTCTATCCTGAAACTAAATTTAAATCAACTTTTTTGCAGTAACACACACACATTTTTCATAAAATGAACAGATTTTTTTCAGGAATACACTCTCTGAAACCTAAAACTAATTTTAAATAAACTTCCTTCTAGGCATCCACTCTCCCTAATCTTGCAAGAAAATGTCAATTAACTTGTTGAAATAATGCATTCACGCCTATCCTGAAACTAAATTTAAATAAACTTTTTTGCAGTAACACACTTACATTTTTCATAAAACAAACACATTTTTTTTCAGGAATCCACTCTCTGAAACCTACTACTCATTTTTTTTAAATTTCTTTCTAGGCATCCACTCTCCCTAATCTTGCAAGAAAATGTCAATTAACTTGTCGAAATAATGCATTCACGCCTATCCTGAAACTAAATTTAAATTAACTTTTTTGCAGTAACACACTCACATTTTTCATAAAACAAACAACTTTTTTTTTCAGGAATCCACTCTCTGGAACGTAAAACTAATTTTTAAAAAACATCTTTCTAGGCATCCACTCTCCCTAATCTTGCAAGAAAATTTCAATTAACTTGCTGAAATACTGCAATCACCCTTATCCAAAAACAAAATTAAATCAACTTTTTTGCAGTAACACACTCACATTTTTCATAAAACAAACACTTTTTTTTCAGGAATCTACTCTCTGAAACCTAAAGCTAATTTTAAATAAACTTCTTTCTAGGCATCCACTCTCCCTAATCTTGCAAGAAAATTTCAATTAACTTGCTGAAATACTGCAATCACCCTTATCTAAAAACGAAATTAAATCAACTTTTTTGCAGTAACACACTCACATTTTTCATAAAACAAACACTTTTTTTTCAGGAATCTACTCTCTGAAACCTAAAGCTAATTTTAAATAAACTTCTTTCTAGGCATCCACTCTCCCTAATCTTGCAAGAAAATTTCAATTACCTTGTTGAAATGATGCATTCACGCCTATCCTGAAACAAAATTTAAATCAACTTTTTTGCAGTAACACACTCACATTTTTCATTAAAAAAACCCATTTTTTTCAGGAATCAACTCTCTGGAACCTAAAATGAATTTTTAAAAAACATTCTTCTAGGCATCCACTCTCTCTAATCGTGCGAGAACATTTCAATTAACTTGTTGAAATACTGCAATCACCCTTATCCTGAAACTAAATTTAAATCAACTTTTTTGCAGTAACACAATCACATTTTTCATAAAACAAACCGATTTTTTTTCAGGAATCAACTCTATGGAACCTGAAATGAATTTTTAAAAAATATCTTTCTAGGCATCCACTCTCCCTAATCGTGCAAGAACATTTCAATTAACTTGTTGAAATGATGCATTCACGCCTATCCTGAAACTAAATTTAAATCAACTTTTTTGCAGTAACACACTTACATTTTTCATAAAACAAACACATTTTTTTCAGGAATCCACTCTCTGAAATCTTCTACTCATTTTTTTTAAATTTCTTTCTAGGCATCCTCTCTCCCTAATCTTGCAAGAAAATTTCAATTAACTTGTTGAAATGATGCATTCACGCCTATCCTGAAACTAAATTTAAATCAACTTTTTTGCAGTAACACACTCACATTTTTCATAAAACAAACAACTTTTTTTTTCAGGAATCCACTCTCTGGAACGTAAAACTAATTTTTAAAAAACATCTTTCTAGGCATCCACTCTCCCTAATCTTGCAAGAAAATTTCAATTAACTTGCTGAAATACTGCAATCACCCTTATCCAAAAACGAAATTAAATCAACTTTTTTGCAGTAACACACTCACATTTTTCATAAAACAAACACTTTTTTTTCAGGAATCTACTCTCTGAAACCTAAAGCTAATTTTAAATAAACTTCTTTCTAGGCATCCACTCTCCCTAATCTTGCAAGAAAATGTCAATTAACTTGTTGAAATATTGTGATCACCCTTATCCAAAAACGAAATTTAAATCAACTTTTTTGCAGTAACACACTCACATTTTTCATAAAACAAACACATTTTTTTTCAGGAATCTACTCTCTGAAACCTAAAGCTAATTTTAAATAAACTTCTTTCTAGGCATCCACTCTCCCTAATCTTGCAAGAAAATGTCAATTAACTTGCTGAAATAATGCATTCACGCCTATCCTCAAACTAAATTTAAATCAACATTTTTGCAGTAACACACTCACATTTTTCATAAAATAAACACATTTTTATTCAGGAATCCACTCTCTGAATCCTTCTACTCATTTTTGAAAATATCTTTCTAGGCATCCACTCTCCCTAATCTTGCAAGAAAATTTCAATTACCTTGTTGAAATAATGCATTCACGCCTATCCTGAAACTAAATTTAAATCAACTATTTTACAGTAACACACTCACATTTTTCATAAAACAAACACATTTTTTCATGAATCTACTCTCTGAAACCTAAAACTATTTTTAAATAAACTTCTTTCTAGGCATCCACTCTCCCTAATCTTGCCAGAAAAGGTCAATTTACTTTTTGAAATAATGCATTCACGCCTATCCTGAAACTAAATTTAAATCAACTTTTTTGCAGTAACACACTCACATTTTTCATAAACCAAACACATTTTTTTTCAGGAATCCACTCTCTGAAACCTGCTACTCATGTTTTTTTTTAAATTTCTTTCAAGGCATCCTCTCTCCCTAATCTTGCAAGAAAATTTCAATTAAATTGTTGAAATGATGTATTCACGCCTATCCTGAAACTAAATTTAAATCAACTTTTTGGCAGTAACACACTCTCATTTTTCATAAAACAAAATCTTTTTTTTCAGGAATCCACTCTCTGGAACCTAAAACTAATTTTTAAAAAACATCTTTCTAGGCATCCACTCTCCCTAATCTTGCAGCAAAATTTCAATCACCTTGTTGAAATATTGCAATCACCCTTATCCAAAAAATGAAATTTAAATCAACTTTTTTGCAGTAACACACTCACATTTTTCATTAAACAAACATTTTTTTTCAGGAATCTACTCTCTGAAACCTAAAACTAGTTTTAAATAAACTTCTTTCTAGGCATCCACTCTCCCTAATCTTGCAAGAAAATTTCAATTAACTTGTTGAAATGAGAATTCACGCCTATCCTGAAACGAAATTTAAATCAACTTTTTTGCAGTAACACACACACATTTTTCATAAAACAGACACATTTTTTTCAGGAATACACTCTCTGAAACCTTCTACTCGTTTTTTTTAAATTTCTTTCTAGGCATCCACTCTCCCTAATCTTGCAAGAAAATTTCAATTACCTTGTTGAAATGATGCATTCAGGCATATCCTGAAACAAAATTTAAATCAACTTTTTTGCAGTAACACACTCACATTTTTCATAAAACACATTTTTTTCAGGAATCCACTCTCTGAAACCTTCTACTCATTTTTTTTAAATTTCTTTCAAGGCATCCACTCTCCCTAATCTTGCAAGAAAATTTCAATTAACTTGTTGAAATATTGCAATCACTCTTATCAAAAACGTAATTTAAAACAACTTTTTTGCAGTAACACACTCACATTTTTCATAAAACAAAAATATTTTTTTTCAGGAATCCACTCTCTGAAAAATTCTACTTGTTTTTTTAAAATTTCTTTCTAGGCATCCACTCTCCCTAATCTTGCAAGAAAATTTCAATTACCTTGTTGAAATGATGCATTCACGCCTATCCTGAAACAAAATTTAAATCAACTTTTTTGCAGTAACACACTCACATTTTTCATAAAACACATTTTTTTCAGGAATCCACTCTCTGAAACCTTCTACTCATTTTTTTTAAATTTCTTTCAAGGCATCCACTCTCCCTAATCTTGCAAGAAAATTTCAATTAACTTGTTGAAATATTGCAATCACTCTTATCAAAAACGTAATTTAAAACAACTTTTTTGCAGTAACACACTCACATTTTTAATTAAAAAAACCCATTTTTTTCAGGAATCAACTCTCTGGAACCTAAAATGAATTTTTAAAAAACATTCTTCTAGACATCCACTCTCTCTAATCGTGCGAGAACATTTCAATTAACTTGTTGAAATACTGCAATCACCCTTATCCTGAAACTAAATTTAAATCAACTTTTTTGCAGTAACACAATCACATTTTTCATAAAACAAACCCATTTTTTTTCAGGAATCAACTCTCTGGAACCTGAAATGAATTTTTAAAAAACATCTTTCTAGGCATCCACTCTCCCTAATCGTGCAAGAACATTTCAATTAACTTGTTGAAATACTGCAATCACCCTTATCCTGAAACTAAATTTAAATCAACTTTTTTGCAGAAACACACACACATTTTTCATAAAATGAACAGATTTTTTTTAGGAATACACTCTCTGAAACCTAAAACTAATTTTAAATAAACTTCTTTCTAGGCATCCACTCTCCCTAATCTTGCAAGAAAATGTCAAATAACTTGTTGAAATGATGCATTCACGCCTATCCTGAAACGAAATTTAAATCAACTTTTTTGCAGTAACAAACTCACATTTCTCATAAAACAAACACATTTTTTTCAGGAATCCACTCTCTGAAACCTTCTACTCATTTTTTTAAATTTCTTTCTAGGCATCCTCTCTCCCTAATCTTGCAAGAAAATTTCAATTAACTTGTTGAAATGATGCATTCACGCCTATCCTGAAACTAAATTTAAATCAACTTTTTTGCAGTAACACACTCACATTTTTCATAAAACAAACAATTTATTTTTTCAGGAATCCACTCTCTGGAACCTAAAACTAATTTTTAAAATACATCTTTCTAGGCATCCACTCTCCCTAATCTTGCAAGAAAATTTCAATTAACTTGTTGAAAAATTGCAATCACCCTCATCCAAAAACGAAGTTTAAATCAACTTTTTTTGCAGTAACACACTCACATTATTCATAAAACAAACACATTTTTTTTCAGGAATCTACTCTCTGAAACCTAAAACTAGTTTTAAATAAACTTCTTTCTAGGCATCTACTCTCCCTAATCTTGCAAGAAAATTTCAATTAACTTGTTGAAATGATGCATTCACGCCTATCCTGAAACTAAATTTAAATCAACTTTTTGGCAGTAACACACTCACATTTTTCATAAAACAAAATCTTTTTTTTCAGGAATCCACTCTCTGGAATCTAAAACTAATTTTTAAAAAACATCTTTCTAGGCATCCACTCTCCCTAATCTTGCAGGAAAATTTCAATCAACTTGTTGAAATATTGCAATCACCCTTATCCAAAAACGAAATTTAAATCAACTTTTTTGCAGTAACACACTCACATTTTTCATTAAACAAACACATTTTTTTTCAGGAATCTACTCTCTGAAACCTAAAACTAGTTTTAAATAAACTTCTTTCTAGTTATCTACTCTCCCTAATCTTGCAAGAAAATTTCAATTAACTTGTTGAAATGATGCATTCACGCCTATCCTGAAAATAAATTTAAATCAACTTTTTGGCAGTAACACACTCACATTTTTCATAAAACAGACCCATTTTTTTTCAGGAATCAACTCTCTGGAACCTAAAATGAATTTTTAAAAAACATCTTTCTAGGCATCCACTCTCCCTAATCGTGCAAGAACATTTCAATTAACTTGTTGAAATACTGCAATCACCCTTATCCTGAAACTAAATTTAAATCAACTTTTTTGCAGAAACACACACACATTTTTCATAAAATGAACAGATTTTTTTTTAGGAATACACTCTCTGAAACCTAAAACTAATTTTAAATAAACTTCTTTTTAGGCATCCACTCTCCCTAATCTTGCAAGAAAATGTCAATTAACTTGTTGAAATGATGCATTCACGCCTATCCTGAAACGAAATTTAAATCAACTTTTTTGCAGTCACACACTCACCTTTTTCATAAAACAAACACATTTTTTTCAGGAATCCACTCTCTGAAACCTTCTACACATTTTTTTAAATTTCTTTCTAGGCATCCTCTCTCCCTAATCTTGCAAGACAATTTCAATTAACTTGTTGAAATGATGCATTCACGCCTATCCTGAAACTAAATTTAAATCAACTTTTTTGCAGTAACACACTCACATTTTTCATAAAACAAACAATTTTTTTCAGGAATCCACTCTCTGGAACCTAAAACTAATTTTTAAAATACATCTTTCTAGGCATCCACTCTCCCTAATCTTGCAAGAAAATTTCAATTAACTCGTTGAAAAATTTGCAATCACCCTCATCCAAAAACGAAATTTAAATCAACTTTTTTTGCAGTAACACACTCACATTTTTCATAAAACAAACACATTTTTTTTCAGGAATCTACTCTCTGAAACCTAAAACTAGTTTTAAATAAACTTCTTTCTAGGCATCTACTCTCCCTAATCTTGCAAGAAAATTTCAATTAACTTGTTGAAATGATGCATTCACGCCTATCCTGAAACTAAATTTAAATCAACTTTTTGACAGTAACACACTCACATTTTTCATAAAACAAAATCTTTTTTTTCAGGAATCCACTCTCTGGAATCTAAAACTAATTTTTAAAAAACATCTTTCTAGGCATCCACTCTCCCTAATCTTGCAGGAAAATTTCAATCAACTTGTTGAAATATTACAATCACCCTTATCCAAAAACGAAATTTAAATCAACTTTTTTGCAGTAACACACTCACATTTTTCATTAAACAAACACATTTTTTTTCCGGAATCTACTCTCTGAAACCTAAAACTAGTTTTAAATAAACTTCTTTCTAGTTATCTACTCTCCCTAATCTTGCAAGAAAATTTCAATTAACTTGTTGAAATGATGCAATCACGCCTATCCTGAAACTAAATTTAAATCAACTTTTTGACAGTAACACACTCACATTTTTCATAAAACAAAATCTTTTTTTTCAGGAATCAACTCTCTGTAACCTAAAATGAATTTTTAAAAAACATCTTTCTAGGCATCCACTCTCCCTAATCGTGCAAGAACATTTCAATTAACTTGTTGAAATACTGCAATCACCCTTATCCTTAAACTAAATTTAAATCAACTTTTTTGCAGTAACACAATCACATTTTTCATAAAACAAACCCATTTTTTTTTCAGGAATCAACTCTCTGGAACCTGAAATGAATTTTTAAAAAACATCTTTCTAGGCATCCACTCTCCCTAATCGTGCAAGAACATTTCAAGTAACTTGTTGAAATACTGCAATATCCCTTATCCTGAAACTAAATTTAAATCAACTTTTTTGCAGAAACACACACACATTTTTCATAAAATGAACAGATTTTTTTTAGGAATACACTCTCTGAAACCTAAAACTAATTTTAAATAAACTTCTTTCTAGGCATCCACTCTCCCTAATCTTGCAAGAAAATGTCAATTAACTTGTTGAAATGATGCATTCACGCCTATCCTGAAACGAAATTTAAATCAACTTTTTTGCAGTAACACACTCACATTTTTCATAAAACAAACACATTTTTTTCAGGAATCCACTCTCTGAAACCTTCTACTCATTTTTTTTAAATTTCTTTCTAGGCATCCTCTCTCCCTAATCTTGCAAGAAAATTTCAATTAACTTGTTGAAATGATGCATTCACGCCTATCCTGAAACTAAATTTAAATCAACTTTTTTGCAGTAACACACTCACATTTTTCATAAAACAAACAATTTATTTTTCAGGAATCCACTCTCTGGAACCTAAAACTAATTTTTAAAATACATCTTTCTAGGCATCCACTCTCCCTAATCTTGCAAGAAAATTTCAATTAACTCGTTGAAAAATTGCAATCACCCTCATCCAAAAACGAAATTTAAATCAACTTTTTTTGCAGTAACACACTCACATTTTTCATAAAACAAACACATTTTTTTTCAGGAATCTACTCTCTGAAACCTAAAACTAGTTTTAAATAAACTTCTTTCTAGGCATCTACTCTCCCTAATCTTGCAAGAAAATTTCAATTAACTTGTTGAAATGATGCATTCACGCCTATCCTGAAACTAAATTTAAATCAACTTTTTGGCAGTAACACACTCACATTTTTCATAAAACAAAATCTTTTTTTTCAGGAATCCACTCTCTGGAATCTAAAACTAATTTTTAAAAAACATCTTTCTAGGCATCCACTCTCCCTAATCTTGCAGGAAAATTTCAATCAACTTGTTGAAATATTGCAATCACCCTTATCCAAAAACGAAATTTAAATCAACTTTTTTGCAGTAACACACTCACATTTTTCATTAAACAAACACATTTTTTTTCAGGAATCTACTCTCTGAAACCTAAAACTAGTTTTAAATAAACTTCTTTCTAGTTATCTACTCTCCCTAATCTTGCAAGAAAATTTCAATTAACTTGTTGAAATGATGCATTCACGCCTATCCTGAAACTAAATTTAAATCAACTTTTTGGCAGTAACACACTCACATTTTTCATAAAACAGACCCATTTTTTTTCAGGAATCAACTCTCTGGAACCTAAAATGAATTTTTAAAAAACATCTTTCTAGGCATCCACTCTCCCTAATCGTGCAAGAACATTTCAATTAACTTGTTGAAATACTGCAATCACCCTTATCCTGAAACTAAATTTAAATCAACTTTTTTGCAGAAACACACACACATTTTTCATAAAATGAACAGATTTTTTTTTAGGAATACACTCTCTGAAACCTAAAACTAATTTTAAATAAACTTCTTTTTAGGCATCCACTCTCCCTAATCTTGCAAGAAAATGTCAATTAACTTGTTGAAATGATGCATTCACGCCTATCCTGAAACGAAATTTAAATCAACTTTTTTGCAGTCACACACTCACCTTTTTCATAAAACAAACACATTTTTTTCAGGAATCCACTCTCTGAAACCTTCTACACATTTTTTTTAAATTTCTTTCTAGGCATCCTCTCTCCCTAATCTAGCAAGACAATTTCAATTAACTTGTTGAAATGATGCATTCACGCCTATCCTGAAACTAAATTTAAATCAACTTTTTTGCAGTAACACACTCACATTTTTCATAAAACAAACAATTTTTTTCAGGAATCCACTCTCTGGAACCTAAAACTAATTTTTAAAATACATCTTTCTAGGCATCCACTCTCCCTAATCTTGCAAGAAAATTTCAATTAACTCGTTGAAAAATTTGCAATCACCCTCATCCAAAAACGAAATTTAAATCAACTTTTTTTGCAGTAACACACTCACATTTTTCATAAAACAAACACATTTTTTTTCAGGAATCTACTCTCTGAAACCTAAAACTAGTTTTAAATAAACTTCTTTCTAGGCATCTACTCTCCCTAATCTTGCAAGAAAATTTCAATTAACTTGTTGAAATGATGCATTCACGCCTATCCTGAAACTAAATTTAAATCAACTTTTTGACAGTAACACACTCACATTTTTCATAAAACAAAATCTTTTTTTTCAGGAATCCACTCTCTGGAATCTAAAACTAATTTTTAAAAAACATCTTTCTAGGCATCCACTCTCCCTAATCTTGCAGGAAAATTTCAATCAACTTGTTGAAATATTACAATCACCCTTATCCAAAAACGAAATTTAAATCAACTTTTTTGCAGTAACACACTCACATTTTTCATTAAACAAACACATTTTTTTTCCGGAATCTACTCTCTGAAACCTAAAACTAGTTTTAAATAAACTTCTTTCTAGTTATCTACTCTCCCTAATCTTGCAAGAAAATTTCAATTAACTTGTTGAAATGATGCAATCACGCCTATCCTGAAACTAAATTTAAATCAACTTTTTGGCAGTAACACACTCACATTTTTCATAAAACAGACCCATTTTTTTTCAGGAATCAACTCTCTGTAACCTAAAATGAATTTTTAAAAAACATCTTTCTAGGCATCCACTCTCCCTAATCGTGCAAGAACATTTCAATTAACTTGTTGAAATACTGCAATCACCCTTATCCTTAAACTAAATTTAAATCAACTTTTTTTGCAGTAACACACTCACATTTTTCATAAAAAAAACCCATTTTTTTCAGGAATCAACTCTCTGGAACCTAAAATGAATTTTTAAAAAACATTCTTCTAGGCATCCACTCTCTCTAATCGTGCGAGAACATTTCAATTAACTTGTTGAAATACTGCAATCACCCTTATCCTGAAACTAAATTTAAATCAACTTTTTTGCAGTAACACAATCACATTTTTCATAAAATGAACAGATTTTTTTCAGGAATCAACTCTCTGAAACCTAAAACTAATTTTAAATAAACTTCTTTCTAGGCATCCACTCTCCCTGATCTTGCAAGAAAATGTCAATTAACTTGTTGAAATAATGCATTCACGCCTATCCTAAAACTAAATTTAAATTAACTTTTTTTGCAGTAACACACTCACATTTTTCATAAAACAAAAATATTTTTTTTCAGGAATCCACTCTCTGAAAAATTCTACTTGTTTTTTTAAAATTTCTTTCTAGGCATCCACTCTCCCTAATCTTGCAAGAAAATTTCAATTACCTTGTTGAAATGATGCATTCACGCCTATCCTGAAACAAAATTTAAATCAACTTTTTTGCAGTAACACACTCACATTTTTCATAAAACACATATTTTTCAGGAATCCACTCTCTGAAACCTTCTACTCATTTTTTTAAAATTTCTTTCAAGGCATCCACTCTCCCTAATCTTGCAAGAAAATTTCAATTAACTTGTTGAAATATTGCAATCACTCTTATCAAAAACGTAATTTAAAACAACTTTTTTGCAGTAACACACTCACATTTTTCATAAAAAAAAACCATTTTTTTCGAGAATCAACTCTCTGGAACCTAAAATGAATTTTTAAAAAACATACTTCTAGGCATCCACTCTCTCTAATCGTGCGAGAACATTTCAATTAACTTGTTGAAATACTGCAATCACCCTTATCCTGAAACTAAATTTAAATCAACTTTTTTGCAGTAACACAATCACATTTTTCATAAAACAAACCCATTTTTTTTTCAGGAATCAACTCTCTGGAACCTGAAATGAATTTTTAAAAAACATCTTTCTAGGCATCCACTCTCCCTAATCGTGCAAGAACATTTCAAGTAACTTGTTGAAATACTGCAATATCCCTTATCCTGAAACTAAATTTAAATCAACTTTTTTGCAGAAACACACACACATTTTTCATAAAATGAACAGATTTTTTTTAGGAATACACTCTCTGAAACCTAAAACTAATTTTAAATAAACTTCTTTCTAGGCATCCACTCTCCCTAATCTTGCAAGAAAATGTCAATTAACTTGTTGAAATGATGCATTCACGCCTATCCTGAAACGAAATTTAAATCAACTTTTTTGCAGTAACACACTCACATTTTTCATAAAACAAACACATTTTTTTCAGGAATCCACTCTCTGAAACCTTCTACTCATTTTTTTAAAATTTCTTTCTAGGCATCCTCTCTCCCTAATCTTGCAAGAAAATTTCAATTAACTTGTTGAAATGATGCATTCACGCCTATCCTGAAACTAAATTTAAATCAACTTTTTTGCAGTAACACACTCACATTTTTCATAAAACAAACAATTTATTTTTCAGGAATCCACTCTCTGGAACCTAAAACTAATTTTTAAAATACATCTTTCTAGGCATCCACTCTCCCTAATCTTGCAAGGAAATTTCAATTAACTCGTTGAAAAATTGCAATCACCCTCATCCAAAAACGAAATTTAAATCAACTTTTTTTGCAGTAACACACTCACATTTTTCATAAAACAAACACATTTTTTTTCAGGAATCTACTCTCTGAAACCTAAAACTAGTTTTAAATAAACTTCTTTCTAGGCATCTACTCTCCCTAATCTTGCAAGAAAATTTCAATTAACTTGTTGAAATGATGCATTCACGCCTATCCTGAAACTAAATTGAAATCAACTTTTTGGCAGTAACACACTCACATTTTTCATAAAACAGACCCATTTTTTTTCAGGAATCAACTCTCTGGAACCTAAAATGAATTTTTAAAAAACATCTTTCTAGGCATCCACTCTCCCTAATCGTGCAAGAAAATTTCAATTAACTTGTTGAAATACTGCAATCACCCTTATCCTGAAACTAAATTTAAATCAACTTTTTGGCAGTAACACACTCACATTTTTCATAAAACAAAATCTTTTTTTTCAGGAATCCACTCTCTGGAATCTAAAACTAATTTTTAAAAAACATCTTTCTAGGCATCCACTCTCCCTAATCTTGCAGGAAAATTTCAATCAACTTGTTGAAATATTGCAATCACCCTTATCCAAAAACGAAATTTAAATCAACTTTTTTGCAGTAACACACTCACATTTTTCATTAAACAAACACATTTTTTTCAGGAATCTACTCTCTGAAACCTAAAACTAGTTTTAAATAAACCTCTTTCTAGTTATCTACTCTCCCTAATCATGCAAGAAAATTTAAATTAACTTGTTGAAATGATGCATTCACGCCTATCCTGAAACTAAATTTAAATCAACTTTTTGGCAGTAACACACTCACATTTTTCATAAAACAGACCCATGTTTTTTTCAGGAATCAACTCTCTGGAACCTAAAATTAATGTTTAAAAAACATCTTTCTAGGCATCCACTCTCCCTAATTGTGCAAGAACATTTCAATTAACTTGTTGAAATACTGCAATCACCCTTATCCTGAAACTAAATTTAAATCAACTTTTTTGCAGAAACACACACACATTTTTCATAAAATGAACAGATTTTTTTTAGGAATACACTCTCTGAAACCTAAAACTAATTTTAAATAAACTTCTTTCTAGGCATCCACTCTCCCTAATCTTGCAAGAAAATGTCAATTAACTTGTTGAAATGATGCATTCACGCCTATCCTGAAACGAAATTTAAATCAACTTTTTTGCAGTAACACACTCACATTTTTCATAAAACAAACACATTTTTTTCAGGAATCCACTCTCTGAAACCATCTACTCATTTTTTTTAAATTTCTTTCTAGGCATCCACTCTCCCTAATCTTGCAAGAAAATTTCAATTAACTTGTTGAAATGATGCATTCACGCCTATCCTGAAACTAAATTTAAATCAACTTTTTTGCTGTAACACACTCACATTTTTCATAAAACAAACAATTCTTTTTTCAGGAATCCACTCTCTGGAACCTAAAACTAATTTTTAAAATACATCTTTCTAGGCATCCACTCTCCCTAATCTTGCAAGAAAATTTCAATTAACTTGTTGAAAAATAGCAATCACCCTTATCCAAAAACGAAATTTAAATCAACTTTTTTTGCAGTAACACACTCACATTTTTCATAAAACAAGCACATTTTTTTTCAGGAATCTACTCTCTGAAACCTAAAACTAGTTTTAAATAAACTTCTTTCTAGGTATCCACTCTCCCTAATCTTGCAAGAAAATTTCAATTTACTTGTTGAAATGATGCATTCACGTCTATCCTGAAACTAAATTTAAATCAACTTTTTTGCAGTAACACACTCACATTTTTCATAAAACGAACACACTTTTTTTCAGGAATCCACTCTATGAAACCGTCTACTAAGTTTTTTAAAAATGTCTTTCTAGGCATCCACTCTCCCTAATCTTGCAAGAAAATGTCAATTAACTTGTTGAAATAATGCATTCACGCCTATCCTGAAACTAAATTTAAATGAACTTTTTTGCAGTAACACACTCACATTTTTCATAAAGCAAACACATTTTTTTCAGGAATCCACTCTCTGAAAGCTGCTACTCATTTTTTTAAATTTCTTTCTAGGCATCCACTCTCCCTAATCTTGCAAGAAAATGTCAATTAACTTGTTGAAATGATGCATTCACGCCTATCCTGAAACTAAATTTAAATCAACTTTTTTGCAGTAACACACTCACATTTTTCATAAAGCGAACACACTTTTTTCAGGAACCCACTTTATGAAACCTTCTACTAAGTTTTTTAAAAATGTCTCTCTAAGCATCCACTCTCCATAATCTTGCAAGAAAATTTCAATTAACTTGTCGAAAAATTGCAATCAACCTTATCCAAACACGAAATTTAAAACAACTTTTTTGCAGTAACACACTCACATTTTTCATAAAACAAACCCATTTTTTTTTCAGGAATCACTTCTCTGGAACCTAAAATGAATTTTTAAAAAACATCATTCTAGGCATCCACTCTCCCTAATCGTGCAAGAACATTTCAATTAACTTGTTGAAATGATGCATTCACGCCTATCCTGAAACTAAATTTAAATCAACTTTTTTGCTGTAACACACTCACATTTTTCATAAAACAAACAATTCTTTTTTCAGGAATCCACTCTCTGGAACCTAAAACTAATTTTTAAAATACATCTTTCTAGGCATCCACTCTCCCTAATCTTGCAAGAAAATTTCAATTAACTTGTTGGAAATAGCAATCACCCTTATCCAAAAACGAAATTTAAATCAACTTTTTTTGCAGTAACACACTCACATTTTTCATAAAACAAGCACATTTTTTTTCAGGAATCTACTCTCTGAAACCTAAAACTAGTTTTAAATAAACTTCTTTCTAGGTATCCACTCTCCCTAATCTTGCAAGAAAATTTCAATTTACTTGTTGAAATGATGCATTCACGTCTATCCTGAAACTAAATTTAAATCAACTTTTTTGCAGTAACACACACACATTTTTCATAAAATGAACAGATTTTTTTCAGGAATACACTCTCTGAAACCTAAAACTAATTTTAAATAAACTTCCTTCTAGGCATCCACTCTCCCTAATCTTGCAAGAAAATGTCAATTAACTTGTTGAAATAATGCATTCACGCCTATCCTGAAACTAAATTTAAATAAACTTTTTTGCAGTAACACACTTACATTTTTCATAAAACAAACACATTTTTTTTCAGGAATCCACTCTCTGAAACCTACTACTCATTTTTTTTAAATTTCTTTCTAGGCATCCACTCTCCCTAATCTTGCAAGAAAATGTCAATTAACTTGTCGAAATAATGCATTCACGCCTATCCTGAAACTAAATTTAAATTAACTTTTTTGCAGTAACACACTCACATTTTTCATAAAACAAACAACTTTTTTTTTCAGGAATCCACTCTCTGGAACGTAAAACTAATTTTTAAAAAACATCTTTCTAGGCATCCACTCTCCCTAATCTTGCAAGAAAATTTCAATTAACTTGCTGAAATACTGCAATCACCCTTATCCAAAAACAAAATTAAATCAACTTTTTTGCAGTAACACACTCACATTTTTCATAAAACAAACACTTTTTTTCAGGAATCTACTCTCTGAAACCTAAAGCTAATTTTAAATAAACTTCTTTCTAGGCATCCACTCTTCCTAATCTTGCAAGAAAATTTCAATTAACTTGCTGAAATACTGCAATCACCCTTATCCAAAAACGAAATTAAATCAACTTTTTTGCAGTAACACACTCACATTTTTCATAAAACAAACACTTTTTTTTCAGGAATCTACTCTCTGAAACCTAAAGCTAATTTTAAATAAACTTCTTTCTAGGCATCCACTCTCCCTAATCTTGCAAGAAAATTTCAATTACCTTGTTGAAATGATGCATTCACGCCTATCCTGAAACAAAATTTAAATCAACTTTTTTGCAGTAACACACTCACATTTTTCATAAAACACATTTTTTTCAGGAATCCACTCTCTGAAACCTTCTACTCATTTTTTTTAAATTTCTTTCAAGGCATCCACTCTCCCTAATCTTGCAAGAAAATTTCAATTAACTTGTTGAAATATTGCAATCACTCTTATCAAAAACGTAATTTAAAACAACTTTTTTGCAGTAACACACTCACATTTTTCATTAAAAAAACCCATTTTTTTCAGGAATCAACTCTCTGGAACCTAAAATGAATTTTTAAAAAACATTCTTCTAGGCATCCACTCTCTCTAATCGTGCGAGAACATTTCAATTAACTTGTTGAAATACTGCAATCACCCTTATCCTGAAACTAAATTTAAATCAACTTTTTTGCAGTAACACAATCACATTTTTCATAAAACAAACCCATTTTTTTTCAGGAATCAACTCTCTGGAACCTGAAATGAATTTTTTAAAAATATCTTTCTAGGCATCCACTCTCCCTAATCGTGCAAGAACATTTCAATTAACTTGTTGAAATACTGCAATCACCCTTATCCTGAAACTAAATTTAAATCAACTTTTTTGCAGAAACACGCACACATTTTTCATAAAATGAACAGATTTTTTTCAGGAATCCACTCTCTGAAATCTTCTACTCATTTTTTTTAAATTTCTTTCTAGGCATCCTCTCTCCCTAATCTTGCAAGAAAATTTCAATTAACTTGTTGAAATGATGCATTCACGCCTATCCTGAAACTAAATTTAAATCAACTTTTTTGCAGTAACACACTTACATTTTTCATAAAACAAACACATTTTTTTCAGGAATCCACTCTCTGAAATCTTCTACTCATTTTTTTTAAATTTCTTTCTAGGCATCCTCTCTCCCTAATCTTGCAAGAAAATTTCAATTAACTTGTTGAAATGATGCATTCACGCCTATCCTGAAACTAAATTTAAATCAACTTTTTTGCAGTAACACACTCACATTTTTCATAAAACAAACAACTTTTTTTTTCAGGAATCCACTCTCTGGAACGTAAAACTAATTTTTAAAAAACATCTTTCTAGGCATCCACTCTCCCTAATCTTGCAAGAAAATTTCTATTAACTTGCTGAAATACTGCAATCACCCTTATCCAAAAACGAAATTAAATCAACTTTTTTGCAGTAACACACTCACATTTTTCATAAAACAAACACTTTTTTTTCAGGAATCTACTCTCTGAAACCTAAAGCTAATTTTAAATAAACTTCTTTCTAGGCATCCACTCTCCCTAATCTTGCAAGAAAATGTCAATTAACTTGTTGAAATATTGTGATCACCCTTATCCAAAAACGAAATTTAAATCAACTTTTTTGCAGTAACACACTCACATTTTTCATAAAACAAACACATTTTTTTTCAGGAATCTACTCTCTGAAACCTAAAGCTAATTTTAAATAAACTTCTTTCTAGGCATCCACTCTCCCTAATCTTGCAAGAAAATGTCAATTAACTTGCTGAAATAATGCATTCACGCCTATCCTCAAACTAAATTTAAATCAACATTTTTGCAGTAACACACTCACATTTTTCATAAAATAAACACATTTTTATTCAGGAATCCACTCTCTGAATCCTTCTACTCATTTTTGAAAATATCTTTCTAGGCATCCACTCTCCCTAATCTTGCAAGAAAATTTCAATTACCTTGTTGAAATAATGCATTCACGCCTATCCTGAAACTAAATTTAAATCAACTATTTTACAGTAACACACTCACATTTTTCATAAAACAAACACATTTTTTCATGAATCTACTCTCTGAAACCTAAAACTATTTTTAAATAAACTTCTTTCTAGGCATCCACTCTCCCTAATCTTGCCAGAAAAGGTCAATTAACTTTTTGAAATAATGCATTCACGCCTATCCTGAAACTAAATTTAAATCAACTTTTTTGCAGTAACACACTCACATTTTTCATAAACCAAACACATTTTTTTTCAGGAATCCACTCTCTGAAACCTGCTACTCATGTTTTTTTTTTAATTTCTTTCAAGGCATCCTCTCTCCCTAATCTTGCAAGAAAATTTCAATTAAATTGTTGAAATGATGTATTCACGCCTATCCTGAAACTAAATTTAAATCAACTTTTTGGCAGTAACACACTCACATTTTTCATAAAACAAAATCTTTTTTTTCAGGAATCCACTCTCTGGAACCTAAAACTAGTTTTAAATAAACTTCTTTCTAGGCATCCACTCTCCCTAATCTTGCAAGAAAATTTCAATTAACTTGTTGAAATGAGCATTCACGCCTATCCTGAAACGAAATTTAAATCAACTTTTTTGCAGTAACACACACACATTTTTCATAAAACAGACACATTTTTTTCAGGAATACACTCTCTGAAACCTTCTACTCGTTTTTTTTAAATTTCTTTCTAGGCATCCACTCTCCCTAATCTTGCAAGAAAATTTCAATTACCTTGTTGAAATGATGCATTCAGGCATATCCTGAAACAAAATTTAAATCAACTTTTTTGCAGTAACACACTCACATTTTTCATAAAACACATTTTTTTCAGGAATCCACTCTCTGAAACCTTCTACTCATTTTTTTTTAATTTCTTTCAAGGCATCCACTCTCCCTAATCTTGCAAGAAAATTTCAATTAACTTGTTGAAATATTGCAATCACTCTTATCAAAAACGTAATTTAAAACAACTTTTTTGCAGTAACACACTCACATTTTTCATTAAAAAAACCCATTTTTTTCAGGAATCAACTCTCTGGAACCTAAAATGAATTTTTAAAAAACATTCTTCTAGGCATCCACTCTCTCTAATCGTGCAAGAACATTTCAATTAACTTGTTGAAATACTGCAATCACCCTTATCCTGAAACTAAATTTAAATCAACTTTTTTGCAGTAACACAATCACATTTTTCATAAAATGAACAGATTTTTTCCAGGAATACACTCTCTGAAACCTAAAACTAATTTTAAATAAACTTCTTTCTAGGCATCCACTCTCCCTGATCTTGCAAGAAAATGTCAATTAACTTGTTGAAATAATGCATTCACGCCTATCCTAAAACTAAATTTAAATTAACTTTTTTGCAGTAACACACTCACATTTTTCATAAAACAAAAATATTTTTTTTCAGGAATCCACTCTCTGAAAAATTCTACTTGTTTTTTTAAAATTTCTTTCTAGGCATCCACTCTCCCTAATCTTGCAAGAAAATTTCAATTACCTTGTTGAAATGATGCATTCACGCCTATCCTGAAACAAAATTTAAATCAACTTTTTTGCAGTAACACACTCACATTTTTCATAAAACACATTTTTTTCAGGAATCCACTCTCTGAAACCTTCTACTCATTTTTTTTAAATTTCTTTCAAGGCATCCACTCTCCCTAATCTTGCAAGAAAATTTCAATTAACTTGTTGAAATATTGCAATCACTCTTATCAAAAACGTAATTTAAAACAACTTTTTTGCAGTAACACACTCACATTTTTAATTAAAAAAACCCATTTTTTTCAGGAATCAACTCTCTGGAACCTAAAATGAATTTTTAAAAAACATTCTTCTAGACATCCACTCTCTCTAATCGTGCGAGAACATTTCAATTAACTTGTTGAAATACTGCAATCACCCTTATCCTGAAACTAAATTTAAATCAACTTTTTTGCAGTAACACAATCACATTTTTCATAAAACAAACCCATTTTTTTTCAGGAATCAACTCTCTGGAACCTGAAATGAATTTTTAAAAAACATCTTTCTAGGCATCCACTCTCCCTAATCGTGCAAGAACATTTCAATTAACTTGTTGAAATACTGCAATCACCCTTATCCTGAAACTAAATTTAAATCAACTTTTTTGCAGAAACACACACACATTTTTCATAAAATGAACAGATTTTTTTTAGGAATACACTCTCTGAAACCTAAAACTAATTTTAAATAAACTTCTTTCTAGGCATCCACTCTCCCTAATCTTGCAAGAAAATGTCAATTAACTTGTTGAAATGATGCATTCACGCCTATCCTGAAACGAAATTTAAATCAACTTTTTTGCAGTAACAAACTCACATTTCTCATAAAACAAACACATTTTTTTCAGGAATCCACTCTCTGAAACCTTCTACTCATTTTTTTTAAATTTCTTTCTAGGCATCCTCTCTCCCTAATCTTGCAAGAAAATTTCAATTAACTTGTTGAAATGATGCATTCACGCCTATCCTGAAACTAAATTTAAATCAACTTTTTTGCAGTAACACACTCACATTTTTCATAAAACAAACAATTTATTTTTTCAGGAATCCACTCTCTGGAACCTAAAACTAATTTTTAAAATACATCTTTCTAGGCATCCACTCTCCCTAATCTTGCAAGAAAATTTCAATTAACTTGTTGAAAAATTGCAATCACCCTCATCCAAAAACGAAATTTAAATCAACTTTTTTTGCAGTAACACACTCACATTATTCATAAAACAAACACATTTTTTTTCAGGAATCTACTCTCTGAAACCTAAAACTAGTTTTAAATAAACTTCTTTCTAGGCATCTACTCTCCCTAATCTTGCAAGAAAATTTCAATTAACTTGTTGAAATGATGCATTCACGCCTATCCTGAAACTAAATTTAAATCAACTTTTTGGCAGTAACACACTCACATTTTTCATAAAACAAAATCTTTTTTTTCAGGAATCCACTCTCTGGAATCTAAAACTAATTTTTAAAAAACATCTTTCTAGGCATCCACTCTCCCTAATCTTGCAGGAAAATTTCAATCAACTTGTTGAAATATTGCAATCACCCTTATCCAAAAACGAAATTTAAATCAACTTTTTTGCAGTAACACACTCACATTTTTCATTAAACAAACACATTTTTTTTCAGGAATCTACTCTCTGAAACCTAAAACTAGTTTTAAATAAACTTCTTTCTAGGCATCCACTCTCCCTAATCTTGCCAGAAAAGGTCAATTAACTTTTTGAAATAATGCATTCACGCCTATCCTGAAACTAAATTTAAATCAACTTTTTTGCAGTAACACACTCACATTTTTCATAAACCAAACACATTTTTTTTCAGGAATCCACTCTCTGAAACCTGCTACTCATGTTTTTTTTTTAATTTCTTTCAAGGCATCCTCTCTCCCTAATCTTGCAAGAAAATTTCAATTAAATTGTTGAAATGATGTATTCACGCCTATCCTGAAACTAAATTTAAATCAACTTTTTGGCAGTAACACACTCACATTTTTCATAAAACAAAATCTTTTTTTTCAGGAATCCACTCTCTGGAACCTAAAACTAGTTTTAAATAAACTTCTTTCTAGGCATCCACTCTCCCTAATCTTGCAAGAAAATTTCAATTAACTTGTTGAAATGAGCATTCACGCCTATCCTGAAACGAAATTTAAATCAACTTTTTTGCAGTAACACACACACATTTTTCATAAAACAGACACATTTTTTTCAGGAATACACTCTCTGAAACCTTCTACTCGTTTTTTTTAAATTTCTTTCTAGGCATCCACTCTCCCTAATCTTGCAAGAAAATTTCAATTACCTTGTTGAAATGATGCATTCAGGCATATCCTGAAACAAAATTTAAATCAACTTTTTTGCAGTAACACACTCACATTTTTCATAAAACACATTTTTTTCAGGAATCCACTCTCTGAAACCTTCTACTCATTTTTTTTTAATTTCTTTCAAGGCATCCACTCTCCCTAATCTTGCAAGAAAATTTCAATTAACTTGTTGAAATATTGCAATCACTCTTATCAAAAACGTAATTTAAAACAACTTTTTTGCAGTAACACACTCACATTTTTCATTAAAAAAACCCATTTTTTTCAGGAATCAACTCTCTGGAACCTAAAATGAATTTTTAAAAAACATTCTTCTAGGCATCCACTCTCTCTAATCGTGCAAGAACATTTCAATTAACTTGTTGAAATACTGCAATCACCCTTATCCTGAAACTAAATTTAAATCAACTTTTTTGCAGTAACACAATCACATTTTTCATAAAATGAACAGATTTTTTCCAGGAATACACTCTCTGAAACCTAAAACTAATTTTAAATAAACTTCTTTCTAGGCATCCACTCTCCCTGATCTTGCAAGAAAATGTCAATTAACTTGTTGAAATAATGCATTCACGCCTATCCTAAAACTAAATTTAAATTAACTTTTTTGCAGTAACACACTCACATTTTTCATAAAACAAAAATATTTTTTTTCAGGAATCCACTCTCTGAAAAATTCTACTTGTTTTTTTAAAATTTCTTTCTAGGCATCCACTCTCCCTAATCTTGCAAGAAAATTTCAATTACCTTGTTGAAATGATGCATTCACGCCTATCCTGAAACAAAATTTAAATCAACTTTTTTGCAGTAACACACTCACATTTTTCATAAAACACATTTTTTTCAGGAATCCACTCTCTGAAACCTTCTACTCATTTTTTTTAAATTTCTTTCAAGGCATCCACTCTCCCTAATCTTGCAAGAAAATTTCAATTAACTTGTTGAAATATTGCAATCACTCTTATCAAAAACGTAATTTAAAACAACTTTTTTGCAGTAACACACTCACATTTTTAATTAAAAAAACCCATTTTTTTCAGGAATCAACTCTCTGGAACCTAAAATGAATTTTTAAAAAACATTCTTCTAGACATCCACTCTCTCTAATCGTGCGAGAACATTTCAATTAACTTGTTGAAATACTGCAATCACCCTTATCCTGAAACTAAATTTAAATCAACTTTTTTGCAGTAACACAATCACATTTTTCATAAAACAAACCCATTTTTTTTCAGGAATCAACTCTCTGGAACCTGAAATGAATTTTTAAAAAACATCTTTCTAGGCATCCACTCTCCCTAATCGTGCAAGAACATTTCAATTAACTTGTTGAAATACTGCAATCACCCTTATCCTGAAACTAAATTTAAATCAACTTTTTTGCAGAAACACACACACATTTTTCATAAAATGAACAGATTTTTTTTAGGAATACACTCTCTGAAACCTAAAACTAATTTTAAATAAACTTCTTTCTAGGCATCCACTCTCCCTAATCTTGCAAGAAAATGTCAATTAACTTGTTGAAATGATGCATTCACGCCTATCCTGAAACGAAATTTAAATCAACTTTTTTGCAGTAACAAACTCACATTTCTCATAAAACAAACACATTTTTTTCAGGAATCCACTCTCTGAAACCTTCTACTCATTTTTTTTAAATTTCTTTCTAGGCATCCTCTCTCCCTAATCTTGCAAGAAAATTTCAATTAACTTGTTGAAATGATGCATTCACGCCTATCCTGAAACTAAATTTAAATCAACTTTTTTGCAGTAACACACTCACATTTTTCATAAAACAAACAATTTATTTTTTCAGGAATCCACTCTCTGGAACCTAAAACTAATTTTTAAAATACATCTTTCTAGGCATCCACTCTCCCTAATCTTGCAAGAAAATTTCAATTAACTTGTTGAAAAATTGCAATCACCCTCATCCAAAAACGAAATTTAAATCAACTTTTTTTGCAGTAACACACTCACATTATTCATAAAACAAACACATTTTTTTTCAGGAATCTACTCTCTGAAACCTAAAACTAGTTTTAAATAAACTTCTTTCTAGGCATCTACTCTCCCTAATCTTGCAAGAAAATTTCAATTAACTTGTTGAAATGATGCATTCACGCCTATCCTGAAACTAAATTTAAATCAACTTTTTGGCAGTAACACACTCACATTTTTCATAAAACAAAATCTTTTTTTTCAGGAATCCACTCTCTGGAATCTAAAACTAATTTTTAAAAAACATCTTTCTAGGCATCCACTCTCCCTAATCTTGCAGGAAAATTTCAATCAACTTGTTGAAATATTGCAATCACCCTTATCCAAAAACGAAATTTAAATCAACTTTTTTGCAGTAACACACTCACATTTTTCATTAAACAAACACATTTTTTTTCAGGAATCTACTCTCTGAAACCTAAAACTAGTTTTAAATAAACTTCTTTCTAGTTATCTACTCCCCCTAATCTTGCAAGAAAATTTCAATTAACTTGTTGAAATGATGCATTCACGCCTATCCTGAAACTAAATTTAAATCAACTTTTTGGCAGTAACACACTCACATTTTTCATAAAACAGACCCATTTTTTTTCAGGAATCAACTCTCTGGAACCTAAAATGAATTTTTAAAAAACATCTTTCTAGGCATCCACTCTCCCTAATCGTGCAAGAACATTTCAATTAACTTGTTGAAATACTGCAATCACCCTTATCCTGAAACTAAATTTAAATCAACTTTTTTGCAGAAACACACACACATTTTTCATAAAATGAACAGATTTTTTTTTAGGAATACACTCTCTGAAACCTAAAACTAATTTTAAATAAACTTCTTTTTAGGCATCCACTCTCCCTAATCTTGCAAGAAAATGTCAATTAACTTGTTGAAATGATGCATTCACGCCTATCCTGAAACGAAATTTAAATCAACTTTTTTGCAGTCACACACTCACCTTTTTCATAAAACAAACACATTTTTTTCAGGAATCCACTCTCTGAAACCTTCTACACATTTTTTTTAAATTTCTTTCTAGGCATCCTCTCTCCCTAATCTTGCAAGACAATTTCAATTAACTTGTTGAAATGATGCATTCACGCCTATCCTGAAACTAAATTTAAATCAACTTTTTTGCAGTAACACACTCACATTTTTCATAAAACAAACAATTTTTTTCAGGAATCCACTCTCTGGAACCTAAAACTAATTTTTAAAATACATCTTTCTAGGCATCCACTCTCCCTAATCTTGCAAGAAAATTTCAATTAACTCGTTGAAAAATTTGCAATCACCCTCATCCAAAAACGAAATTTAAATCAACTTTTTTTGCAGTAACACACTCACATTTTTCATAAAACAAACACATTTTTTTTCAGGAATCTACTCTCTGAAACCTAAAACTAGTTTTAAATAAACTTCTTTCTAGGCATCTACTCTCCCTAATCTTGCAAGAAAATTTCAATTAACTTGTTGAAATGATGCATTCACGCCTATCCTGAAACTAAATTTAAATCAACTTTTTGACAGTAACACACTCACATTTTTCATAAAACAAAATCTTTTTTTTCAGGAATCCACTCTCTGGAATCTAAAACTAATTTTTAAAAAACATCTTTCTAGGCATCCACTCTCCCTAATCTTGCAGGAAAATTTCAATCAACTTGTTGAAATATTACAATCACCCTTATCCAAAAACGAAATTTAAATCAACTTTTTTGCAGTAACACACTCACATTTTTCATTAAACAAACACATTTTTTTTCCGGAATCTACTCTCTGAAACCTAAAACTAGTTTTAAATAAACTTCTTTCTAGTTATCTACTCTCCCTAATCTTGCAAGAAAATTTCAATTAACTTGTTGAAATGATGCAATCACGCCTATCCTGAAACTAAATTTAAATCAACTTTTTGGCAGTAACACACTCACATTTTTCATAAAACAGACCCATTTTTTTTCAGGAATCAACTCTCTGTAACCTAAAATGAATTTTTAAAAAACATCTTTCTAGGCATCCACTCTCCCTAATCGTGCAAGAACATTTCAATTAACTTGTTGAAATACTGCAATCACCCTTATCCTGAAACTAAATTTAAATCAACTTTTTTGCAGAAACACACACACATTTTTCATAAAATGAACAGATTTTTTTTTGGAATACACTCTCTGAAACCTAAAACTAATTTTAAATAAACTTCTTTCTAGGCATCCACTCTCCCTAATCTTGCAAGAAAATGTCAATTAACTTGTTGAAATGATGCATTCACGCCTATCCTGAAACGAAATTTAAATCAACTTTTTTGCAGTAACACACTCACATTTTTCATAAAACAAACAAATTTTTTTCAGGAATCCACTCTCTGAAACCTTCTACTCATTTTTTTAAAATTTCTTTCTAGGCATCCACTCTCCCTAATCTTGCAAGAAAATTTCAATTAACTTGTTGAAATGATGCATTCACGCCTATCCTGAAACTAAATTTAAATCAACTTTTTTGCTGTAACACACTCACATTTTTCATAAAACAAACAATTTTTTTCAGGAATCCACTCTCTGGAACCTAAAACTAATTTTTAAAATACATCTTTCTAGGCATCCACTCTCCCTAATCTTGCAAGAAAATTTCAATTAACTTGTTGAAAAATAGCAATCACCCTTATCCAAAAACAAAATTTAAATCAACTTTTTTTGCAGTAACACACTCACATTTTTCATAAAACAAGCAAATTGTTTTTCAGGAATCTACTCTCTGAAACCTAAAACTAGTTTTAAATAAACTTCTTTCTAGGTATCCACTCTCCCTAATCTTGCAAGAAAATTTCAATTTACTTGTTGAAATGATGCATTCACGTCTATCCTGAAACTAAATTTAAATCAACTTTTTTGCAGTAACACACTCACATTTTTCATAAAACGAACACACTTTTTTTCAGGAATCCACTCTATGAAACCTTCTACTAAGTTTTTTAAAAATGTCTTTCTAGGCATCCACTCTCCCTAATCTTGCAAGAAAATGTCAATTAACTTGTTGAAATAATGCATTCACGCCTATCCTGAAACTAAATTTAAATGAACTTTTTTGCAGTAACACACTCACATTTTTCATAAAGCAAACACATTTTTTTCAGGAATCCACTCTCTGAAAGCTTCTACTCATTTTTTTTAAATTTCTTTCTAGGCATCCACTCTCCCTAATCTTGCAAGAAAATGTCAATTAACTTGTTGAAATGATGCATTCACGCCTATCCTGAAACTAAATTTAAATCAACTTTTTTTGCAGTAACACACTCACATTTTTCATAAAGCGAACACACTTTTTTCAGGAACCCACTTTATGAAACCTTCTACTAAGTTTTTTAAAAATGTCTCTCTAAGCATCCACTCTCCATAATCTTGCAAGAAAATTTCAATTAACTTGTCGAGAAATTGCAATCAACCTTATCCAAACACGAAATTTAAAACAACTTTTTTGCAGTAACACACTCACATTTTTCATAAAACAAACCCATTTTTTTTAGGAATCACTTCTCTGGAACCTAAAATGATTTTTTAAAAAACATCATTCTAGGCATCCACTCTCCCTAATCGTGCAAGAACATTTCAATTAACTTGTTGAAATACTGCAATCACCCTTATCCTGAAACTAAATTTAAATCAACTTTTTTGCAGTAACACACACACATTTTTCATAAAATGAACAGATTTTTTTCAGGAATACACTCTCTGAAACCTAAAACTAATTTTAAATAAACTTCTTTCTAGGCATCCACTCTCCCTAATCTTGCAAGAAAATGTCAATTAACTTGTTGAAATAATGCATTCACGCCTATCCTGAAACTAAATTTAAATTAACTTTTTTGCAGTAACACACTTACATTTTTCATAAAACAAACACATTTTTTTCAGGAATCCACTCTCTGAAACCTACTACTCATTTTTTTAAAATTTCTTTCTAGGCATCCACTCTCCCTAATCTTGCAAGAAAATTTCAATTGTCTTGCTGAAATACTGCAATCACCCTTATCCAAAAACGAAATTAAATCAACTTTTTTGCAGTAACACACTCACATTTTTCATAAAACAAACACTTTTTTTTCAGGAATCTACTCTCTGAAACCTAAAGCTAATTTTAAATAAAGTTCTTTCTAGGCATCCACTCTCCCTAATCTTGCAAGAAAATTTCAATTACCTTGTTGAAATGATGCATTCACGCCTATCCTGAAACAAAATTTAAATCAACTTTTTTGCAGTAACACACTCACATTTTTCATAAAAAACATTTTTATCAGGAATCCACTCTCTGAAACCTTCTACTCATTTTTTTTAAATTTCTTTCAAGGCATCAACTCTCCCTAATCTTGCAAGAAAATTTCAATTAACTTGTTGAAATATTGCAATCACTCTTATCAAAAACGTAATTTAAAACAACTTTTTTTGCAGTAACACACTCACATTTTTCATTTAAAAAAAACCATTTTTTTCAGGAATCAACTCTCTGGAACCTAAAATGAATTTTTAAAAAACATTCTTCTAGGCATCCACTCTCTCTAATCGTGCGAGAACATTTCAAATAACTTGTTGAAATACTGCAATCACCCTTATCCTGAAACTAAATTTAAATCAACTTTTTTGCAGTAACACAATCACATTTTTCATAAAACAAACCCATTTTTTTTCAGGAATCAACTCTCTGGAACCTGAAATGAATTTTTAAAAAACATCTTTCTAGGCATCCACTCTCCCTAATCGTGCAAGAACATTTCAATTAACTTGTTGAAATACTGCAATCACCCTTATCCTGAAACTAAATTTAAATCAACTTTTTTGCAGAAACACACACACATTTTTCATAAAATGAACAGATTTTTTTTTAGGAATACACTCTCTGAAACCTAAAACTACTTTTAAATAAACTTCTTTTTAGGCATCCACTCTCCCTAATCTTGCAAGAAAATGTCAATTAACTTGTTGAAATGATGCATTCACGCCTATCCTGAAACGAAATTTAAATCAACTTTTTTGCAGTCACACACTCACCTTTTTCATAAAACAAACACATTTTTTTCAGGAATCCACTCTCTGAAACCTTCTACACATTTTTTTTAAATTTCTTTCTAGGCATCCTCTCTCCCTAATCTTGCAAGACAATTTCAATTAACTTGTTGAAATGATGCATTCACGCCTATCCTGAAACTAAATTTAAATCAACTTTTTTGCAGTAACACACTCACATTTTTCATAAAACAAACAATTTTTTTCAGGAATCCACTCTCTGGAACCTAAAACTAATTTTTAAAATACATCTTTCTAGGCATCCACTCTCCCTAATCTTGCAAGAAAATTTCAATTAACTCGTTGAAAAATTTGCAATCACCCTCATCCAAAAACGAAATTTAAATCAACTTTTTTTGCAGTAACACACTCACATTTTTCATAAAACAAACACATTTTTTTTCAGGAATCTACTCTCTGAAACCTAAAACTAGTTTTAAATAAACTTCTTTCTAGGCATCTACTCTCCCTAATCTTGCAAGAAAATTTCAATTAACTTGTTGAAATGATGCATTCACGCCTATCCTGAAACTAAATTTAAATCAACTTTTTGACAGTAACACACTCACATTTTTCATAAAACAAAATCTTTTTTTTCAGGAATCCACTCTCTGGAATCTAAAACTAATTTTTAAAAAACATCTTTCTAGGCATCCACTCTCCCTAATCTTGCAGGAAAATTTCAATCAACTTGTTGAAATATTACAATCACCCTTATCCAAAAACGAAATTTAAATCAACTTTTTTGCAGTAACACACTCACATTTTTCATTAAACAAACACATTTTTTTTCCGGAATCTACTCTCTGAAACCTAAAACTAGTTTTAAATAAACTTCTTTCTAGTTATCTACTCTCCCTAATCTTGCAAGAAAATTTCAATTAACTTGTTGAAATGATGCAATCACGCCTATCCTGAAACTAAATTTAAATCAACTTTTTGGCAGTAACACACTCACATTTTTCATAAAACAGACCCATTTTTTTTCAGGAATCAACTCTCTGTAACCTAAAATGAATTTTTAAAAAACATCTTTCTAGGCATCCACTCTCCCTAATCGTGCAAGAACATTTCAATTAACTTGTTGAAATACTGCAATCACCCTTATCCTGAAACTAAATTTAAATCAACTTTTTTGCAGAAACACACACACATTTTTCATAAAATGAACAGATTTTTTTTTGGAATACACTCTCTGAAACCTAAAACTAATTTTAAATAAACTTCTTTCTAGGCATCCACTCTCCCTAATCTTGCAAGAAAATGTCAATTAACTTGTTGAAATGATGCATTCACGCCTATCCTGAAACGAAATTTAAATCAACTTTTTTGCAGTAACACACTCACATTTTTCATAAAACAAACAAATTTTTTTCAGGAATCCACTCTCTGAAACCTTCTACTCATTTTTTTAAAATTTCTTTCTAGGCATCCACTCTCCCTAATCTTGCAAGAAAATTTCAATTAACTTGTTGAAATGATGCATTCACGCCTATCCTGAAACTAAATTTAAATCAACTTTTTTGCTGTAACACACTCACATTTTTCATAAAACAAACAATTTTTTTCAGGAATCCACTCTCTGGAACCTAAAACTAATTTTTAAAATACATCTTTCTAGGCATCCACTCTCCCTAATCTTGCAAGAAAATTTCAATTAACTTGTTGAAAAATAGCAATCACCCTTATCCAAAAACGAAATTTAAATCAACTTTTTTTGCAGTAACACACTCAAATTTTTCATAAAACAAGCACATTGTTTTTCAGGAATCTACTCTCTGAAACCTAAAACTAGTTTTAAATAAACTTCTTTCTAGGTATCCACTCTCCCTAATCTTGCAAGAAAATTTCAATTTACTTGTTGAAATGATGCATTCACGTCTATCCTGAAACTAAATTTAAATCAACTTTTTTGCAGTAACACACTCACATTTTTCATAAAACGAACACACTTTTTTTCAGGAATCCACTCTATGAAACCTTCTACTAAGTTTTTTAAAAATGTCTTTCTAGGCATCCACTCTCCCTAATCTTGCAAGAAAATGTCAATTAACTTGTTGAAATAATGCATTCACGCCTATCCTGAAACTAAATTTAAATGAACTTTTTTGCAGTAACACACTCACATTTTTCATAAAGCAAACACATTTTTTTCAGGAATCCACTCTCTGAAAGCTTCTACTCATTTTTTTTTAATTTCTTTCTAGGCATCCACTCTCCCTAATCTTGCAAGAAAATGTCAATTAACTTGTTGAAATGATGCATTCACGCCTATCCTGAAACTAAATTTAAATCAACTTTTTTTGCAGTAACACACTCACATTTTTCATAAAGCGAACACACTTTTTTCAGGAACCCACTTTATGAAACCTTCTACTAAGTTTTTTAAAAATGTCTCTCTAAGCATCCACTCTCCATAATCTTGCAAGAAAATTTCAATTAACTTGTCGAAAAATTGCAATCAACCTTATCCAAACAAGAAATTTAAAACAACTTTTTTGCAGTAACAAACTCACATTTTTCATAAAACAAACCCATTTTTTTTAGGAATCACTTCTCTGGAACCTAAAATGATTTTTTAAAAAACATCATTCTAGGCATCCACTCTCCCTAATCGTGCAAGAACATTTCAATTAACTTGTTGAAATACTGCAATCACCCTTATCCTGAAACTAAATTTAAATCAACTTTTTTGCAGTAACACACACACATTTTTCATAAAATGAACAGATTTGTTTCAGGAATACACTCTCTGAAACCTAAAACTAATTTTAAATAAACTTCTTTCTAGGCATCCACTCTCCCTAATCTTGCAAGAAAATGTCAATTAACTTGTTGAAATAATGCATTCACGCCTATCCTGAAACTAAATTTAAATTAACTTTTTTGCAGTAACACACTTACATTTTTCATAAAACAAACACATTTTTTTCAGGAATCCACTCTCTGAAACCTACTACTCATTTTTTTTAAATTTCTTTCTAGGCATCCACTCTCCCTAATCTTGCAAGAAAATTTCAATTGTCTTGCTGAAATACTGCAATCACCCTTATCCAAAAACGAAATTAAATCAACTTTTTTGCAGTAACACACTCACATTTTTCATAAAACAAACACTTTTTTTCAGGAATCTACTCTCTGAAACCTAAAGCTAATTTTAAATAAACTTCTTTCTAGGCATCCACTCTCCCTAATCTTGCAAGAAAATTTCAATTACCTTGTTGAAATGATGCATTCACGCCTATCCTGAAACAAAATTTAAATCAACTTTTTTGCAGTAACACACTCACATTTTTCATAAAAAACATTTTTTTCAGGAATCCACTCTCTGAAACCTTCTACTCATTTTTTTTCAAATTTCTTTCAAGGCATCAACTCTCCCTAATCTTGCAAGAAAATTTCAATTAACTTGTTGAAATATTGCAATCACTCTTATCAAAAACGTAATTTAAAACAACTTTTTTTGCAGTAACACACTCACATTTTTCATTTTAAAAAACCCATTTTTTTCAGGAATCAACTCTCTGGAACCTAAAATGAATTTTTAAAAAACATTCTTCTAGGCATCCACTCTCTCTAATCGTGTGAGAACATTTCAAATAACTTGTTGAAATACTGCAATCACCCTTATCCTGAAACTAAATTTAAATCAACTTTTTTGCAGTAACACAATCACATTTTTCATAAAACAAACCCATTTTTTTTTCAGGAATCAACTCTCTGGAACCTGAAATGAATTTTTAAAAAACATCTTTCTAGGCATCCACTCTCCCTAATCGTGCAAGAACATTTCAATTAACTTGTTGAAATACTGCAATCACCCTTATCCTGAAACTAAATTTAAATCAACTTTTTTGCAGAAACACACACACATTTTTTATAAAATGAATAGATTTTTTTTAGGAATACACTCTCTGAAACCTAAAACTAATTTTAAATAAACTTCTTTCTAGGCATCCATTCTCCCTAATCTTGCAAGAAAATGTCAATTAACTTGTTGAAATGATGCATTCACGCCTATCCTGAAACGAAATTTAAATCAACTTTTTTGCAGTAACACACTCACATTTTTCATAAAACAAACACATTTTTTTCAGGAATCCACTCTCTGAAACCTTCTACTCATTTTTTTTTAATTTCTTTCTAGGCATCCTCTCTCCCTAGTCTTGCAAGAAAATTTCAATTAACTTGTTGAAATGATACATTAACGCCTATCCTGAAACTAAATTTAAATCAACTTTTTTGCAGTAACACACTCACATTTTTCATAAAACAAACAATTTTTTTTTCAGGAATCCACTCTCTGGAACCTAAAACTAATTTTTAAAATACATCTTTCTAGGCATCCACTCTCCCTAATCTTGCAAGAAAATTTCAATTAACTTGTTGAAATGATGCATTCACGCCTATCCTGAAACTAAATTTAAATCAACTTTTTTGCAGTAACACACTCACATTTTTCATAAAACAGACACATTTTTTTCAGGAATCCACTCTCTGAAACCTTCTACTCATTTTTTTAAATTTCTTTCTAGGCATCCACTCTCCCTAATCTTGCAGGAAAATTTCAATCAACTTGTTGAAATATTGCAATCACCCTTATCCAAAAACGAAATTTAAATCAACTTTTTTGCAGTAACACACTCACATTTTTCATTAAACAAACACATTTTTTTTCAGGAATCTACTCTCTGAAACCTAAAACTAGTTTTAAATAAACTTCTTTCTAGTTATCTACTCTCCCTAATCTTGCAAGAAAATGTCAATTAACTTGTTGAAATGATGCATTCACGCCTATCCTGAAACTAAATTTAAATCAACTTTTTGGCAGTAACACACTCAAATTTTTCATAAAACAGACCCATTTTTTTTTCAGGAATCAACTCTCTGGAACCTAAAATGAATTTTTAAAAAACATCTTTCTAGGCATCCACTCTCCCTAATCGTGCAAGAACATTTCAATTAACTTGTTGAAATACTGCAATCACCCTTATCCTGAAACTAAATTTAAATCAACTTTTTTGCAGAAACACACACACATTTTTCATAAAATGAACAGATTTGTTTCAGGAATACACTCTCTGAAACCTAAAACTAATTTTAAATAAACTTCTTTCTAGGCATCCACTCTCCCTAATCTTGCAAGAAAATGTCAATTAACTTGTTGAAATAATGCATTCACGCCTATCCTGAAACTAAATTTAAATTAACTTTTTTGCAGTAACACACTTACATTTTTCATAAAACAAACACATTTTTTTCAGGAATCCACTCTCTGAAACCTACTACTCATTTTTTTTAAATTTCTTTCTAGGCATCCACTCTCCCTAATCTTGCAAGAAAATTTCAATTGTCTTGCTGAAATACTGCAATCACCCTTATCCAAAAACGAAATTAAATCAACTTTTTTGCAGTAACACACTCACATTTTTCATAAAACAAACACTTTTTTTCAGGAATCTACTCTCTGAAACCTAAAGCTAATTTTAAATAAACTTCTTTCTAGGCATCCACTCTCCCTAATCTTGCAAGAAAATTTCAATTACCTTGTTGAAATGATGCATTCACGCCTATCCTGAAACAAAATTTAAATCAACTTTTTTGCAGTAACACACTCACATTTTTCATAAAAAACATTTTTTTCAGGAATCCACTCTCTGAAACCTTCTACTCATTTTTTTTCAAATTTCTTTCAAGGCATCAACTCTCCCTAATCTTGCAAGAAAATTTCAATTAACTTGTTGAAATATTGCAATCACTCTTATCAAAAACGTAATTTAAAACAACTTTTTTTGCAGTAACACACTCACATTTTTCATTTTAAAAAACCCATTTTTTTCAGGAATCAACTCTCTGGAACCTAAAATGAATTTTTAAAAAACATTCTTCTAGGCATCCACTCTCTCTAATCGTGTGAGAACATTTCAAATAACTTGTTGAAATACTGCAATCACCCTTATCCTGAAACTAAATTTAAATCAACTTTTTTGCAGTAACACAATCACATTTTTCATAAAACAAACCCATTTTTTTTTCAGGAATCAACTCTCTGGAACCTGAAATGAATTTTTAAAAAACATCTTTCTAGGCATCCACTCTCCCTAATCGTGCAAGAACATTTCAATTAACTTGTTGAAATACTGCAATCACCCTTATCCTGAAACTAAATTTAAATCAACTTTTTTGCAGAAACACACACACATTTTTTATAAAATGAATAGATTTTTTTTAGGAATACACTCTCTGAAACCTAAAACTAATTTTAAATAAACTTCTTTCTAGGCATCCATTCTCCCTAATCTTGCAAGAAAATGTCAATTAACTTGTTGAAATGATGCATTCACGCCTATCCTGAAACGAAATTTAAATCAACTTTTTTGCAGTAACACACTCACATTTTTCATAAAACAAACACATTTTTTTCAGGAATCCACTCTCTGAAACCTTCTACTCATTTTTTTTTAATTTCTTTCTAGGCATCCTCTCTCCCTAGTCTTGCAAGAAAATTTCAATTAACTTGTTGAAATGATACATTAACGCCTATCCTGAAACTAAATTTAAATCAACTTTTTTGCAGTAACACACTCACATTTTTCATAAAACAAACAATTTTTTTTTCAGGAATCCACTCTCTGGAACCTAAAACTAATTTTTAAAATACATCTTTCTAGGCATCCACTCTCCCTAATCTTGCAAGAAAATTTCAATTAACTTGTTGAAATGATGCATTCACGCCTATCCTGAAACTAAATTTAAATCAACTTTTTTGCAGTAACACACTCACATTTTTCATAAAACAGACACATTTTTTTCAGGAATCCACTCTCTGAAACCTTCTACTCATTTTTTTAAATTTCTTTCTAGGCATCCACTCTCCCTAATCTTGCAGGAAAATTTCAATCAACTTGTTGAAATATTGCAATCACCCTTATCCAAAAACGAAATTTAAATCAACTTTTTTGCAGTAACACACTCACATTTTTCATTAAACAAACACATTTTTTTTCAGGAATCTACTCTCTGAAACCTAAAACTAGTTTTAAATAAACTTCTTTCTAGTTATCTACTCTCCCTAATCTTGCAAGAAAATGTCAATTAACTTGTTGAAATGATGCATTCACGCCTATCCTGAAACTAAATTTAAATCAACTTTTTGGCAGTAACACACTCAAATTTTTCATAAAACAGACCCATTTTTTTTTCAGGAATCAACTCTCTGGAACCTAAAATGAATTTTTAAAAAACATCTTTCTAGGCATCCACTCTCCCTAATCGTGCAAGAACATTTCAATTAACTTGTTGAAATACTGCAATCACCCTTATCCTGAAACTAAATTTAAATCAACTTTTTTGCAGAAACACACACACATTTTTCATAAAATGAACAGATTTTTTTTTAGGAATACACTCTCTGAAACCTAAAACTAATTTTAAATAAACTTCTTTCTAGGCATCCACTCTCCCTAGTCTTGCAAGAAAATGTCAATTAACTTGTTGAAATGATGCATTCACGCCTATCCTGAAACGAAATTTAAATCAACTTTTTTGCAGTAACACACTCACATTTTTCATAAAACAAACACATTTTTTTCAGGAATCCACTCTCTGAAACCTTCTACTCATTTTTTTAAAATTTCTTTCTAGGCATCCACTCTCCCTAATCTTGCAAGAAAATTTCAATTAACTTGTTGAAATTATGCATTCACGCCTATCCTGAAACTAAATTTAAATCAACTTTTTTGCTGTAACACACTCACATTTTTCATAAAACAAACACATTTTTTTCAGGAATCCACTCTCCGGAACCTAAAACTAATTTTTAAAATACATCTTTCTAGGCATCCACTCTCCCTAATCTTGCAAGAAAATTTCAATTAACTTGTTGAAAAATAGCAATCACCCTTATCCAAAAACGAAATTTAAATCAACTTTTTTTGCAGTAACACACTCACATTTTTCATAAAACAAGCACATTTTTTTTCAGGAATCTACTCTCTGAAACCTAAAACTAGTTTTAAATAAACTTCTTTCTAGGTATCCACTCTCCCTAATCTTGCAAGAAAATTTCAATTTACTTGTTTAAATGATGCATTCACGTCTATCCTGAAACTAAATTTAAATCAACTTTTTTGCAGTAACATACTCACATTTTTCATAAAACGAACACACTTTTTTTCAGGAATCCACTCTATGAAACCTTCTACTAAGTTTTTTAAAAATGTCTTTCTAGGCATCCACTCTCCCTAATCTTGCAAGAAAATGTCAATTAACTTGTTGAAATAATGCATTCACGCCTATCCTGAAACTAAATTTAAATGAACTTTTTTGCAGTAACACACTCACATTTTTCATAAAGCAAACACATTTTTTTCAGGAATCCACTCTCTGAAAGCTTCTACTCATTTTTTTTAAATTTATTTCTAGGCATCCACTCTCCCTAATCTTGCAAGAAAATGTCAATTAACTTGTTGAAATGATGCATTCACGCCTATCCTGAAACTAAATTTAAATCAACTTTTTTGCAGTAATACACTCACATTTTTCATAAAGCGAACACACTTTTTTCAGGAACCCACTTTATGAAACCTTCTACTAAGTTTTTTAAAAATGTCTCTCTAAGCATCCACTCTCCATAATCTTGCAAGAAAATTTCAATTAACTTGTCGAAAAATTGCAATCAACCTTATCCAAACACGAAATTTAAAACAACTTTTTTGCAGTAACACACTCACATTTTTCATAAAACAAACCCATTTTTTTTCAGGAATCACTTCTCTGGAACCTAAAATGAATTTTTAAAAAACATCATTCTAGGCATCCACTCTCCCTAATCGTGCAAGAACATTTCAATTAACTTGTTGAAATACTGCAATCACCCTTATCCTGAAACTAAATTTAAATCAACTTTTTTGCAGTAACACACACACATTTTTCATAAAATGAACAGATTTTTTTCAGGAATACACTCTCTGAAACCTAAAACTAATTTTAAAAAACTTCTTTCTAGGCATCCACTCTCCCTATTCTTGCAAGAAAATGTCAATTAACTTGTTGCAATAATGCATTCACGCCTATCCTGAAACTAAATTTAAATTCACTTTTTTGCAGTAACACACTTACATTTTTCATAAAACAAACACATTTTTTTTCAGGAATCCACTCTCTGAAACCTACTACTCATTTTTTTTAAATTTCTTTCTAGGCATCCACTCTCCCTAATCTTGCAAGAAAATGTCAATTAACTTGCTGAAATAATGCATTCACGCCTATCCTGAAACTAAATTTAAATTAACTTTTTTGCAGTAACACACTCACATTTTTCATAAAACAAACAACTTTTTTTTTCAGGAATCCACTCTCTGGAACGTAAAACTAATTTTTTAAAAACATCTTTCTAGGCATCCACTCTCCCTAATCTTGCAAGAAAATTTCAATTAACTTGCTGAAATACTGCAATCACCCTTATCCAAAAACGAAATTAAATCAACTTTTTTGCAGTAACACACTCACATTTTTCATAAAACAAACACTTTTTTTTCAGGAATCTACTCTCTGAAACCTAAAACTAGTTTTAAATAAACTTCTTTCTAGGCATCTACTCTCCCTAATCTTGCAAGAAAATTTCAATTAACTTGTTGAAATGATGCATTCACGCCTATCCTGAAACTAAATTTAAATCAACTTTTTGACAGTAACACACTCACATTTTTCATAAAACAAAATCTTTTTTTTCAGGAATCCACTCTCTGGAATCTAAAACTAATTTTTAAAAAACATCTTTCTAGGCATCCACTCTCCCTAATCTTGCAGGAAAATTTCAATCAACTTGTTGAAATATTACAATCACCCTTATCCAAAAACGAAATTTAAATCAACTTTTTTGCAGTAACACACTCACATTTTTCATTAAACAAACACATTTTTTTTCCGGAATCTACTCTCTGAAACCTAAAACTAGTTTTAAATAAACTTCTTTCTAGTTATCTACTCTCCCTAATCTTGCAAGAAAATTTCAATTAACTTGTTGAAATGATGCAATCACACCTATCCTGAAACTAAATTTAAATCAACTTTTTGGCAGTAACACACTCACATTTTTCATAAAACAGACCCATTTTTTTTCAGGAATCAACTCTCTGTAACCTAAAATGAATTTTTAAAAAACATCTTTCTAGGCATCCACTCTCCCTAATCGTGCAAGAACATTTCAATTAACTTGTTGAAATACTGCAATCACCCTTATCCTGAAACTAAATTTAAATCAACTTTTTTGCAGAAACACACACACATTTTTCATAAAATGAACAGATTTTTTTTTGGAATACACTCTCTGAAACCTAAAACTAATTTTAAATAAACTTCTTTCTAGGCATCCACTCTCCCTAATCTTGCAAGAAAATGTCAATTAACTTGTTGAAATGATGCATTCACGCCTATCCTGAAACGAAATTTAAATCAACTTTTTTGCAGTAACACACTCACATTTTTCATAAAACAAACAAATTTTTTTCAGGAATCCACTCTCTGAAACCTTCTACTCATTTTTTTAAAATTTCTTTCTAGGCATCCACTCTCCCTAATCTTGCAAGAAAATTTCAATTAACTTGTTGAAATGATGCATTCACGCCTATCCTGAAACTAAATTTAAATCAACTTTTTTGCTGTAACACACTCACATTTTTCATAAAACAAACAATTTTTTTCAGGAATCCACTCTCTGGAACCTAAAACTAATTTTTAAAATACATCTTTCTAGGCATCCACTCTCCCTAATCTTGCAAGAAAATTTCAATTAACTTGTTGAAAAATAGCAATCACCCTTATCCAAAAACGAAATTTAAATCAACTTTTTTTGCAGTAACACACTCACATTTTTCATAAAACAAGCACATTGTTTTTCAGGAATCTACTCTCTGAAACCTAAAACTAGTTTTAAATAAACTTCTTTCTAGGTATCCACTCTCCCTAATCTTGCAAGAAAATTTCAATTTACTTGTTGAAATGATGCATTCACGTCTATCCTGAAACTAAATTTAAATCAACTTTTTTGCAGTAACACACTCACATTTTTCATAAAACGAACACACTTTTTTTCAGGAATCCACTCTATGAAACCTTCTACTAAGTTTTTTAAAAATGTCTTTCTAGGCATCCACTCTCCCTAATCTTGCAAGAAAATGTCAATTAACTTGTTGAAATAATGCATTCACGCCTATCCTGAAACTAAATTTAAATGAACTTTTTTGCAGTAACACACTCACATTTTTCATAAAGCAAACACATTTTTTTCAGGAATCCACTCTCTGAAAGCTTCTACTCATTTTTTTTAAATTTCTTTCTAGGCATCCACTCTCCCTAATCTTGCAAGAAAATGTCAATTAACTTGTTGAAATGATGCATTCACGCCTATCCTGAAACTAAATTTAAATCAACTTTTTTTGCAGTAACACACTCACATTTTTCATAAAGCGAACACACTTTTTTCAGGAACCCACTTTATGAAACCTTCTACTAAGTTTTTTAAAAATGTCTCTCTAAGCATCCACTCTCCATAATCTTGCAAGAAAATTTCAATTAACTTGTCGAAAAATTGCAATCAACCTTATCCAAACACGAAATTTAAAACAACTTTTTTGCAGTAACAAACTCACATTTTTCATAAAACAAACCCATTTTTTTTAGGAATCACTTCTCTGGAACCTAAAATGATTTTTTAAAAAACATCATTCTAGGCATCCACTCTCCCTAATCGTGCAAGAACATTTCAATTAACTTGTTGAAATACTGCAATCACCCTTATCCTGAAACTAAATTTAAATCAACTTTTTTGCAGTAACACACACACATTTTTCATAAAATGAACAGATTTTTTTCAGGAATACACTCTCTGAAACCTAAAACTAATTTTAAATAAACTTCTTTCTAGGCATCCACTCTCCCTAATCTTGCAAGAAAATGTCAATTAACTTGTTGAAATAATGCATTCACGCCTATCCTGAAACTAAATTTAAATTAACTTTTTTGCAGTAACACATTTACATTTTTCATAAAACAAACACATTTTTTTCAGGAATCCACTCTCTGAAACCTACTACTCATTTTTTTTAAATTTCTTTCTAGGCATCCACTCTCCCTAATCTTGCAAGAAAATTTCAATTGTCTTGCTGAAATACTGCAATCACCCTTATCCAAAAACGAAATTAAATCAACTTTTTTGCAGTAACACACTCACATTTTTCATAAAACAAACACTTTTTTTCAGGAATCTACTCTCTGAAACCTAAAGCTAATTTTAAATAAACTTCTTTCTAGGCATCCACTCTCCCTAATCTTGCAAGAAAATTTCAATTACCTTGTTGAAATGATGCATTCACGCCTATCCTGAAACAAAATTTAAATCAACTTTTTTGCAGTAACACACTCACATTTTTCATAAAAAACATTTTTTTCAGGAATCCACTCTCTGAAACCTTCTACTCATTTTTTTTCAAATTTCTTTCAAGGCATCAACTCTCCCTAATCTTGCAAGAAAATTTCAATTAACTTGTTGAAATATTGCAATCACTCTTATCAAAAACGTAATTTAAAACAACTTTTTTTGCAGTAACACACTCACATTTTTCATTTTAAAAAAACCATTTTTTTCAGGAATCAACTCTCTGGAACCTAAAATGAATTTTTAAAAAACATTCTTCTAGGCATCCACTCTCTCTAATCGTGTGAGAACATTTCAAATAACTTGTTGAAATACTGCAATCACCCTTATCCTGAAACTAAATTTAAATCAACTTTTTTGCAGTAACACAATCACATTTTTCATAAAACAAACCCATTTTTTTTTCAGGAATCAACTCTCTGGAACCTAAAATGAATTTTTAAAAAACATCTTTCTAGGCATCCACTCTCCCTAATCGTGCAAGAACATTTCAATTAACTTGTTGAAATACTGCAATCACCCTTATCCTGAAACTAAATTTAAATCAACTTTTTTGCAGAAACACACACACATTTTTTATAAAATGAATAGATTTTTTTTAGGAATACACTCTCTGAAACCTAAAACTAATTTTAAATAAACTTCTTTCTAGGCATCCATTCTCCCTAATCTTGCAAGAAAATGTCAATTAACTTGTTGAAATGATGCATTCACGCCTATCCTGAAACGAAATTTAAATCAACTTTTTTGCAGTAACACACTCACATTTTTCATAAAACAAACACATTTTTTTCAGGAATCCACTCTCTGAAACCTTCTACTCATTTTTTTTTTAATTTCTTTCTAGGCATCCTCTCTCCCTAGTCTTGCAAGAAAATTTCAATTAACTTGTTGAAATGATACATTAACGCCTATCCTGAAACTAAATTTAAATCAACTTTTTTGCAGTAACACACTCACATTTTTCATAAAACAAACAATTTTTTTTTCAGGAATCCACTCTCTGGAACCTAAAACTAATTTTTAAAATACATCTTTCTAGGCATCCACTCTCCCTAATCTTGCAAGAAAATTTCAATTAACTTGTTGAAATGATGCATTCACGCCTATCCTGAAACTAAATTTAAATCAACTTTTTTGCAGTAACACACTCACATTTTTCATAAAACAGACACATTTTTTTCAGGAATCCACTCTCTGAAACCTTCTACTCATTTTTTTAAATTTCTTTCTAGGCATCCACTCTCCCTAATCTTGCAGGAAAATTTCAATCAACTTGTTGAAATATTGCAATCACCCTTATCCAAAAACGAAATTTAAATCAACTTTTTTGCAGTAACACACTCACATTTTTCATTAAACAAACACATTTTTTTTCAGGAATCTACTCTCTGAAACCTAAAACTAGTTTTAAATAAACTTCTTTCTAGTTATCTACTCTCCCTAATCTTGCAAGAAAATGTCAATTAACTTGTTGAAATGATGCATTCACGCCTATCCTGAAACTAAATTTAAATCAACTTTTTGGCAGTAACACACTCACATTTTTCATAAAACAAACACATTTTTTTCAGGAATCCACTCTCTGAAACCTTCTACTCATTTTTTTAAAATTTCTTTCTAGGCATCCACTCTCCCTAATCTTGCAAGAAAATTTCAATTAACTTGTTGAAATTATGCATTCACGCCTATCCTGAAACTAAATTTAAATCAACTTTTTTGCTGTAACACACTCACATTTTTCATAAAACAAACACATTTTTTTCAGGAATCCACTCTCCGGAACCTAAAACTAATTTTTAAAATACATCTTTCTAGGCATCCACTCTCCCTAATCTTGCAAGAAAATTTCAATTAACTTGTTGAAAAATAGCAATCACCCTTATCCAAAAACGAAATTTAAATCAACTTTTTTTGCAGTAACACACTCACATTTTTCATAAAACAAGCACATTTTTTTTCAGGAATCTACTCTCTGAAACCTAAAACTAGTTTTAAATAAACTTCTTTCTAGGTATCCACTCTCCCTAATCTTGCAAGAAAATTTCAATTTACTTGTTTAAATGATGCATTCACGTCTATCCTGAAACTAAATTTAAATCAACTTTTTTGCAGTAACATACTCACATTTTTCATAAAACGAACACACTTTTTTTCAGGAATCCACTCTATGAAACCTTCTACTAAGTTTTTTAAAAATGTCTTTCTAGGCATCCACTCTCCCTAATCTTGCAAGAAAATGTCAATTAACTTGTTGAAATAATGCATTCACGCCTATCCTGAAACTAAATTTAAATGAACTTTTTTGCAGTAACACACTCACATTTTTCATAAAGCAAACACATTTTTTTCAGGAATCCACTCTCTGAAAGCTTCTACTCATTTTTTTTACATTTATTTCTAGGCATCCACTCTCCCTAATCTTGCAAGAAAATGTCAATTAACTTGTTGAAATGATGCATTCACGCCTATCCTGAAACTAAATTTAAATCATCTTTTTTGCAGTAATACACTCACATTTTTCATAAAGCGAACACACTTTTTTCAGGAACCCACTTTATGAAACCTTCTACTAAGTTTTTTTAAAATGTCTCTCTAAGCATCCACTCTCCATAATCTTGCAAGAAAATTTCAATTAACTTGTCGAAAAATTGCAATCAACCTTATCCAAACACGAAATTTAAAACAACTTTTTTGCAGTAACACACTCACATTTTTCATAAAACAAACCCATTTTTTTTCAGGAATCACTTCTCTGGAACCTAAAATGAATTTTTAAAAAACATCATTCTAGGCATCCACTCTCCCTAATCGTGCAAGAACATTTCAATTAACTTGTTGAAATACTGCAATCACCCTTATCCTGAAACTAAATTTAAATCAACTTTTTTGCAGTAACACACACACATTTTTCATAAAATGAACAGATTTTTTTCAGGAATACACTCTCTGAAACCTAAAACTAATTTTAAAAAACTTCTTTCTAGGCATCCACTCTCCCTATTCTTGCAAGAAAATGTCAATTAACTTGTTGCAATAATGCATTCACGCCTATCCTGAAACTAAATTTAAATTCACTTTTTTGCAGTAACACACTTACATTTTTCATAAAACAAACACATTTTTTTTCAGGAATCCACTCTCTGAAACCTACTACTCATTTTTTTTAAATTTCTTTCTAGGCATCCACTCTCCCTAATCTTGCAAGAAAATGTCAATTAACTTGCTGAAATAATGCATTCACGCCTATCCTGAAACTAAATTTAAATTAACTTTTTTGCAGTAACACACTCACATTTTTCATAAAACAAACAACTTTTTTTTTCAGGAATCCACTCTCTGGAACGTAAAACTAATTTTTTAAAAACATCTTTCTAGGCATCCACTCTCCCTAATCTTGCAAGAAAATTTCAATTAACTTGCTGAAATACTGCAATCACCCTTATCCAAAAACGAAATTAAATCAACTTTTTTGCAGTAACACACTCACATTTTTCATAAAACAAACACTTTTTTTTCAGGAATCTACTCTCTGAAACCTAAAGCTAATTTTAAATAAACTTCTTTCTAGGCATCCACTCTCCCTAATCTTGCAAGAAAATTTCAATTAACTTGTTGAAATATTGTGATCACCCTTATCCAAAAACGAAATTTAAATCAACTTTTTTGCAGTAACACACTTACATTTTTCATAAAACAAACACATTTTTTTTCAGGAATCCACTCTCTGAAACCTACTACTCATTTTTTTTAAATTTCTTTCTAGGCATCCACTCTCCCTAATCTTGCAAGAAAATGTCAATTAACTTGCTGAAATAATGCATTCACGCCTATCCTCAAACTAAATTTAAATCAACATTTTTGCAGTAACACACTCACATTTTTCATAAAATAAACACATTTTTATTCAGGAATCCACTCTCTGAATCCTTCTACTCATTTTTGAAAATATCTTTCTAGGCATCCACTCTCCCTAATCTTGCAAGAAAATTTCAATTACCTTGTTGAAATAATGCATTCACGCCTATCCTGAAACTAAATTTAAATCAGCTATTTTACAGTAACACACTCACATTTTTCAAAAAACAAACACATTTTTTTCATGAATCTACTCTCTGAAACCTAAAACTATTTTTAAATAAACTTCTTTCTAGGCATCCACTCTCCCTAATCTTGCCAGAAAATGTCAATTAACTTTTTGAAATAATGCATTCACGCCTATCCTGAAACTAAATTTAAATCAACTTTTTTGCAGTAACACACTCACATTTTTCATAAAACAAACACATTTTTTTTCAGGAATCCACTCTCTGAAACCTGCTACTCATGTTTTTTTAAAATTTCTTTCAAGGCATCCTCTCTCCCTAATCTTGCAAGAAAATTTCAATTAACTTGTTGAAATGATGCATTCACGCCTATCCTGAAACAAAATTTAAATCAACTTTTTGGCAGTAACACACTCACATTTTTCATAAAACAACATTTATTTTTTCAGGAATCCACTCTCTGGAACCTAAAACTAATTCTTAAAAAACATCTTTCTAGGCATCCACTCTCCCTAATCTTGCAGGAAAATTTCAATTAACTTGTTGAAATATTGCAATCACCCTCATCCAAAAACGAAAATTAAATCAACTTTTTTGCAGTAACACACTCACATTTTTCATTAAACAAACACATTTATTTTCAGGAATCTACTCTCTGAAACCTAAAACTAGTTTTAAATAAACTTCTTTCTAGGTATCCACTCTCCCTAATCTTGCAAGAAAATTTCAATTTACTTGTTGAAATGATGCATTCACGTCTATCCTGAAACTAAATTTAAATGAACTTTTTTGCAGTAACACACTCACATTTTTCATAAAGCAAACACATTTTTTTCAGGAATCCACTCTCTGAAAGCTTCTACTCATTTTTTTTAAATTTCTTTCTAGGCATCCACTCTCCCTAATCTTGCAAGAAAATGTCAATTAACTTGTTGAAATGATGCATTCACGCCTATCCTGAAACTAAATTTAAATCAACTTTTTTTTCAGTAACACACTCACATTTTTCATAAAGCGAAAACACTTTTTTCAGGAACCCACTTTATGAAACCTTCTACTAAGTTTTTTCAAAATGTCTCTCTAAGCATCCACTCTCCATAATCTTGCAAGAAAATTTCAATTAACTTGTCGAAAAATTGCAATCAACCTTATCCAAACACGAAATTTAAAACAACTTTTTTGCAGTAACACACTCACATTTTTCATAAAACAAACCCATTTTTTTTTCAGGAATCACTTCTCTGGAACCTAAAATGAATTTTTAAAAAACATAATTCTAGGCATCCACTCTCCCTAATCGTGCAAGAACATTTCAATTAACTTGTTGAAATACTGCAATCACCCTTATCCTGAAACTAAATTTAAATCAACTTTTTTGCAGTAACACACACACATTTTTCATAAAATGAACAGATTTTTTTCAGGAATACACTCTCTGGAACGTAAAACTAATTTTTAAAAAACATCTTTCTAGGCATCCACTCTCCCTAATCTTGCAAGAAAATTTCAATTAACTTGCTGAAATACTGCAATCACCCTTATCTAAAAACGAAATAAATCAACTTTTTTGCAGTAACACACTCACATTTTTCATAAAACAAACACTTTTTTTTCAGGAATCTACTCTCTGAAACCTAAAGCTAATTTTAAATAAACTTCTTTCTAGGCATCCACTCTCCCTAATCTTGCAAGAAAATGTCAATTAACTTGTTGAAATATTGTGATCACCCTTATCCAAAAACGAAATTTAAATCAACTTTTTTGCAGTAACACACTCACATTTTTCATAAAACAAACACATTTTTTTTCAGGAATCTACTCTCTGAAACCTAACGCTAATTTTAAATAAACTTCTTTCTAGGCATCCACTCTCCCTAATCTTGCAAGAAAATGTCAATTAACTTGCTGAAATAATGCATTCACGCCTATCCTCAAACTAAATTTAAATCAACATTTTTGCAGTAACACACTCACATTTTTCATAAAATAAACACATTTTTATTCAGGAATCCACTCTCTGAATCCTTCTACTCATTTTTGAAAATATCTTTCTAGGCCTCCACTCTCCCTAATCTTGCAAGAAAATTTCGATTACCCTGTTGAAATAATGCATTCACGCCTATCCTGAAATTAAATTTAAATCAGCTATTTTACAGTATCACACTCACATTTTTCATAAAACAAACACATTTTTTTCATGAATCTACTCTCTGAAACCAAAAACTATTTTTAAATAAACTTCTTTCTAGGCATCTACTCTCCCTAATCTTGCCAGAAAATGTCAATTAACTTTTTGAAATAATGCATTCACGCCTATCCTGAAACTAAATTTAAATCAACTTTTTTGCAGTAACACACTCACATTTTTCATAAAACAAACACATTTTTTTCAGGAATCCACTCTCTGAAACCTGCTACTCATGTTTTTTTAAAATTTCTTTCAAGGCATCCTCTCTCCCTAATCTTGCAAGAAAATTTCAATTAACTTGTTGAAATGATGCATTCACGCCTATCCTGAAACAAAATTTAAATCAACTTTTTGGCAGTAACACACTCACATTTTTCATAAAACAACATTTATTTTTTCAGGAATCCACTCTCTGGAACCTAAAACTAATTCTTAAAAAACATCTTTCTAGGCATCCACTCTCCCTAATCTTGCAGGAAAATTTCAATTAACTTGTTGAAATATTGCAATCACCCTCATCCAAAAACGAAAATTAAATCAACTTTTTTGCAGTAACACACTCACATTTTTCATTAAACAAACACATTTATTTTCAGGAATCTACTCTCTAAAACCTAAAACTAGTTTTAAATAAACTTCTTTCTAGGCATCTACTCTCCCTAATCTTGCAAGAAAATTTCAATTAACTTGTTGAAATGATGCATTCACGCCGATCCTGAAACTAAATTTAAATCAACTTTTTGGCAGTAACACACTCACATTTTTCATAAAACAAAATCTTTTTTTTCAGGAATCCACTCTCTGGAACCTAAAACTAATTTTTAAAAAACATCTTTCTAGGCATCCACTCTCCCTAATCTTGCAGGAAAATTTCAATCAACTTGTTGAAATATTGCAATCACCCTTATCCAAAAAATGAAATTTAAATCAACTTTTTTGCAGTAACACACTCACATTTTTCATTAAACAAACATTTTTTTTCAGGAATCTACTCTCTGAAACCTAAAACTAGTTTTAAATAAACTTCTTTCTAGGCATCCACTCTCCCTAATCTTGCAAGAAAATTTCAATTAACTTGTTGAAATGATGCATTCACGCCTATCCTGAAACGAAATTTAAATCAACTTTTTTGCAGTAACACACACACATTTTTCATAAAACAGACACATTTATTTCAGGAATACACTCTCTGAAACCTTCTACTCATTTTTTAAAAATTTCTTTCTAGGCATCAACTCTCCCTAATCTTGCAAGAACATTTCAATTAACTTGTTGAAATATTGCAATCACTCTTATCCAAAAACAAAATTTAAAACAACATTTTTGCAGTCACACACTCAGATTTTTCATTAAAAAACCCATTTTTTTTCAGGAATCAACTCTCTGGAACCTAAAATGAATTTTTAAAAAACATTCTTCTAGGCATCCACTCTCCCTAATCGTGCAAGAACATTTCAATTAACTTGTTGAAATACTGCAATCACCCCTATCCTGAAACTAAATTTAAATCAACTTTTTTGCAGTAACACACTCACATTTTTCATAAAACAAACAACTTTTTTTTTCAGGAATCCACTCTCTGGAACGTAAAACTAATTTTTAAAAAACATCTTTCTAGGCATCCACTCTCCCTAATCTTGCAAGAAAATTTCAATTAACTTGCTGAAATACTGCAATCACCCTTATCCAAAAACGAAATTAAATCAACTTTTTTGCAGTAACACACTCACATTTTTCATAAAACAAACACTTTTTTTTCAGGAATCTACTCTCTGAAACCTAAAGCTAATTTTAAATAAACTTCTTTCTAGGCATCCACTCTCCCTAATCTTGCAAGAAAATGTCAATTAACTTGTTGAAATATTGTGATCACCCTTATCCAAAAACGAAATTTAAATCAACTTTTTTGCAGAAACACACACACATTTTTCATAAAATGAACAGATTTTTTTTTGGGAATACACTCTCTGAAACCTAAAACTAATTTTAAATAAACTTCTTTCTAGGCATCCACTCTCCCTAATCTTGCAAGAACATTTCAATTAACTTGTTGAAATACTGCAATCACCCTTATCCTGAAACTAAATTTAAATCAACTTTTTTGCAGTAACACACACACATTTTTCATAAAATGAACAGATTTTTTTCAGGAATACACTCTCTGAAACCTAAAACTAATTTTAAAAAACTTCTTTCTAGGCATCTACTCTCCCTAATCTTGCAAGAAAATTTCAATTAACTTGTTGAAATGATGCATTCACGCCTATCCCGAAACTAAATTTAAATCAACTTTTCGGCAGTAACACACTCACATTTTTCATAAAACAAAATCTTTTTTTTCAGGAATCCACTCTCTGGAATCTAAAACTAATTTTTAAAAAACATCTTTCTAGGCATCCACTCTCCCTAATCTTGCAGGAAAATTTCAATCAACTTGTTGAAATATTGCAATCACCCTTATCCAAAAACGAAATTTAAATCAACTTTTTTGCAGTAACACACTCACATTTTTCATTAAACAAACACATTTTTTTCAGGAATCTACTCTCTGAAACCTAAAACTAGTTTGGCAGCGATGACAGGTGCAATGGGTGGTGCAAGCTGCAGTGGTCTCCTGGTCAGGGTCCTGGCACTTAATATTTTACAAATTAGTCATTGGCTATAAGGTGGCCCTTTGCGAATATGGTCAATTTAGGAAGCTCTGGGGTTTCAGCAAAGTAAAGTGTTAGGCCGTGACATCAGTGTTGTAGGACACTCATCATAACTTTGACAGGTTGAGCTTGGCAACCTGCAACCCTTCTTTCTCTGGATCCCCAGCAGCACTTCAATGGCCTATGAAGAAAAAAAGGGTCTATTCATATGTGATACACAGATCTGTTTTTTTAACCAATACCACTTACAGCAGTGGTGAAATTCTGAGAAAAAAAAATCAAAATAAAATCTGGGGTGCATGGCTAAAAGCCCTCAGCCAATGTTGCCGAATGTCTGTGTTGCCAAGAATCAAGGCTGCCTTGCTTTAAATCCACCTCATGCCTCTTTCCTCCATCACCCTACTCTTCTTGTCTGTTTTTTCTCAGGCTAGTGGGTTCTTTTTTATCCCTACTTTCTCCTCTTGTCTCTCTTCTCCTAGCTTTCTCTTCCTGCTAATAAGTTTCAATAATGCTTTTCTTTCTCTTGCTGCGAATCAAAGTCTGATGAGGACATTATTCTTGGGTCTCAAAATTGAGCACTTACAGTTACATCGTGTCCACAAAGCAAGAGTCCGTCTCTGAATTAAGCATAGAGGCTTCTGCCGTCCTTCACACAGAACACGGCTACTTCACAAACATAGTGGTTCGCCGAGATGAGGTGCTGCTTTCCACATTTCAAAAACCCTTACCTTTACACCCTTTTGAAATCTGGAACTTATCCACTCCACTGTTGACTCGTTGCTGTTACAGCACTCCACCTACCAACATGAAATGAAATAATCTTTCAATGATCTCAGCTTTATCTTCGAATCTACATCACTGTCCAACCTTGCCATAGTCTTCAGTGACTTCAGTCGAAAGGTGTCATATGGATACTTCATTACATATATTGCGTTAAGTTAGCATGAGTGTATTACATGTTTAAACAGCCGTTTTGCCTTCGGCTTCAGTTTTGCACACGACACATACTTGTTGTTGTCGCTTTCACCCTAGAAGCGGTGAGGTGGTTTATTTGAGAATAATATGTTATTTCTATGCTATCAGCTTTGCCTGGTACACTTGGTACAACTGTCTGCACACTGAGAGCTGCACACTCTAAGATTAACCTAACACAAGGTTGCTGGGAGGCCTGATCCTCGCACCACATTAGACATAACACAAATAATGTTGATGCCAACATTTTGGGCTCTACGCGGGTTTAAGATAGAGTTACACGGAATGAACGTAGACACTTGGTGCTGCGTATGAAGAGAGCTGGTAGCTGTTGATGTGAACTGCCCCTACTGACATTGAGAGGTATGGGGCCGCCCTGTTAAAGCCCGAATGAGACCTTCTTAGATATAAAATAATATGCTAGATAGGGTGCGCGAAATATAGGTGATATAGATTTCTATAGATTTTGCATTATAACATGCTATCACCTTTTGCTTACTATGGATTAGTGACTATGCTGCTGACTCTGATTTTTATAATCTGCATTTTGGTATTATACAAGATACTGCGTTTGAGAACTTTGCATTGAATAATAAATATTTCAAACTTGCACTTGTGTTCTTTGACTCTCAGTTTTGGTTTGAAATGATTATATAACGAAAGAGTGTTCATGTGTTCCACGATTCCTGAGGTATTCTAAAGATCATGTTCTGGTTTGTCTAAGACATGGATCATTCCATAATGATCCATGAGACACTGTAGCTAGCTAGGTAAGGGGATTTCTGAAACTGAGATGAGTTTTGGATCATCCTAACTCACTGAGGTTCTAGATCTCTATGCACAGTTCTGTGGGAGAACGGAAACCCTGCTACATGGCGCCCAACGATTTGGTTGGCCTTAAAACATGACACTCGAGTAGTATATCATTCAATCCTTGACACCTTCATTCCCGTTTCCGGTAAACGGTGGTGTCGGCAAAACCTACCTATTTTTAAAATAGGTCTTTTCAAGCTTGATTTCTTCTAAAAACGGTTTCTTTGAATTACTACCCGGTTGTACTACATAGTGTTCTTTGTCATTTTTCTCTTCCTGTGCTAACATGGCCGTGGACATACCGCAGCATAGCCGCATCGCGGTTCGCGACCACTTGCGGGCATATAATGTCCCTGCGGAAGGCTTGGCTGTGGTTCTAGTGGTGAGTGCGGAACATGCGTACCCGTACGAATTGTTTTATTCCTGGGTGACATTTCCGTCAGTGGACGCTAATTCTGGTGTTTTCCATTCATACACTGCCTCGGCTGTGCCGGCGGCTTATGCTCCGTACAGGGCACTGGAAGTACCTATCGATGCTTGGCAGCACGGAGTTTGGTTTGGTGGCGTCCTACCCCATTCTTTAACGGCTTCGAGGTTAGGTCCTTTATCCATTCCGGGCACAAATTGGCCCGCTTTGGGTGGATTTACTCCTCATCCTAATCGCGCCACTTGTAATGTGGGTGACCTGCGGCGTCTTCATGATGTCGCGGTTGGAGTGATTAGAGCGCTTGTTCATTACATTAGTCGTAATATTCAAGGCGCAGCCCCCGCAGGTGCGCAGCTTCGGGCGGAACAGGCTGGTTTGAAAATCAGTCCTGTCTTGGTGAATTCCATTATGGGCAGAAAGCCAGACAATAAGGATGATTTTCCTTACTGGCTTGCCGAGAAATTCGACCAGCTGGAAGCTGTGTTTCCTAATACGACTCCGGGTGAAAAACACCGGATTCTTACGCTTAGTTTACCGAAGGATTTAGCCCCGGAACTTGCTGACTGTGAAACATGGGGTAAGACTTTTGCAGCGGTTTACTCGAGGTGCTTTGGCACCCCGTCAGTGTCGAACCTGTCTGCGGTCCTAAAACGTGTTCAGGATGATCACGGACCGGAGTCGGCGGTTGAGTTGGGTATGCGCCTGAGCGGTTCATTTGAGACAGTTTGCGGTATTATCCTTGCGAATGTAAAAGGGGATGCAGTGAACTTTCAGGTGGCCAATGGTCTGGCGTTAATTCCCGATGCCGAGAAACCCCGTCAGCTGGCAAGAATTATTGTGGCGCCTTATAATACGGTTGGCCGCAATTCTAAGGGTGTAAAGGTTTTTCTTGAAAAAGAAAAGAAGCAGCCCCAGGGGCAGTCTTCGGAAACGGGTGGACAACCCAAGTCCAAAAAACAAAATTGGCCTAAAAAGCAGAATCAGGGTAAGCAACAACAACAACAGACACAGGTTTCTAGTCCGGCGCCTTCACAACCTGCGCAGTCAGATCGAGTTTATGATTTGCGCGATCGCGCGACGATTAAATCGCCTGAAAGATTTCAGGCTGCTGACCAACGCTCTCCTCGTTCCTTTCAGGACTCATCGGCTCCGTCAACCGGTGGTGGAGGGGGCGGCAGGGGCAGGGGTGGCCAGCAAGGACGTGGCCAGCCCCGCACACGAAGTGAAGGGGATCAGCGGGACGACTCTACGCCAAAGAGACCGCAGTTTGCCAAGAAGAAAGTCGCAGCCTTAACGGCGCATCGATATGCCCCAGATAGTGAGAACGCGGCTTCGGAATCTGACGTGGGCTCTGAACTTGCTGGACAGCGCGGCGGAGATTACCATAGTGAGAGAGGCCCTCCGTCCACTGTTGAAGGTGACAGCGACTGACACTTATGTTGTAATCGAAACAGCTGATACACATGTTGCTCCCCCTGAAAGACTTTTTGAAATTGTCCTGTTAATTGAAGGTGACATGCAGCGAACTGTAAAAGGGGTATTTTGGGAGAATCTTTCGGATACGTATGACATTTTGCTTTCGGAGGCTGACTGGCCCCCCACCTTTTGTTTTCGCAGCTCCGCGAGGGGAGGAGGTGATCCTCCCCAGTTTCGCACACACTGTATCGAGAGTGGAAGCGCTGCATTTTGCAGAAGAGTGGGCTCTGGCGCTTGCGCCGGCTGTGTACCGAAATCAGTGTGGCTGGGATAAATTGTCCCCTAGCCATGAGATTCCTTTACGGTCACAGCCGCAGCCACAACCCCAGTACCCCATACGGCGTGAAGCTAAAGCTTCGGTCGCGGCTATCCTTGAACAATTAGAATATCAAGGTGTAATTGAAACGTGTGTGTCACCAATGAATAATCCCCTTTTTACTGTTAACAAGCCGGACGGCTCATATCGTCTGGTTTTGGATTACCGGCATTTGAACTTGCATTGCCGTAACTGTGCAGTACAGAATACTCACGGCTCTGCCCTAGTAAATAGTCTTGAGCGTAAACGGTTCAAAACCACGCTTGACATTTCCAATGGTTTTTATGCACATAGATTAGATGGTCTAAGTTCCCAATGGACCAGTTTTACGTGCAGCGGCGTACAAAAAATGTTTAAACGTCTCCCAATGGGCTACAAAAATAGTCCTGGAGTGTTTTCCGCCCGCATAGTCTCTCTTCTGGAGAGCTTCGATCCAGTTGCTTGCTCTTATGTGGATGACATTTATCTCACTGACGACGAACTTTGGGAGCATCTGTGTCGAGTAAACAGCATAATTTGTAACTTTGCAGACATGGGTTACAAGTTTAACTTTGCAAAATCACACATTGCAGAGTACACAGTGTTGTTTCTGGGTTATGAACTTAACCACGAAGGAAAGGGGTTGGCTCCTCATTTCCTGGAGAAGTGCGCGCAGTTGCGCTCTCCGACAACGCTGAAAAAATTACAGTCTTTACTGGGTTTTTTAAATTTCGGGAGGACATACATTCCGGAATATGCCCAGCGTATCAAGCCTTTATATGCCTTGGTACAACCATCTTTTTCCAAATCATGCTGGCTGCCTGAGCATTCAACCATTCTGCAGTCCTTGCAGGCTGATTTGCTCACTTCTGACTACTTACAGACCCGTGATAACCAGACCAACCTGGGGATAAGAATTATCCCTGGGACGGTGGGTTTCACGTACCTGACTTTTAATGAGGGGGATACTGTACCTATTGCTTACAAGTCACACTTGTACACTTCGGCTGAACTGCGTTTTTCCACTGTGGAGAAAGTTTTAACGGCTGTGCAGATGGCAATTCTTAAAGAACGTGCCCTGTCACAGGGAAAGCGCATGTTGGTTGTTACCCCGTGTCCAGCCTTGGAGGCGGTCACGAAAGCCAGTGTACCAAATTCTAAAGCTTTGCACCATCTGTGGATTCAGTGGGCTACTTCCTTGACGTCCCAGGATGTCACGTTTATTTTTGACGCCGCTTTACGGTCGCAGGAGTATTTACAGTATGAATTTGTTCATCCTGCTCCTTTAGCGATGCGGCCGTTGGAGGATTTCCATTGTATCATTTACACTGATGGCTCGGCGCAGGTTGCGCATGGCTCTAAACATGCCTAAGTTTCCGCTTGCGCCATTGTGGTCGGTGCCATGGGGAACGATGAGTTCAAGTCCAGTGTCGTGCACACGCAAACACTAGGGGACTGCACCGCACAATTAGCAGAGCTTCGTGCTCTTATGCTCGCATTGGAGTACGCTGATCCATGTGTGACGACTTTAATCGTAAGTGATTCTTACTACTGTGTCCAGTCATACAATGAGAACTTGTTCTTTTGGATTCAGAACGATTTTCGTGATTCCAAAGGTAGTACAATAAAACATAAAATGATCTGGGTCCGAGTGGTGGAACTTAAAGAGAAGCTCCCGCTCGTGTTTGTGATTCATACTCTCGGCCACCAGCGCGTGGGGGTCCACGCTGTTGGTAATTCGCTTGCTGATGAGGCAGCGAAGTCTGCGGTATCAAAATACTTAGTTGCAGCAGTCACGAGGTCCAAAAGCAAAATAGATGACGACATCTTGGCGGCTGTTGCTGCCACGGAGAAGGGAGGTAAATATCCTGCGGGGTTCCCTTCGAAGTACACATACCACTTAAGTCCCGATAAGGTTCCTTATGTGAAAATTCCTGAAGTTGGAGAGCGTCTAGTTCCCAACTCGGATCGCAGAGCTTCTCTGATTACAGCGGCTCATGAAGGTGTGGCGTCTGCGCATGCGGGCGTCTCAGCCACTGTATCTCAGCTACAACAGAGGTTCTGGTGGCGGGGACTGTACAAACAGACGCGCGATTATGTCCTTATGTGTGACATTTGTCAGCAGATTAAGCCTTCTACTGCTGCGCGTCCGCCTCAGACACAGTTGTACATCTCTAATAAACCGCTTGTTTGCGTTTATTTGGATCACTGCGGTCCTTTTTCTTCTGATACTGCGTATAAATACATCTTAGTAGCAGTTGACTCATGCACACGCTTTGTATGGGTATGGCCGCATCGAAGCGCTGATTCGCGAACTGTCATTAAGGATTTGCGTGTCTTTGTGGGAATCTTTGCTTGTGGTACTTTCCATTCGGACCAGGGTCCGGCTTTCGCCTCTAAGGCGTATAAGGATGCTATGGTTTTGTTGGGAGTACAGGTGAAGTTTTCAAGTCCCTACAGGCCTGAGGGCAATTCTGTGGTAGAACGAATGAACCGCGACTTAAAGCAATCTTTGACAGCTCGAGTTATAGGCACTGGTAGAAACTGGCTGACCCACCTCTATGGCGTGCAGCGTGCGCTTAATAATCTCCCTAGAAGGTCTCTGGGTGGGCGGACCCCATACGAAATGCTCTTTGGTATCAAGATGTACGTCCCTGACCTTGATGGTGCAGACTGCCAGGCCCAGGCCGCGGCCTTTGACGTAGATGAACATTGCAATGTTTTACAGGATCTACAAAAGACCAGAGACAGTCTTGCAAAGGAACACTTGCCCTCCACGTCGGATGATGCGTTGCAGATCCCGGTAGTTGGCTGGCTACCCCAAGTTGGAGAACTGGTTCGAGAGAAGATCGATAACAAGAAAGAGTTTGGTCCCTCATATCGAGCGCCGGTTCGAGTCCTTGGAGTGAAGGGCACAAGAACAGTCATTTTACCACCACTTCCAGGTCGTAAAGAAAACAGATTTATTTCTATTGACAATGTCAAGACACATAGGGTGGCCGATTCTTCATAGCATGACACCGGCTGTATCCTGTCCTTCCATGGTGAGGAACTCTGTGCTGGCTATTACATCTGGTGCAGATCAGGAGGTGTCCCTCGAGATGCCTGCTATATCCAGTCCTTTATTAAATACTATTCCTATTACTAACATTGATGAGCTGACCTATGCAGATCCTGCTGATTTATCTATGTCCGATTTACATGCTCGTTTGGCTAACCAGTCCAGATTCTCTTTTGACTCTGATTCGGAACTTTCAAAGAAACCATCGACTATTGCAAAATATGCCACGTTGTTTAAAAAACATTTTCTAATTCCACCTTGGACATACGTTTGGCTGATACTATTTTCATTTTATCTTTTTATGTCAATTGGTTTTGTGTTTTATTTTTTCCGCTTGATCGATGGCCATTATGTAAAAGAAAGAACAGGAATTCGGTACCTTAATGGAACATTGGCCCCTCTTTCCTCCTCACATTCAGCACACAGACTAAGGAGAGACTTGAAAACAGTAGAAATTACTGCTTGGCCTGTCCTTGATGGGATTGTGTGGGATGCGGTTAGGTTTCAGATACATGGCCCCACAGAAGTTATTAATGTTCCTAATGTGCTTATTTTACAGATTTTAATCAATCAAATCCTGAGTCGTTTTATTTTAAAGTGAACCAGAAATTCATGCCCAAAGTTAGACTTACTGATACAAAATTGCTGTATTCAAAGTCCTTTCTAGAAAGGTTATCTGTGGACGGCTATGAGTTATGGAAGGATGCTGTTGACCTTAAATCGGTTTGGGGTACCAAAGATTGGCAGGTACAAGGCACTGAGGCTTTGCATCGTGCATGTCTCATCCCGAATCACATGTTGTTTTTAAATTCAACTATTTCCCAAACAACATGTTTTGGATTGGCTACATCTAAAAAATTAAATGCCCCTACTATCCCTGATTTGGAAGAATATTCAGGTTGGAGTAATTTCACTACATTATCCATCAGTGGGATACAAGCACTTTTGCAGAATTCCTCCTTTAATATTTCCCATTTTGATCCGGAGGGGTGGCTCTTGTGGCAAAGAAGCTCTGATGCTTGCCAACTTCGTTTTTTGGGTTTGTCTGAGGGTTTTACACACATCAGGCCAGATCCCAGGTTTGAAACAGATCACACTGTTACTACTTATTCAGTAGGCAAATTGTGTCAGAACTGGTTACAACATTCCACTTTGGATGCAGTTAAACTGCATCTGTCCCAGTTGAATGAGAATATAGAGCTAAATGATTTTATAAAAGGCCCGGCTAGGGGTAGATCTAAACGCTTTCTTTATGCTATATACAATGAAATTTGGAAATTTTCACAGGTTGAGGCAGCTAAACGCCTGAGAGCTATTGATCAAGCAAATTTGGAAAAAGTGCTTGCAGTGGTCGATAACAGTATTAACATGCTTTCTTCCAGGATTTACACATTGGATAATATTGTTTCTTCTGTTGTTGATATTGTACATGATGAAGTGTCCACGTTATACCATGGTCAAAATCAATTGCGTTCTGTAATGCAGTTTGCCTGGACTCTACAGACACTTAAGGCTGGTCGAGTTCCCTGGACCTCATTGAACGTTTCATCCCTTTTCGCCCCTTTTAATCTTACTGAGAAACAGCGCATGCTTTCAATGCGTGATGCTTCGTTTTCTATGTTACATATTGAGAAGCTAGAATCCTTGCCTTTCTCTGTTGCTGAAACCACTACTGCCACGTGGCTTATTCATGGATTAATTACATTACCATTTCCTTTATATAAATTTACTAACTGTATGCGGTATATTGCTATAGGACGATATGAACCACTAGGCAATGCATTCCTGCATGAGGCATGGTCATTACCATACACATACAGATGTCCGAAGGATGGAAAAGAAGTGAATCTTAATGGTGAGGAATGCACACAGTCACCTGACCATTCATTAATATGCAGACACATTCAGTTACACGGTTCTTGTAATCAGGACCACCCAAATTTAGCATGTGTTTTAAAAGGCACGCCAGTTCCAGCAGTGGTTCCCATATTTACATTATGAGCTAATGGTAGTTATTTGCTTTTAAACAACGAATTATGTTGTGGTTTATTAATTGGTGTGGCTTATGTAGTAACTGTATCAGAGCGTGTGGTGTGCTGCAAGAATGTTCTATACCCACCCACGCATGGGTCTTCAGATGTCTCCATCTGGCCACGGATTCCAACCTTGGAAGCAAAATTCAATGGTTTAAGCAGAATAAGGGCCCTTTTGTCTCAAAAACAAGTGACCCTGAGTTCGGCCCGGGAAACTTATGTCCTTCACATAGCTAACACCCGCACAGAGGTGCAGGCGCTTTTAAATACTGATTTGCCGTTTCATTTCTGCGAGCTGGTACACCAGATTTTTAATGCTTCTTCAACGACTGGGCTTGCGCATTTTTTTAAATTAGTAAGCAGTGGCCTCGTGACTACGTTTGAAAAAGTTTTTGGTATCATTCCCACATTTTTCCACACTATTTTTTCGAGTTTGTTTGGTGGACTACCTGTGTTGCTGGCTGTAGCCGCAGGCATTCTGTTGGTGTTTTTCTTCATAAAACATGGATGCCCATCCTGCGCAAGACGCCGCTCAACCCCTCCTGACACTGTGCCGTAATCGGATGCTCAATTACTATGGAACTTTGCCGCTTGCAGCATTAAGCACGGCCTATAGATTGTCATTTCGGTTCACCGACTTCACGTGTGTCCAACCTGTGTTTCACTGCCTGAGCTGCGAGTTCGATTGGGCCATTGATTTGTGCCTATGCTTGAGGACTGCTCCTGACGTCGATTTTGATCAGCTAATGCGTCCCGTGGTGGCTCACGAGCTGATCTGTTCTGGCGAGAGAGTAATGGCCTTGGCAGCGATAAATGGAGTTCTGGGCCAATGGGAGATCTCTGCAGCGGCGGATGCCTTTCTGACACACAGCGATCTGGTGAACCCACCGAGTTGTCCTCTGACGTTACAGGAGGATCCGATGCTGGAGGAGCACGTATGTTCTTTCCCATTGCTAAATTGGATTGCTGAACTATTTTCGGATGATGGCAGTGATTTCATACTGGAGGCTGTTGCAACTTTCTTTGCATATACTTTCCAATCGTGAGATGCCTGGGAGGAATGCTTTGTTGTGAAATATGACTTTCCCCTCGCTGAATTGGAGGGATGGACTATGTTCAGCTGATGGAGAGATCAATCACGTGATGTCGCTGAGGATAACGTCAATGTGGCACATGACTTTGGATATCGGATAAGTGCCTTGTTTTTTCTCTTACAAACATTTGAATTGATGCGACCTGGTCCTACATTTCATATTTTTGAGACCTGGCGGATAACTTTTGGTTCAAAAGTTTTGTTTTTATTTTTTAGATTTGAGGCCACTGTAGGCATTCATACATATTCATTCATACATATTTTTAGCTTATTCTAGCTCAAGATTATTGAACTTTGCTTTCAATTTTTGTATCTGATTTAGTATTGCCTTTTCCCTTATGTTTGGCGGTGCTCGGACCAATGGGGGGGTGTCATATGGATACTTCATTACATATATTGCGTTAAGTTAGCATGAGTGTATTACATGTTTAAACAGCCGTTTTGCCTTCGGCTTCAGTTTTGCACACGACACATACTTGTTGTTGTCGCTTTCACCCTAGAAGCGGTGAGGTGGTTTATTTGAGAATAATATGTTATTTCTATGCTATCAGCTTTGCCTGGTACACTTGGTACAACTGTCTGCACACTGAGAGCTGCACACTCTAAGATTAACCTAACACAAGGTTGCTGGGAGGCCTGATCCTCGCACCACATTAGACATAACACAAATAATGTTGATGCCAACATTTTGGGCTCTACGCGGGTTTAAGATAGAGTTACACGGAATGAACGTAGACACTTGGTGCTGCGCATGAAGAGAGCTGGTAGCTGTTGATGTGAACTGCTCCTACTGACATTGAGAGGTATGGGGCCGCCCTGCTAAAGCCCGAATGAGACCTTCTTAGATATAAAATAATATGCTAGATAGGGTGCGCGAAATATAGGTGATAGGTGATATAGATTTCTATAGATTTTGCATTATAACATGCTATCACCTTTTGCTTACTATGGATTAGTGACTATGCTGCTGACTCTGATTTTTATAATCTGCATTTTGGTATTATACAAGATACTGCGTTTGAGAACTTTGCATTGAATAATAAATATTTCAAACTTGCACTTGTGTTCTTTGACTCTCAGTTTTGGTTTGAAATGATTATATAACGAAAGAGTGTTCATGTGTTCCACGATTCCTGAGGTATTCTAAAAATCATGTTCTGGTTTGTCTAAGACATGGATCATTCCATAATGATCCATGAGACACTGTAGCTAGCTAGGTAAGGGGATTTCTGAAACTGAGATGAGTTTTGGATCATCCTAACTCACTGAGGTTCTAGATCTCTATGCACAGTTCTGTGGGAGAACGGAAACCCTGCTACAAAGGCTCCTAACAAGCATCATTGTTTAGCCAAGCCAAAGGCAACTCTTTGTATCCCATACTAATCCAATACCTATAATCACATATACACCGACATAAAAATCCTTCCAGCTACAACATTAAACTGGACTGAGGCTGTCAGGGAAAGTCAAGGTTTTTCCATAGACCACATCAAGCCGCGATCTTTACATGTCCTAAAGTCCAGTGCAAGAGGGATAGGACAGTGGTGAAGGTATGATGTGTCACCATAGGTCTTGGCACCCAGCTTTTGAAACTTTCCATCCCTCTTAAAAACCCCTTAATAAGGAAGAAATGGGTAAAAAGCATGCCCACCCCCTCCTGGTGCTTACACAATTCAGTCGATGCAATTGATGCGTTGCATCCAAACTAAAGACTTGATAGAACCAGGGCTTTAAGTGGGCCGGGTCTCACTGGTGCTGAGCATGCAGTGTTTTTTAAGGGGGCCTCGAAACGCGTCTCTATCGGGCTCTGTTTTGTGCCCTGGAACAGGCGGTCCATTTTTTTTTCCAGACTGCAGTGACAGCAGCCACATTGATGTTCGCAGTTCACACTACTCACAAGTGGAGAAGTTACGGCGTGACGTCATGCCAGGTGAGTGTTGTAGGGGAAGGGAAATCCTTTAAAGAGAGTAATTTTCTCTCTAGATTTCCCTTTTCTGTTTGAAACTCAGAAGCAGCAACATTGTTGTGGTGTCACATGGGCTTTAAGTGGAAGCTTTTTCAATATTATATACAAGCCATAGTTTCTGCTCATTTATTTTATGCAACTAACAACCCTTAACAAAGTCAATAGTCCTGACTTGTTGTAGGTAAGATGTTACTTGTTGCTTCATATATCTGGATGCAAAGAAAGAAACAGCAAAATTCAAGTCGGACAGCACACTATGCTTAGCATAGATGTTTAGCTTAATTGTTTGAAGCAACACACTTAATAACTTTGGCCACGACCCTTGAGAGTCCCCTTCCCACCCATCCCCTTTTTTTCCATCCTACTTAAAGCCCTGGCTAGGACACACACGGATAGTCCACGTTCCAATCTGCCTGCCACCAGTATTTCACTGCAACTTCCTTGTGTGCTGCGGAGCATGGATAAAAAAAATACTGCATGGAACCGCTGTGGCAGATAATTATTAAATTGTAAAACCCGGCCTTTAAATGTTCTCGGTTCAATCCTCCCAGTATACACAGTATACACAGTGCACCAGTACGGGGCCAGCCTACATTGCGCACTAGGTTGCTGGGCGCGGTGATGATAGGAATGTTAACACTCTAACACTTTCTCATGGGGGGCCCGATTCACAGAACTAACTTAATACAAAATCCTAAACTTACTACTTTTAGTATTCACAGAAGTTAGGATTTTGTCTTAAGTTTGTCTTAAGACAGACTTAAGACAGGCCTAAGACAGACTTAAGACAGACTTAAGACAAAATACTAACTTCAGTCTGTCTTAAGACAAACTTAAGACAAAATCCTAACTTCTGTGAATACCAAAAGTAGTAAGGTTAGGATTTTGTCTTGTTAGTTCTGTGAATTGGGCCGAGGGTGACCAAATGTCTGTAATTTTCACGAGCAGTCCATGAATTTACTGTTGTGTCAGTTGTCTGTGAGGGAAGTTTCCGGCATTTGTCCATAATTTTAGCCTTGGGGCCAAAGGACAAATGTTCAGCAGTTGAGATGGCTCAGCTCAGGCAGAAGGGGGGTCTCCAATGCAGTGATTCAGAGGGAGGGGCAGCCAAGGTACCGGGCTGCTACGAAAAAATGTCAATGTGGGAACTGGTTAATCTTGGGATATAAAGGCTGCTTGAATGAGAAATAAATGGGTGTTAATTGACCTAAGCTGCCTGAGGTGAAAGATTTCTTCTTTTTCCATGGTATTGTTAAGGTGTTCCAAGCTGAGCTGTGCAGTGTGTGCTTTGCAACTACAACTGAGGTCACAAATCACTGCTACATTACATTACATTGCGACTCACAAAAAAGGATGCAAAATGCTATTTCATGCCGGCTCATGTTTACAATTGAGAAGGTGTTGCAAAACCCTTTCACAATTCAGAAACTCTTTACCCACTCTTAAAATAGGTTCTTTGCATTGTAAAAAGATGTTTCGCTATCGAAGCGTGATTCAAAGACTTTGCAACTAAAAAAAAAACCTTTAGGACATGCAGCCCCTAGTGGAATGACCTGTCGGTATTCTACTTGCATTAAACAGGATGTTTTTCTTATTGCGCTTTTCACTGTGGAAATGAAGGCTCTGGACAGTGGTAGTATATTAGCTGCAGTAAATATACATATATCAATGTCACCTTGCAACTAACATCAAATAAATCCCAGATGGGATGTGATATTGTGTGTGCCGGTGCCTCATGAATCAGGATGCTTAACTAGGTCAGGGCTTTAAGTGGGCCGGGTCCTGCCTGTGCTCAACGCCGGTAGCAGTTCTGAAAATTAGGTGCTGAGATTGGTCCCTATTTGCCTCTCCATTTTTGCCCTAATCCTCAGGGGGGAAACACAATCTTAACTCTTCTGCAGTTCCACCCTTCACTGCCCTTGATGCAACTCCAAAGAGACTGGTTACAGTTCTTTCACAGTCTCATAATTTTAGAACTGAAGTATTTTCGATATTATTTACAATGAAGCCAAAGTTTCTGCTTATTTGTCTTTTGAAACTAACAAACATTGACAAAGCCAAAAGTCCTGGCTGGTTCTAGGTGGATTGTTACTTATTGTTTTAATTATCTGGATGCACTGACAGAAGCAGCTAATTTTCCAGTCGGGCGGCAAAATATGCTAAGCACAGATTTCTTAGTTTATGTGTTTTTAAGCCACACCCTTAGTTACATTGGCCCAGCCCCTTTGACAGACCCCGCAGTTTTTTCATCCCACTTAAAGCCCTATACTAGATACTGTACATATGGCTCTCCTGAAGCTCTTCTTCATCATTTTACGACAGCAGTCAGCATAAACATATCAGGCACCATTTGAGGTCATTTGTGTCCTGCAAGCTACAGCCAGCGGAGACGTAATCCTTAGGGGTTGGAATGATATCATCATCATCATCATAGAAACTTGATTTCGATCATTTGTGTCTTAAAGTGTACATATCACCTCAGTACATCTGCTGGCACATACAACAAACTACACATGTGTGGGCATGACACTTTAGGTTATACTGCCCCCCCTGTGCTCCTCATCTTCTTGGTATAACTATACTGCTCTCCTACCGTTACCCTGCTTTTGTCCACTCTTGTTGCTTATGCTCAGATATACTAGTGCATATCTTGGTTGCATCTTTTTGGGATGGATTTCTTTTATACTGTGGATATATCTCAAGGTTAGCATTGATCAGGCAATTCCCTTGTCATGCTTTCATGTCCTACTCCTTCTGCACATCTATGTAGACATGCTACAATGATTACCATTTCTAGGCTAATTAGATCCTTCTAAATGTTTACTCCTGTTATGACAACACTTTATATTGAGCTTCACCAATTGTTTCTCCGCACTCCTGCTATTGTGAAATCTATTGTGTAGCGTGCTGTAATAGTTTCATCCTGTGCTCCCCCTACCCTTCCATATTCCTTTTACAGATCCCTCAAGCCAATATTGTTTGTGTTAAACATATTTTAGTCATAGGAAGAGGAAGTGATATGTTCAGAATAGCACAAAGTTAGCTCAAATGCCAAAGAAGAGACTGAACATTATATTCTATGATTCATGGCCTGCCCTGGAGCCATTAGACCCAATCAGTAAGGCTTACACAGTTAGCATCTATGTGGCTATAACACAGTTGCTATAGTCAGCTGAAATTAGACACACAAATCCCGCTTGTACCATTACAGCATGTGAGGCATCATTGCAGGAGGGTGAAAACATTATTACCAACAGTGAGCAGGCACTACAGCAGATGAGAAAACCTAGTAGAGAAACTGTCAACTGTTCTTAGATGAGTAGAAATCACACTGTCATGATTTAGTTCATCGTGGATTGTAAATTAATCCCACTGTTAGTTATGGGCTACAGCTGGCAATAACATGTTGCTGCTATCACACAGAAACATGACTTCACATTTCACAGGAGAGGATAAAAGCAGCTCTTTACAAAAACTATAAAATAAAAAATAAGTAATGCACTATATAAATAGCTTCTACCTCTGTATGGACCCCACAAACACTTCCAGTTGCTACGTTGAGCTTGTAAGGCTTGTATTGTAACCTGATGTTATGAAAAATCCTCTCCATAGTTTCTCAGTACCGTACTGCTCATCCAGTGTGTGTCTGATGTAATGGAACGTTGATGAGTGCCTGAGCTGTAAGGGTGTCTTCTTCAAAAATCTATATCATGTAACCTGCATAAACTGGCTAGTGACTCCTGCCTGCAAGAGCGTATCTTTCATTTACAACACTGGCGACGATCTAGAAATTAACCTATGTGCAAGGAACTCTGATGTTACTTCTATACGGTTGAGCCTAGTACTACTAGTAATATTTCGAAGTGTAATTTATACCCAGAAGTATATGACGTTAATGTGTTTATTACTGTGTGTGTACAATTTATCTACATCGTGTGTGAAGTCTGTTTTGTAAATGCTCAGTATATAGTTCTGTGCCAATGCATTGCCTCTGTGTTAAGCCTGGCTACTCAGTGTCAAGCTACCCAAGGATGAGGGCATCGCCTCAGCCAACTAGAAAGTGCCAGTTCCTACATCATGTTCCTATGAGCCAGTCCAAATATCCCCATAGTCATGTGCCTATGAGACATCCAAAATATCCCTATAGTCATGATGAGTCAGCCTGAAGGCTCTGGGGTATGTAGCTGATTGTACTTTGATGTTTCATGACTCAGTGGTTTAGGGTCTGGGGGATAATTACCAAGCTAAAAACGTTGTCAAGCCTACTGGGCAAAGAGTCCCATGAGCAAACAGGGAGGAACTGAGATGAGTACTCAATCCCGCAAGCGTCTGACACACAACATACAGGAGGAGTGAGAACACAAGGAGGTCAGGGTCATGGCAGTTCCCCGGCAAAGGAGGACTTTCTGGGTGTGTTTTTTTGGAATGGCGTCCATGAAGATGTGAACCAGGCAAAGTGCATGCAAGTTCACAGCTGCTCTATGAAGTGATTTAAATGCACTATTAATCTTTTCTTTTGGCATCAGGGATTCGTTGATTCTCAAATTGCCGCTGTTCATCAAAAGCTATATTAGGGGCTGAAGGTGCTGGCAGGTATGGGCACAGTAGGGGTTTAGGAGAGACACATGGAATTCTAGATGGACAGGCAAGTCAACGGGTAATAGGATTGATTCTACTGTTCACAGGGAAGGGAACCACATATTGAGGTTGTAACTAATGTTGTCCCTGGAGCCATAGATGTCTTGTCGACAGCCAAACATGAACCTCTTTCTTATAATTATGGGCTTGTATACAATGTTTATTGGTCTGCTTCATCATGTCTACTTTTGCTCGTCGGAGATGTCTGAGTACTACTATTTGCTGCATGGACAAATGCTTTTTAAATTTTCTGTACAGTGGATTCAAGACCAATATGGCTTGCAGCATCTTCAGGTAACGTACGTGGGTTCATCCCAGTTACACCTCAAAATGGCGATACCTCATTAATGGTGTGACTGGAATGATTGTAGGTGACTTCTGCCAATGGTAGTAATTTCTCCCAAGCAGAGGGATTGGTCGTCAATAAACACCTTAGGGTTTGTTCAGAGCTTGACTTACTCGTTCGGTCTGCCCATCAGTTTTGGATAGTGGGGAGACAAGAGTCAAGCATCAGTGTCCAGAGAAGTACACAGGTTGCCCCAAAACTGGGAAACAAATTGTGGGTCTCTGTCTTATACAGTAACTGAGGGGAGTCCATGAAAACACATTATATGATGATCGAACAAAACAGAGGATCTTGGTAGTTGGTATTTGTTTTAAGGCAACACAATGTGCCATTTTTTAAAACCAGATCTACGATTACCCATATGGCAGTATAACCGTTGGAAGTAGGTAAATCAGTGAGGAAGTGCAAGCTGATAGTATGCCATAGTTGGGGGGGCACAGGCAGTGGACGGAATAAACCCACAGGAGCTGAGTGGTAAGCTTTATTCTGGGTACATATAGAGCATGTTTGGACATGATTGTGCACGTCTTTGGAATTGTTAGCCACCAAAACCTCAGTTTGCACTTTGCTAGTGTTTTAGTATCCTAGGGAGCCCTGCTTATGGAGTGTTGTGGCAACAGGTCAAGGATTCCGGTCTCAGATCTTTAGTGAGGATATATATTGTAGTGCGGGAAGAAAGCAACCCATCGCATGTAATTGTTCTCTTTGTCCACCTACTTGTTTATGTCTCCTAACTTAGTGAATTGGCATATTTTGTCTAGAAATGGGTCTTAATCACACTATCTAATGATGTGTTCCGGTGGTAGCCACTGAGTTTACGTGCCTAACCTACTGAATGATGTAATGCATTAAAGTAAATACTTATTTCCTTGTCATAGGCTCAGCAACTATTTATTGCTCACTTGAACGAAGGTGTGTCGAGCACAGACACAACACATGGTTTCCTTAAACCTTCCAATATTATGCAAAACAGGGTCATCGTTTTTGATGAGTGGAATGCCCCAATTAGCAGCAGTGCCTCCAAGATAAGAAATGATTAAGCCAATTCTGGCTGTATCAGTGGGAAATGTTGCAAGTTTGCACAGAAACCGCAACTGGCACTGTCTCTATAATGGGTTTAACTTGGCGCAGTCTCCAAAAAGTGCCCAGGCAAAGCCAGTGGAACAGGTGTGGTTGTGGTTGTGGTGACAGTAACATTGACCAGGTGACCCCTTCCTGGTTTCTGGAATTTACCAACTGTGTTGCTGGGCGCCCACTACAAACTGAGCGGGCAGCAAAACCTGCCAAGTGCATTTAGACACAGCCCCTGTATCAGGTAGCGGAGGAGAATGACGGTGGCGATACCATACCTACCATTCCTTTTCGTTTTCTAGGGACAGGTTTTCTTGTTGTAAGGACAGGACTTCATGGTGTAAGTCGGCTAATGCCGTGGCAAATTGTAATGCAGTAGGGGTCTACTCTGTAAGTGCCTAAGCTAGGTCGTGAAAGATGAACTGATCACCCTGGTCCATTTCATATGAGCAGAGAAGTGTAAGAGGCTTTGATGTATGTCCTGACACTCACCTGGCTCTTGTCAGCAGAGATGATTCTGTATCTCACAACTCTCCTATGTTGGTATCTGATCAGGGAATTGTAGCCGCGAATCCACGGCCACCCCAGTAGTGAGGCATTGAGACATGTGCTTGATCCACCAAGTTCCCCAACACAAAGGGGAGTGAGAACACAAGGAGGTCAGGGTTATGCCAGATATAACCCTCGCAGGGCATTTTAGGATAGTCCTTGAAGGAGTAGTGAATAATAAATGAGCAGTTGTGGCTCACTTTAGGCTTTTAAAAAACAGAACACAGTTTCCTGGTCCCTGCTCCACCCACATTTAATTTTATTTTATGTGGGTCCACAGGAGGATCATCAAAGCCCCCATGGCCCAGCCAACACCTTGCAAGAGGATCCGTAATTTGTATTTATCTAAGGGGTGCCCCAATGCCAACCCATGGCAACCCACAATATTTTTATTTTTAGGGTCATGGGGAGTCTAGGGCCCCCACAGCCCTATTGGCATCTGCCTTTTTTTATTACACAGTGGTGTGCCATTGCATTTCCCATCAAGGCACCCCACAGCTAGTCCCTTGTATGGGGCTGCAGAGGGAAACCCAGGGCCCCGGCATCCCTGCCAGATCCCCTGCTTGTACCCCTCACAGGTCCTGTGGAAGCCAACTTTGCTCCAACCCTGCAGGAGCACATTTGGGCAGATTTATGTCGGACTTGTGCCACGTTTATGCTGCCGTTGCGTCACGCAACTGTGGCGTAAATGCGGCGCAACCCTGTGACCCATTTACAACGTGACGCATCTAGGCTGATGCGTCACGTAGTAAAGCCCTGCGCCACATGTGGGTGTTCCAGCCCAGGGTGGGCATTCCAGGGCAGGTCCGCCTCGCAAAAGTACCTGCGTGAAATCTACAAGATTTCACGCAGGCCCTTTTAGGCCAATGCTGCGTCAAAACCCTGAGCCTGCTTGAAGCAGGCGTAAGGCTTGACACAGCATTGGACAGATAGGGCCCCACAGGTCATTGCTGGAGCTGCGTCGCGCTTGTGACGTATCTCCTGTGCTGCCAATTCTTTTACCCTCTTATTTTGGGTTTGAACATCTGACCATGGAACAAATGTTACTAGTGACCACAATATGTCATATTCTTTATATTTTATTTTGAAACATGATTCTTTCTTATTTTTGAATCTCAATGAACGATTTGAGGATTTTCAAATGAAGAACATTTTTTAAGACCTTATGTACAACAAACAAATAATCATTATTCAGAAGGAACAAAAACTTTTTTTCAGATAGGAAAAAGTTTTTAGACTTTTTTGACAACATATAATACATACATCCAATCATACCACTCTCAAACCACACTATTTACATATATACAAACAATACAGAAGAATAAATAAATTGTATCTACAATGTAATCACTTTGATTTACAGAATCGGAAATTGTATGAAGCTTAGAGATCGCTTCATATACTGTCGGAGCATTATTGGGGATAAAAACACAGCAGCTCGATTGGATCATTCTGCATACTCCACCTCGATCTGCAAGTATTACTTCAAGAACCATACGATTCTGCAACGTCATGAGACGATCTGCCTGGAGCTCAGCTGTTAAGTTACTAAGGGCACCCGCAGTTTCTGTACTTGTTCGTGTTCCGGAAACGGATGAAAGGAATGGTAAGAAGCAATAGTAGAAGAAACAGGATCAAGGGGAGGTACTGTAGTTGTTATCGGCGCAAAAATCAAATGGACGCCTAAGACGATTGCACCCACCAACATTATTAAAATAATCAAAAACATAATTGCACATTGTATCATAAAACATTTGTTGTGAAGAATCTTGTAAAGTCTATTTCTGCGAACATGAATTACATTCTCTCGGTTAAGTCCAGGAAGCTCCATCTTCTAAAACCGCTCGCGACCACTGATGGTATGTACGTAGTTGAAAATGCCTCTACCAGCCCTGGGAGTTCCCAGAACTGACAGAAAGATCGACCGTGTGTCTGGCCCCCGCAGATTCAACTAGGCACAAAGCCACGACCCTACGGCTACCCAGACAGCAAGGTATTAAGCACAAATAGCAATGAACAATGTTTCGCAAACTTCCTGGCTAGAGGCAATGTATCAAAGCAAAATGATTAAAAATAGGCAGTTTCCTGCTTTATTTGTCCTTAAATTGAGACCGTAAGTTGTATCTCAGTTTTCCTGGCGTAGTTTGATCCGGAAATAGATTGTGTTCAGCAGGAGTAACAATGTTCAGGTTCGCAGATGACAAGTGTTCGTTTGATGCAGAGGACAAATGCTCAGTGTTCAGAGGGGCAGTTTCAGATGGGGAGTCAGAGTTCGGTGAATCAGTAATTAGTTCTGCATCGCTGAAAGGAATGTATCTAGGAACTGGTTCGGTTTCAGAGGCACCAATTCCTTTTCTCACCCAGTTATCGTAAGGGAGTGGCAAGGGAACACGATTGGTGTGCGTCGCGTGGATCCAATTCTTTTTACCAGCCACTCGTACAGCAGTCCTCGTCGCCAACAGCACCTGGAATGGTCCAACGAATTTTGGTTGAAGATTTCTGGTTCGTCCAAAGTTCTTTACAACGAAAAAATCTCCAGGTTTCAGCTGATGGCCTGGACTTTCCGGAGGCTTTGGCAATGCATCGAAAACCTGTTGATGAATGAGACTCAATTTAGCAGTCAAGTCAAAAAGATAATCGATTAACATTGGGTATTCCAGCTGCTTAAACTCCCTAGGTCTTGGTACCCCCAAATATTAGCAGGGCGACCGAACACTATCTCATAGGGACTAAGCCCTACTCGGGAATGCACAGTCGCTCTTGTGGATAACAGGGCCAAAGGTAAGGCGTCTGGCCAGGCCAAGCCAGTGGAGGCTTGTATCTTAGCCAGTTTCAGTTTGAGGGTGCCATTGTACCCTTCAACTAAACCTGCTGACTGGGGATGATTCGCACTGTGGAATTTTTGCCTTATTCCTAAACCTGCACACACACTCTGCATAACTTTCCCTACGAACTCACTTCCATTATCTGACCATACAATCCGTGGCATACCATATCTGGGGAAGTATTCTTTAAGGAGAACTTTGGCAGTAGACAAAGCAGTATTGTCTTTAAGTGGATAAGCTTCAATCCATCTTGAAAAAGCACAGACTACCACTAGAACGTACTTGAGATTATTGCAACGATCCATGTGGATGAAGTCTAACTGAATCACTTCAAAGGGGCAAGAAGGAGGAGCGAAGTGACCATCGAGTGTGGGGATTCCCTTGCCAGGATTATGCATCAGGCATATCATGCAATTTCTCACCACTCTCTCTGCACACTTACTAATTTCATCATTCTTCCAGACTGGAGCCAACATCTTACAAATCCCTTTAGAACTGATGTGCGCTGCTCCATGCGCCATCGTTACTACCGCAAGCACATACGCATCAGGCAACATCCAACGCTGCTGTTCCGACAAATCAATCCAACATCCATTCGAGTCCAATTTACCCGTTTTCTCTTTCCATGCAAGTTTTTCCTCTTCAGTCGCTTCTTCCTGAATCATTCTCACACTTTCCATTGTGTCCTCACACATTCCTGAATCAGTAACCCATCTTGCAGACATGGCAACATACATCCTACTCATCGGATTCCTAGCTGTCTGTTTTGCTGTCTCATCAGCAAAGGCATTTCCTCGACCAACATCATCCGTTATTGCTCGGTGAGCACTGCACTTCACAATCGCAACTTCCATTGGTAAGGTTAGAGATTCCAACAAGTCATTAACTAGCTGACCATGCTGTATCTTAGTCCCATGGGACGTAATAAAACCTCTTTCCTTCCACAATCGTCCAAAACTATGGGCTACGCCAAATGCGTACTGACTATCTGTGAACACATTCACTCTCTTTCCCTTAGCTAAAACACACGCTCTAGTCAACGCGAGCAATTCTGCAGCTTGGGCAGAATTCTGACTCACTCTTGCAGTCTCCACAATCGTTCTCAAAGTCGTTACTGCATAGGCAGCTGTCACATCACCATTCTCCAACTTAAAACAAGACCCGTCAACATACAACGTGCCATCTGGATCTGGTAACGGAGTGTCTTTTAAATCAATTCGTCCTTTCGTCTCTTCCTCGGTTCTAAAACAACAGTCATGTGGTTCGGAATCACTCGACTCTTGACTAGTCGGCAACAATGTTGCTGGATTCAATACATTGCATCTTTTGATCTGAATATGACTCGCTAACAGTGTCAGCTCATAGCCTGATAATCTAGCACTGGTAAGATGCTGCGTCTTTGTTCGGTTCATGAGTGTATCCACGGCATGTGGAACCATGACCACTAGCATGTTGTTCATGACCAAACCAGCAGATTGTCGACTGGACGCTGCGGCTGCTGCTGTAGCTCTCAAGCAACTAGGCAACGCTCTGGCTACCGGATCTAATATTGATGAAAAATATGCACAAGGGCGTTGTTTATCACCAAATCGTTGCGTCAGAACACTCAACGCGCAACCTTCTCTCTCGTGAACATAGAGTGTAAATGGCTTACTGTAGTCAGGTGTACCCAACACAGGAGCTGAACATAGTGCATTTCGTAACTCAGAAAAGCTCTGCTGACATTCGTCAGACCATGGCACTGGATTCGGAAAACCTTTCCCAGTCAAAGCCACCAATGGTTTTGCCAAAAGAGAAAAATTTGGGATCCATTGAGTACAGTATGAAGTAATACCCAAAAACGCACGCACTTCTCTCTGTGTGCTAGGAACATTCATCTGCGTAATTGCTTTTATTCTCTCTGGGGTCAATCTTCTTCCCTCCTTTGACAAGAGATGACCTAGGTAGGTCACTTCTTGGCAACAGTATTTCATTTTGGAAGGAGATACCTTGTGATTTAAATTAGACAAATGATGCAATAGAGAAATTGTAGCTGCTTTGCAAGTTTCCTTGTCATCGGCAGCCACTAGAAGATCATCGACATATTGCACTAAAGCAGATCCAGGAGGAAGTACAAAAGAATCTAACTGACTTTTTAATGCCTGACTGTAAATGGATGGGTTTTCACAATAGCCTTGTGGAGCACGTTTAAACCTGAAGCTTCGTCCTCCTAAAGAGAAGCCAAAAATATCTCTGCTTTCCTCGGCTATCGGAATGCTGAAAAAGGCATTCTTCAAGTCGATCACTGAAAACCATGTGGCTGTAGCAGGAATCAATGTTAACAATGCAGTAATGTCTGGAACCACAGGAAACTGCGGAATCACAATTTTGTTAACCTCTCTAAGATCAATTACAAACCTATAGACTGGAGGCTTTGTGGGGTCAGTTCGTTTCAGAATAGGCAATACAGGACTATTACAGACATTTCCTCTAGTTTCCTCTACTACGTCTTTCTTGATCAAATCTTGCACGATCAATAAAAGCGCACGTTCACCTTCACTAGAGATCTTGTATTGTGGAATTCGTGGAAATTTGACATTTGCTTTTAAAGTGACTACATATGGTGGAATTTCCAAAAGGCCTACATCGTTAGGACCAGTCGCCCAAAGAGTATCAGGGAGAGAACGCAGCTCTGGTGGGAGCGCATCCATTGACAAGTACATCGGAGAGATGATTCTCTTACCTAATGTAAGCTGTACTCCTGAAGGAGAACAGTACAATGTCGCATATAGGCGTTTTAACAAGTCTAAACCAAGCAGATTTTCATTACAACCAGTCGTCAATATTAAAGGTGCTTTCAATTGACGGGGTCCAACAGAAATAGACAAAGGACCAGATATGGGGTTGTGAACAGGGGTGCCTGAAAAACCTACTGAAACATTTGTTAAGCCAGACAAAGGTGCGCCAGGGAGTTTCGCATGTATGATAGAACTTTTTGCTGCACCAGTATCCAACAGAAACGGTTCGAGTACACCTGATGTTGCTACTGCGACATAAGGCCCACTCTGATCTACTGGAACTGATACCACTCCCTCTCTTTGTCCAAGGCTGTCCTATCACTCATTTTGCTGAAATTCCTCACTAACTTCACAGTAGTCTTCAACGTGATACTGTTGAGATCTATTTGGTTGGGCAGACTGTCCATTACGCTGATCAAAATAATTAGAAGGGCGATCATTCATTTGTGGAGGCATAGCACCTCGTCCTCGACCTCTAGAATTTTGCATAGAACCACCACGACCTCTCTGAGCTGCTGCAGCATTATTTTGTGCCAGTACCGGACACTCATTCTTGTAATGACCTTCTTTTTTGCAATAAGCACATTGATTCCATTGGTATTGCGGTCTCTGTGAACCATAGTCATTCCTCTGATATGGCCCTTGCTGTGTGTTAGTCTGATTCATGCGAGGCGGAAATGCCTGCTGCAAAAGAACTTTAGTTTTTAAATCTTTCGTTTTCTTATCTGATTTTTCCTTCTCTTCTTTATCCCTATTTTCATAATACTGGGCAGTTGCAAGTATTTGCGCAGTCGTAGAGACAGCCCACGCACTTTCAGAATTCTTCAATTTATTACTAAGCTCTGTGTGAGAAGTTGGCCTGATATGTAGTGTTTCCAATTCTGGAACCACTTGGTATCAGTCCAAACAAACCCCAAAGATGTCTGGTTGTAAGTCAACCTTGTTAGACAAGCTATCCTAGTGGTAGCATGGACTAAGCAGCCTTAAAGGCTTAACTTAAGAGGTCGTGTTAAGCGAGCTTGTTTTACCACATACAATCCTGTAATCAAATGAAAGGACACCACACAAGTATATATTATAAAAATATATGTATTTATTTCTAAATTACTCCCCAGTACTCTTTATGAGGAAAGGGGCACAAGCGTTAAATCAAAAGCACTGTTACACATATAAAGTTGCACGTTTATGGATGAGGGCGGGTGGCCACTCAGACCATATATCAAAAAAGTGGTATAAGTAACACTTTACGAACAATGGTTAGGCCTAGGGCCTAGAGATTCGCTGGGAGCAGTCAGGACAAGCAATGAAGAAGTCGGGAGTAGCCCACAGGAGACGGGTGCAGCACGGAAAGTGCGGCGCGCACCAATGCACTGTCAATGGTGCGTAAAAGTCAATTAAAGTGAATAAAAAGATACTTCCGCTGAACCTAGGAACACAAAACTTTAGACACAGACCCTAGAGGTGTGTACCAGTGTAAAGACACCGGCGTTGCAAAGTTACCTCACCCACAGGCCGTGGGTGCACAGGGTCGAAGTGGCGTCGGGTTCTGTCACGCAGGTTCTTGGTGCTTGGAGCTGTTGCAGCTGCAGGCGCTGTGAAGCAGAAGTGTCCGGTGCGATCCAAGGGTGGATCGATGTAGAAAAGTACCTGAAAGCAGAGGGGACAGAGTCTGGGTCACTCAGCAGTGACCAGGGTGGAACCAGGACGGAACCAGGCAATGTCGGGCGCAATCAGGCGGTTGTCGATAGGCTTCTCTCCGCTGTCACGTGGGCTCTGGGGCATCTGCGACGTCCAGGAGCAGGTCACGATCTGTCCCACGTAGGCTCTCGCCGTCAGCACCGTCGGCTTGAAGATTGTAGCAAACAGCACTTGGCAAAAGCAATCCACGCGGAACCGGGAGATTGCTTATCACTCGAACCAGGAGGGTCAGAGTGGGTGCTCCTTTTTACAGGAGCTGGTGCAGATCTGGAGCAACCAGAAAAGCAAGTCGGATTTCAAAGTTCGTCGGCACAGGGGCCACAAGCCAGCTGGCAAGTGACCGGGCCAACGCGTCGAGCGCACACAAGCAGAAGGGCCCCACGCAGCACTCAGCAAGTGTGGAGGGGTGAGCTTTGGTGCAAGTGGAGCTCGGGGCTGGGGCTTCTCAAACCCCGGTGTACAGCTTCGAGGGTCACTCGTGGGCCGCACGGTCAGCGTCTCGTGGCCTTTTCAAGATGGCGTGCCCCACGCTTCCGGTCGCCTCCACGGGTCCCAGCTCTGCAGGGACTGTGGATCGGGCAGGTAGAAGGCAGGCAAGCTTGATCTCGTCGATCTCTGTCGCTCGAGTTCCGGCGGGAACTGCAACAAAGCAAGGGTCGAGGGCTGGATGGTGCCTGTTTGCACAGGGTGGTCACTCCTTGACCACAAGGGAGATTCTTCAGTCTTCTCACGTCGTGTAGAAAGTCGAAGGGTCCAGATTTCGTTTCTTATGTTTCTTCAGGATGATCTGAGGTCCGTTGGGACTGCTCCCCCTCTTATTCGAATCTAGGGGGTTGGACATCCTGCTAGGTCCCCTCCTATGGGTGGGACCCAGGAAGGGGGTGGTTACACCCCTTTCCTTTGATCCTGGCCGCGCTGGGACAGGGGCTGGGAGGCCCCAGAACCGGTTTGGCCGGATCCTGCAAGGGGCAGCCTTGTGCTCCCCAGGCAGTGTCTGGTTTCATTGAAACCTCCCTACTCCAATCCACTATCTCCTGTCTGGGGTGGTTTGACACCGCCCTGTGACAGGAAACTCTTTGTCCAGGCCTCCTCTGCCGGGTTTCGGTCAGCAGCAGGAGGTCAGACCCGTGTCTGTGGCAGGGGCATCCATTTTGTGGATCTGAGGCTCATTTTAAATCAACCGCGTTTCAGTAAAGTAACATGTCTTCTCCCTCTAGAAGGGTGGAATGCTATCCCCGTCGCCAGAACTGGCGAGGGGATAGTATTCCAATTCGTATGACACCTTACACGACATGTTTTGATAAAGCCAAACCAAAGTTGCTATATAACCGCGAGGATTATAATGCGCTTAAGAGTATATGGTATGGCATTATCCCGGATCAGCTTAGGGAGTTGTTCCCGACAGCTGCAGACAGGCTCAGCTCACGCCAGAGCACCATCTCACATAAAACCACGCACTCTGCCTCCAGGATTGATGAGGCCTTCCATAGGAGTGGCTTACAGGCTATATATGTGTCCAGATATAGGTTTAGATATAGGTATACTATATCTAAGCAAGGGGTGATTACACCCACTTGCCCCAGCTGAGTGATCAGCCAGTTGTGTCAATTTAAGAACCAGCCAGGGGTGGCAAAAGCTATGCTTCAGCCCCTGGTAGGCCTTGGTGGCACCTATGCCCTGAGCACCTATAGTGCATGGTACAGGGGCTGACAAGGAGTCCATTTCCAATTGTGGTATGTACCTATAGCACATGTATTATAAATTTAGAGAGAGAACAGCAGGCTGGGGGTCTGATTAGCAGGCCCACAGCCTCAGTAAGTCGAAAACCAGTGAAGCAAAAAGCAAAAATTGGGGTGACCATAGGATAGCAGACCCTACTCTCCTACATAACCCCCCCCCAAACGCAGGGACATTAAACTTAACCTTGACCAGATAAGTCTTCATGTTCTAAGTGGAAGTACCTGGAGAGACCATCTGCATTACCATGGTCAGTCCCTGGGCGGTGCTCCACTGTAAAGTCCATCCCCTGTAGGGAAATGGACCACCTGAGCAGTTTGGGATTTTCACCCTTCATCTGATTTAGCCACAAGAGGGGCTTATGGTCTGTCTGAATTAGGAAGTGAGTACCAAACAAGTATGGCCTCAACTTCTTCAGGGCCCAAACCACAGCAAAGGCCTCCCTCTCAATAGCTGACCAACGTTTCTCCCTGGGGGTCAGCCTTCTGCTAATAAAAGCAATGGGCTGGTCTTGACCATCTTGATTAAGTTGTGAAAGCACAGCTCCCACCCCCAACTCAGAAGCATCTGTCTGTACAATGAACTGTTTGGAGTAGTCAGGACTCTTCAGGATAGGTGCAGAGCACATGGCCTTCTTCAGGTCATCAAATGCCTTTTGACAGCTAACTGTCCACTGAACCTTTTTGGGCATCTTCTTGGATGTCAAGTCATTCAATGGTGTCACAATGGACCCATAGTTCTTTACAAATTTTCTGTAATACCCAGTCAGGCCCAAGAAGGCTCTGACTTGTGTCTGGGTAGTTGGAGGAGTCCAGTCCTGTATGGTCTGGATCTTGCTCTCCAGTGGTTGAACTTGACCCCCACCTACTAGGTGGCCCAAGTACACAACCTTGCTCTGCCCTATCTGGCACTTAGTAGCCTTGATAGTCAGGCCTGCCTTTTGCAGGGCCTCCAGAACCTTCTTCAGGTGGATCAGGTGATCCTCCCAGGTGGAGCTAAAGACAGCAATATCATCTAGATATGCTGCGCAAAAGTCATCCAACCCAGCAAGGACTTGGTTCACCAACCTTTGGAAAGTGGCAGGTGCATTCTTCAAACCAAAGGGCATTACCACAAACTGATAATGTCCACTAGGGGTAGAGAATGCTGTTTTGGCTTTTGACTCTTCAGCTAGTCTGATTTGCCAGTAGCCAGCTGTCAAATCAAATGTGCTCAGAAACTTGGCAGAAGCCAATTTATCAATGAGCTCATCTGCTCTTGGAATGGGATGAGCATCTGTCCTAGTGACAGCATTGAGACCTCTGTAGTCCACACAAAACCTCATTTCTCTCTTCCCATCTTTGGTATGAGGTTTTGGCACAAGGACCACTGGGCTAGCCCATGGGCTCTCTGATGGCTCAATCACTCCAAGCTCCAACATCTTTTGCACCTCAGCCTTTATACAATCCCTGACATGGTCAGGTTGCCTGTAGATCTTATTCTTCACAGGCAGATTGTCACCAGTATCCACCTCATGGGTGCACCAGTTAGTCTGACTGGGTGTGAGTGAAAACAATTGTCTGTGGGCCTGCAACACCTGTCTGCAGTCCACCTGTTGCTGCTCAGTGAGGCTGCCTGCCAAGGCTACTCCATCAACTGAACCATCATCAGGGTTCTGGGAAAGCAGGTCTGGGAGAGGGTCACTCTCTTCCTCCTGTTCCCCATCTGTGGCCATGAGGAGACTCATGTCCTCCCTGTCAACAAATGCTTTCAAACGATTGACATGGAGCACCCTGTGGGGGCTCCTAGGGGTGCCAAAGTCAACCAGGTAGGTGACTTCTCCCTTCTTTTCAATGATAGGGTAGGGTCCAGTCCATTGGTCCTGGAGAGCTGCTGGCCCCACTGGGTCCAACACCCACACCTTCTGCCCTGGCTGGTACTCAACCAGAACAGCCTTTTGGTCATGCCAGGCTTTCTGTAATTCCTGACTGGCCTCAAGGTTTTTGGATGCTCTCTCCATGTATTCAGCCATCCTGGAGCGGAGACCAAGTACATAATCCACAATGTCTAGTTTAGGCTTTTTGAGAGGTAACTCCCATCCTTCCTTCACCAAACTCAATGGACCTCTTACAGGGTGGCCAAACAAAAGTTCAAAAGGGCTGTAGCCAACCCCCTTCTGTGGGACCTCTCTGTAAGCAAAGAGCAAGCAGGGTAAAAGGATGTCCCATTTCCGCCTAAGCTTCTCTGGTAACCCTTTTATCATTCCCTTTAGGGTCTTGTTGAACCTTTCCACAAGCCCATTGCACTGTGGATGGTAGGGTGTGGTAAACTTATAGTTTACTCCACACTCTTTCCACATTGCTTTTAAGTATCCAGACATGAAGTTGGTACCTCTGTCTGAAAGAACCTCCTTTGGAAAGCCCACTCTTGAGAAAACTGCAATGAGGGCTTTTGCCACCACAGGAGCTGTGGTGGTCCTCAGGGGAATTGCTTCTGGGTACCTGGTGGCATGATCCACTACCACCAGTATAAATCTGTGCCCAGATGCTGTTGGAGGATCCATGGGACCCACAATGTCTATTCCAACTCTTTCAAAGGGTACCCCCGCCACAGGTAGTGGTATCAGGGGGGCCTTTGTTGTGCCACCTGACTTACCACTGGCTTGGCAAGTGACACAGGAGCGACAAAACTCCTTGACATTTTCTGACATGTGAGGCCAGTGAAAGTGTGGAACAAGCCTGTCCCAAGTCTTATTCTGGCCTAAGTGTCCTGCAAGGGGAATATCATGGGCCAAGGTAAGAAGGAAGCCCCTAAACTTCAAAGGTATAACCAACCTCCTGGTTGTGCCAGGCTTGGGGTCTCTAGCCTCTGAATAAAGGAGTCCTTCATCCCAATACACTTTATGGGTACCTTGAGCATTCCCTGCAGCCTCAGCAGCAGCTTGCTGTCTGAGGGGTTCAAGTGAAGGGCAATCTAATTGGGCCTGCCCCAGGTCTGCCCTTGAGGGTCCCCCTGTCCCCAGAAACTCAACCTGATCAGGTTCAAGCTCCTCAGAGACAGTCTCCTCTTGGACTGCAGAATCAGTTTCCTGTGAAACCTGATCCTCAACCTGGGGCAAGTGGGAAGGCACAGCCTTAACCCTCTTGCTCCTTCTCTTGGGTTGTGGTTGGTCTATTGTTTCAAGATCCACCACTGGTTCAGGAAGGCACTTCTTAGCCTGAGACCTTGTCACTGCAAGGACATGAGCTGAAATCCCTAGCATTTCTGCATGAGTCCTGTACTCCACTTCTGACCAAACTGAGCTTTCAAGATCATTGCCTAACAGACAGTCTACTGGGAGGTTTGCACTCACAACAACTTTCTTTAGGCCATCTACCCCTCCCCAGGAGAAGTTCACAACAGCCACACTATGGGAAGTAGTGGAGTTGCTTGCATTGGTCACTAGGTAACTTTCACCTAGTACAGTTTGTCCAGGGTCCACAAAGCCAGGTGCCACCATTGTGACACTGGCACAAGTGTCCCTGTAGGCCTGAGCCAGTTTCTCATTAATTAAGGGAGTCTGCCTATATTTGCCCAGGTTACTGGGGCTTACTGCAGTGGGCAAAGATATGTCCACATCATATAGGAGAACTGCCTGTGTGGGGATTCTGACTAGGCCAGATTCCACCTCAGTACCCAGGGTCAACCCTACTAAACCCTTTGGCTGTGTACCACCACTGCTGACTGTACTAGGGGGTGCAGTTGCTTTAGGAGCTGCAGTGGTGGGGACTGGATTTTTCTTAGTGCATTCACTGCCCCAGTGTGAAACTGATTTGCAGGTATTACACCAAGGTTTCTTTGGGCCATCATTCTTCTTTTTCTTGTTTCCATTTTGGGAACCCCCCTCCTTATTACTAGTTTGGGGGCCTGAAGACTTCTGGTCCTTTTCTTTATCTTTCTGATTCCCACCCTTCTGGTCTGTTTTCTTCTGGTCACCTTGGTTCTGGTTTTTCTGCTTAATCCTTGTTCTGACCCATTTGTCTGCCTTCTTTCCCAATTCTTGGGGAGAGGTCAAATCAGAGTCAACAAGGTATTGATGCAACAGCTGGTTCTGACAGTTATTAAGGATCTGTTCTCTCATCATAAGATTGTACAATCCTGTATAGTCTGAAACTTTACTTCCCTGCAGCCAACCCTCCAGAGCCTTAGTGGCACAATCTACAAAATCAGTCCAGTCCTGAGTCTGTGCTTTTTGGGTGTCTCTGAACAACAACCTGTATTGCTCAGTGGTTAGGCCAAACCCTTCAATAAGAGCACTCTTCAGAACAGAGTAGTTTTTGGCATCCTCAGGTCTAACAGTGAGGAGCCTGTCCCTCCCTTTCTCAGAAAAGGAGTACCATAAAATTGCTGCCCACTGATCCTCAGGGACCTGCTGTACCATGCAGGCCCTCTCAAGAGCAGTCATCCATTTGTGGATATCATCCCCTTCCTTGTAGGGGGGCACAATTTTTGTCAGGTTTCTATTGCCATAGGCCCTGTCTTTTTCTTTAGGAACTTTGCTGCCACCAGTGGCATCTAAGCCACTTATTTTCTGTTCCCTAGCCAAGGTAAGTTTAGCTTGAGCTAAGGTCAGTTTAGCTTGAGCCAGAGCTACCTCCTCCCTCTCTATCTGGAGTTGGACAGCCCTCATCCTGGCCCTATGCTCTTTTCTCTGGGAGGAAGTCATTCCTCTTTGAGATTCTCTTGAGGCACTAGAAAGGTGAGAGTCCCTTGACAGAGATCTCTCCCTTCTATTACCTGGGAGAATTTGGTTATGAGATCTGGAGTGGTGCTGGCCCTCTCCATTCCCATGTAGGTCCAAGTTGGCCTGGTTAAGCCTGGCAACCTGTACCTGGTTTCCCTGCTGATCCTGATCTTCAGGCTCTTCTACATCAGAGCCTTCCTCTTCCTCTTCCTCCTCCTCTTCTTCTGGAAGATTCTCATTCTCAGGGGAGTTTATCCCTTCCTCTGTTTCTAAGGGAGTCTGACTCACCTTGTCTAGGTCATCCTTTTCTAGGAGAGCTATTAGGGAAGGAATGGTAGGGCCTCTGCCCTTTTTTAGCCCCCTGGCTGTGCACAAGGCACTCAGGTCTTTGTGGCTAAGGTTGTCATATCTGGATGTTGTCCCTATAGGATCAACTTCTACAGGAGCAGAGCCTGAGGCTCTACCTGTATCAGACATGACTGCTAGTGAGGTGTAAGTGGTGCACTTACCTACACTAAGTGGTTTCCTACTGTACCTTGCTAGTGAGTTGTAGTCAGGGTGTGCTAATCCCTTTAATCTACAACTACTAAGTTCAGTAGAACTTAATATGCTAAGCTTTTGATTTATATGTACCTAGAGGTACTTGATGTGATCTTTCAATTTGATAAAGATTGCAATGGTAAAACAAACAGCAAGCTCAAATCCGCACCGCTGCACACCAATGTGAGAAGTTGGCCTGATATGTAGTGTTTCCAATTCTGGAACCACTTGGTATCAGTCCAAACAAACCCCAAAGATGTCTGGTTGTAAGTCAACCTTGTTAGACAAGCTATCCTAGTGGTAGCATGGACTAAGCAGCCTTAAAGGCTTAACTTAAGAGGTCGTGTTAAGCGAGCTTGTTTTACCACATACAATCCTGTAATCAAATGAAAGGACACCACACAAGTATATATTATAAAAATATATGTATTTATTTCTAAATTACTCCCCAGTACTCTTTATGAGGAAAGGGGCACAAGCGTTAAATCAAAAGCACTGTTACACATATAAAGTTGCACGTTTATGGATGAGGGCGGGTGGCCACTCAGACCATATATCAAAAAAGTGGTATAAGTAACACTTTACGAACAATGGTTAGGCCTAGGGCCTAGAGATTCGCTGGGAGCAGTCAGGACAAGCAATGAAGAAGTCGGGAGTAGCCCACAGGAGACGGGTGCAGCACGGAAAGTGCGGCGCGCACCAATGCACTGTCAATGGTGCGTAAAAGTCAATTAAAGTGAATAAAAAGATACTTCCGCTGAACCTAGGAACACAAAACTTTAGACACAGACCCTAGAGGTGTGTACCAGTGTAAAGACACCGGCGTTGCAAAGTTACCTCACCCACAGGCCGTGGGTGCACAGGGTCGAAGTGGCGTCGGGTTCTGTCACGCAGGTTCTTGGTGCTTGGAGCTGTTGCAGCTGCAGGCGCTGTGAAGCAGAAGTGTCCGGTGCGATCCAAGGGTGGATCGATGTAGAAAAGTACCTGAAAGCAGAGGGGACAGAGTCTGGGTCACTCAGCAGTGACCAGGGTGGAACCAGGATGGAACCAGGCAATGTCGGGCGCAATCAGGCAGTTGTCGATAGGCTTCTCTCCGCTGTCACGTGGGCTCTGGGGCATCTGCGACGTCCAGGAGCAGGTCACGATCTGTCCCACGTAGGCTCTCGCCGTCAGCACCGTCGGCTTGAAGATTGTAGCAAACAGCACTTGGCAAAAGCAATCCACGCGGAACCGGGAGATTGCTTATCACTCGAACCAGGAGGGTCAGAGTGGGTGCTCCTTTTTACAGGAGCTGGTGCAGATCTGGAGCAACCAGAAAAGCAAGTCGGATTTCAAAGTTCGTCGGCACAGGGGCCACAAGCCAGCTGGCAAGTGACCGGGCCAACGCGTCGAGCGCACACAAGCAGAAGGGCCCCACGCAGCACTCAGCGAGTGTGGAGGGGTGAGCTTTGGTGCAAGTGGAGCTCGGGGCTGGGGCTTCTCAAACCCCGGTGTACAGCTTCGAGGGTCACTCGTGGGCCGCACGGTCAGCGTCTCGTGGCCTTTTCAAGATGGCGTGCCCCACGCTTCCGGTCGCCTCCACGGGTCCCAGCTCTGCAGGGACTGTGGATCGGGCAGGTAGAAGGCAGGCAAGCTTGATCTCGTCGATCTCTGTCGCTCGAGTTCCGGCGGGAACTGCAACAAAGCAAGGGTCGAGGGCTGGATGGTGCCTGTTTGCACAGGGTGGTCACTCCTTGACCACAAGGGAGATTCTTCAGTCTTCTCACGTCGTGTAGAAAGTCGAAGGGTCCAGATTTCGTTTCTTATGTTTCTTCAGGATGATCTGAGGTCCGTTGGGACTGCTCCCCCTCTTATTCGAATCTAGGGGGTTGGACATCCTGCTAGGTCCCCTCCTATGGGTGGGACCCAGGAAGGGGGTGGTTACACCCCTTTCCTTTGATCCTGGCCGCGCTGGGACAGGGGCTGGGAGGCCCCAGAACCGGTTTGGCCGGATCCTGCAAGGGGCAGCCTTGTGCTCCCCAGGCAGTGTCTGGTTTCATTGAAACCTCCCTACTCCAATCCACTATCTCCTGTCTGGGGTGGTTTGACACCGCCCTGTGACAGGAAACTCTTTGTCCAGGCCTCCTCTGCCGGGTTTCGGTCAGCAGCAGGAGGTCAGACCCGTGTCTGTGGCAGGGGCATCCATTTTGTGGATCTGAGGCTCATTTTAAATCAACCGCGTTTCAGTAAAGTAACATGTCTTCTCCCTCTAGAAGGGTGGAATGCTATCCCCGTCGCCAGAACTGGCGAGGGGATAGTATTCCAATTCGTATGACACCTTACACGACATGTTTTGATAAAGCCAAACCAAAGTTGCTATATAACCGCGAGGATTATAATGCGCTTAAGAGTATATGGTATGGCATTATCCCGGATCAGCTTAGGGAGTTGTTCCCGACAGCTGCAGACAGGCTCAGCTCACGCCAGAGCACCATCTCACATAAAACCACGCACTCTGCCTCCAGGATTGATGAGGCCTTCCATAGGAGTGGCTTACAGGCTATATATGTGTCCAGATATAGGTTTAGATATAGGTATACTATATCTAAGCAAGGGGTGATTACACCCACTTGCCCCAGCTGAGTGATCAGCCAGTTGTGTCAATTTAAGAACCAGCCAGGGGTGGCAAAAGCTATGCTTCAGCCCCTGGTAGGCCTTGGTGGCACCTATGCCCTGAGCACCTATAGTGCATGGTACAGGGGCTGACAAGGAGTCCATTTCCAATTGTGGTATGTACCTATAGCACATGTATTATAAATTTAGAGAGAGAACAGCAGGCTGGGGGTCTGATTAGCAGGCCCACAGCCTCAGTAAGTCGAAAACCAGTGAAGCAAAAAGCAAAAATTGGGGTGACCATAGGATAGCAGACCCTACTCTCCTACATAACCCCCCCCCAAACGCAGGGACATTAAACTTAACCTTGACCAGATAAGTCTTCATGTTCTAAGTGGAAGTACCTGGAGAGACCATCTGCATTACCATGGTCAGTCCCTGGGCGGTGCTCCACTGTAAAGTCCATCCCCTGTAGGGAAATGGACCACCTGAGCAGTTTGGGATTTTCACCCTTCATCTGATTTAGCCACAAGAGGGGCTTATGGTCTGTCTGAATTAGGAAGTGAGTACCAAACAAGTATGGCCTCAACTTCTTCAGGGCCCAAACCACAGCAAAGGCCTCCCTCTCAATAGCTGACCAACGTTTCTCCCTGGGGGTCAGCCTTCTGCTAATAAAAGCAATGGGCTGGTCTTGACCATCTTGATTAAGTTGTGAAAGCACAGCTCCCACCCCCAACTCAGAAGCATCTGTCTGTACAATGAACTGTTTGGAGTAGTCAGGACTCTTCAGGATAGGTGCAGAGCACATGGCCTTCTTCAGGTCATCAAATGCCTTTTGACAGCTAACTGTCCACTGAACCTTTTTGGGCATCTTCTTGGATGTCAAGTCATTCAATGGTGTCACAATGGACCCATAGTTCTTTACAAATTTTCTGTAATACCCAGTCAGGCCCAAGAAGGCTCTGACTTGTGTCTGGGTAGTTGGAGGAGTCCAGTCCTGTATGGTCTGGATCTTGCTCTCCAGGGGTTGAACTTGACCCCCACCTACTAGGTGGCCCAAGTACACAACCTTGCTCTGCCCTATCTGGCACTTAGTAGCCTTGATAGTCAGGCCTGCCTTTTGCAGGGCCTCCAGAACCTTCTTCAGGTGGATCAGGTGATCCTCCCAGGTGGAGCTAAAGACAGCAATATCATCTAGATATGCTGCGCAAAAGTCATCCAACCCAGCAAGGACTTGGTTCACCAACCTTTGGAAAGTGGCAGGTGCATTCTTCAAACCAAAGGGCATTACCACAAACTGATAATGTCCACTAGGGGTAGAGAATGCTGTTTTGGCTTTTGACTCTTCAGCTAGTCTGATTTGCCAGTAGCCAGCTGTCAAATCAAATGTGCTCAGAAACTTGGCAGAAGCCAATTTATCAATGAGCTCATCTGCTCTTGGAATGGGATGAGCATCTGTCCTAGTGACAGCATTGAGACCTCTGTAGTCCACACAAAACCTCATTTCTCTCTTCCCATCTTTGGTATGAGGTTTTGGCACAAGGACCACTGGGCTAGCCCATGGGCTCTCTGATGGCTCAATCACTCCAAGCTCCAACATCTTTTGCACCTCAGCCTTTATACAATCCCTGACATGGTCAGGTTGCCTGTAGATCTTATTCTTCACAGGCAGATTGTCACCAGTATCCACCTCATGGGTGCACCAGTTAGTCTGACTGGGTGTGAGTGAAAACAATTGTCTGTGGGCCTGCAACACCTGTCTGCAGTCCACCTGTTGCTGCTCAGTGAGGCTGCCTGCCAAGGCTACTCCATCAACTGAACCATCATCAGGGTTCTGGGAAAGCAGGTCTGGGAGAGGGTCACTCTCTTCCTCCTGTTCCCCATCTGTGGCCATGAGGAGACTCATGTCCTCCCTGTCAACAAATGCTTTCAAACGATTGACATGGAGCACCCTGTGGGGGCTCCTAGGGGTGCCAAAGTCAACCAGGTAGGTGACTTCTCCCTTCTTTTCAATGATAGGGTAGGGTCCAGTCCATTGGTCCTGGAGAGCTGCTGGCCCCACTGGGTCCAACACCCACACCTTCTGCCCTGGCTGGTACTCAACCAGAACAGCCTTTTGGTCATGCCAGGCTTTCTGTAATTCCTGACTGGCCTCAAGGTTTTTGGATGCTCTCTCCATGTATTCAGCCATCCTGGAGCGGAGACCAAGTACATAATCCACAATGTCTAGTTTAGGCTTTTTGAGAGGTAACTCCCATCCTTCCTTCACCAAACTCAATGGACCTCTTACAGGGTGGCCAAACAAAAGTTCAAAAGGGCTGTAGCCAACCCCCTTCTGTGGGACCTCTCTGTAAGCAAAGAGCAAGCAGGGTAAAAGGATGTCCCATTTCCGCCTAAGCTTCTCTGGTAACCCTTTTATCATTCCCTTTAGGGTCTTGTTGAACCTTTCCACAAGCCCATTGCACTGTGGATGGTAGGGTGTGGTAAACTTATAGTTTACTCCACACTCTTTCCACATTGCTTTTAAGTATCCAGACATGAAGTTGGTACCTCTGTCTGAAAGAACCTCCTTTGGAAAGCCCACTCTTGAGAAAACTGCAATGAGGGCTTTTGCCACCACAGGAGCTGTGGTGGTCCTCAGGGGAATTGCTTCTGGGTACCTGGTGGCATGATCCACTACCACCAGTATAAATCTGTGCCCAGATGCTGTTGGAGGATCCATGGGACCCACAATGTCTATTCCAACTCTTTCAAAGGGTACCCCCGCCACAGGTAGTGGTATCAGGGGGGCCTTTGTTGTGCCACCTGACTTACCACTGGCTTGGCAAGTGACACAGGAGCGACAAAACTCCTTGACATTTTCTGACATGTGAGGCCAGTGAAAGTGTGGAACAAGCCTGTCCCAAGTCTTATTCTGGCCTAAGTGTCCTGCAAGGGGAATATCATGGGCCAAGGTAAGAAGGAAGCCCCTAAACTTCAAAGGTATAACCAACCTCCTGGTTGTGCCAGGCTTGGGGTCTCTAGCCTCTGAATAAAGGAGTCCTTCATCCCAATACACTTTATGGGTACCTTGAGCATTCCCTGCAGCCTCAGCAGCAGCTTGCTGTCTGAGGGGTTCAAGTGAAGGGCAATCTAATTGGGCCTGCCCCAGGTCTGCCCTTGAGGGTCCCCCTGTCTCCAGAAACTCAACCTGATCAGGTTCAAGCTCCTCAGAGACAGTCTCCTCTTGGACTGCAGAATCAGTTTCCTGTGAAACCTGATCCTCAACCTGGGGCAAGTGGGAAGGCACAGCCTTAACCCTCTTGCTCCTTCTCTTGGGTTGTGGTTGGTCTATTGTTTCAAGATCCACCACTGGTTCAGGAAGGCACTTCTTAGCCTGAGACCTTGTCACTGCAAGGACATGAGCTGAAATCCCTAGCATTTCTGCATGAGTCCTGTACTCCACTTCTGACCAAACTGAGCTTTCAAGATCATTGCCTAACAGACAGTCTACTGGGAGGTTTGCACTCACAACAACTTTCTTTAGGCCATCTACCCCTCCCCAGGAGAAGTTCACAACAGCCACACTATGGGAAGTAGTGGAGTTGCTTGCATTGGTCACTAGGTAACTTTCACCTAGTACAATTTGTCCAGGGTCCACAAAGCCAGGTGCCACCATTGTGACACTGGCACAAGTGTCCCTGTAGGCCTGAGCCAGTTTCTCATTAATTAAGGGAGTCTGCCTATATTTGCCCAGGTTACTGGGGCTTACTGCAGTGGGCAAAGATATGTCCACATCATATAGGAGAACTGCCTGTGTGGGGATTCTGACTAGGCCAGATTCCACCTCAGTACCCAGGGTCAACCCTACTAAACCCTTTGGCTGTGTACCACCACTGCTGACTGTACTAGGGGGTGCAGTTGCTTTAGGAGCTGCAGTGGTGGGGACTGGATTTTTCTTAGTGCATTCACTGCCCCAGTGTGAAACTGATTTGCAGGTATTACACCAAGGTTTCTTTGGGCCATCATTCTTCTTTTTCTTGTTTCCATTTTGGGAACCCCCCTCCTTATTACTAGTTTGGGGGCCTGAAGACTTCTGGTCCTTTTCTTTATCTTTCTGATTCCCACCCTTCTGGTCTGTTTTCTTCTGGTCACCTTGGTTCTGGTTTTTCTGCTTAATCCTTGTTCTGACCCATTTGTCTGCCTTCTTTCCCAATTCTTGGGGAGAGGTCAAATCAGAGTCAACAAGGTATTGATGCAACAGCTGGTTCTGACAGTTATTAAGGATCTGTTCTCTCATCATAAGATTGTACAATCCTGTATAGTCTGAAACTTTACTTCCCTGCAGCCAACCCTCCAGAGCCTTAGTGGCACAATCTACAAAATCAGTCCAGTCCTGAGTCTGTGCTTTTTGGGTGTCTCTGAACAACAACCTGTATTGCTCAGTGGTTAGGCCAAACCCTTCAATAAGAGCACTCTTCAGAACAGAGTAGTTTTTGGCATCCTCAGGTCTAACAGTGAGGAGCCTGTCCCTCCCTTTCTCAGAAAAGGAGTACCATAAAATTGCTGCCCACTGATCCTCAGGGACCTGCTGTACCATGCAGGCCCTCTCAAGAGCAGTCATCCATTTGTGGATATCATCCCCTTCCTTGTAGGGGGGCACAATTTTTGTCAGGTTTCTATTGTCATAGGCCCTGTCTTTTTCTTTAGGAACTTTGCTGCCACCAGTGGCATCTAAGCCACTTATTTTCTGTTCCCTAGCCAAGGTAAGTTTAGCTTGAGCTAAGGTCAGTTTAGCTTGAGCCAGAGCTACCTCCTCCCTCTCTATCTGGAGTTGGACAGCCCTCATCCTGGCCCTATGCTCTTTTCTCTGGGAGGAAGTCATTCCTCTTTGAGATTCTCTTGAGGCACTAGAAAGGTGAGAGTCCCTTGACAGAGATCTCTCCCTTCTATTACCTGGGAGAATTTGGTTATGAGATCTGGAGTGGTGCTGGCCCTCTCCATTCCCATGTAGGTCCAAGTTGGCCTGGTTAAGCCTGGCAACCTGTACCTGGTTTCCCTGCTGATCCTGATCTTCAGGCTCTTCTACATCAGAGCCTTCCTCTTCCTCTTCCTCCTCCTCTTCTTCTGGAAGATTCTCATTCTCAGGGGAGTTTATCCCTTCCTCTGTTTCTAAGGGAGTCTGACTCACCTTGTCTAGGTCATCCTTTTCTAGGAGAGCTATTAGGGAAGGAATGGTAGGGCCTCTGCCCTTTTTTAGCCCCCTGGCTGTGCACAAGGCACTCAGGTCTTTGTGGCTAAGGTTGTCATATCTGGATGTTGTCCCTATAGGATCAACTTCTACAGGAGCAGAGCCTGAGGCTCTACCTGTATCAGACATGACTGCTAGTGAGGTGTAAGTGGTGCACTTACCTACACTAAGTGGTTTCCTACTGTACCTTGCTAGTGAGTTGTAGTCAGGGTGTGCTAATCCCTTTAATCTACAACTACTAAGTTCAGTAGAACTTAATATGCTAAGCTTTTGATTTATATGTACCTAGAGGTACTTGATGTGATCTTTCAATTTGATAAAGATTGCAATGGTAAAACAAACAGCAAGCTCAAATCCGCACCGCTGCACACCAATGTGAGAAGTTGGCCTGATATGTAGTGTTTCCAATTCTGGAACCACTTGGTATCAGTCCAAACAAACCCCAAAGATGTCTGGTTGTAAGTCAACCTTGTTAGACAAGCTATCCTAGTGGTAGCATGGACTAAGCAGCCTTAAAGGCTTAACTTAAGAGGTCGTGTTAAGCGAGCTTGTTTTACCACATACAATCCTGTAATCAAATGAAAGGACACCACACAAGTATATATTATAAAAATATATGTATTTATTTCTAAATTACTCCCCAGTACTCTTTATGAGGAAAGGGGCACAAGCGTTAAATCAAAAGCACTGTTACACATATAAAGTTGCACGTTTATGGATGAGGGCGGGTGGCCACTCAGACCATATATCAAAAAAGTGGTATAAGTAACACTTTACGAACAATGGTTAGGCCTAGGGCCTAGAGATTCGCTGGGAGCAGTCAGGACAAGCAATGAAGAAGTCGGGAGTAGCCCACAGGAGACGGGTGCAGCACGGAAAGTGCGGCGCGCACCAATGCACTGTCAATGGTGCGTAAAAGTCAATTAAAGTGAATAAAAAGATACTTCCGCTGAACCTAGGAACACAAAACTTTAGACACAGACCCTAGAGGTGTGTACCAGTGTAAAGACACCGGCGTTGCAAAGTTACCTCACCCACAGGCCGTGGGTGCACAGGGTCGAAGTGGCGTCGGGTTCTGTCACGCAGGTTCTTGGTGCTTGGAGCTGTTGCAGCTGCAGGCGCTGTGAAGCAGAAGTGTCCGGTGCGATCCAAGGGTGGATCGATGTAGAAAAGTACCTGAAAGCAGAGGGGACAGAGTCTGGGTCACTCAGCAGTGACCAGGGTGGAACCAGGATGGAACCAGGCAATGTCGGGCGCAATCAGGCGGTTGTCGATAGGCTTCTCTCCGCTGTCACGTGGGCTCTGGGGCATCTGCGACGTCCAGGAGCAGGTCACGATCTGTCCCACGTAGGCTCTCGCCGTCAGCACCGTCGGCTTGAAGATTGTAGCAAACAGCACTTGGCAAAAGCAATCCACGCGGAACCGGGAGATTGCTTATCACTCGAACCAGGAGGGTCAGAGTGGGTGCTCCTTTTTACAGGAGCTGGTGCAGATCTGGAGCAACCAGAAAAGCAAGTCGGATTTCAAAGTTCGTCGGCACAGGGGCCACAAGCCAGCTGGCAAGTGACCGGGCCAACGCGTCGAGCGCACACAAGCAGAAGGGCCCCACGCAGCACTCAGCGAGTGTGGAGGGGTGAGCTTTGGTGCAAGTGGAGCTCGGGGCTGGGGCTTCTCAAACCCCGGTGTACAGCTTCGAGGGTCACTCGTGGGCCGCACGGTCAGCGTCTCGTGGCCTTTTCAAGATGGCGTGCCCCACGCTTCCGGTCGCCTCCACGGGTCCCAGCTCTGCAGGGACTGTGGATCGGGCAGGTAGAAGGCAGGCAAGCTTGATCTCGTCGATCTCTGTCGCTCGAGTTCCGGCGGGAACTGCAACAAAGCAAGGGTCGAGGGCTGGATGGTGCCTGTTTGCACAGGGTGGTCACTCCTTGACCACAAGGGAGATTCTTCAGTCTTCTCACGTCGTGTAGAAAGTCGAAGGGTCCAGATTTCGTTTCTTATGTTTCTTCAGGATGATCTGAGGTCCGTTGGGACTGCTCCCCCTCTTATTCGAATCTAGGGGGTTGGACATCCTGCTAGGTCCCCTCCTATGGGTGGGACCCAGGAAGGGGGTGGTTACACCCCTTTCCTTTGATCCTGGCCGCGCTGGGACAGGGGCTGGGAGGCCCCAGAACCGGTTTGGCCGGATCCTGCAAGGGGCAGCCTTGTGCTCCCCAGGCAGTGTCTGGTTTCATTGAAACCTCCCTACTCCAATCCACTATCTCCTGTCTGGGGTGGTTTGACACCGCCCTGTGACAGGAAACTCTTTGTCCAGGCCTCCTCTGCCGGGTTTCGGTCAGCAGCAGGAGGTCAGACCCGTGTCTGTGGCAGGGGCATCCATTTTGTGGATCTGAGGCTCATTTTAAATCAACCGCGTTTCAGTAAAGTAACATGTCTTCTCCCTCTAGAAGGGTGGAATGCTATCCCCGTCGCCAGAACTGGCGAGGGGATAGTATTCCAATTCGTATGACACCTTACACGACATGTTTTGATAAAGCCAAACCAGAGTTGCTATATAACCGCGAGGATTATAATGCGCTTAAGAGTATATGGTATGGCATTATCCCGGATCAGCTTAGGGAGTTGTTCCCGACAGCTGCAGACAGGCTCAGCTCACGCCAGAGCACCATCTCACATAAAACCACGCACTCTGCCTCCAGGATTGATGAGGCCTTCCATAGGAGTGGCTTACAGGCTATATATGTGTCCAGATATAGGTTTAGATATAGGTATACTATATCTAAGCAAGGGGTGATTACACCCACTTGCCCCAGCTGAGTGATCAGCCAGTTGTGTCAATTTAAGAACCAGCCAGGGGTGGCAAAAGCTATGCTTCAGCCCCTGGTAGGCCTTGGTGGCACCTATGCCCTGAGCACCTATAGTGCATGGTACAGGGGCTGACAAGGAGTCCATTTCCAATTGTGGTATGTACCTATAGCACATGTATTATAAATTTAGAGAGAGAACAGCAGGCTGGGGGTCTGATTAGCAGGCCCACAGCCTCAGTAAGTCGAAAACCAGTGAAGCAAAAAGCAAAAATTGGGGTGACCATAGGATAGCAGACCCTACTCTCCTACACTCTGGCAATAGATTGTGCACAAATTTATCAACAAATAGTCTCTGTCCTCCTTCCGTGCTCATATCCTGACCACTATGATCTATGAAAGTTTCTTCAAACCTTGTGAAAAAGTCGGAGACACTTTCGTCCTTCTTCTGCCTGCATGCGGACAACTTGTCCCAGTTAACGCGCAATGCTGGCATCAGAGTCTTCATTAAATCGATTATTCTACCGGGCAAATCAGCAATTAGAGGTTCAGGTTTAGAACAACCTATTTGTTGACCATCTGCCGCTATTATAGCTGCCCAATCACCACCTAGGGCAACTGGATGATTTTCTTTACGAATTTTAGCCCAAATTGGTTGCGGTACTACATTACCAAATAGCATGTCAATGTCCACTAAATTCATTACACAAGCTTCAACTGTTTGCGCTAACTCTTTGTAGTATCCGGCTGGATTTTTACGCGGATCTGGCAAGGCCTGTTTCACTGCTAACACTTCAGCTCGCTTCCACGGAATGTGTATCCACACTCTCTGGAATTGGGCCGGAGCGGCTGCAATACCACGCACTGCATCAGCTTGCACAGCGTCGCGCCATATTGGCGGAACCTCTCTCATAGGGTATTGACGACCTTGTTTCGTACTACGTTTCTCTAACTCTCTTGGTGAACGAAGGGAGGGATCGAATCTAAAATCTAAAATTAATTCCATTGCTTCTTTTATCTCTTGCCCAACTATCATACCTGCAGCAAATTTTTGTTGAACTTGGATTAATTCATCCGGTACCTGTTCAGATTCGCTCTCTTCCCATTCTTCACGTAAAAGGGAACACATGACATCAAACACATAGCGCTGTGTCGGTTCCTTCCATTGCATGAATGTATCTAGTACATCTCGCACACTATATCTTCCAACCTTCGAAATCCACCTAAGGGCAGTGGAATCTAATATTCCACGTTCTTCACTACTAGGAAGTTGACTACGTCTCTGAACAGAGTCAGAGACAAGACTCCTGATCAAAGTTTTGTAAAAGGGAGATAGAATATTAGTGACAGAATCAGTGATTCTCCGACGAACAGAAAGCGGAGTCATATAGCTTGCAGAAGTTTGAAGGAGAGTAGTAGTAGGGACAGAAGAAACAGCAACAGTAGGGGTAACAGGCAAAGTAGCTTGCGAGGTAACAGGTATTAACGGTACAGGTATAGGCAAAGGAGCAGGAGCTGGCAACCCTGGAAGAGGAGGTGCCGGAGGAACATTGATAACCACAGGGACGACAGGAGCTTGATTCAGGGGAGCAGGAGCAGGAATACCAGGCTGTCCAGCAACCGGTAACACAGCATTCGGCAGAGGTGGAGCCGTAGCACCCTGTGCATACGGTGGAGGTGACCTCAACAAATAAGACAACAGAGGATCATTTTCAGAATCCTTCAATATCTTAGTTGTACTCGATAGCAAAGCAGGGTAGCACTTGTCTATCGCTAAATTACGCTCTCTATTGGCTACCTCTATCGCTTTCTCAGATTCATTGAGTTGCAGCTGCTTAGCAGACTGTTCTAGAGTCAACTCCTGTTCTTTCTGTTCTTTCTTCAACTTTTTAGTCTCTCTCTGTTTAGATTCTTTTCGCCAATAACAAAAAGAATCAAACATTGCCGGCCGGGCTTTCTTTTTAAACAATCTTCTTTCTAGATTATCGAGAATTTCAGGTTCGAAACTACCATGTAGTGGCCAACTAAGGACACCATCTTTCTCCGTATAGCGGATCCACACCTCATTATAAGAGATAGGACCCACACCGAACTTGCAGTACAGATCATAAAGAGGAGTTCCAATCGGAGGAACCAGACATGAGTCCTCCAACCGGGAATCCCTGTTGCAACTAAAACCTGAAAACATAGAACTTTTCCGACTTACCATTTTATAAACCGGAACACAGAACAAACACAAACAACAGTGCGCACTCGAACCAAGAACTTAGGCCTACCAAAGTGAACAAATGTATCGATACCCAAACTAAACCAAGAGATTATCGTAACTAGAGCAACCAGTGATAATCTTACCAAACCAAACCAAACCAAGAACTAAAAGGATTATACGAACCCTTGCGAAGTAACCAAACAACTCGCAACCACTTAATACTTAACTGAGGTACTGAAGACGTCACCAAGGAGAAACCTGTCTTGTCTCGCCGTACTAAGGTCTGCACCTCGGGTCCAAGACAGGGCGACGGTCAAGGCAACGGACCACTGCAGCCGTCCGAACGGGAACCCTCGTGGAAGAGAACGTCGGGCCACTTTTGCGATATGCCGGGATCGATGAAGTGGGGCGCCTCCCTCCGGAATCTTCACACGAAGCTTCTCGAACTCTTCAGGCTTTTGGACCGGAACCGAATGACGTCGCCCCACATTGGGCACCAATTGGAGTTCTGGACTTTTTGGTACCGTCCAGAGGTGTCAGGGACAACACCCGAAGACCCCTGAGTTCTACCTGTCTCGGTGCACAAATAAACAGAAACACGGGCTTCTCGATGGTGGCGTCAAAGACCAAAGGTTTATCACTGCAGGGACACAGAAGTCACAGAAACTACACACGGGCAGAATCTAGGAGACTGTTCGAATTGCATTAAGTGGTTGCTCCTTAAATACAGAATATTTGGCTGGGGGCAACATTTTCCACATACTAGTGTGTTTCTCAAACATTATGTCCTAAACAATAAATATTTGGCGTTACACAGGAATCGTCAACCATATCTGATGTCAAAACATTACGAACGAGGGGTTTCCCACTGTTCCATCATAATCCCATGTCATCTTTACATTCAAGAGCCGGACTGCCTCATCGTAAATTTCGTTACCTCCCCCTAATAAAGGCCCAGAAGGAAAGGAGCAGCGCCAGGTGCAGAAGATAGTAAAGCAGGATAAGAGATGTTTGTGGGTCATAATGGGCAAGGCTACCAGCTTCGGCCACCTAATCATGATCAGGCCAACAAACACGAGAACCAGTATGGCAGGACTGGCCTCAGGCTGGGGAGGCAGCTTCTGCCGAGTCATGCGGCCACAGCGTTTCTGTCCTAAGGTGCACGTGTCACAAGAGAGGTGAAACGCCGGCTAAAGCCTACGTGTCCTTAATTGAAATCAAATGATCAGAGGTCACTGTGTGTTCATTGACTATGTGAGGGCAAGAAAACAAGATGGATGCCATGATCTAAAATGGATGCCATTGGTGTATCGGATTTGTGGTTATAACAGGAGTGCTCTTGCTCGTAACATAGTGAAAACACCATGATATGCTAAATGGATCATTTGCGGTTCATCTGTACCAAAATTATGAGTTTACGACAATGTTGAAAACACGGGTTCAAATCGTCACGGAACCTCAGGGTAACCATGGGTTGTAGTTTTTCCCCGGAAATTGCTAACCTTGTGATATTGCAATTTGAACAAAAATGGGTATATAGCGACATCAACCCATGTAAACATCAAGTGGAGTTTTGGTGTTGGTATATTGATGACATTTTTATGATTTGGAACGGTGATGTGGCACAACTTACTGAGTTCCACATTTGGTCGAATTGTAGAACACGTGAATTAAATTTTACAGTGTCAAGTGATCCTAACAAAATTTACTTTTTGGATGTGTATATTGAACATGAAGAAGGTAAATTATGTGTAAGTCTGTTTACAAGGCCCACAGACCACAATACCTTATTACACTTTTCCAGTAACCACCCTCGGACACTGAAAGAAAATTTACCATATGGTCAGTTCCTCCGTATAAGGAGGAACTGCAGTAACAAAGAACAGTATTTTTTCCATGCAAATACTCTTAAAGAAAAATGTGTTAATCGAGGCTTTCCAAAGAGATCAGTTAAAGTAGCTCTTAAAAGAGCTTGGTACACCCCAAGAGAGACATTTTTGATACCCAAAGATAAGGACAACGTAAATACCCCACTCACATGTGTGTTAACCTTTGAGCCTCGGGCTACTAAGGTTAAGATAATAATTAAAAAAAATTGGAAAATGTTGGATGATCTTGAAATACCTAACCCATTGTTTGCATTTCGGAAATTTCAAAATATCCGCAGTCAACTAGTAAGAGCCACAACTACTACAGACAAGGTTGGACCAAGAGACACAAGAGATCTTCTAGGTTTACCTCCGGTCATTGGCCACTATAAATGCCATAATTGTATGGCATGTGACCTTACGAGGGACTACAAAGAGATTGATATAATTGGAACTATTCACACACAAAGATCATTTTCTAATTGTAACTCAAAAAATATCCTTTACTGCATAAAATGTCCATGTGAGAAATTTTACATTGGACAAACCATCCAGACCGTTAAAACCCGTATTTTGCAGCATAAATCCAGAATAAAATGCAAAATTACAGAGGCACCTTTGGTAAGCCACTTTCTTACACATAATCATTCAGTAAAATACATCCATTGATCAGTGTTGTGTTGTGTCATGAACATGAATAAAGGAGAGACAGAAATCAAACTCAACCATCTTGAAGCAAGATTGATTGAGAAATATCAAACATCAAAGTCAGGTTTAAATAATAGAGATGAGATCTGGTTGTTTCTGAGTTAAATATGAATATGGTTGTACCTGGACAATGTGACACTGTGTATACTAAATCTATTTTTCTATGTATTGATTATTTGACATACTATATAAATCCCTTTAGATTGTACCAGGTTGAGAAAACACACTGGGTTATAAGGTGATAATATTATTTATATTCCCTTTATTGTTTGATATGATGAAATTCCCAAAATGAGGACCTATGACACGCAGTCTAGAGCGTGTCTTTATTTCACTTAGTTTATTTCTTTTCTTGTTTAGTGTGTACCTTTTTTGTTTGATATATTTGGGTATTACTGTATAGATGTAGGTTTTTGTTTCTAGAATTGGTTTGAAACAAGTAGGTTCGAGCCCTATTTTGCTTTTATTGCCATTTTCTAACCTTAATAAACCGCCAAGATGCGTGAGTACAAGTGGTTACTCTACCGCGAGTCCTTTTTTAGTTTCCTTGTAATGACGGGTGAATAATCCGCCCTCTTTTCTACTTACTGGTCCGTCCGCTATGTCTACACCCTAATATGGCATCTTAGATGAACGCCGAGACGTGAGCATTACGGATATTGTTGGCTTCTAAGGAATCTTTTTTATCCATTGGATCCTTCTAGCCCGTGCTGAAACATGCACAGCGATGCCTCGACTTGCGCGTAATTTGTTCAGCCATTTGAATGATTTGAACCATACTGGGATGATTGCAAATCCACTCGCTTGTACTCCAAGGTAAGGGTTACCAGTACTCATATTTTTTGTTACTTTTTTGTCACTTTCTTTAGTTGTTTTTAGTTTGGATAGGCAGTGTAATGCCCCCGCTCCTTCTAATGTGTAGTTAATATAATTTGTTTCAGAATACCGAGTTTCTCTATGTACTGAAAGCGCCCGTTTTTGGGCTGGTGCGGTACCGCTTTGCTAAGTGCTATGCAATGTTCCAGAATGCATACAAATGCAGGTATTTACAGTTTTTTAGTTGGTGCCAGTGGTTGTGCACTTTTTTGGTATAGAGTATATAATACCTCTCTCTGGTATTTTTGGTCTTTATGAGATATAGAATTTAATACTTTAGAGGGTCTCTTTCTTTCTCCCCATTTCCTTTTTACTTTAGAGATCTATTTCTCTTGCAGTGTATGCAGGGTCACATATTTATTTATTGTTGCCATTATACCTGTAGGTACTCATCACCTCTATAGTAGGTTGGGCGCACATGATTGGGTGTTTGCAAACGTGACCGTTAAAAGTCGTAATTATGTATAAATGTAAATATTTTCCTGTTTGTATTTTGTAGGTATAAGTGTATTTCTTGCCCAAAGTCCTGAAGAGGCCTAAATAGTTTATAGGCTGAAACGCGTCAACTGTTATTGTAATCTGACACCAAGAAAACGTTGAAATATAATTCAACATTTGTTTTTTATGAGTGCTTTGAAAATAGAAGCATAAAGTGACTTCAGCTTCCTAGGCTTCATTATTGAATGTGGTGATCCAGATGAAGGAATTAAGGTAATATAACAAAGTACCATAGATTTCCTTGTTCAAATTGTTGGGCATTTGAACCATAAAAGGGGTTCAAGAGAAAGTTATGTTGCTTTTGTTATGGTTATGTTTGTCTATACATTGTAAATATGGTATAAATATATATACTAAATGTGATAAATATGTAGATACATGTACAAAAAGAAAAAAGTAACATAAGTGAAAGTGAAAAATATTTTTCCTGATGAAAAAAAAGACTTGGTTTACTAAAAAAAATTTTGTAAATCACTTTTTTGTTTGTGTTGAATCATTTAAGTGTCTAGATAGCTACAAGATGAATAACGATAAAATAAAAATGGAGATTTAGTCAAGAAGTATTTAAAAAAGCAGAGGACAGATAATTACTGGTATCTGTCGTAAACTAAGAAGTGTATAAAAATAATACCATAGGCATCATTGTATTTATTTTTAGTTGATTTTCCCAGATGCCTTGTTGGTTTAATGGGTTCCCCTTGTGATAATTACTGTGTTCATTTACAAGCAATGATTAAAATGCATAAAAATATGTATGAAAATGTTGATAGTGAGGGGCTTATTTATGAGAGGCTAATGCCGCTGGATTATCACTTTTGTTTATGCTCTGGTGACACAAGCCTCTTAATCATATCAATGAGACGATGCAAAGCCACCCTGCATGGCTTTGCATTGACTCATGGATAAGGAGTAAGACAAAGCAGCACAAGTCACCATATTGCCTTACTGTACGCTAAGGAGGCGTTCCATGGGTGTTGCGGATGATTTCCCTATGCAACCCCCATGGATTTTGATGCTGCCCCAGATCTACTTAATCACATGAAGGTGGGGCAGCACCAAAACCTTAGGCCTCCCCAGAGCAGGGGTATCAAGGAGAAACACATTTGTATTTCTTCTCATTTTTCTCCTTCCCTGTGTGCTGTATTCTTGAACAAACATAGAAAGAGGAGAACTCCTCTCGACATTGTTTCTGTGCACTAAGGTCGCCTTACCTGCAGAAAAACAATCCTGCCTGTAACAGGGCACCTTTGCACCATGGTGCAAGGCTGCCTACACTGGTGCTAGGCAGATAATTGTACGTCAGTGCAGGGAGAAAGACAGGAATGCACTGTATTTCATAAATACGGTGCATTCCTGTCCTTTCACATTACCATAGAGGAGTGCAGGAAGTAAACTTGCGGTGCCGCCCTATTCCAATTCCTCATAAAGGCAGCCCTCATAAAGGAAGCCCTGTGCTTGAGTACCAAAGGGTCAGAGTCTGTGTGTGTTGTGGCCGAATCAAATTAGGACCTAAATAGAAAAAAACAACATTACATTTTTTTTTGATGTTTGTACACCATGAGTATTTACTTATAAAATACTGCATACATCTTAAATAAAAATGTAATGCAGATTTATCTAAATTGGCAGCAAATGAGCTCTTTTACTTTACAAAACTACAATTGGTTTACGTGATTACAGCAGATGACATGTGTGTGTGTGTACGTGTAAGGGTTTACATAACTTGGAAATAGTGATTTATTTAGATTGTTTAGAAGAGCAAGTTCCAGCCTGTGACAGAAAGTATTGTGAACATGTAAATTATTAGTTTAAAATTGTATAATACACAGGTGGCTACAAAAGGATCTAGAGGCCGATTCACATAACTAATCTGAGACAAAATTCTAAACTTACTACTTTTGGTATTCACAGAAGGCATTTAGTAGTAGTAAAGTTAGGATTGTGTTTTAAATTAGGATTTTGTCTTAAATTAGGATTTTGTCTTAAGTTAGGATTTTGTCTTAAGACCAAAACTTAAGACAAAGTTAAGTTTAACTTGAGTTTGATTTGAGACAAAAATCTACCTTAAGATAAAATCTTAAGACCAAATTCTAACTTTACTACTACTAAATGTCTTCTGTGACTACCAAAGGTAGAACGTTTAGGATTTTATCTCAGATTAGTTCTGTGAATCGGCCCCCTAGTGTTCAAAATATAACATGTGCTTTTCTTTAAAATATGTTGCAAAATGGTTTAGTGTTCAAGAGAAATCGAAATAAATATTTTAGTAACATCCTATCAGATTGTGCCTAGTGCAGTAAGTGTCCATTTCAGGTGCGCACTACAGAACATGGCTGGTATCACCTTTTTAAATCCTCTCAAAAAGAATAACGGTGTAATTTATCATGTAGTTGCGTGGCAGTTGTGCCATGCAAGGCCGCCTAAGTGACTTGGTAAATTTGGAGAAACAGAACAAATGTTGAAATCTCTGTGTTGTATCACTCTGCCCTAAAGAGGCATTCCATGAGTATTTACTAGGTGGCTGCATGGTCCTGCGAGAGTTTGTGATCGTGAACATGTCATTCAGATGTGCCATCAGACTTGCAGAGGACGTTCTGTGAAGAACACGATCCCGAACACGCAGAATCTGCAATCTGGAGAAGTTTATCTCCTGAGCAGCATCAAAATCTTCTCTTAATAATGATTTGGATTTCAAAATGTACTCAGATTGACATTTGCCTGTACTTTTTTGCTCAAGAAGTCCTATTTCTTTTTTTTTACCTTTTGTGTAAGAGAAAGGTAGTGCCCCAGAGTCTCAAACTTACTGTTCTTGTCCAGCGACTCCTCCTAGTGCTCTGTCCATCTCCTGTTCACTTTTTATTTGGATTTGGAGCTGGAAGGATCAAATTTTTGTGGCTGCTGCATCATATATCATTCTATTTGAGGACTTTTGAATTTGAGATTTTACATGTAATTTGTAAAATTGGTGTTAATTGTTTGATTGGGGCAATGCACCTAGATTTATTTGTTTGTTTCATCTTTTTTTAAACATTTATTGTGGTGGGTGACCTGTAGGGGCCTAGTTATTTCTTTGTGAATGATTTCTCGTGTTTTATAAAGAAAACATGTTGCCCAGTTCACTACATTTTCTCCAACTTTTGAAATCATTAATTTGCAATATTTATTTAATTCATTATGTAGCCCAGTAGTCTGCAAATAGGCATCTCAGCGAATAGGCCCAGAGCTACACACCAGTGCATGAAACAACTGTTTCTGTGGTGTGTGTTGAATTTAAACATCATTTAGGGTGTGGATAGCATTTGATGGGAATGCAAAATGTGTTTTTGGGGGGTATTTTACTTGCAAACGTTTTTAGCCCTGTGGATTTTTGTTTTTGGCATTGTTGCATCAAAGAATCATTGTAAGCATGCCTCATTTGTCTGGCCAGTGGTAGTGTGTTTGTAATAGTGGGCCATCATTTTCCTTGGCTGAGCCTCCTCATGTGGTCAGGGGCCATTTTGTAAAGTGTGTGTCCATATAGGCTTGCTTGAGTTTATTGTTTAATTGTTTACCCAGAACTCCTGCTTGTTATGACTTTGTGACCATGTGGCTGGTGGCTATTTAATGGAGGCAGTTAGTGTGCTTTTGCGATAGGCCTGCATGACTTTCCTTTGTTCCTCTTTGAATATTGTTTCTTGTAGTGGTAGCCTTGCCATGTGGTTAGCAGACATTTTGTGAAGGCAGCCAGTGTGCTTTTGACATAGGGCTGCATTGTCTGTCTTCCCTCTCTTTTTGTTGTGGCCTGGCCATGTAGCCGGAGGCCATTTTGTGAAGTCAACCAGTGTGCTTTTGCAATTGGGCTGCATTGTCTGTCGTCCCTTTCTTGTTGTTGTAGCCTGGCCATGTTGCTGGCTGCAAATTTGTGAAGGTAGCCAGAGTGCTTTTTGCCATAGGCCTGCATTGTGTGTCTACCCTTTCTTGTCGTTGTGGCCTGGCCATGTGGCTAGCAACCATTTTGTGAAGGGGCAGCCAATGTGCTTTTGCGTTAGGCATGCATGACTTCTTTGCGGTGCCCATGCGTTCTTGCTGGTTGTTGGTTTGCATGCAATTTTTTCTTCTTTCACCTAGCAAAAAAAGTAGCACTGTTCACTTCATTTGCTAATAAATTTGCAATATTATTGATTTGAATTGATTCACTAGGTGGCCTAGTCTGCCAATCAGTTGTTCCAACCAATAGGCCCAGAGATACTCATGGGTGCACGACACAACTGTTTATGTGAATTCTGTGGATTCTGTTGAATTTAAACAACATTTAGGGCATGGATGACATTGCATTGAAATGCAAAATATCTTTTTTTGGGGTATTTCACTTTTTATATGTCCCCTTGTTGGATGTGTGTGGTAACTTGCAAACCTTTTTTAGCCATCTGTATTTTCATTTTTTGCAGAATTGCATTAAAGATGTGTTGTGTAGCATGCCTCCTTTGTCTGGCTAGTGTGTGAGTGTGAATGTAATAGTGGTCCAGCATTTGCCTAGGCTGAGCCTCCCCATGTGGCCAGGGGCCATTTTGTAAAGTCTGTATCCATATAGGCCTGCTTGAGTTCACTATTTTCCGGGCCTCCTGCTAGTTGTTGTTGTGAGTGACATGTGGCTGGTGGTCATTCTGTGGTGGCAAGTAAGTATACTTTTGCCATAGGCCTGCTTGTCTTTCCTTTGTACCTCTTGGCTTATTGCTTCCATCCATTGTCAGCTGCATCTCCCTGACTTCTGCATCCCGTGTGATGCACAATGCCAAACTGGGGCTGTTACATTTGAATTTTTGTAGTTGTTCTCCTTTCCTATCATTCCTGAGTGTACTGTGCAGTAGGGGTGGGCGGAATTTGCTACATTGACTTTCGCAAATTATCACAAAATTGCCCAAAATCTCCACGAGCACGCCAAGATGCGGAGATTACTTTTCCCGCCTGTTCGCGGTGAGTTTTTGCATGCTCGCGGGGAAATTTATCTTTAACTTTCCCATGCGGTCGCTAATCGGTGCAGCCATCTTGCTCGCAATGCTTATTTCCTGTTCCGGGTCGAATGACGTGTTCGCTATCGCAAACTTGCACAGGATAGCGCGACCGTCTACCAACAATCCAACATCTTGTGTAGCAAGCAAAGGGATAGGAAAACTCGTCGTCGAACAAAGGGACCCGGTAAGTCGCTACCGCGCACGCAAGAATGCATTTTTAAAAGCGTGAACAAGAAAATATTTCCTTTTTATAAAAAAATATTTTTATTGAACATTTTATCCCCTTTTTTGATACAGGGTACGACATTTAAATCAAAAGTTATATTAACAAACAAACAGATGTTTTGCACGTATTGGTTACAGAAATCCCCTTCTACATTATCCTCTTACTATATAAATAACGTGTTATATAATATAACATCAGACAGGACTTTTCTATAAAAACATGGATGCAAAAGAAAGAATTAGAGAAAGAAAAAGAAAAAAGAAAGAAAAAAAGAAGAAGGAAAGAAAAAAGAGGTAAAGACGGAAAAAAAGGACATCATAATAAATCCAAATCTACGGACTAGATTCCCCTTTCCATTGCCTAATCGGGTCCCAAATTTGCGCCCCCAGCTTTCTCCCTCTTTTCCCCTTTCTAGCGTATATTGCAGTCTCCAGGTTATATATTGACAATAACCTGGCTAACCATTGATGATATGTTGGGGGTATAACGTCCAACCAAGCTGAAGCAATACATAGTCTCAACACTGCCTTTGCAACAAATATAAAATGTCCCTCCTTCATATGCCTATCATTGTTGTTAACGCAAAGGAGGATTATCGAAGGTGAGAGAGTAATTTTACCACCTAGCACACTACTAAGAAATCTCTCTCTATCTTTTTGTGTTGATTGCAAAAGTGTACATTTCGCAAACATATGTGCCAAATCAGCATCTGCACTTCCACATCTAGGGCAGCTAATTCCTGATGTCCTTCCCCACTGTGCAATTCTCACAGGAGTATAGTATAAATGGAATAAAGTTTTATAGTGCTGCGCCTGGAGGGGTGCATAACGTATGATACTATGCCCCAGCTCTAGCGATATATGAAAACATTCCTCTCCTATTATGAGCTTGTTCGCCCATTTCTCCGCTGTCCCATCTATGTCATCCTGTTTCACTTTTAACAATTCCGAATATAACCTCGTGATCGTGCAGTCCGAGCCTGCTTGTATGATATCCATAATTGTGATTTTGCCGAACCCTGCCGGTCCTCCCCTCTTTGTTTCAATGTAGCTTCTCACTTGTAGAAATTTGAAGAAGTGCCTTGGATCTATTCCATACTTTGTCTGCAACTCCGAAAATTGCAAAAACCCTTGTGTATTCGTAACATCACCAATAATCCTTATCCCCGTCCTTCCCCATTCTCCAAAAACCAAGCTCGTAAAGAAATCTGCAGGGAAAGTAGGATTCACACTCATCCTAGTGTAGGCATTATATTTCCCTAGTCCAAAGCTTTTTGCGAATGCTTTCCAAATAGTATAAGCTGCCAAAATCGTCTTGAATCGTGTCCTTTTGAAATAACTAAAGTCTGTATACTTCAAAAATAAATTCTCTGCTTCTTCTCCCATAACTAAACCATATATTGCTAATGTGCCGAACTCATCCTGCCCTTCTGCTTCTGCCCCTCCTAAGAGACCTGCCATATTTTGTAATGCCGCTGCCCAATAATAAAGTTTTAAATCCGGCAATGACCATCCACCCCTATCCAGGGGCAGTGCCATATACCTAAGCGCTCTCCTTGTCTTTCCTTTTGCCCAGATAAATCTGTTGATCATATGCTCACATCCCTTAAACCATTTAAGTTCGAACAAAAATGGAATCGCTCTAAAAATATATAAAAACTTGGGTAAAATCATCATCTTTACAATGTTGGTGCATCCCACAATTGAGAGATGTAAATTGTCTAGCCTATCTAAATCCTACCTCACTTTAGCCAAAATTGGTGTTATATTTTTCTCCACTAGGGTATCTAAGTCAGACGAGATGGTTACCCCAGGTATACTCCAGCCTGCACCACTCGATGATCAAAGCATTCAGCAAAATTATTTTTTATTATTTGCGTTTTACTAGTGTTCAATGCATATCCTGAGACTTGACCAAATCTCTTAGCCTCAATCTCAACCTGCACTATAGCCTCTGTGAGGTTAGGTGTTATCACTGCCATGTTATCGGCATATGCAAGCACTTTGCATTGACCCATACTCGTGTGCAATGGGGGAATACTCTCACAGCTCTCTATTCTTCAAATAAATGGGTCCATGTACATTGCGAATAGAAGCGGTGAGCATGGACAGCCCTGCCTAGTGCCTCTCCTTATTGAGAGAGGGCGAGTTGAGCCTATATTTATCCGAATTGCAGCTCTCGGGTCCCTGTATAATGCCTGAATTGCCTTAATGTAACCATCACCAAAACCTGCTCTTCTTATAATATGCCACAGATAGTCCCAGGACACCCGATCGAAAGCTTTATCTGCATCTAATAGCATTACCGCCATCGGGTCTCCTGCTACCTCCATGGCATCGAATAAAGTAATAACCTTACACGTGTGATGAGTCGTGCCCCTGCCCGAGATAAACCCATGTTGATTACTACTCACAAGGGAACCTATTACTTGAGCGAATCTTGTTGCTAGGACCTTAGAGAATATTTTAGTATCAGAGTTCATAAGGGTAATTGGCCTATAAGAACCGGGTTCAATGGCTGGCTTCCCCTTTTTTGAGACTATCACTATATCAGCACCTCCCCATGACCCCGGTATAGAGTCCCCAACCTGTGCATTCTACATTGTTGTTACCATGCTCCCAAAGAACATCCCAAAATACCTTATAGAATTCCATTGGAATTTGGTCAGGACCTGACGCTTTTCCACAAGGGAGGTTTGATAAAGCGATTTTAATCTCTTCTGAATCTAACAATTTTTCCAATCCTTCAGATTCTACCTCCGTCAGTCGCACCACTGGGATGTCTTCTAAATATGTCACTATTTCCTCCGGGTCCCGTCCTTGCTGATCATCATATAGTGTGGCGTAGAACTTCCTAAATACCTCTCTTATCTCGTCTGGATCTGTGTGTGATCTACCTGCAGAGTCTCTGATTTCCCTTACTTCTCCCGAGGCAACCTTTTGCCTTGTGCGTACGGCTAGGGTTCACCCAATTATTTCACTGAACTCATGGCATCTCACCCTTTTGGTCAAAAATATCTTAGCTGCTTTATTTGCGATATCCTCTTTCGCCTCCATTTTTACCTTTGTTATTTTTAGGAGGACCTGGTCCAGCGGAGCCCCTGTTGAGACACAGTAATGAAGCTCTTCCTCTGCATCCAACACTGCCCTCGCCAGATCTCTGTTCCTAGACTGTTCCAGGTTTCGTTTATGGGTATTAAAGCTTAAGGTTTCACCACGTGCCCCCGCCTTAAAGGCGTCCCAAACTATCCCTGTAGCCGTGCTGCCACTGTTAATTGCAAAAAACTCTTTAATCCAGCTAGCCATGTGCAATATGTAATTTTGGTCCTGCAGGAACCCTGTCTCAAAAGTCCAGACTCTCTCCTTTCTGACCCTAATTATTATATCTAACCTTAAAATCACAGGGTTATGGTCACTCAATATTCGGGGTAGTCTCTCAATCTTAACGCGAGAGATCAATAAGTTGGAGGCAAAAAAGTAGTCCAGTCTCACACACACCCGATGAGGGGCAGAGTAGTATGTGAATCCTTTGTCACTAGGTCTTGTTTTCCCCCAAACATCTGAAAGCATTTTATTTATTACCAATTGTCCTAATGCTCGGTACAATCTTTTTTCCTCCCCTGATATCTCCCGAAGGACCCTACACCTAACCCATCCACCCCGTTGATATTAAAGTCCCCCTCCCCAAGTATGACATGAGGAGCCCAAGCGGCTAACTCCATATCTAGACACTCAAGAATCTCCGGATCATCCTCCGTTGAGCCATAAATTACACCTAGGGTAAACCACTCCCCCTCCCAAAGACATTCGATTAATGCCCACCTACCCCATTGGTCTTCAAGTTTCTTTCTAGGGATCAAGTACCTACTCTTGGATAATATAGCAACACCTCTGTGCTTTGAGCCTTGTTTTAAGTGCTACCTGGACCTGATCCAGCACGGTCGCTCCCTGACCCCAGCTCCTGCTCTCGCTCTGGCTTGCTGGTGAGACTGCAGATTTGGAAGTGATTCAATTGATGTAAATAACCTCGCGCTATTGTATATTTATTTAGCTTGACTTGCGCTGTGCATTAATTATTTATTTCGACTCGCGCTGAGAATTAATTAATTATTTCGAGTCGCTCTGGGATTTAATTATTTATCTACAGTTGCGCTCGGATTTATTTAATTAATTTAACCTAACGCTAGAAACTGATCTGTGCCCCCGGTGCCGTGGTGCTTCTGCTGCCCCTGCCTTAGTCTCCCTTTGACCCTCCATCTTGTTTACTCGCTCCCTAGCCCGCCCCTCCCCCCTGCTACCGCCTCCCAGCTGCTGCCCCTCCCACCCACGACAGAGGGCTCCCTACCTCCTCTGACGCGCTGTGACTACCTGGACCTGATCCAGCACGGTCGCTCCCTGACCCCAGCTCCTGCTCTCGCTCTGGCTTGCTGGTGAGACTGCAGATTTGGAAGTGATTCAATTGATGTAAATAACCTCGCGCTATTGTATATTTATTTAGCTTGACTTGCGCTGTGCATTAATTATTTATTTCGACTCACGCTGAGAATTAATTAATTATTTCGAGTCGCGCTGGGATTTAATTATTTATCTACAGTTGCGCTGGGATTTATTTAATTAATTTAACCTAACGCTGGAAACTGATCTGTGCCCCCGGTGCCGTGGTGCTTCTGCTGCCCCTGCCTTAGTCTCCCTTTGACCCTCCATCTTGTTTACTCGCTCCCTAGCCCGCCCCTCCCCCCTGCTACCGCCTCCCAGCTGCTGCCCCTCCCACATACGACAGAGGGCTCCCTACCTCCTCTGACGCGCTGTGTCTACCTGGACCTGATCCAGCACGGTCGCTCCCTGACCCCAGCTCCTGCTCTCGCTCTGGCTTGCTGGTGAGACTGCAGATTTGGAAGTGATTCAATTGATGTAAATAACCTCGCACTATTGTATATTTATTTAGCTTGACTTGCGCTGTGCATTAATTATTTATTTCGACTCGCGCTGAGAATTAATTAATTATTTCGAGTCGCGCTGGGATTTAATTATTTATCTACAGTTGCGCTGGGATTTATTTAATTAATTTAACCTAACGCTGGAAACTGATCTGTGCCCCCGGTGCCGTGGTGCTTCTGCTGCCCCTGCCTTAGTCTCCCTTTGACCCTCCATCTTGTTTACTCGCTCCCTAGCCCGCCCCTCCCCCCTGCTACCGCCTCCCAGCTGCTGCCCCTCCCACCCACGAACAGAGGGCTCCCTACCTCCTCTGACGCGCTGTGACTACCTGGACCTGATCCAGCACGGTCGCTCCCTGACCCCAGCTCCTGCTCTCGCTCTGGCTTGCTGGTGAGACTGCAGATTTGGAAGTGATTCAATTGACGTAAATAACCTCGCGCTATTGTATATTTATTTAGCTTGACTTGCGCTGTGCATTAATTATTTATTTCGACTCGCGCTGAGAATTAATTAATTATTTCGAGTCGCGCTGGGATTTAATTATTTATCTACAGTTGCGCTGGGATTTATTTAATTAATTTAACCTAACGCTGGAAACTGATCTGTGCCCCCGGTGCCGTGGTGCTTCTGCTGCCCCTGCCTTAGTCTCCCTTTGACCCTCCATCTTGTTTACTCGCTCCCTAGCCCGCCCCTCCCCCCTGCTACCGCCTCCCAGCTGCTGCCCCTCCCACCCACGAACAGAGGGCTCCCTACCTCCTCTGACGCGCTGTGACTACCTGGACCTGATCCAGCACGGTCGCTCCCTGACCCCAGCTCCTGCTCTCGCTCTGGCTTGCTGGTGAGACTGCAGATTTGGAAGTGATTCAATTGATGTAAATAACCTCGCGCTATTGTATATTTATTTAGCTTGACTTGCGCTGTGCATTAATTATTTATTTCGACTCGCGCTGAGAATTAATTAATTATTTCGAGTCGCGCTGGGATTTAATTATTTATCTACAGTTGCGCTGGGATTTATTTAATTAATTTAACCTAACGCTGGAAACTGATCTGTGCCCCCGGTGCCGTGGTGCTTCTGCTGCCCCTGCCTTAGTCTCCCTTTGACCCTCCATCTTGTTTACTCGCTCCCTAGCCCGCCCCTCCCCCCTGCTACCGCCTCCCAGCTGCTGCCCCTCCCACGCTCCGCCCCCTTCCACCATCCATTTATGGCCAATGCCCCCACGCGCAGCGTCCACGCGCTACGGCCTCGCCGAAGGTGCGCCAAAGGTAAGCCCGTCTACGCCCGTCCGCGCCTGGACCGCCCCAGCGCCAGACCCCCTGCCCCTCGCGCTCCCCAGCCCCCCCGCATTACCTATGATGCCGCCTCCCTCCTAGCCCTTGACCCCGGTCGCGCCCCCACCTGCGTCCAAGCCGCTCCTGGACACACCCATGGACCTTTCTCCTGCTACTCCTGCAGATTCAGCGGCACCGACAACATCTCCGCCACGACCACACCACAGAATCCCGATCCCAACCACCTACAATGCATCCTTCTCAACACTCGATCGGTGCACAGGCACGCCATTGACCTATGGAACCTACTAGACACCTTCTCTCCAGACGTCGCCTTCCTTACGGAAACATGGATGAATGCCTCCTCCGCACCAGACATTACCATTGCCATCCCTGAAGACTACAAAATCACCCGCAAAGACCGTACCAGCCACACAGGAGGAGGAATCGCTATCGTCCATAAGAAATCAATCCGCATCTCAACCAGCTCTGACGCCAACCTCGCCAACTCCGAACACCTTCACTTCCAGATCCACATCGACCCCAAGACCACACTCAGAGGCACCCTCCTCTACAGACCACCAGGACCCCGCGCAAAATTCAGTGAAGACATCGCAGACTTCGTCACTCCACACGCGCTCCCCTCCAAAGACTACATCCTTCTGGGAGACCTCAACTTTCACCTTGAAAAGATCAACGACCGCAACACCACCACCCTCTTGGACAACCTCGCCAACCTAGGACTTAAACAACTAGTCACTTCCCCCACCCACATCGCAGGTCACACACTCGACCCCATCTTCACCTCCAGCAATCATGTCTCCTTCAGCCACACTACGGATCTCCTATGGACCGACCACAGCTGCGTTCACTTCACCTACAACAAGCCGAAACCCATCAACCACTCTCAACCTATCCTGCAAAGAAACTGGAAGAAAATCACCACGGACCAAATATCCGCATCGCTCCTTCGAAACTCCCCAGCCCTCTCTTCTAACGCCAACGAAGCCGCCGCCAACCTCACCCTATGGTTATCCAACACCGCCGACACCTTAGCTCCACTGAAAAAACGTCAAAGCAAACCTGGCAGCAAGAAAGCCTCATGGTTCAACGACGATCTCAAGAAGTCCAAGAAACTCTGCCGCTCCCTCGAAAAGGCCTGGAAAAAAGACCCAACCACCAGCACCAAGGACGCCTTCAAAAGCGCCACCCGCACTCACCACCAACTGATCCGAAAAGCCAAGAAAACAGCATTCAAGGATCGACTTGACAACAACGCCCACAACAGCAAGGAACTTTTCAACATCGTCAAGGAATTTTCCAATCCCTCAGCCAACTCCAACGACATCACCCCCTCTCAAACCCTCTGCGACTCCCTAGCCTCTTTTTTCCACAACAAGATTGCAGACATCCACAACAGCTTTGACAACCAACCCGGAAACCAACCCACCCTTCCATCTGCCGACCCTCTTCCCCCCGCGAACACCCTTAACGCTTGGAACCCAATCTCCACTGAGGACACCATCCGCCTGATGAACTCCATCCACTCAGGATCCCCCACAGACCCATGCCCTCACCACATCTTCAACCAAGCAGACTCCGTCATAGCACCGCACCTCCGAGACGTCATCAACTGCTCCTTCAACTCCGCTACCTTCCCTGAAGACTGGAAACACGCTGAACTCACCGCCCTTCTGAAAAAACCAACAGCGGACCCCACCGAACTCAAAAATTACCGCCCCATCTCGCTTCTTCCATTCCCGGCCAAAGTCATCGAGAAAGCCGTCAACAACCAGCTCGCCGCCTTCCTCGAAACCAACAAATCCCTCGACCCCTCACAATCTGGCTTCCGAGCAAAACACAGCACTGAGACCGCCCTCATCGCAGCAACAGATGACATTCGAACTCTACTGGACAATGGAGACACAGTCGCCCTCATCCTCCTCGACCTCTCGGCAGCATTCGATACAGTCTGCCACAGCACCCTTCTACAACGCCTCAATAACATCGGAATTCAAGGAAAAGCACTTGAATGGATCACCTCGTTCCTCACCGGAAGAACCCAGAGAGTCCGCCTTCCTCCATTCAAGTCCGAGGCCTCTGAAGTCATTTGCGGCGTACCCCAAGGATCCTCACTCAGTCCCACCCTCTTCAACGTATACATGAGCCCCCTCGCGGCCTTCGCACGCCAACACAACCTCAACATCATCTCTTACGCGGACGACACCCAACTGATCCTTTCTCTCACCAATGACCCCAGCACCGCCAAAACTAACCTACACGAAGGAATGAAAGAAGTTGCTGAATGGATGAAACAAAGCCGTCTGAAACTGAACTCAGACAAAACAGAAGTCCTCATCTTAGGTACATCCCCCTCTGCATGGGACGACTCTTGGTGGCCGGAAGCCCTTGGAAAAGCACCCATCCCGACAGACCACGCACGGAACCTTGGCGTCATCCTGGACTCCTCACTCTCAATGAACAGACAAGTCAGCGCCGTATCCTCTTCCTGCTTCAACATTCTTCGCATGCTCAGAAAAACATTTCGCTGGATCCCCTCCGAAACAAGGAAAACAGTCACCCACGCTCTGGTCACGAGCCGCCTGGACTACGGAAACACCCTCTACGCAGGCACCACCGCTAAACTCCAGAAGAAACTCCAACGAATCCAAAACGCCTCAGCCAGGCTCATATTAGACATCCCACGCAACGAACACATCTCTGGTCACCTTAAAGACCTCCACTGGCTACCCGTCAATAAGAGGATCACTTTCCGTCTGCTTACCCACGCACACAAATCACTCTACGACATCGGACCAGATTGCCTCAACTCTCGACTGTCCTTCTACACCCCCTCCCGCCAACTACGTTCTTCCAGCCAAGCCCTCGCCACGGTACCTCGCATTAACAAGACCACCATGGGAGGCAGATCCTTTTCATACCTGGCTGCTAAGACATGGAACTCACTCCCCGCTTACCTTCGCCTCACCCAGAACCACCTAGCGTTCAGAAAGCAGCTTAAAACGTGGATATTTGACAAATAATCCTCCTCCCCTCCTAAGCGCCTTGAAACCCTCTGGGTATGTAGTGCGCTATACAAATTTTATGACTTGACTTGACCTGACTAATACCTGGAAGCCTAATTAATCCAAAAGATACCCCTGTGAGGCCATAACATGAGTTTCTTATAACAACAAAAAATCCACTTTCATCTGCTTTAGTGATACTGCAACCTTTTATCTTTTCTGACAATTATTCAAGCCACTAACGTTCCAAGTTACTATACTAATAACCATTAACTAGTATTGGATGTATTACCTACGATATAAACAAGAGACCATAAAAGAGAATATTTCTGTTTCCGGGCAGATTACGAAAGTTTTTACATTTTCACGCTCTCCGCAGAACGCTAAAATGTCAAAATATCGCAATTTCCGCGAGCGGAACAAAATTTACCGCCCAGGCCTACTGTGCAGTACACCATGAAAGCCCTTGTTCTTGTCAAAGTCTCACGAATGGCTACACTGTATTCTTATTTTTTTTAATAACTACTGTAATAAAATTAATCATATTAATTAACACTAACAAGTGTGATCACACACTATGGGCCAGATGTAGGTAGGCGATAACCGGTCGGTAACAGCCGAAATCGTCCGTTACCGACCGGTTTTAGACTTTTGAGATGTAGGTGGTATATTTACCGATTTGGTAAATAATGAATCAGTATTTACCGATTCGGTATTTACCGAATCATCATTTACCGATACGGTATTTACAGAATCGGTAAATGAGATGCAGGAAGCACTGCAAACAGTGCTTCTGGGCTTTAAGGATTCGTTATTAACCACCAACAATTAGTTGGTGGTAAATAACGAATTCCTATGTAAATGCAAATATGTGCATTTACACCTGTTCCATGTGACAGACATACATGCCCTTAGGGTATGTGTGTGTGCCACATGTGCACACAAGTATTAATCAGGGGTGCAACAGGGTGTCAAAGTGACACCCTGCCACCCTTGACTTTTTACCAATTTTACCGAATCGGTATTTACCGATTCGGTAATTGACATTCATTCCTATGGGCCTCAAGGCCCTTAGGAATGAATGGTAAATACCGAATCAGTAATTACCGATTCGGTAAATACCGAAACTTAACAATTCAGTATTTTTTACTGACTTTTTACCTACATTGCATTCACCGATTTGAAAATACTGAATCGGTAAAATTCGGTATTTTCGAATCAGAAAACACAATTACCTACATCTAGCCCAAAGTTATATATTATATTTATTTGTTTTTAAATCACAATAATGATGAATGCCATGTTTCACTGATGTTCTTATTGCTTTTTTGCTTTTAGGTGCAAAAAAGAGGAGGAGACAACATCACCCATTGTACTGCCAGAGAGAAGTCCTGCCGCGCACAATGTCACATGACGTGTGGCCACAGACATCTGTTCAACTTGTGCCACTGCGTGCTGATGACATCTTCTAGATGGCCCTAAAGAAAGGTAACAGGTCCAGTACCAAGAAAGTTGCCAGTGAGAAGAAGGCACTGACATTTACCAAGACCGGTATGTTGCCCAAGACCTTTATTTGGAAAACCAAATTTACGCATGCAGCACCCCCGCATCAGTGGACCCACCCCACTAACCTAGGTGCAAGCCCATGTCTTTCGCAGAGTCAGCCAGTCTATTAAAAAATCCAATGCTGATGAGCTGTGATGTTGAAATTGACTTATTGTTATCGCAAAGTAGTACCCAATCAATGCAGGAAACTCAGATAAGTGGGCAACAACAGCTGCAACCTTAAAACATAATCCTCCCCAAATAAAGGATAATTTAAAAAAACCTGGAGAGAGTAATTGCAGACTGGCAAAATAAGGCCATCAAACTCTCATGCCCCCCTAAAAACTCAAACTTCACGCATTAGGGGACATGAAGTGTAAAAAATACTATTCACACTCCAGAGAGTGCAACAGTAGGGAATGCGTTGGATAGCATAGGGGTTAAAATTACTATTCCCACTCCAGTGGGTGCAACAGTAGAGAAAGCGTTGGATAGCGTAGGGGTAAAAATTACTATTCCCACTCCAGTGAGTGCAACAGCAGAGAAAGCGTTGGATAGCGTAGGGGTAAAAATTACTATTCCCACTCCAGTGGGTGCAACAGTAGAGAAAGCGTTGGATAGCGTAGGGGTAAAAATTACATGTGGTGTCATGTGTCATCATGTGGTGTCATGTGTCATGTGTTTTCATGTAGAGTCATGTGGTGTCATGTGTTATCATGTGTCATGTGTCATGTGGTGTCATGTGGTATCATGTGGTATCGTGTGTCATCATGTGTCATGTATTATCATGTGTCATGTGTCATCATGTGTCATGTGGTGTCATGTGCCATCAAGTGTCATGTTGTGTCATGTGGTGTCATGTTCCATGTGTCATCATGTGTCATCATATGTTGCCATGTGTTGTCATGTATAATATAGAGTCATGTGGTGTCATGTGTCATCATGTGTCAAGTGTCATGTGTCATCATGTATCATCATGTGTCATGTGGTGTCATGTGTCATCATGTGTCATCATGTGTAGTCATGTGGTGTCATGTGGTGTCATGTGGTGTCATGTGTCGTCATGTGTCATCATCTGTCATCATGTGTCATGTGGGTCATGTGGGTCATGTGGGTCATGCGTCATCATGTGTTGTCATGTGTTGTCATGTGTCATCATGTGGGTCATGTGGTGTCATGTGGTGTCATCATATGTCATGTGGGTCATGTGGTTTCATGCGGTGTCATGTGGTGTCATCATATGTCATGTGGGTCATGTGGTGTCATGCGGTGTCATGTGGTGTCATGTGTGAAGTGGTGTCATGTGTCATCATGTGTCATCATGTGTCATCATGTGTCATGTGGTGTCATGTGGTGTCATGTGTCGTCATGTGTCGTCATGTGGTGTCATGTGTGGTCATGTGTCGTCATGTGTCATGTGTCATCATGTGTCATCATGTGTCGTCATGTGGTGTCATGTGGTGTCATGTGTCGTCATTTGGTGTCATGTGTCATGTAGGTCATGTGGTGTCATGTGTTGTTATGCGTCATCATGTGTTGTCATGTGTTGTCATGTGTCGTCATGTGTCATGTGGTGTCATGTGGTGTCATGTGGTGTCATGTGGTGTCATGTGGTGTATTGTGGTGTCATGTTGTGTCATGTGCAATGTGGTGTCATGTTGTGTCATGTGGTGTCATGTGGTGTCATATATCATGTGGAGTCATGTGGTGTCATGTGTTATCATGTGGTGTCATGTCCTATCATGTGCTGTCATGTGGTCTCATGTGTCATCATGTGTCATGTGTTATCATGTGTCATCATTTGTCATCATGTGCCATCATGCGTCATGTGGTGTCATGAGTGTCATGTGTCAAGTGGTGTCATGTGCCATCAAGTGACGTGGTGTCATGTGGTGTCATGTGGTGTCATGTGTCATGTGGTGTCATGTGTCATGTGGTGTCATGTGTTATCATGTGGTGTCATGTGTCATCATGTGGTGTCATGTGTCATCATGTGGTGCCATGTGTCATCATGTGTCATGTGTCGTCATGTGTCATGTGTCGTCATGTGTCATCATGTGTCGTCATGTGTCGTCATGTGGTGTCATGGGTCATGTGGGTCATGTGGTGTCATGTAGTGAAAACCAGCGTACCGAAATACACCTCAAGAAATCATCTCGAGAGGCTGAGAGCTGCCACAGCATCCTTCGGGAATCAAGCAATCGCAGTAAGGTCTGTGACGATAAGCACATACCCGCAGGCAACAGCTCCTGGGAAGGGAGCAACGCAGCATCTTTGCCCCCAAATCCATGTCATGTGGAGTCATGTGGTGCCATGTGGCATGTGGTGTCATGTGGCATGTGGTGTCGTGTGCCATGTTTCATCATGTGTCATGTGTCATCATGTGTCATCATGTGTTGTCATGTGGTGTCATGTGGGGTCATGTGTCATCATATGTTATGTGTCATCATATGTCATGTCATCATATGTCATGTGGTATCATGTGATGTCATGTGGTGTCATGTCATGTGGTGTCACGTGTCATGTTTCTTGTGGTGTCATATCTTATGTGTCCTGTGGTATCGTGTTGTCATGTGTCATGTGGTATCATGTGCTGTCACATGTCATGTGTCTTGTGGTGTCATGTGGTGTAATGTGGTGTCATGTGTCTATATGTGTCATCATGTGTCATGTGTCATCATGTGCCATGTGTCGTTGTCATGTGTTGTCATGTGTCATCATGTGTTATCATGTGGTGTCATGTGTCAGCATGTGTCATGTGTCATGTGGTAAATTGTGTCATGTGGTGCCATGTGGTGTCATGTGTAAACTGGTGTCATGTGGTGTCATGTGATGTCATGCGTCATCATGTGTCATGTGGGGCATGTGTTGTCATGTGTCATGTGGGTCATGTGATGCCATGTTTCATCATGTGTCATGTGGGTCATGTGGTGTCATGTGTAATCATGTGTCATGTGGGTCAGGTGTCATCATGTGTCATGTGGTGTCATGTGTGATGTGTAGTCATGTGTCATCAGGCATCATGTGATGTCATGTGGTATCATGTGGTATCATGTGGTCATTCGTCATGTGGGTCATGTAATGTCATGTGTCGTCATGTGTCGTCATGTGTCATCATGTGTCATCATGTGTCATCATGTGTCATGTGGTGTCATGTGGTGTCATGTGGTGTCATGTGGTGTCATGTTGTGTCATGTACCATGCATCATCATGTGTCATCATATGTTGCCATTTGTTTTCATGTATCATGTAAAGTCATGTGTTGTTATGTGTCATCATGTGTCAAGTGGCATGTGGTGTCATGTGGTATCATGTGGTGTCATGTGTCATCATGTGTCATGTGTTATCATGTGTCGTCATGTGTCATCATGCGTCATGTGGTGTCATGTGGTGTCATGTGTGAAGTGGTCTCATGTGCCATCAAGTGTCATGTGGTGTCATGTTGTGTCATGTGGAGTCATGTGGTGTCATGTGTCATCATGTGTCATGTGGTGTCATGTGTCAAGTGGTGTCATGTGCCATCAAGTGTCATGTGGTGTCATGTTGTGTCATGTGGAGTCATGTGGTGTCATGTGTCATCATGTGTCATATGGTGTCATGTGGTATCATGTGGTGTCATGTGTCATCATGTGTCATGTGGTGCCATGTGGTATTATCTGTCATCATGTGTGAGAAGTTGGCCTGATATGTAGTGTTTCCAATTCTGGAACCACTGGGTATCAGTCCAAACAAACCCCAAAGATGTCTGGTTGTAAGTCAACCTTGTTAGACAAGCTATCCTAGTGGTAGCATGGACTAAGCAGCCTAAAGGCTAAACTTAAGAGGTCGTGTTAAGCGAGCTGTTTTACCACATACAATCCTGTAATCAAATGAAAGGACACCACACAAGTATATATTGTAAAAATATATGTATTTATTTCTAAATTACTCCCCAGTACTCTTTATGAGGAAAGGGGCACAAGCGTTAAATCAAAAGCACTGTTAAACATATAAAGTTGGCACAATTATGGCTGAGGGCGGGGGCCACTCAGACCATATACTAAAAAAATGGTATAAGTAACACTTATCGAATATTGGTTAGGCCTAGGGCCTAGAGATTCGCTGGGAGCAGTCAGGACAAGCAATGAAGAAGTCGGGAGTAGCCCACAGGATACGGGTGCAGCACGGAAAGTGCGGCGCGCACCAATGTAAAGTCAATGGTGCGTAAAAGTTAGTTAAAGTGAATTAAATGATACTTCCGCTGAACCTAGGAACACAAAACTTCAGACACAGACCCTAGAGGTGTGTACCAGTGTAAAGACACCGGCGTTGCAAAGTTACCTCACCCACAGGCCGTGGGTGCACAGGGTCGAAGTGGCGTCGGGTTCTGTCACGCAGGTTCTTGGTGCTTGGAGCTGTTGCAGCTGCAGGCGCTGTGAAGCAGAAGTGTCCGGTGCGATCCAAGGGTGGATCGAAGTAGAAAAGTACCTGAAAGCAGAGGGGACAGAGTCTGGGTCACTCAGCAGTGACCAGGGTGGAACCAGGACGGAACCAGGCAATGTCGGGCGCAATCAGGCGGTTGTCGATAGGCTTCTCTCCGCTGTCACGTGGGCTCTGGGGCATCTGCGACGTCCAGGAGCAGGTCACGATCTGTCCCACGTAGGCTCTCGCCGTCAGCACCGTCGGCTTGAAGATTGTAGCAAACAGCACTTGGCAAAAGCAATCCACGCGGAACCGGGAGATTGCTTATCACTCGAACCAGGAGGGTCAGAGTGGGTGCTCCTTTTCACAGGAGCTGGTGCAGATCTGGAGCAACCAGAAAAGCAAGTCGGTTTTCAAGTTTCGTCGGCACAGGGGCCACAAGCCAGCTGGCAAGTGACCGGGCCAACGCGTCGAGCACACACAGGCAGAAGGGCCCCACGCAGCACTCGTCGAGTGTGGAGGGGTGAGCTTTGGTGCAAGTGGAGCTCGGGGCTGGGGCTTCTCAAACCCCGGTGTACAGCTTCGAGGGTCACTCGTGGGCTGCACGGTCAGCGTCTCGTGGCCTTTTCAAGATGGCGTGCCCCACACTTCCGGTCGCCTCCACGGGTCTCAGCTCTGCAGGGACTGTGGATCGGGCAGGTAGAAGGCAGGCAAGCTTGATCTCGTCGATCTCTGTCGCTCGAGTTCCGGCGGGAACTGCAACAAAGCAAGGGTCGAGGGCTGGATGGTGCCTGTTTGCACAGGGTGGTCACTCCTTGACCACAAGGGAGATTCTTCAGTCTTCTCACGTCGTGTAGAAAGTCGAAGGGTCCAGATTTCGTTTCTTATGTTTCTTCAGGATGATCTGAGGTCCGTTGGGACTGCTCCCCCTCTTATTCGAATCTAGGGGGTTGGACATCCTGCTAGGTCCCCTCCTATGGGTGGGACCCAGGAAGGGGGTGGTTACACCCCTCTCCTTTGATCCTGGCCGCGCTGGGACAGGGGCTGGGAGGCCCCAGAACCGGTTTGGCCGGATCCTGCCAGGGGCAGCCTTGTGCTCCCCAGGCAGTGTCTGGTTTCTTTGAAACCTCCCTACTCCAATCCACTATCTCCTGTCTGGGGTGGTTTGACACCGCCCTGTGACAGGAAACTCTTTGTCCAGGCCTCCTCTGCCGGGTTTCGGTCAGCAGCAGGAGGCCAGACCCGTGTCTGTGGCAGGGGCATCCATTTTGTGGATCTGAGGCTCATTTTAAATCAACCGCGTTTCAGTAAAGTAACATGTCTTCTCCCTCTAGAAGGGTGGAATGCTATCCCCGTCGCCAGAACTGGCGAGGGGATAGTATTCCAATTCGTATGACACCTTACACGACATGTTTTGATAAAGCCAAACCAAAGTTGCTATATAACCGCGAGGATTATAATGCGCTTAAGAGTATATGGTATGGCATTATCCCGGATCAGCTTAGGGAGTTGTTCCCGACAGCTGCAGACAGGCTCAGCTCATGCCAGAGCACCATCTCACATAAAACCACGCACTCTGCCTCCAGGATTGATGAGGCCTTCCATAGGAGTGGCTCACAGGTTATATATGTGTCCAGATATAGGTTTAGATATAGGTATACTATATCTAAGCAAGGGGTGATTACACCCACTTGCCCCAGCTGAGTGATCAGCCAGTTGTGTCAATTTAAGAACCAGCCAGGGGTGGCAAAAGCTATGCTTCAGCCCCTGGTAGGCCTTGGTGGCACCTATGCCCTGAGCACCTATAGTGCATGGTACAGGGGCTGACAAGGAGTCCATTTCCAATTGTGGTATGTACCTATAGCACATGTATCATAAATTTAGAGAGAGAACAGCAGGCTGGGGGTCTGATTAGCAGGCCCACAGCCTCAGTAAGTCGAAAACCAGTGAAGCAAAAAGCAAAAATTGGGGTGACCATAGGATAGCAGACCCTACTCTCCTACATAACCCCCCCCCAAACGCAGGGACATTAAACTTAACCTTGACCAGATAAGTCTTCATGTTCTAAGTGGAAGTACCTGGAGAGACCATCTGCATTACCATGGTCAGTCCCTGGGCGGTGCTCCACTGTAAAGTCCATCCCCTGTAGGGAAATGGACCACCTGAGTAGTTTGGGATTTTCACCCTTCATCTGATTTAGCCACAAGAGGGGCTTATGGTCTGTCTGAATTAGGAAGTGAGTACCAAACAAGTATGGCCTCAACTTCTTCAGGGCCCAAACCACAGCAAAGGCCTCCCTCTCAATAGCTGACCAACGTTTCTCCCTGGGGGTCAGCCTTCTGCTAATAAAAGCAATGGGCTGGTCTTGACCATCTTGATTAAGTTGTGAAAGCACAGCTCCCACCCCCAACTCAGAAGCATCTGTCTGTACAATGAACTGTTTGGAGTAGTCAGGACTCTTCAGGATAGGTGCAGAGCACATGGCCTTCTTCAGGTCATCAAATGCCTTTTGACAGCTAACTGTCCACTGAACCTTTTTGGGCATCTTCTTGGATGTCAAGTCATTCAATGGTGTCACAATGGACCCATAGTTCTTTACAAATTTTCTGTAATACCCAGTCAGGCCCAAGAAGGCTCTGACTTGTGTCTGGGTAGTTGGAGGAGCCCAGTCCTGTATGGTCTGGATCTTGCTCTCCAGTGGTTGAACTTGACCCCCACCTACTAGGTGGCCCAAGTACACAACCTTGCTCTGCCCTATCTGGCACTTAGTAGCCTTGATAGTCAGGCCTGCCTTTTGCAGGGCCTCCAGAACTTTCTTCAGGTGGATCAGGTGATCCTCCCAGGTGGAGCTAAAGACAGCAATATCATCTAGATATGCTGCACAAAAGTCATCCAACCCAGCAAGGACTTGGTTCACCAACCTTTGGAAAGTGGCAGGTGCATTCTTCAAGCCAAAGGGCATTACCACAAATTGATAATGTCCACTAGGGGTCGAAAATGCTGTTTTGGCTTTTGACTCCTCAGCTAGTCTGATTTGCCAGTAGCCAGCTGTCAAATCAAATGTGCTCAGAAACTTGGCAGAAGCCAATTTATCAATGAGCTCATCTGCTCTTGGAATGGGATGAGCATCTGTCCTAGTGACAGCATTGAGACCTCTGTAGTCCACACAAAACCTCATTTCTCTCTTCCCATCTTTGGTATGAGGTTTTGGCACAAGGACCACTGGGCTAGCCCATGGGCTCTCTGATGGCTCAATCACTCCAAGCTCCAACATCTTTTGCACCTCAGCCTTTATACAATCCCTGACATGGTCAGGTTGCCTGTAGATCTTATTCTTCACAGGCAGATTGTCACCAGTGTCCACCTCATGGGTGCACCAGTTAGTCTGACTGGGTGTGAGTGAAAACAATTGTCTGTGGGCCTGCAACACCTGTCTGCAGTCCACCTGTTGCTGCTCAGTGAGGCTGCCTGCCAAGGCTACTCCATCAACTGAACCATCATCAGGGTTCTGGGAAAGCAGGTCTGGGAGAGGGTCACTCTCTTCCTCCTGTTCCCCATCTGTGGCCATGAGGAGACTCATGTCCTCCCTGTCAACAAATGCTTTCAATCTGTTCACATGGAGCACCCTGTGGGGGCTCCTAGGGGTACCAAAGTCAACCAAGTAGGTGACTTCTCCCTTCTTTTCAATGATAGGGTAGGGTCCAGTCCATTTGTCCTGGAGAGCTGCTGGCCCCACTGGGTCCAACACCCACACCTTCTGTCCTGGCTGGAACTCAACCATGACAGCCTTTTGGTCATGCCAGGCTTTCTGTAATTCCTGACTTGCCTCAAGGTTTTTGGATGCTCTCTCCATGTATTCAGCCATCCTGGAGCGGAGACCAAGTACATAGTCCACAATGTCTAGTTTAGGCTTTTTGAGAGGTAACTCCCATCCTTCCTTCACCAAACTCAATGGACCTCTTACAGGGTGGCCAAACAAAAGTTCAAAAGGGCTGTAGCCAACCCCCTTCTGTGGGACCTCTCTGTAAGCAAAGAGCAAGCAGGGTAAAAGGATGTCCCATTTCCGCCTAAGCTTCTCTGGTAAACCTTTTATCATTCCCTTTAGGGTCTTGTTGAACCTTTCCACAAGCCCATTGCACTGTGGATGGTAGGGTGTGGTAAACTTATAGTTTACTCCACACTCTTTCCACATTGCTTTTAAGTATCCAGACATAAAGTTGGTACCTCTGTCTGAAAGAACCTCCTTTGGAAAGCCCACTCTTGAGAAAACTGCAATGAGGGCTTTTGCCACCACAGGAGCTGTGGTGGTCCTCAGGGGAATTGCCTCTGGGTACCTGGTGGCATGATCCACTACCACCAGTATAAATCTGTGCCCAGATGCTGTTTGAGGATCCATGGGACCCACAATGTCTATTCCAACTCTTTCAAAGGGTACCCCCACCACAGGTAGTGGTATCAGGGGGGCCTTTGTTGTGCCACCTGACTTACCACTGGCTTGGCAAGTGACACAGGAGCGACAAAACTCCTTGACATTTTCTGACATGTGAGGCCAGTGAAAGTGTGGAACAAGCCTGTCCCAAGTCTTATTCTGGCCTAAGTGTCCTGCAAGGGGAATATCATGGGCCAAGGTAAGAAGGAAGCCCCTAAACTTCAAAGGTATAACCAACCTCCTGGTGGTGCCAGGCTTGGGGTCTCTAGCCTCTGAATAAAGGAGCCCTTCATCCCAATACACCTTATGGGTACCTTGAGCATTCCCTGCAGCCTCAGCAGCAGCTTGCTGTCTGAGGGGTTCAAGTGAAGGGCAATCTAATTGGGCCTGCCCCAGGTCTGCCCTTGAGGGTCCCCCTGTCCCCAGAAACTCAACCTGTTCAGGTTCAAGCTCATCTGAGACAGTCTCCTCTTGGACTGCAGAATCAGTTTCCTGTGAAACTTGATCCTCAACCTGGGGCAAGTGGGAAGGCACAGCCTTAACCCTCTTGCTCCTCCTCTTGGGTTGTGGTTGGTCTATTGTTTCAAGATCCACCACTGGTTCAGGAAGGCACTTCTTAGCCTGAGACCTTGTCACTGCAAGGACATGAGCTGAAATCCCTAGCATTTCTGCATGAGTCCTGTACTCCACTTCTGACCAAACTGAGCTTTCAAGATCATTGCCTAACAGACAGTCTACTGGGAGGTCTGCACTCACAACAACTTTCTTTAGGCCATCTACCCCTCCCCAGGAGAAGTTCACAACAGCCACACTATGGGAAGTAGTGGAGTTGCTTGCATTGGTCACTAGGTAACTTTCACCTAGTACAATCTGTCCAGGGTCCACAAAGCCAGGTGCCACCATTGTGACACTGGCACAAGTGTCCCTGTAGGCCTGAGCCAGTTTCTCATTAATTAAGGGAGTCTGCCTATATTTGCCCAGGTTACTGGGGCTTACTGCAGTGGGCAAAGATATGTCCACATCATATAGGAGAACTGCCTGTGTGGGGATTCTGACTAGGCCAGATTCCACCTCAGTACCCAGGGTCAACCCTACTAAACCCTTTGGCTGTGTACCACCACTGCTGACTGTACTAGGGGGTGCAGTTGCTTTAGGAGCTGCCGTGGTGGGGACTGGATTTTTCTTAGTGCATTCACTGCCCCAGTGTGAAACTGATTTGCAGGTATTACACCAAGGTTTCTTTGGGCCATCATTCTTCTTTTTCTTGTTTCCATTTTGGGAACCCCCCTCCTTATTGCTAGTTTGGGGGCCTGAAGACTTCTGGTCCTTTTCTTTATCTTTCTGATTCCCACCCTTCTGGTCTGTTTTCTTCTGGTCACCTTGGTTCTGGTTTTTCTGCTTAATCCTTGTTCTGACCCATTTGTCTGCCTTCTTTCCCAATTCTTGGGGAGAGGTCAAATCAGAGTCAACAAGGTATTGATGCAACAGCTGGTTCTGACAGTTATTAAGGATCTGTTCTCTCATCATAAGATTGTACAATCCTGTATAGTCTGAAACTTTACTTCCCTGCAGCCAACCCTCCAGAGCCTTAGTGGCACAATCTACAAAATCAGTCCAGTCCTGAGTCTGTGCTTTTTGGGTGTCTCTGAACAACAACCTGTATTGCTCAGTGGTTAGGCCAAACCCTTCAATAAGAGCACTCTTCAGAACAGAGTAGTTTTTGGCATCCTCAGGTCTAACAGTGAGGAGCCTGTCCCTCCCTTTCTCAGAAAAGGAGTACCATAAAATTGCTGCCCACTGATCCTCAGGGACCTGCTGTACCATGCAGGCCCTCTCAAGAGCAGTCATCCATTTGTGGATATCATCCCCTTCTGTGAGAAGTTGGCCTGATATGTAGTGTTTCCAATTCTGGAACCACTGGGTATCAGTCCAAACAAACCCCAAAGATGTCTGGTTGTAAGTCAACCTTGTTAGACAAGCTATCCTAGTGGTAGCATGGACTAAGCAGCCTAAAGGCTAAACTTAAGAGGTCGTGTTAAGCGAGCTGTTTTACCACATACAATCCTGTAATCAAATGAAAGGACACCACACAAGTATATATTGTAAAAATATATGTATTTATTTCTAAATTACTCCCCAGTACTCTTTATGAGGAAAGGGGCACAAGCGTTAAATCAAAAGCACTGTTAAACATATAAAGTTGGCACAATTATGGCTGAGGGCGGGGGGCCACTCAGACCATATACTAAAAAAATGGTATAAGTAACACTTATCGAATATTGGTTAGGCCTAGGGCCTAGAGATTCGCTGGGAGCAGTCAGGACAAGCAATGAAGAAGTCGGGAGTAGCCCCCAGGATACGGGTGCAGCACGGAAAGTGCGGCGCGCACCAATGTAAAGTCAATGGTGCGTAAAAGTTAGTTAAAGTGAATTAAATGATACTTCCGCTGAACCTAGGAACACAAAACTTCAGACACAGACCCTAGAGGTGTGTACCAGTGTAAAGACACCGGCGTTGCAAAGTTACCTCACCCACAGGCCGTGGGTGCACAGGGTCGAAGTGGCGTCGGGTTCTGTCACGCAGGTTCTGGGTGCTTGGAGCTGTTGCAGCTGCAGGCGCTGTGAAGCAGAAGTGTCCGGTGCGATCCAAGGGTGGATCGATGTAGAAAAGTACCTGAAAGCAGAGGGGACAGAGTCTGGGTCACTCAGCAGTGACCAGGGTGGAACCAGGACGGAACCCGGCAATGTCGGGCGCAATCAGGCGGTTGTCGATAGGCTTCTCTCCGCTGTCACGTGGGCTCTGGGGCATCTGCGACGTCCAGGAGCAGGTCACGATCTGTCCCACGTAGGCTCTCGCCGTCAGCACCGTCGGCTTGAAGATTGTAGCAAACAGCACTTGGCAAAAGCAATCCACGCGGAACCGGGAGATTGCTTATCACTCGAACCAGGAGGGTCAGAGTGGGTGCTCCTTTTCACAGGAGCTGGTGCAGATCTGGAGCAACCAGAAAAGCAAGTCGGATTTCAAAGTTCGTCGGCACAGGGGCCACAAGCCAGCTGGCAAGTGACCGGGCCAACGCGTCGAGCACACACAGGCAGAAGGGCCCCACGCAGCACTCGTCGAGTGTGGAGGGGTGAGCTTTGGTGCAAGTGGAGCTCGGGGCTGGGGCTTCTCAAACCCCGGTGTACAGCTTCGAGGGTCACTCGTGGGCTGCACGGTCAGCGTCTCGTGGCCTTTTCAAGATGGCGTGCCCCACGCTTCCGGTCGCCTCCACGGGTCTCAGCTCTGCAGGGACTGTGGATCGGGCAGGTAGAAGGCAGGCAAGCTTGATCTCGTCGATCTCTGTCGCTCGAGTTCCGGCGGGAACTGCAACAAAGCAAGGGTCGAGGGCTGGATGGTGCCTGTTTGCACAGGGTGGTCACTCCTTGACCACAAGGGAGATTCTTCAGTCTTCTCACGTCGTGTAGAAAGTCGAAGGGTCCAGATTTCGTTTCTTATGTTTCTTCAGGATGATCTGAGGTCCGTTGGGACTGCTCCCCCTCTTATTCGAATCTAGGGGGTTGGACATCCTGCTAGGTCCCCTCCTATGGGTGGGACCCAGGAAGGGGGTGGTTACACCCCTCTCCTTTGATCCTGGCCGCGCTGGGACAGGGGCTGGGAGGCCCCAGAACCGGTTTGGCCGGATCCTGCCAGGGGCAGCCTTGTGCTCCCCAGGCAGTGTCTGGTTTCTTTGAAACCTCCCTACTCCAATCCACTATCTCCTGTCTGGGGTGGTTTGACACCGCCCTGTGACAGGAAACTCTTTGTCCAGGCCTCCTCTGCCGGGTTTCGGTCAGCAGCAGGAGGCCAGACCCGTGTCTGTGGCAGGGGCATCCATTTTGTGGATCTGAGGCTCATTTTAAATCAACCGCGTTTCAGCAAAGTAACATGTCTTCTCCCTCTAGAAGGGTGGAATGCTATCCCCGTCGCCAGAACTGGCGAGGGGATAGTATTCCAATTCGTATGACACCTTACACGACATGTTTTGATAAAGCCAAACCAAAGTTGCTATATAACCGCGAGGATTATAATGCGCTTAAGAGTATATGGTATGGCATTATCCCGGATCAGCTTAGGGAGTTGTTCCCGACAGCTGCAGACAGGCTCAGCTCATGCCAGAGCACCATCTCACATAAAACCACGCACTCTGCCTCCAGGATTGATGAGGCCTTCCATAGGAGTGGCTCACAGGTTATATATGTGTCCAGATATAGGTTTAGATATAGGTATACCATATCTAAGCAAGGGGTGATTACACCCACTTGCCCCAGCTGAGTGATCAGCCAGTTGTGTCAATTTAGATAGCCAGCCAGGGGTGGCAAAAGATATGCTGCAGCCCCTGGTAGGCCTTGGATGCACCTATGCCCTGGGCACCTATAGTGCTCTGTACAGGGGCTGATAAGGTGACCCAAGCCAATCTAGTTATGCACCTAGGGTACATGGAATCCATTTTACAGAGAGAGCAGATAGCCTGGGGCCCTGATTAGCAGGGAACCAGGCCAACTAAGTCGAAAACCAGCTAAACACAGGGCAAAAAATCTGGGGTAACCATAGTCAGGTAGCCACCTTCCTACATAACCCCCCCCCAAACGAAAGGAGATAAGGCTATCCTTGGCCAGGTAAGCCTTTATTGCCTGAGTGGCCATATAAGGAAGTACCTGCACTAGCATGGGTACCCCCTGTCTCATGGTCCACTAAGCAGTCCCTCACCCTAGGGGTATTAGAGGGTCTCCACCATAGGGAATCACTACCTTGGGTGTGTTTATGCAAAGTTAAAGGCTGGTTTGGATATGGAGTATTGAAGTGAGGCTCCACTATTTCTGGGCTCAACTTCCTCCAATTATCCTCCACCATATGTGCCTTCCTTTCTTCAACTGAGTTGCACTGAGCTCTCAGGGTCAACCTCTGGCTACCTAAAGCTGGAGGCTGGGTCCCTCTGTTTGGCTTGCTGGAGGGACAGTTCAGGTTTGGGCCCTTTGGGTCCCAGGTTTGGCTGTGCCCAACAGAATCCATCTGTGGGAGGTCCCTAACTGTTTTTAAGGGGGCTCCCTCAGGAGTTTTTAAAGTTTTCACCTTACTAGGCCTACTAGTTTTGGTGCCCCTAATCTGTTGATGGGGGTGCTTTATTTGACAGGGGGCCCTCTGGGTCTCACTGTCCTTCTTGTCCTCTGCAGCCCTGGGCTGACTAAGGCAAGGTAGAGAGGGGCAGGTTACCTGCTCCAGACTGGATCCCACCTGAGAAGGGTCCACTGCCATCAGAGGCTCTGTCAGGCCAGGCCTAACAACCTCTGGGGCAGTTCCTTCATCAGGGGTAAGATCAGTTCCCTGAGGAGGCTGATCCTGTCCTACTGTCTGGTGAGGGGGAGATTTCTCTTCCTCCTCCATGCTCTCAGTTTGGGTGGAGTGATCCATCATTTCAGGCTTCACAACACACATATCTGTTTGAGTTTGGGCTGTGGCCATCACAGCCCCACCAACCTTTTCAGGAGGAGACTCAGTTTGGGTTTCTGCTGTTATCATAACAGCTTTGCTATTCTGTCTTGGACGAGTTTCTGGTAAAGATGGGGCAGAGAGTTGCTCAGCCCTACCAACCTTTTCAGGAAGGACATCTTGAATTGGGGCTATAGCCAGTACAGCCCCACTAACCTTTCCATTGGAATTTACCATTCTAGAATGGATTTCCTGTTCAACCTCAGCCCAGGCTGAGATTTCCAAATCATTACCAAGTAGACAGTCTACAGGCAAGTTTGGTGACACTGCCACTCTCTTTGGGCCAATGACACCTCCCCAGCTGAGACTTACCACTGCCATGGGATGATTTGTTTGGATGCCATCAATGTTTGTTACCTGGTATGTGGCACCAGGTAAAAGTTGCTTAGAGGGGACTATACAGTCAGCCACCATGGTGATGCTAGCCCCTGTGTCTCTAAAAGCTTCCACTTTCAAACCATTGATGATGGGTTCCTGTCTATATTTGCTCAAGGTATTTGGGCAAACAGAGAAGTTGGCAAACCCCATGCCAGTCTCATAGACAAGATCATTTGGGGATGGAGACCTGGATAGGCCAGGGTCCCCTTGGGCTCCAAAAGTAAACCCACCCAGATTCCTGGGTGTGCTCCCACTTCCTGGGGGATTACTGCTGACAGTAACAGGAGGTGTTGGAGCTGGCTTTGGAGGTATATTTTCTTTATTGCCATTCTTGGGACAACAGCTGTCTGTTTTGTAATGCCCCACCTGTTTACAGGCATGGCAATAAGGCTTTTTCTCTGTTGAAGAAGTGTCTTGGGACCCACCCCCCTTCTTGGAGTTTTGGGGCCCTGGGGAAGTGTTTTCTTTACCTTTATCCCCACCCTTATCTTGAGGCTTGGTAGACTCCTTCTTCTGGTTATTGTCCTGATTCTTAGGCCTAATCCTGGTTCTGACCCACTTATCTGCCCTCTTTCCCAATTCTTGGGGAGAGGTCAAATCTGAGTCCACCAGGTGCTGGTGTAAGAGCTGGTTCTGACAATTACTAAGGATCTGCTCCCTCATAATCAAATTATACAATCCTGTGAAGTCATGTACTTTGCTGCCATTCAGCCAACCCTCCAGAGCCTTAGTTGCACAATCAACAAAATCAGTCCAGTCCTGAGTCTGTGTCTTCTGGGTATCTCTGAACTTTAACCTGTACTGTTCAGTGGTTAAGCCAAACCCATCTATCAGAACACTCTTCAGGACTTTGTAATTGCTGGCATCCTCATGTCTGACAGTGAGGAGCCTATCCCTCCCTTTCTCTGAAAAGGAGTACCATAAGATTGCTGCCCACTGTTCCTCAGGAACCTGCTGTACCATGCAGGCTCTCTCCAGAGCAGTCATCCATTTGTGGATGTCATCCCCTTCCTGATAGGGGGGCACAATCTTTGTCAGGTTTCTACTATCATAGGACCTGGGTTTTTCTTTAGGAATTTTGCTGCCACCAGTGGCATCTAAGCCACTTATTTTTTTCTCCCTTGCCAAGGTAAGTTTAGCTTGTTCCAAAGTAAGCTTAGCTTGAGCCAGGGCTACCTCTTCCCTCTCTATCTGGAGTTGGACAGCCCTCATTCTGGCCCTATGCTCTTTTCTCTGGGAGGAAGTCATCCCTCTTTGAGATTCTCTTGAGGCACTAGAAAGGTGAGAGTCCTCTGATGGAGATCTCTCCCTTCTATTGCCTGGGAGAATTTGGTTATGAGATCTGGGGTGGTGCTGGCCCCCCCCATTCCCATGTAGGTCCAAGTTGGCCTGGTTAAGGCTGGCAACCTGTACCTGGTTTCCCTGCTGATCCTGATCTTCAGGCTCTTCTACATCAGAGCCTTCCTCTTCCTCTTCCTCCTCCACTACATCATCATCTGGAAGATCCTCATTCTCAGGGGAGTTTATCCCTTCCTCTGTTTCTAAGGGAGTCTGACTCACCTTATCTAGGTCATCCTTTTCTAGGAGAGCTATTAGGGAAGGAATGGTAGGGCCTCTGCCCTTTTTTAGCCCCCTGGCTGTGCACAAGGCACTCAGGTCTTTGTGGCTAAGGTTGTCATATCTGGATGTTGTCCCTATAGGATCAACTTCTACAGGAGCAGAACCTGAGGGTCTACCTGTATCAGACATGACTGCTAGTGAGGTGTAAGTGGTGCACTTACCTACACTAAGTGGTTTCCTACTGTACCTTGCTAGTGAGTTGTAGTCAGGGTGTGCTACTCCCTTTTATCTACAACTACTAAGTTCAGTAGAACTTAATATGCTAAGCTTTTGATTTATATGTACCTAGAGGTACTTGATGTGATCTTTCAATTTGATAAAGATTGCAATGGTAAAACAAACAGCAAGCTCAAATCCGCACCGCTGCACACCAATGTGAGAAGTTGGCCTGATATGTAGTGTTTCCAATTCTGGAACCACTGGGTATCAGTCCAAACAAACCCCAAAGATGTCTGGTTGTAAGTCAACCTTGTTAGACAAGCTATCCTAGTGGTAGCATGGACTAAGCAGCCTAAAGGCTAAACTTAAGAGGTCGTGTTAAGCGAGCTGTTTTACCACATACAATCCTGTAATCAAATGAAAGGACACCACACAAGTATATATTGTAAAAATATATGTATTTATTTCTAAATTACTCCCCAGTACTCTTTATGAGGAAAGGGGCACAAGCGTTAAATCAAAAGCACTGTTAAACATATAAAGTTGGCACAATTATGGCTGAGGGCGGGGGGCCACTCAGACCATATACTAAAAAAATGGTATAAGTAACACTTATCGAATATTGGTTAGGCCTAGGGCCTAGAGATTCGCTGGGAGCAGTCAGGACAAGCAATGAAGAAGTCGGGAGTAGCCCCCAGGATACGGGTGCAGCACGGAAAGTGCGGCGCGCACCAATGTAAAGTCAATGGTGCGTAAAAGTTAGTTAAAGTGAATTAAATGATACTTCCGCTGAACCTAGGAACACAAAACTTCAGACACAGACCCTAGAGGTGTGTACCAGTGTAAAGACACCGGCGTTGCAAAGTTACCTCACCCACAGGCCGTGGGTGCACAGGGTCGAAGTGGCGTCGGGTTCTGTCACGCAGGTTCTGGGTGCTTGGAGCTGTTGCAGCTGCAGGCGCTGTGAAGCAGAAGTGTCCGGTGCGATCCAAGGGTGGATCGATGTAGAAAAGTACCTGAAAGCAGAGGGGACAGAGTCTGGGTCACTCAGCAGTGACCAGGGTGGAACCAGGACGGAACCCGGCAATGTCGGGCGCAATCAGGCGGTTGTCGATAGGCTTCTCTCCGCTGTCACGTGGGCTCTGGGGCATCTGCGACGTCCAGGAGCAGGTCACGATCTGTCCCACGTAGGCTCTCGCCGTCAGCACCGTCGGCTTGAAGATTGTAGCAAACAGCACTTGGCAAAAGCAATCCACGCGGAACCGGGAGATTGCTTATCACTCGAACCAGGAGGGTCAGAGTGGGTGCTCCTTTTCACAGGAGCTGGTGCAGATCTGGAGCAACCAGAAAAGCAAGTCGGATTTCAAAGTTCGTCGGCACAGGGGCCACAAGCCAGCTGGCAAGTGACCGGGCCAACGCGTCGAGCACACACAGGCAGAAGGGCCCCACGCAGCACTCGTCGAGTGTGGAGGGGTGAGCTTTGGTGCAAGTGGAGCTCGGGGCTGGGGCTTCTCAAACCCCGGTGTACAGCTTCGAGGGTCACTCGTGGGCTGCACGGTCAGCGTCTCGTGGCCTTTTCAAGATGGCGTGCCCCACGCTTCCGGTCGCCTCCACGGGTCTCAGCTCTGCAGGGACTGTGGATCGGGCAGGTAGAAGGCAGGCAAGCTTGATCTCGTCGATCTCTGTCGCTCGAGTTCCGGCGGGAACTGCAACAAAGCAAGGGTCGAGGGCTGGATGGTGCCTGTTTGCACAGGGTGGTCACTCCTTGACCACAAGGGAGATTCTTCAGTCTTCTCACGTCGTGTAGAAAGTCGAAGGGTCCAGATTTCGTTTCTTATGTTTCTTCAGGATGATCTGAGGTCCGTTGGGACTGCTCCCCCTCTTATTCGAATCTAGGGGGTTGGACATCCTGCTAGGTCCCCTCCTATGGGTGGGACCCAGGAAGGGGGTGGTTACACCCCTCTCCTTTGATCCTGGCCGCGCTGGGACAGGGGCTGGGAGGCCCCAGAACCGGTTTGGCCGGATCCTGCCAGGGGCAGCCTTGTGCTCCCCAGGCAGTGTCTGGTTTCTTTGAAACCTCCCTACTCCAATCCACTATCTCCTGTCTGGGGTGGTTTGACACCGCCCTGTGACAGGAAACTCTTTGTCCAGGCCTCCTCTGCCGGGTTTCGGTCAGCAGCAGGAGGCCAGACCCGTGTCTGTGGCAGGGGCATCCATTTTGTGGATCTGAGGCTCATTTTAAATCAACCGCGTTTCAGCAAAGTAACATGTCTTCTCCCTCTAGAAGGGTGGAATGCTATCCCCGTCGCCAGAACTGGCGAGGGGATAGTATTCCAATTCGTATGACACCTTACACGACATGTTTTGATAAAGCCAAACCAAAGTTGCTATATAACCGCGAGGATTATAATGCGCTTAAGAGTATATGGTATGGCATTATCCCGGATCAGCTTAGGGAGTTGTTCCCGACAGCTGCAGACAGGCTCAGCTCATGCCAGAGCACCATCTCACATAAAACCACGCACTCTGCCTCCAGGATTGATGAGGCCTTCCATAGGAGTGGCTCACAGGTTATATATGTGTCCAGATATAGGTTTAGATATAGGTATACCATATCTAAGCAAGGGGTGATTACACCCACTTGCCCCAGCTGAGTGATCAGCCAGTTGTGTCAATTTAGATAGCCAGCCAGGGGTGGCAAAAGATATGCTGCAGCCCCTGGTAGGCCTTGGATGCACCTATGCCCTGGGCACCTATAGTGCTCTGTACAGGGGCTGATAAGGTGACCCAAGCCAATCTAGTTATGCACCTAGGGTACATGGAATCCATTTTACAGAGAGAGCAGATAGCCTGGGGCCCTGATTAGCAGGGAACCAGGCCAACTAAGTCGAAAACCAGCTAAACACAGGGCAAAAAATCTGGGGTAACCATAGTCAGGTAGCCACCTTCCTACACCTTCCTTGTAGGGGGGCACAATTTTTGTCAGGTTTCTATTGTCATAGGCCCTGTCTTTTTCTTTAGGAATTTTGCTGCCACCAGTGGCATCTAAGCCACTTATTTTTTTCTCCCTTGCCAAGGTAAGTTTAGCTTGTTCCAAAGTAAGCTTAGCTTGAGCCAGGGCTACCTCTTCCCTCTCTATCTGGAGTTGGACAGCCCTCATTCTGGCCCTATGCTCTTTTCTCTGGGAGGAAGTCATCCCTCTTTGAGATTCTCTTGAGGCACTAGAAAGGTGAGAGTCCTCTGATGGAGATCTCTCCCTTCTATTGCCTGGGAGAATTTGGTTATGAGATCTGGGGTGGTGCTGGCCCCCCCCATTCCCATGTAGGTCCAAGTTGGCCTGGTTAAGGCTGGCAACCTGTACCTGGTTTCCCTGCTGATCCTGATCTTCAGGCTCTTCTACATCAGAGCCTTCCTCTTCCTCTTCCTCCTCCACTACATCATCATCTGGAAGATCCTCATTCTCAGGGGAGTTTATCCCTTCCTCTGTTTCTAAGGGAGTCTGACTCACCTTATCTAGGTCATCCTTTTCTAGGAGAGCTATTAGGGAAGGAATGGTAGGGCCTCTGCCCTTTTTTAGCCCCCTGGCTGTGCACAAGGCACTCAGGTCTTTGTGGCTAAGGTTGTCATATCTGGATGTTGTCCCTATAGGATCAACTTCTACAGGAGCAGAACCTGAGGGTCTACCTGTATCAGACATGACTGCTAGTGAGGTGTAAGTGGTGCACTTACCTACACTAAGTGGTTTCCTACTGTACCTTGCTAGTGAGTTGTAGTCAGGGTGTGCTACTCCCTTTTATCTACAACTACTAAGTTCAGTAGAACTTAATATGCTAAGCTTTTGATTTATATGTACCTAGAGGTACTTGATGTGATCTTTCAATTTGATAAAGATTGCAATGGTAAAACAAACAGCAAGCTCAAATCCCACCGCTGCCACCAATGTGAGAAGTTGGCCTGATATGTAGTGTTTCCAATTCTGGAACCACTGGGTATCAGTCCAAACAAACCCCAAAGATGTCTGGTTGTAAGTCAACCTTGTTAGACAAGCTATCCTAGTGGTAGCATGGACTAAGCAGCCTAAAGGCTAAACTTAAGAGGTCGTGTTAAGCGAGCTGTTTTACCACATACAATCCTGTAATCAAATGAAAGGACACCACACAAGTATATATTGTAAAAATATATGTATTTATTTCTAAATTACTCCCCAGTACTCTTTATGAGGAAAGGGGCACAAGCGTTAAATCAAAAGCACTGTTAAACATATAAAGTTGGCACAATTATGGCTGAGGGCGGGGGCCACTCAGACCATATACTAAAAAAATGGTATAAGTAACACTTATCGAATATTGGTTAGGCCTAGGGCCTAGAGATTCGCTGGGAGCAGTCAGGACAAGCAATGAAGAAGTCGGGAGTAGCCCACAGGATACGGGTGCAGCACGGAAAGTGCGGCGCGCACCAATGTAAAGTCAATGGTGCGTAAAAGTTAGTTAAAGTGAATTAAATGATACTTCCGCTGAACCTAGGAACACAAAACTTCAGACACAGACCCTAGAGGTGTGTACCAGTGTAAAGACACCGGCGTTGCAAAGTTACCTCACCCACAGGCCGTGGGTGCACAGGGTCGAAGTGGCGTCGGGTTCTGTCACGCAGGTTCTTGGTGCTTGGAGCTGTTGCAGCTGCAGGCGCTGTGAAGCAGAAGTGTCCGGTGCGATCCAAGGGTGGATCGAAGTAGAAAAGTACCTGAAAGCAGAGGGGACAGAGTCTGGGTCACTCAGCAGTGACCAGGGTGGAACCAGGACGGAACCAGGCAATGTCGGGCGCAATCAGGCGGTTGTCGATAGGCTTCTCTCCGCTGTCACGTGGGCTCTGGGGCATCTGCGACGTCCAGGAGCAGGTCACGATCTGTCCCACGTAGGCTCTCGCCGTCAGCACCGTCGGCTTGAAGATTGTAGCAAACAGCACTTGGCAAAAGCAATCCACGCGGAACCGGGAGATTGCTTATCACTCGAACCAGGAGGGTCAGAGTGGGTGCTCCTTTTCACAGGAGCTGGTGCAGATCTGGAGCAACCAGAAAAGCAAGTCGGTTTTCAAGTTTCGTCGGCACAGGGGCCACAAGCCAGCTGGCAAGTGACCGGGCCAACGCGTCGAGCACACACAGGCAGAAGGGCCCCACGCAGCACTCGTCGAGTGTGGAGGGGTGAGCTTTGGTGCAAGTGGAGCTCGGGGCTGGGGCTTCTCAAACCCCGGTGTACAGCTTCGAGGGTCACTCGTGGGCTGCACGGTCAGCGTCTCGTGGCCTTTTCAAGATGGCGTGCCCCACACTTCCGGTCGCCTCCACGGGTCTCAGCTCTGCAGGGACTGTGGATCGGGCAGGTAGAAGGCAGGCAAGCTTGATCTCGTCGATCTCTGTCGCTCGAGTTCCGGCGGGAACTGCAACAAAGCAAGGGTCGAGGGCTGGATGGTGCCTGTTTGCACAGGGTGGTCACTCCTTGACCACAAGGGAGATTCTTCAGTCTTCTCACGTCGTGTAGAAAGTCGAAGGGTCCAGATTTCGTTTCTTATGTTTCTTCAGGATGATCTGAGGTCCGTTGGGACTGCTCCCCCTCTTATTCGAATCTAGGGGGTTGGACATCCTGCTAGGTCCCCTCCTATGGGTGGGACCCAGGAAGGGGGTGGTTACACCCCTCTCCTTTGATCCTGGCCGCGCTGGGACAGGGGCTGGGAGGCCCCAGAACCGGTTTGGCCGGATCCTGCCAGGGGCAGCCTTGTGCTCCCCAGGCAGTGTCTGGTTTCTTTGAAACCTCCCTACTCCAATCCACTATCTCCTGTCTGGGGTGGTTTGACACCGCCCTGTGACAGGAAACTCTTTGTCCAGGCCTCCTCTGCCGGGTTTCGGTCAGCAGCAGGAGGCCAGACCCGTGTCTGTGGCAGGGGCATCCATTTTGTGGATCTGAGGCTCATTTTAAATCAACCGCGTTTCAGTAAAGTAACATGTCTTCTCCCTCTAGAAGGGTGGAATGCTATCCCCGTCGCCAGAACTGGCGAGGGGATAGTATTCCAATTCGTATGACACCTTACACGACATGTTTTGATAAAGCCAAACCAAAGTTGCTATATAACCGCGAGGATTATAATGCGCTTAAGAGTATATGGTATGGCATTATCCCGGATCAGCTTAGGGAGTTGTTCCCGACAGCTGCAGACAGGCTCAGCTCATGCCAGAGCACCATCTCACATAAAACCACGCACTCTGCCTCCAGGATTGATGAGGCCTTCCATAGGAGTGGCTCACAGGTTATATATGTGTCCAGATATAGGTTTAGATATAGGTATACTATATCTAAGCAAGGGGTGATTACACCCACTTGCCCCAGCTGAGTGATCAGCCAGTTGTGTCAATTTAAGAACCAGCCAGGGGTGGCAAAAGCTATGCTTCAGCCCCTGGTAGGCCTTGGTGGCACCTATGCCCTGAGCACCTATAGTGCATGGTACAGGGGCTGACAAGGAGTCCATTTCCAATTGTGGTATGTACCTATAGCACATGTATCATAAATTTAGAGAGAGAACAGCAGGCTGGGGGTCTGATTAGCAGGCCCACAGCCTCAGTAAGTCGAAAACCAGTGAAGCAAAAAGCAAAAATTGGGGTGACCATAGGATAGCAGACCCTACTCTCCTACATCATGTGTCATCTGGTGTCATGTGGTGTCATGTGGTGTCATGTATTATGTGGAGTCATGTATCATGTGGAGTCATGTGGTGTCATGTGTTATCATGTGTCATGTGTTATGTGTTGTCATCTGGTATCATGTGGTATCATGTGTCATTATGTGTCATGTGTTATCATGTGTCCTCATGTGTCATCATATGTCATGTCATCATATGTCATGTGGTATCATGTGATGTCATGTGGTGTCATGTCATGTGGTGTCACGTGTCATGTTTCTTGTGGTGTCATATTTCATGTGTCATGTTGTGTCGTGTTGTCATGTGTCATGTGGTATCATGTGCTGTCACATATCATGTGTCTTGTGGTGTCATGTGGTGTAATGTGGTGTCATGTGTCTATATGTGTCATCATGTGTCATGTGTCATTATGTGCCATGTGTCGTTGTCATGTGTTGTCATGTGTCATCATGTGTTATCATGTGGTGTCATGTGTCAGCATGTTTCATCTGTCATGTGGTAAATTGTGTCATGTGGTGCCATGGGTTGTCATGTGTCATGTGGGTCATGTGGTGTCATGTGTCATCATGTGTCATGTGGGTCATGTGGGTCATGTGGTGTCATGCGTCATCATGGGTCATGTGTTGTCATGTGTCATGTGGGTCATGTGGTGTCATGTGTAATCATGTGTCATGTGGGTCATGTGTCATCATGTGCCATGTGGTGTCATGTGGTGTCATATGTGATGTGTAGTCAGGTGTCATCATGCGTCATGTGGTGTCATGTGGTATCATGTGGTATCATGTGGTGTCATGTGTCATCATTCGTCATGTGGTGTCATGTGTCGTCATGTGGGTCATGTGGTGTCATGTGTCATCACGTGTCATGCAGTGTCATGTGGTATCATGTGTCGTCATGTGTCATGTGGGCCATGTAATGTCATGTGTCGTCATGGGTCGTCATGTGTCGTCATGTGTCATTATGTGTCATCATGTGTCATGTGGTGTCATGTGGTGTCATGTTATGTCATATACCATGCATCATCATGTGTCATCATATGTTGCCATTTGTTGTCATGTATCATGTGAAGTCATGTGGTGTCATGTGTCATCATGTGTCAAGTGTCATGTGGTGTCATGTGGTATCATGTGGTGTCATGTGTCATCATGTGTCATGTGTTATCATGTGTCATCATGCGTCATGTGGTGTCATGTTGTGTCATGTGGAGTCATGTGGTGTCATGTGTCATCATGTGTCATGTGGTGTCATGTGGTGTCAAGTGGTGTCATGTGCCATCAAGTGTCATGTGGTGTCATGTTGTGTCATGTGGAGTCATGTGGTGTCATGTGTCATCATGTGTCATGTGGTGTCATGTGGTATCATGTGGTGTCATGTGTCATGTGGTGTCATGTGGTATCATGTGTCATCATGTGTCATCATGTGTCATCTGGTGTCATTTGGTGTCATGTGGTGTCATGTGGTGTCATGTATCATGTGGAGTCATGTATCATGTGGAGTCATGTGGTGTCATGTGTTATCATGTGTCATGTGTTATGTGTTGTCATGTGGTATCATGTGGTATCACGTGTCATTATGTGTCATGTGTTATCATGTGTCCTCATGTGTCATCATATGTCATGTCATCATATGTCATGTGGTATCATGTGATGTCATGTGGTGTCATGTCATGTGATGTCACGTGTCATGTTTCTTGTGGTGTCATATCTCATGTGTCATGTGGTGTCATGTTGTCATGTGTCATGTGGTATGTGCTGTCACATGTCATGTGTCTTGTGGTGTCATGTGGTGTAATGTGGTGTCATGTGTCATCATGTGTCAAGTGTCATGTGGTGTCATGTGGTATCATGTTTCATGTGTTATCATGTGTCGTCATGTGTCATCATGCATCATGTGGTGTCATGTGGTGTCATGTGTCAAGTGGTGTCATGTGCCATCAAGTGTCATGTGGTGTCATGTTGTGTAATGCGTCATCATGTGTCATCATAGTCATCATATGTTGCCGTGTGTTGTCATGTGTCATCATGTGTCAAGTGTCATGTGGTGTCATGTGGTATCATGTGGTGTCATGTGTCAAGTGTCATGTGGTGTCATGTGGTATCATGTGGTGACATGTGACACCACATGATACACAATGACACATGACAACACAACACCACATGAGATATCAAACCACAAGGAACATGACACGTGACACCACATGACATGACACCACATGACATCACATGATACCACATGACACGTGACACCACATGACACATGATGACAAATGACACCACATGACTCCACATGATACATGACAACACATGACACATGACACCACATGACACCACATTACACATGATGACACATGACCCTACATGACACATGACACCACATGATAACAGATGACAACACATGACACCACATGATCACACATGATACCACATGGTGACACATGACACCACATGACACATTACACATGACAACACATGACACATGATGACACATGACGACACATGACAACACATGACACTACATGACTCCACATGATGACACATAACAACACATGATGACACATGGCGACACATGACGACACATGACACCACATGACACCACATGACCCACATGACCCATGACACAACATGAAAACACATGATGACACATGATGACACATGACAACACATGACACATGATGACACATGACACCACATGACACCACATTATGATACATGACACCACATGATGACATATGACACCACATGATGACACATGACACCACATGACACCACATGACACCACATGACACATGACACCACATGATAACACATGACAACACATGACGAGACATGACACCACATGACATCACATGACACCACATGACACCACATGACACCACATGACACATGACGACACATGACACCACATGACACTGAAAACTGAGCTCATGCTGCTGGGACATAAAATGTCATCCCTCCCCACTGCTATGTGGCCAGCATGCCTAGGACCCCTCCCACAACCCAAGACTGAACTCAAAAGTCTGGGTTTTTGGCTTGAACAGGACCTCTCTCTGAAAACGCAAGCAAAAAAATCAACTGGTACGTGTGTGGGCTTACTTCGTTCTACCAGAAAGATTCTCCCATTACTCCCTGCACCCTCACAAAAAATGCTCATCCAAGGTCGATTCTTATCAAGAAAAGACTATTGCAACGCTCTCTTCTTGGCTGCCCCAGAATCTACGATCAATGTTCTTCAAAGAACACAAAATGCTGCTGCCAGGATCCTCACAGGGACCTCCCGCAGAGCTTCTGCCAAACCCGCCCTAAAGACACTACATTGGTTACCGATCCGTGAAAGGGTCAAATTTAAGGCCCTATGTACCACTCACAGAGCCATGCAAAATCAAGGGCCCCCAATGCTGAAGTCCATGATCTTCCCATATATACCCAACATGCCCCTACGTTCAGCCCAGGGCAATCTGGCTACAGTCCACAGAACCAAAAAAGCTCGAACTGGAGGACAGCGCTTTTCGGTAACAGCCGCAACCATCTGGAACTCTCTGCCAATTCTACTTCGCTCCGAGCCCAACCAAATGAAATTCCAGAAGCTACTCAAGACTCACCTTTTCCCACAATAACCTTCCTCCTTACTCCTCGGCTTCTAACCCCAGATGTTTTCGCAATCTCAGCGCTGAGACGCTCACGGGCAGCCATGCGCTATATAAATGCCAAATTCATTCATTCATTCATTCATTCATTCATTCATTCATTCATTCATTCATTCATTCATTCACTCACACCACATGACACCACATGACACCACATGACACATGATGACACATGAAACCACATGACACCACATGACACCACATGACACCACATGACACATGATGACACATGATACCACATGACACCACATGACTCCACATGATACATGACAACACATGGCAACATATGATGACACATGATGACACATGGCACACAACACCACATGACAGCACATGGCACTTGATGGCACATGACACCACTTGACACATGACACCACATGACACCACATGATGCACGATGACCCATGATGACATGATAATACATGACACATGATGACACATGACACCACATGATACCACATGACACCACATGACACATGACTCTTTATAACACATGACACCACATGACTCAACATGACACCATATGACACCACATGACGACACATGACATCACATGATACATGACAGCACATGACAACACATGATACATGACACATGACAACACATGACACCAATTGACACATGATACATGACACCACATGACACAACATGACACCACATGACACAACACCAAATGACACATGACACCACATAACAACACATGACACATGACACCACATGACAACACATGACAACCAATGACACCACATGACACATGACAATACATGATGACACCTGATACCACATGCTGACACATGATACCACATGATGACACATGACACCACATGTCACTTGACACATGATGACACATGACACCATATGACTCCACATGATACATGACAACACATGGCAACATATGATGACGCATGGCACATGATACCACATGACACAACATGACACCACATGACACTTGATGACACATGACAAATGACATCACATGACAAAACATGACACCACATGATACTTGACACCACATGACAACACATGACACATAACACCACATGGCACCACATGACATATGACACATGACACCACATGACATATGACACCATATGACACCACATGACACATGACATATGGCACATGCCACTACATGACAACACATGTCATATGACACATGATGACACATAACACCACATGACAGCACATGACAGCACATGACACATGATAACAGATGAATAACACCACATGACACTTGACACCACATGAAACATGACACATAATGACACATGATGATACATGACCTTCCAGTCGCACTCTCTCTCATGGCCTAACCACTGGCTTTACTTTACAGTTATCTCCTGGCACCGCGGAATTACACAATTGTAACGCGGTCATTCAGAATTGCGCCACATGACACCACATGACACCACATGACACCACATGACACCTCATGACACAACATGACACCACTTGACACTTGATGGCACATGACACCACTTGACACATGACACCACATGACACCACATAACACATGACACCACATGACACCACATGACGCATGATGACACATGACTACACATGACACATGACACCACATGACACATGTCGCTCCACACGCTGCTCCCTGCTGCTCTCTGCATCGCCTGGTATCGCAACGCCCACCGCCAGACTGCTAAGTGCTCAACTCGCCTTTCTCGCTTTAAGCAGATTAATTAATCATCGCACATAGCTCGTAGCGCTAGACTGCCTTGCCTTGTTTATCATTAATTATCACTGCTTTTTAAAATTGATCATAGCGCTTGACTGCCAAGGTGCGCTTTAACAAAAACAAGTATCTGTGCTGTGCTGCCTGCAGATTCATGCCTGATTGTGTTGGCACCATTACCGTCTGCAAAGCGCTATTTACGAGTGTGCCCCAATCCTCAATCAATATTGCTTGCGGCCATTTTGGTTGTTGTGGCTGTGCCACCCTGCCCTGAGCTCCACCCCGCTCCCGCCTCCCAGCTGACACCCCCTCGCCCCTTCCCTTCCACTTTCCACATATGACAGATGAGCTTGCGCACAGCGGTCGCGCCGAAGGTGCGCCAAAGTTAAGCCCGTCTACGCCCGTCCACGCCTGGACCGCGCCCAGCCCCAGACCCCCTGGTCCTCGCAAACCGCACTCATCCCGCATAACGTACGACACTGCCACCCTCTTAGCCCTTAACCCCGGACGCACAGCACAATGCTACGAGGCTGCCCCAGGATGTACCCACAGCCCCTTCGCCTGCCACTCCTGCAAGTTCAACTGCCGACAACATGACCACCTTCAAATCAGCCACCCGCAAACACCACCAGCTGATTCGATCCACCAAGAAATCAGCATTCAAGAACCGACTCGATAACAAAGCCCATAACAGCAAGTAACTATTCAACATCGTCAAAGAATTCACCAACCCCGCCACAGCCTCAAACGACATCACTTTCTCCCAAGAACTCTGCGACTCGTTATCCTCTTTCTTCTACAACAAAATTGCCGACATACATAACAGCTTCAAAAACAGTTCCAACGAACAATCCTCCCCACCCCCTCAGACCCTAAACCACCCTCCAACTACCTCAATGCCTGGAACCCAATCACCACTGAAGACACCACCCGCCTAATTAACTCCATCCACTCTGGCTCGCCAACCGACCCATGTCCCCACCACATCTACAACAAAGCAGACTCCATCATCGCACCCCTTCTCTGTGAAGTCATCAACTGCTCCTTCAACTCTGCTACCTTCCGAGAAAGTTGGAAACACGCCGAAGTCAGCGCCCTCCTGAAGAAACCCACAGCAGACCCCTCTGAACTTAAAAACTACCGCCCCATATCCCTCCTCCCATTCCCAGCCAAAGTCATTGAGAAAGCCGTCAATAGCCAACTCGCCGCCTTCCTGGAATCCAACAACTCCCTTGATCCCGCACAATCCGGCTTTTGAGCCAAACACAGCACCGAAACCGCCCTCATCGCAGCAACAGACGACATCCGAACACTACTGGACAACGGAGAAACAGTGGCACTCATTCTACTCGACCTCTCCGCCGCCTTCGACACTGTCTGTCACAGCACCCTCATACAACGCCTCAGCAACATCGGCATAAAAGGTAAAGCCTTAGACTGGATCATCTCGTTCCTCGCCGGAAGAACCCAGAGAGTCCACCCCCCTCCATTCAATCAGAGGCCACCGAAGTCATCTGCGGAGTACCACAAGGATCATCTCTTAGTCCCACCCTCTTCAACATTTACATGAGTCCACTCGCTTCGATCGCGCGCCAGCACAACCTCAACATCATCTCCTACGCGGACGACACCCAGCTGATCCTCTCCCTCACCAATGACCCCAACACCGCCAAAACCAATCTCCTCGAAGGCATGAAAGATGTAGCCATATGGATGAAAAACAGCCGCCTAAAACTCAACACAGACAAAAAGGAAGTGCTCATCCTCGGATCATCCCCCTCTGCCTGGGACAACTCATGGTGGCCTTCGGATCTGGGCTCTGCACCCATACCCACAGACCACGCTCGTAACCTAGGCTTCATCCTAGACTCCTCCCTCTCGATGACCAGACAAGTCAACGCCGTCTCATCCTCATGCTTCAACGTACTTCGTATGCTCAAAAAAATCTTCCATTGGATCCCCGCCGAGACAAGAAAGACTGTCACCCACTGTAGGAGAGTAGGGTCTGCTATCCTATGGTCACCCCAATTTTTGCTTTTTGCTTCACTGGTTTTCGACTTACTGAGGCTGTGGGCCTGCTAATCAGACCCCCAGCCTGCTGTTCTCTCTCTAAATTTATGATACATGTGCTATAGGTACATACCACAATTGGAAATGGACTCCTTGTCAGCCCCTGTACCATGCACTATAGGTGCTCAGGGCATAGGTGCCACCAAGGCCTACCAGGGGCTGAAGCATAGCTTTTGCCACCCCTGGCTGGTTCTTAAATTGACACAACTGGCTGAACACTCAGCTGGGGCAAGTGGGTGTAATCACCCCTTGCTTAGATATAGTATACCTATATCTAAACCTATATCTGGACACATATATAGCCTGTAAGCCACTCCTATGGAAGGCCTCTTCAATCCTGGAGGCAGAGTGCGTGGTTTTATGTGAGATGGTGCTCTGGCATGAGCTGAGCCTGTCTGCAGCTGTCGGGAACAACTCCCTAAGCTGATCCGGGATAATGCCATACCATATACTCTTAAGCGCCTTATAATCCTCGCGGTTATATAGCAACTTTGGTTTGGCTTTATCAAAACATGTCGTGTAAGGTGTCATACGAATTGGAATACTACCCCCTCGCCAGTTCTGGCGACGGGGGTAGCATTCCACCCTTCTAGAGGGAGAAGACATGTTACTTTACTGAAACGCGGTTGATTTAAAATGAGCCTCAGATCCACAAAATGGATGCCCCTGCCACAGACACGGGTCTGGCCTCCTGCTGCTGACCGAAACCCGGCAGAGGAGGCCTGGACAAAGAGTTTCCTGTCACAGGGCGGTGTCAAACCACCCCAGACAGGAGATAGTGGATTGGAGTAGGGAGGTTTCAATGAAACCAGACACTGCCTGGGGAGCACAAGGCTGCCCCTGGCAGGATCCGGCCAAACCGGTTCTGGGGCCTCCCAGCCCCTGTCCCAGCACGGCCAGGATCAAAGGAGAGGGGTGTAACCACCCCCTTCCTGGGTCCCACCCATAGGAGGGGACCTAGCAGGATGTCCAACCCCCTAGATTCGAATAAGAGGGGGAGCAGTCCCAACGGACCTCAGATCATCCTGAAGAAACATAAGAAACGAAATCTGGACCCTTCGACTTTCTACACGACGTGAGAAGACTGAAGAATCTCCCTTGTGGCCAAGGAGTGACCACCCTGTGCAAACAGGCACCATCCAGCCCTCGACCCTTGCTTTGTTGCAGTTCCCGCCGGAACTCGAGCGACAGAGATCGACGAGATCAAGCTTGCCTGCCTTCTACCTGCCCGATCCACAGTCCCTGCAGAGCTGAGACCCGTGGAGGCGACCGGAAGCGTGGGGCACGCCATCTTGAAAAGGCCACGAGACGCTGACCGTGCAGCCCACGAGTGACCCTCGAAGCTGTGCACCGGGGTTTGAGAAGCCCCAGCCCCGAGCTCCACTTGCACCAAAGCTCACCCCTCCACACTCGACGAGTGCTGCGTGGGGCCCTTCTGCTTGTGTGGTCTCGACGCGTTGGCCCGGTCACTTGCCAGCTGGCTTGTGGCCCCTGTGCCGACGAACTTTGAAATACGACTTGCTTTTCTGGTTGCTCCAGATCTGCACCAGCTCCTGTGAAAAGGAGCACCCACTCTGACCCTCCTGGTTCGAGTGATAAGCAATCTCCCGGTTCCGCGTGGATTGCTTTTGCCAAGTGCTGTTTGCTGCAATCTTGAAGCCGACGGTGCTGACGGCGAGAGCCTACGTGGGACAGATCGTGACCTGCTCCTGGACGTCGCAGATGCCCCAGAGCCCACGTGACAGCGGAGAGAAGCCTATCGACAACCGCCTGATTGCGCCCGACATTGCCTGGTTCCGTCCTGGTTCCACCCTGGTCACTGCTGAGTGACCCAGACTCTGTCCCCTCTGCTTTCAGGTACTTTTCTACTTCGATCCACCCTTGGATCGCACCGGACACTTCTGCTTCACAGCGCCTGCAGCTGCAACAGCTCCAAGCACCAAGAACCTGCGTGACAGAACCCGACGCCACTTCGACCCTGTGCACCCACGGCCTGTGGGTGAGGTAACTTTGCAACGCCAGTGTCTATACACTGGTACACACCTCTAGGGCCTGTGCCTAAAGTTTTGTGTTCCTAGGTTCAGCGGAAGTATCTTTAAATTCACTTTAACTGACTTTTACGCACCATTGACAGTGCATTGGTGCGCGCCGCACTTTCCGTGCTGCACCCGTCTCCTGTGGGCTACTCCCGACTTCTTCATTGCTTGTCCTGACTGCTCCCAGCGAATCTCTAGGCCCTAGGCCTAACCATTGTTCGATAAGTGTTACTTATACCATTTTTTTAGTATATGGTCTGAGTGGCCCCCCGCCCTCAGCCATAATTGTGCCAACTTTATATGTTTGACAGTGCTTTTGATTTAACGCTTGTGCCCCTTTCCTCATAAAGAGTACTGGGGAGTAATTTAGAAATAAATACATATATTTTTATAATATATACTTGTGTGGTGTCCTTTCATTTGATTACAGGATTGTATGTGGTAAAACAGCTCGCTTAACACGACCTCTTAAGTTTAGCCTTTAGGCTGCTTAGTCCATGCTACCACTAGGATAGCTTGTCTAACAAGGTTGACTTACAACCAGACATCTTTGGGGTTTGTTTGGACTGATACCCAGTGGTTCCAGAATTGGAAACACTACATATCAGGCCAACTTCTCACATTGGTGTGCAGCGGTGCGGATTTGAGCTTGCTGTTTGTTTTACCATTGCAATCTTTATCAAATTGAAAGATCACATCAAGTACCTCTAGGTACATATAAATCAAAAGCTTAGCATATTAAGTTCTACTGAACTTAGTAGTTGTAGATTAAAGGGATTAGCACACCCTGACTACAACTCACTAGCAAGGTACAGTAGGAAACCACTTAGTGTAGGTAAGTGCACCACTTACACCTCACTAGCAGTCATGTCTGATACAGGTAGAGCCTCAGGCTCTGCTCCTGTAGAAGTTGATCCTATAGGGACAACATCCAGATATGACAACTTTAGCCACAAAGACCTGGGTGCCTTGTGCACAGCCAGGGGGCTAAAAAAGGGCAGAGGCCCTACCATTCCTTCCCTAATAGCTCTCCTAGAAAAGGATGATCTAGATAAGGTGAGTCAGGCTCCCTTAGATTCAGGTGAAGGGATAAACTCCCCTGAGAATGAGAATCTTCCAGAAGAAGAGGAGGAGGAAGAGGAAGAGGAAGGCTCTGATGTAGAAGAGCCTGAAGATCAGGATCAGCAGGGAAACCAGGTACAGGTTGCCAGGCTTAACCAGGCCAACTTGGACCTACATGGGAATGGAGAGGGCCAGCACCTCCCCAGATCTCATAACCAAATTCTCCCAGGTAATAGAAGGGAGAGATCTCTATCAAGGGACTCTCACCTTTCTAGTGCCTCAAGAGAATCTCAAAGAGGGATGACTCCCTCCCAGAGAAAAGAGCATAGGGCCAGGATGAGGGCTGTCCAACTCCAAATAGAAAGGGAAGAGGTAGCCTTGGCTCAAGCTAAACTTGCTTTAGCAAGAGAACGAAAATTGTGTGGCTTAGATGCTACTGGTGGCAGCAAAGTTCCTAAAGAAAAAGACAGGGCCTATGACAATAGAAACCTGACAAAAATTGTGCCCCCCTACAAGGAAGGGGATGATATCCACAAATGGATGACTGCTCTTGAGAGGGCCTGCATGGTACAGCAGGTCCCTGAGGATCAGTGGGCAGCAATTTTATGGTACTCCTTTTCTGAGAAAGGGAGGGACAGGCTCCTCACTGTTAGACCTGAGGATGCCAAAAACTACTCTGTTCTGAAGAGTGCTCTTATTGAAGGGTTTGGCCTAACCACTGAGCAATACAGGTTGTTGTTCAGAGACACCCAAAAAGCACAGACTCAGGACTGGACTGATTTTGTAGATTGTGCCACTAAGGCTCTGGAGGGTTGGCTGCAGGGAAGTAAAGTTTCAGACTATACAGGATTGTACAATCTTATAATGAGAGAACAGATCCTTAATAACTGTCAGAACCAGCTGTTGCATCAATACCTTGTTGACTCTGATTTGACCTCTCCCCAAGAATTGGGAAAGAAGGCAGACAAATGGGTCAGAACAAGGATTAAGCAGAAAAACCAGAACCAAGGTGACCAGAAGAAAACAGACCAGAAGGGTGGGAATCAGAAAGATAAAGAAAAGGACCAGAAGTCTTCAGGCCCCCAAACTAGCAATAAGGAGGGGGGTTCCCAAAATGGAAACAAGAAAAAGAAGAATGATGGCCCAAAGAAACCTTGGTGTAATACCTGCAAATCAGTTTCACACTGGGGCAGTGAATGCACTAAGAAAAATCCAGTCCCCACCACTGCAGCTCCTAAAGCACCTGCACCCCCTAGTACAGTTAACAGTGGTGGTACACAGCCAAAGGGTTTAGTAGGGTTGACCCTGGGTACTGAGGTGGAATCTGGCCTAGTCAGAATCCCCACACAGGCAGTTCTCCTATATGATGTGGACTTATCTTTGCCCACTGCAGTAAGCCCCAGTAACCTGGGCAAATATAGGCAGACTCCCTTAATCAATGAGAAACTGGCTCAGGCCTACAGGGACACTTGTGCCAGTGTCACAATGGTGGCACCTGGCTTTGTGGACCCTGGACAGATTGTACTAGGTGAAAGTTACCTAGTGACCAATGCAAGCAACTCCACTACTTCCCATAGTGTGGCTGTTGTGAACTTCTCCTGGGGAGGGGTAGATGGCCTAAAGAAAGTTGTTGTGAGTGCAGACCTCCCAGTAGACTGTCTGTTAGGCAATGATCTTGAAAGCTCAGTTTGGTCAGAAGTGGAGTACAGGACTCATGCAGAAATGCTAGGGATTTCAGCTCATGTCCTTGCAGTGACAAGGTCTCAGGCTAAGAAGTGCCTTCCTGAACCAGTGGTGGATCTTGAAACAATAGACCAACCACAACCCAAGAGAAGGAGCAAGAGGGTTAAGGCTGTGCCTTCCCACTTGCCCCAGGTTGAGGATCAGGTTTCACAGGAAACTGATTCTGCAGTCCAAGAGGAGACTGTCTCTGAGGAGCTTGAACCTGATCAGGTTGAGTTTCTGGGGACAGGGGGACCCTCAAGGGCAGACCTGGGGCAGGCCCAATTAGATTGCCCTTCACTTGAACCCCTCAGACAGCAAGCTGCGGCTGAGGCTGCAGGGAATGCTCAAGGTACCCATAAGGTGTATTGGGATGAAGGACTCCTTTATTCAGAGGCTAGAGACCCCAAGCCTGGCACCACCAGGAGGTTGGTTATACCTTTGAAGTTTAGGGGCTTCCTTCTTACCTTGGCCCATGATATTCCCCTTGCAGGACACTTAGGCCAGAATAAGACTTGGGACAGGCTTGTTCCACACTTTCACTGGCCTCACATGTCAGAAAATGTCAAGGAGTTTTGTCGCTCCTGTGTCACTTGCCAAGCCAGTGGTAAGTCAGGTGGCACAACAAAGGCCCCCCTGATACCACTACCTGTGGTGGGGGTACCCTTTGAAAGAGTTGGAATAGACATTGTGGGTCCCATGGATCCTCCAACAGCATCTGGGAACAGATTTATACTGGTGGTAGTGGATCATGCCACCAGGTATCCAGAGGCAATTCCCCTGAGGACCACCACAGCTCCTGTGGTGGCAAAAGCCCTCATTGCAGTTTTCTCAAGAGTGGGCTTTCCAAAGGAGGTTCTTTCAGACAGAGGTACTAACTTTATGTCTGGATACTTAAAAGCAATGTGGAAAGAGTGTGGAGTAAACTATAAGTTTACCACACCCTACCATCCACAGTGCAATGGGCTTGTGGAAAGATTCAACAAGACCCTAAAGGGAATGATAAAAGGTTTACCAGAGAAGCTTAGGCGGAAATGGGACATCCTTTTACCCTGCTTGCTCTTTGCTTACAGAGAGGTCCCACAGAAGGGGGTTGGCTACAGCCCTTTTGAACTTTTGTTTGGCCACCCTGTAAGGGGTCCATTGAGTTTGGTGAAGGAAGGATGGGAGTTACCTCTCAAAAAGCCTAAACTAGACATTGTGGACTATGTACTTGGTCTCCGCTCCAGGATGGCTGAATACATGGAGAGAGCATCCAAAAACCTTGAGGCAAGTCAGGAATTACAGAAAGCCTGGCATGACCAAAAGGCTGTTCTGGTTGAGTACCAGCCAGGGCAGAAGGTGTGGGTGTTGGACCCAGTGGGGCCAGCAGCTCTCCAGGACCAATGGACTGGACCCTACCCTATCATTGAAAAGAAGGGAGAAGTCACCTACTTGGTTGACTTTGGCACCCCTAGGAGCCCCCACAGGGTGCTCCATGTCAATCGTTTGAAAGCATTTGTTGACAGGGAGGACATGAGTCTCCTCATGGCCACAGATGGGGAACAGGAGGAAGAGAGTGACCCTCTCCCAGACCTGCTTTCCCAGAACCCTGATGATGGTTCAGTTGATGGAGTAGCCTTGGCAGGCAGCCTCACTGAGCAGCAACAGGTGGACTGCAGACAGGTGTTGCAGGCCCACAGACAATTGTTTTCACTCACACCCAGTCAGACTAACTGGTGCACCCATGAGGTGGACACTGGTGACAATCTGCCTGTGAAGAATAAGATCTACAGGCAACCTGACCATGTCAGGGATTGTATAAAGGCTGAGGTGCAAAAGATGTTGGAGCTTGGAGTAATTGAGCCATCAGAGAGCCCATGGGCTAGCCCAGTGGTCCTTGTGCCAAAACCTCATACCAAAGATGGAAAGAGAGAAATGAGGTTTTGTGTGGACTACAGAGGTCTCAATGCTGTCACTAGGACAGATGCTCATCCCATTCCAAGAGCAGATGAGCTCATTGATAAATTGGCTTCTGCCAAGTTTCTGAGCACATTTGATTTGACAGCTGGCTACTGGCAAATCAGACTAGCTGAAGAGTCAAAAGCCAAAACAGCATTCTCTACCCCTAGTGGACATTATCAGTTTGTGGTAATGCCCTTTGGTTTGAAGAATGCACCTGCCACTTTCCAAAGGTTGGTGAACCAAGTCCTTGCTGGGTTGGATGACTTTTGCGCAGCATATCTAGATGATATTGCTGTCTTTAGCTCCACCTGGGAGGATCACCTGATCCACCTGAAGAAGGTTCTGGAGGCCCTGCAAAAGGCAGGCCTGACTATCAAGGCTACTAAGTGCCAGATAGGGCAGAGCAAGGTTGTGTACTTGGGCCACCTAGTAGGTGGGGGTCAAGTTCAACCACTGGAGAGCAAGATCCAGACCATACAGGACTGGGCTCCTCCAACTACCCAGACACAAGTCAGAGCCTTCTTGGGCCTGACTGGGTACTACAGAAAATTTGTAAAGAACTATGGGTCCATTGTGACACCATTGAATGACTTGACATCCAAGAAGATGCCCAAAAAGGTTCAGTGGACAGTTAGCTGTCAAAAGGCATTTGATGACCTGAAGAAGGCCATGTGCTCTGCACCTATCCTGAAGAGTCCTGACTACTCCAAACAGTTCATTGTACAGACAGATGCTTCTGAGTTGGGGGTGGGAGCTGTGCTTTCACAACTTAATCAAGATGGTCAAGACCAGCCCATTGCTTTTATTAGCAGAAGGCTGACCCCCAGGGAGAAACGTTGGTCAGCTATTGAGAGGGAGGCCTTTGCTGTGGTTTGGGCCCTGAAGAAGTTGAGGCCATACTTGTTTGGTACTCACTTCCTAATTCAGACAGACCATAAGCCCCTCTTGTGGCTAAATCAGATGAAGGGTGAAAATCCCAAACTGCTCAGGTGGTCCATTTCCCTACAGGGGATGGACTTTACAGTGGAGCACCGCCCAGGGACTGACCATGGTAATGCAGATGGTCTCTCCAGGTACTTCCACTTAGAACATGAAGACTTATCTGGTCAAGGTTAAGTTTAATGTCCCTGCGTTTGGGGGGGGGGTTATGTAGGAGAGTAGGGTCTGCTATCCTATGGTCACCCCAATTTTTGCTTTTTGCTTCACTGGTTTTCGACTTACTGAGGCTGTGGGCCTGCTAATCAGACCCCCAGCCTGCTGTTCTCTCTCTAAATTTATGATACATGTGCTATAGGTACATACCACAATTGGAAATGGACTCCTTGTCAGCCCCTGTACCATGCACTATAGGTGCTCAGGGCATAGGTGCCACCAAGGCCTACCAGGGGCTGAAGCATAGCTTTTGCCACCCCTGGCTGGTTCTTAAATTGACACAACTGGCTGAACACTCAGCTGGGGCAAGTGGGTGTAATCACCCCTTGCTTAGATATAGTATACCTATATCTAAACCTATATCTGGACACATATATAGCCTGTAAGCCACTCCTATGGAAGGCCTCTTCAATTCTGGAGGCAGAGTGCGTGGTTTTATGTGAGATGGTGCTCTGGCATGAGCTGAGCCTGTCTGCAGCTGTCGGGAACAACTCCCTAAGCTGATCCGGGATAATGCCATACCATATACTCTTAAGCGCCTTATAATCCTCGCGGTTATATAGCAACTTTGGTTTGGCTTTATCAAAACATGTCGTGTAAGGTGTCATACGAATTGGAATACTACCCCCTCGCCAGTTCTGGCGACGGGGGTAGCATTCCACCCTTCTAGAGGGAGAAGACATGTTACTTTACTGAAACGCGGTTGATTTAAAATGAGCCTCAGATCCACAAAATGGATGCCCCTGCCACAGACACGGGTCTGGCCTCCTGCTGCTGACCGAAACCCGGCAGAGGAGGCCTGGACAAAGAGTTTCCTGTCACAGGGCGGTGTCAAACCACCCCAGACAGGAGATAGTGGATTGGAGTAGGGAGGTTTCAATGAAACCAGACACTGCCTGGGGAGCACAAGGCTGCCCCTGGCAGGATCCGGCCAAACCGGTTCTGGGGCCTCCCAGCCCCTGTCCCAGCGTGGCCAGGATCAAAGGAGAGGGGTGTAACCACCCCCTTCCTGGGTCCCACCCATAGGAGGGGACCTAGCAGGATGTCCAACCCCCTAGATTCGAATAAGAGGGGGAGCAGTCCCAACGGACCTCAGATCATCCTGAAGAAACATAAGAAACGAAATCTGGACCCTTCGACTTTCTACACGACGTGAGAAGACTGAAGAATCTCCCTTGTGGCCAAGGAGTGACCACCCTGTGCAAACAGGCACCATCCAGCCCTCGACCCTTGCTTTGTTGCAGTTCCCGCCGGAACTCGAGCGACAGAGATCGACGAGATCAAGCTTGCCTGCCTTCTACCTGCCCGATCCACAGTCCCTGCAGAGCTGAGACCCGTGGAGGCGACCGGAAGCGTGGGGCACGCCATCTTGAAAAGGCCACGAGACGCTGACCGTGCAGCCCACGAGTGACCCTCAAAGCTGTGCACCGGGGTTTGAGAAGCCCCAGCCCCGAGCTCCACTTGCACCAAAGCTCACCCCTCCACACTCGACGAGTGCTGCGTGGGGCCCTTCTGCTTGTGTGGTCTCGACGCGTTGGCCCGGTCACTTGCCAGCTGGCTTGTGGCCCCTGTGCCGACGAACTTTGAAATACGACTTGCTTTTCTGGTTGCTCCAGATCTGCACCAGCTCCTGTGAAAAGGAGCACCCACTCTGACCCTCCTGGTTCGAGTGATAAGCAATCTCCCGGTTCCGCGTGGATTGCTTTTGCCAAGTGCTGTTTGCTGCAATCTTGAAGCCGACGGTGCTGACGGCGAGAGCCTACGTGGGACAGATCGTGACCTGCTCCTGGACGTCGCAGATGCCCCAGAGCCCACGTGACAGCGGAGAGAAGCCTATTGACAACCGCCTGATTGCGCCCGACATTGCCTGGTTCCGTCCTGGTTCCACCCTGGTCACTGCTGAGTGACCCAGACTCTGTCCCCTCTGCTTTCAGGTACTTTTCTACTTTGATCCACCCTTGGATCGCACCGGACACTTCTGCTTCACAGCGCCTGCAGCTGCAACAGCTCCAAGCACCAAGAACCTGCGTGACAGAACCCGACGCCACTTCGACCCTGTGCACCCACGGCCTGTGGGTGAGGTAACTTTGCAACGCCAGTGTCTATACACTGGTACACACCTCTAGGGTCTGTGCCTAAAGTTTTGTGTTCCTAGGTTCAGCGGAAGTATCTTTAAATTCACTTTAACTGACTTTTACGCACCATTGACAGTGCATTGGTGCGCGCCGCACTTTCCGTGCTGCACCCGTCTCCTGTGGGCTACTCCCGACTTCTTCATTGCTTGTCCTGACTGCTCCCAGCGAATCTCTAGGCCCTAGGCCTAACCATTGTTCGATAAGTGTTACTTATACCATTTTTTTAGTATATGGTCTGAGTGGCCCCCCGCCCTCAGCCATAATTGTGCCAACTTTATATGTTTGACAGTGCTTTTGATTTAACGCTTGTGCCCCTTTCCTCATAAAGAGTACTGGGGAGTAATTTAGAAATAAATACATATATTTTTATAATATATACTTGTGTGGTGTCCTTTCATTTGATTACAGGATTGTATGTGGTAAAACAGCTCGCTTAACACGACCTCTTAAGTTTAGCCTTTAGGCTGCTTAGTCCATGCTACCACTAGGATAGCTTGTCTAACAAGGTTGACTTACAACCAGACATCTTTGGGGTTTGTTTGGACTGATACCCAGTGGTTCCAGAATTGGAAACACTACATATCAGGCCAACTTCTCACACCCACGCACTGGTTACGAGTCGGCTTGACTACGGAAACACCCTCTGCGCCTAAATGTCAGCCACACTACAGAGTAAACTCCAACGCATCCAAAACGCATCGGCGAGACTCATTTTGGACATCCCTCGCCAAGATCACATTACCGGCCACCTGAAAGACCTCCACTGGCTTCCCGTCAACAAGAGAATAACTTTCCGTCTCCTCACCCACGCACACAAGGCCCTCTACAAAATAGGACCCGAATGCCTCAACACTCGACTATCCTTCTATACACCCAACCGCCAACTAAGATCCTCCAATCAAGGCCTGGCCGCAGTCCCGCGTATCCAAAGATCCACCATGGGAGGTAGATCCTTCTCATACTTGGCGCCCAAGACCTGGAACTCACTCCCCACTCACCTCCGCCTCACACAAAACCACATCTCCTTCAGAAAAGAACTTAAAACCTGGCTATTCGATAAATAAGGTAAACACTCAAAATATCGACTACAAAATATCGAATGGACATAATATCGAGTTTTAAATATCGAATGGACAAAATATCGACTGGACAGAATATAGACATCAAAAATATCATTTTTAAGGTGAGTAATGTAATATCTAATGTTAAAAATATAGACTGTTAAAATATCGAAGTGTATAATATAGGTTATTATAATTATCAAATTTTTAATAATATCGAATATTTTATAGTGTTTTTTATGTTATTATATGTGTGAAAAGTGTGTATTTATGTTATAATTTATTTTAATTAATGAAATTAGTTTTTTTAATTTTTGCGTAATTTAATTCTGTAGCGGGTTGTGGGTTTATAGGGGAATAGGGTGGGAAGTAATTTAATTATAATTAATTAAATATGTAAATTTATTTATTGGTATTCATTTTTAATTAATTGTTAATTAACCTAAATTTGGTAATTAATTACATTTTATTTGGCAATTAATTTTAATTAATTGATTAATTGCTAATTATGTTAATTTTAATAATTTATTTTCTGTAGCGGGTTGTGGGTTTATAGGGGAATAGGGTGGGAAGTAATTTATTTATAATTAATGAAATTAATCAATTTATTTAATTGTATTTAATTTGAATTAATTGTTAAATAATTTTTAAATGTTAGAATATTAATTGTTAATTAGTATTTAATTTGTATTAATAGGTAAATAATTGTAATAATTAATTTTAATGTGTAATTTAAATATATTATTAATTATATTAAATTGGTAATTAATTTTAATTAATTTTTAAAGATATTAATTTATATTTTTTGAAATAATATATGAAGTATTTAATTTCCCTACTATTGCACTCTCTGGAGTGGGAATAGTAATTTTTACCCCTACACTATCCAACGCTTTCCCTACTTTTGCCCTCACTGGAGTGGGAATAGTAATTTTTACCCCTACGCTATCCAACGCTTTCCCTACTGTTGCACTATTTGGAGTTGGAATAGTAATTTTTACCCCTACGCTATCCAATGCTTTCCCTACTGTTGCACCCACTGAAGTGGGAATAGTAATTTTAACCCCTACGCTACACCATGTTACAGCAAACCTTTTACACTTTTTGTCACTGAACGAGATGGCACAGCATTATCTGTTCTCACACAAGATCAGGCAGGAAAACACAAGCCTTGTGCTTACTTTTCTAGTGCATTGGATCCAGTGGCCCAGGCTCTGCCTGCGTGCCTCAAATCAGTTGCAGCAACAGCTCTTGCAATCAGACAAAGCGGCTCCATAGTGTTAGGACACCCCCTGACAGTACAGGTTCCACACTCAGTGGAAGTTCTCTTGAACAGGACACAGACACAGCACCTGACTATAGCGAGACTGACAGGATATGAACTGATATTGTTCCAGCCACACATAGAGATCAGACGTTGCAATATCCTGAATCCTGCTACACTTTTACCGTCGAGCACAGCAGACCCTACACCACATGACTGTGTGGAAGTAATTAACACAGTGACGAAGCCAAGACAAGACTTGACAGACATTGCATTACCCGACCCAGACCTGACACTTTATGTGGATGGTTCATGCATGAGAACAAGCACAGGAGAGTTAGTGGCCGCATATGCAGTGACCACTGATACTGAAGTTATAGAAACACAACCAATTGACATCCTGTCAGCCCAAGCAGCAGAGCTCATCGCTCTGACCCAAGCCTGCATACGAGCCAAGAACCTGAAAGTAAACATATACACAGATTCACAGTACGCATTCGGAGTCGTTCACGACTTTGGAGTCCTTTGGCAAGAGAGAGGTTTTCTGACCTCCCATGGAGCCAAAATACAGCATGGTCCCCTCATTCAAGCTCTGTTAGATGCAATACACTTGCCTACAGCAATAGCCATCATGAAGTGCAAAGCACATACTAAAGTCACAGACACTATTTCCCAGGGTAACGACCTGGCAGATCGAACAGCTAAATTTACAGCTCAGACTCAAACAGACATTCCAGTTGACACGACAAAGACTGAAGTACCATCACTGACAAATTGCATGACAGTCAGGAATCCCTCACAAGATGTACTCGACATACAGACACATGCCACTCCAGACGAAATCAAGAAATGGACGGAACAAGGAGGGGTCCTGACAGATCAGGGATGGATGACAAAGGGGAAAGCCACATGGTTTCTCCCCGACTCCATGGTTTAAGCTATCATAAATACAGCACATAGTCCAGCACACTTAGGAGAAAAAGCCATGTTAGACAGTATACAGAACATCTGGTTCAACAAGCATTTACGTGCAGCAGCGAAACAGAAAGTGCGTACCTGCATGATCTGTTGTCAGTTCAATCCAGGCAAAGGCATTCCCGTGGAACAAGGTGGATTTCATCCTCCTGACCACCCTTTTGAAGTCCTCCAGATGGATTATATTCAGATGGACAGATGTCGAGGATTCAAGTATGTCCTCGTAGTTGTATGTGCCCTATCTAGATGGACAGAAGCGTACCCAGTCCCAGATTACACTGCTGTGACCACTGCCAAACAGTTGGTCCGAGAATTCTTCCCGCGATACGGCTTGCCCCGTGTCGTGTACTCAGATAATGGACAGCCATTCTCTTCTGAACTTATGAAACAAGTATCTCTCCTGTCAGGGTACCAGTGGAAATTCCATTTCGTACGACACCCAGAGGCAGCAGGTCTCGTAGAGAGACACAATCAGACTCTCAAGACCAAGTTAGCGAAGGTCTGTGCAGAAAAAGGCGTGGATTAGATGGTAGCCTTGCCGGTTGCCCTCTTTTACATGCGTATGGTAGCTCATTCCAGAACCGGACTGTTAGACCTGACATCTTTGGCGTGATTACCCCTATCTTTTTGCCTCTGCCTCCTGTATTTTTGATGCTGTGCTGGATTCGTTTTTGCTGGTTTAGATGCTTTGGACACTCTGCCACTGCTGATCAGTGCCAGAGTGTAAGTGCTCCCTATGTAAATTGTTATCATGATTGGATATACATGTTTGGCATATTTGTATCACCATGAAGTCCCTAGTAAAGTGCACGGGGTGTGCCAGGGCCAGTGATGACAAATGCTACTAGTGGGCCCGCAGCACTGATTGTGCCACCCACAGGAGTAGCTCTAAAATGGTATCTCGGGCCTGCCACTGCAGCGCCTACGGGCAGTTTAGAACTGCCATGTCCTCCTGGTCCACGTCCCTGCTGACCAGGCCTAACCCTTCCCTTTTCCTGCACATCAGTCGCCCCTATGGAAGGCCCAAGGTACCCCCCTGGGCAGGGTGCCGTGCATGTGAAAGGTAGAGCATGTACTAGTGCAGGTAACATGCTCTGGTAGTGAATTACAGCCATTTTCGTTTTTCACTATTGTAAGGCTATCTTGCTCCATAGGTTAACATGGGGGATGCTGGCTACAGTGGTTAACGGCATTTCTTCCCATAGGAACAAGATAGGACATAAGTATCTAGTATCCCTGAACTCAGAATTTAATAACGCATCTTTTAGGAAAGGTGGTTTTTAGATCCTGTGTTTGAGAACAGCACTTTTAGAAAGTTGCTGTTCTCTTGTCTGACCCTTCTGTGTGCCTGGGAATGTTTGTGTATTGACTGTCTGGTTTGTGAGTGACAGGGGCTGGGGAATTCCCACAGAGGCTGGATGAGTCAGCACTAGGCTGAATGAAGCAATTGCTACCTGAGTGGTGGGTGGAGTTAGCACCTGGGCTGAATAGGGATGTGCCTGCCTGCCACAATGCTGGCTCCAACTCCTGCTGGGCGGCTGAGGACCCTGCCCCTCACTCTGAAAGGAAAGATGCAGCCAGCAAAACAAAGTGCTCAGGATCCACCCAGAACTGGTTCAGACCGGGCTCAGGGCCCACATGCACTGAAAGAACAAAGACTTTAGGGGTATAAGTACAGGACCCCTGACAACAGAAAATTAGATCATCCTGGAAATCAAGAAGGAACCTCTGCCAAGGAGAAAGCTGACGTTGAAGAAGGAAGACTGTCCTGCTGTTGCTCTGCTGCACTGAACTGCTGTTGCTTTGCTGCCAAGGAGAGGGGAAGGACTTTGCTGTGAGCTGTGTCCCCTGTCTTGTAAGAAATCTCCAAGGGCCTGAGAAGAGCTGGCTCCCTGTTTCCGAAGTCCCAGGAACAAAAGGACTTCACCCCCAGTCTCCCTGAACTCTGCTGAGAGAGTTCTGTCCTTCGTAGAGTGCTTGATCCAGTTGTGGAGCCTCTAGAAGTTGAACCTGAGGTGGGAAGCTTGAGACTAAGCTGAGAGACTTTTGAAGCTGAAAAGTGTCGCATCGCTCGCTTGCGGAGCGCATCCCCGACAGTGCGAGAAGTTTCCCGCCGCTACGAAGGTCGAGATCGGCGCAGCGCCTGACATCGCTGCCGGAGCCGTCGCACCCTTCGTTTGCGGGACGCACCAGACCGGTGCGGGAAAATCGAACATCGCTGCGAGTGTCGTCGCAGAGCCTGTCGCCTGGGTGAGATCGCTGCGCCGCTTGCTTGCGGACCGCATCACGTCGCTGCGAACATCGTCGCAGAAACATCACATCGAGGAGCTGCGAGAGAGAGGATCACCGCTGGACCGTGCATCGTCGCCCCGGAGATCGTCACAGCCCCTACGAGATCATCGCATCGTGCCTTTGCGAGAACAGACTTCCTACGGAACCTACGCACCGGAATCCACGCAAGCTGCCTTCCTCCCCATACAGACCGGATTCGTCGCCGCACGCCCGCTGCTGCAGCGGGGCTGTCGCATCGCCTCCCCAGGGTCTCAGGAGTAACGCATCGCTTGTTTTCCACCGCACCAGCTTCCTGCTTGTGGAACTTTCTTGCATCTAAAAGGTACTGTGAGTCAACCTGACGCAACTGTGAACTTTTCACGCATCTGTGGATTATTTGATCGCAACTTAAAGAACTTTGATTACAACCTGAAGAACTCTTTTGAAACCATATCCTTGAACTGTGTATGTTGGATTTTTGACGTTTTGGTCTTGTGTAGTTTAGAATAAATATCTTTATTTTCCTAAACTGTTGTGGAATCAGTTTGTGGTGTTTTCACTGTGTTACTGTGAGTGTTGGTACAAATACTTTACGCATTGCCTCTGGTTAGCCTAGACTGCTCAGGCCAAGCTACCTAGAGGGCGAGCAGGGGTTATCTAAGAGGGTTATCCCCTTGTCCTGACTAGAAGCAAGGGTCCCTATTTGGACAGTGGTACCTACCTCTGCCAACTAGAGACCCCCAGTTCTAACATTGGTGGTCAGGCGGTGGGATTTGAACTTGTATTTGTGTGTGTGTGTGTGTGTAGGCATTTATATAGCGCACTGCTACCCGTAGGCGTCCTGGCGCTTCGACCGCCGCGAAACCCTTCCTGGCTTCCCTGAGAGATGGTCCCTTAATGGGTATCTCCAGGGTGAGACCAGGCATCCCCGGCGGTCTGGGGGGCCGTTAGTGAAGATGAGGCAAGCTAATGCCCAGAGTTGCCGAGTGTGATCGCTGATCAGAGTGGGCACCGAGGCGAGAGAATTATCGAGTCCGCTGACCCTGGTCCAGAAACCTGCCGCGCCAGGAATCGAACCCTGGTCCCGGGCCGTCCTCTGCTCTCGGGTCTGCCGCCTCTAACCAGTGAGCCACACTACTTGACCCACAGTAATTGGTGTACATCACTAGTGAGTGCAGACCACTACGCCACCGCATACTATTGGTTTTTGAGTTTTTGAATTCTATTGTTGAGTAACTCTTCGAAAAGCATCATGTCAGAGATAGATTTGGAATTCTCGATTGAAGATCTGTACTCCTACCCGGTAAAGCATCTTAGGTACTTCTGCCAGCAGTTTGAATGCCCCATAAAGAGCGCCTACAGGAAGGAGGAGTTGCAGAGAATCTTGAAGACCCATTGAGAGGCACAAGAAGGAAATGATATTGTGGATGTAGAAAGCGCTTTTCAAGGCAAATATCTGCCAGTGGGCAGAGTAGGCTCAGGAGCTGGCAGCAACCACTCCAGTAGGGGCCTCACCCCAGAAGAGTTACAGGAGAATCAAAGAATAAGAGAATATGACCTGGAGGTCATGAAAATGAAGCAATTGGAAGTACAGAAGGCGGCGGAGGAGAGCAAGAATGCCCGCGCCTTAGAGGAAAAGAAATTGCTTTTGGCTCATGAGTTGAGACTGAAAGAGCTGGATCTGAAGAACAAGGAGGTGGATGCCAGTTCAAATGGTGGCAGCGCGCAGCCTGTGCATGGGGGTAAAGTATATATTCCCAAAGACCTGGTACAGAATTACCATAGGAGTGAGGATATTTATGCCTGGTTCACTTCGTATGAAATTGCATTGAAGATGAATGGTGTGCCTGATAAGTATTGGGGGGCGGGCCTGTGGAAACATTTTGAGGCTTCTGGGAGGAGTGCTCTAGAGCCCTTAGAGTTGGCAGGTGCCATGACCTACCGCAATATGAAGGAGGCCTTATGTCTCAGGTATGGCCTCACTCCAGAGCAGTACAGACTGCGGTTTAGAAACTCCAAGAAGAAAGAGTCTGAGACTTGGATGGAGTGTGTGAATGGGTACTCGCGTGCACTGGAAGGTTGGATGAAGGGCAGTAAAGTAACTGATTTGAAGGGGTTGTTGCATTTAATCAGTTGGGAGCACTTGAGTAGTCTGTGTGTTCCAGAGCTGCGCCAGCATCTTTTAGACAGCAAGCTGACAGACCCCAATGAGCTTGCTAAGGAGGCGGACCGTTGGACCAGTACCAGGGTCCACAGAGGAATTGTGGGTACCACAGCCAAAGGTGGGCAGGGTCCCCAGCAGAAGAGTGGGGGGGACAAGGGTAACCAAAAGGAGTTCTCACAAGTGCCCCAAAAGAGTTCCCAGGAAAAGGAGTCACAACCCCCCAAATCTAAACAGCCATGGCCCTCTAAGGGCAGGCGGGACAATAGAGACAAGAGAAATAACCAGGGTCCCCCTACCTGCTATCACTGCAATGAGGTGGGCCATATTGCTCCGAAATGTCCCAAGAAGAAGCCCGCACCCACTGGTGCTCCCGCCCCAGCATTAGCTAGTGTAGCTTTGGTTCGGGATTTGGTTTCTAGTGACTGGGGAGAGCTAGCAGTCATGACCCTTGTCTCGCTAGGAGACCGAGAGATGGTCCCGGAAACCTTACTGCCCTCTAACACTAAGAAATATGGGCAGAAGGTGACCATCAATGGGAGGGAGGTTGAAGCTCTGAGAGACACCGGAGCCAGTGTGACATCCATGAGGTGTCAGTGGGTGTCTGACGAGCAAATCATCCCTGGCGTACTCTGCCCTGTAGTGGCCGCTGACAGCTCAGTGCGCCTCTGCAAGCTAGCGAAGGTTTCCTTTGAATGGGGAGGAGTCTCTGGTCTTTTGGAAGTAGTTGTCAGTGATGCCTTGCCTGTGGACTGTCTGTTAGGCAACGACCTGGAGAGTTCTCCATGGAAGGACATAGAAAACCGAACTCACTTGGAGATGTTGGGTCTGCCTGCGTGGATCTGCGTGACCACGCGTGCTAAGGCAGCCAGTAAGGGTGAATCAGCAGAACTGGAGCCTGAAACAGTGGCCCAGAGACCTGCCAGGAGAGGAAGAGGCAGAGGGCGCGGGAAACCAGCCCCAGCCGTTCCCACGGTCCAGGAGGAAGCAGAACCTGAGGGGGATGCCCTGGAACCTACAGGGGAACAGGTGGCCGAACTGGGAGACCTACCTGAGCTGACCCATTGGCAGCAAGAAGGTGGCCCCTCCAGGGAGGAGTTCTGCCAGGCGCAGAAGGAATGCCCTTCCCTCATTGGTCTACGGCAACAGGCTGTAGATCAGGCAGCAGGTGGAGCAGTCAAAGATCACTATGTTTACTGGGAAGGTGACCTACTTTATAGCGAGCCTAAGTTTGCTGAGCCCGGTGCAGCCCATGTGCTGGTGGTACCCGAGCGCTTCACAAACTTCCTAATGGGTCTGGCTCATGACGTGCCTCTCGCAGGACATCTGGGGCAAGACAAGACCCTGAACCGGCTTGTCACCCACTTCCACTGGCCCCAGATGAGAAAGCACGTTGGTTCCTTTTGCAGATTTTGCCAAACCTGTCAAGCTAGTGGCAAGACTGGAATGAAGTTGAAGGCCCCCCTTCAACCCTTCCCAGTGGTGAGCACCCCTTTCGAGCGGGTGGGCATAGATATCGTAGGGCCCCTTGTCGTAATTGGCCCGGCCGCATTAGCGATTAGCTGAACCTACACGTTGTCCTCCTTAACTTGGCTATACACGAAAACGCCATTTTGAATGTTGCGGCGGCCATCTTAGATCATGAGCGGCCTCGTGGCCGGCGTGCCCTTTAGTCCATTGTCCGTTCTACTGACCACTCCAATCTGCCCAGCAACAGGCTATTTTTAGTACTGGTCAAGCCGCACATGCGCAGTTCTAGCTGACCCGTAAGCCTTCAGGAATGTGCACCAAACTGACCAGCGGAGTTGTGCCCCCTCCAATGAGCTGGCAGTATTCCAAAACATGACCATATATGTCCTTAAAATGTGTCTTAACTTGTGCCGCCTATCTTTTATTGCCCCAAAACTGTATATAAACGGGGTCACACCGGTGTTCGGTGTGATACCTCTTGCATTACCGAAGGGTGCTGTTTGAGTGTACCACCACCCCATGGGGTCTTAATAAACTTGTTCTTTGCCTTTTACAGTTTCCGTGCCAACAGTTCTTGAGTGTAAGTGGGTTATCTCCGGAGCGTGTAGGCCTTGGGAACCCCGATTTTACTTCACCCTGGAATCCAAGACAGCCTTAGGCAACAGGTTCATCCTGGTCTTGGTGGACCATGCCACCCGGTACCCGGAAGCAGTCCCTCTCAGGACAATCACAGCACCCGTGGTGGGCCGTGCATTGATGGGGATCTTTTCCCGTGTGGGGTTCCCCAGAGAGGTGGTCTCCGACCGGGGTACCAACTTCATCTCTAGGTACATGAAGTCTTTGTGGGAGGAGTGTGAGGTAACTTATAAGTTCACCACTCCTTACCACCCTCAAGGAAATGGGCTGGTTGAAAGGTTCAACCGGACCCTGAATGGTATGATTATGGGCCTAGCGGAGCCCATGAGACGTAAGTGGGACGTCTTGTTACCATGCCTGTTGTTTGCCTACAGGGAGGTGCCTCAGAAGTCCTTAGGGTTCAGTCCCTTTGAACTCCTATATGGCCACCCTGTCAGAGGAACTCTCTCACTGGTGAAGGAGGGTTGGGAAAAGTCCCGTGGGAAAACCCCCCAGGATGTGTTCAGCTATGTGCTGGCCATCCGCAACCAGACACAACGCTTCAGGAAACTCGCTCAGGTGAACCTAGAAGCAAGCCAGGAAGAAATGAAAAGATGTTACGATCAGAATACCACTCTGGTCGAATTTCAACCTGGGCAGAAAGTGTGGGTGATGGCACCAGTGGAGCATTGCGCGCTCCAAGACAAGTGGTCTGGGCCATACGAGGTGGTGGAAAGGAAGAGTGAGGTAACCTACCTGGTTAACCTGAAGACTCCCAGGCAGCCCCTGAGAGTTTTGCACGTGAACCGCCTCAAACCACACTTTGAGAGGTCTGAAGTAACCATGCTCATGGCTACAGATGCAGGGATGGAAGAGGATAGCGATCCTCTCCCTGACCTCCTGGCAGTTAAGGAGCAAGATGGGTCAGTGGATGGTGTGGTCCTCTCGCCCACCCTGACCCCAGAACAGCAGAATGACTGTCGCCAAGTGTTGGGTCAGTTCTCCTCTCTGTTCTCCCTGACCCCAGGAGTCACCAACTGGTGCGTCCATGATGTGGACACTGGAGACAGTCTGCCTGTAAAACAAAAATTTTACAGGGTAGCTGACAAGGTCAGGGCCAGCATCAAGGAAGAGGTTTCCAAGATGTTGGCGCTAGGGGTGATTGAGCCCTCCAGCAGCCCCTGGGCTAGCCCAGTGGTCTTGGTCCCCAAGAAAGCTGCTACCCCCGGTGGCCCTCCAGAACTTCGGTTTTGCGTGGACTACCGAGGGCTCAATGCGGTCACGAAGACTGACGCACACCCTATCCCCCGAGCTGATGAGCTCGTGGATCGGTTGGGAGCTACCAAGTACCTCAGTACATTTGATTTGACTTCGGGGTACTGGCAGATTGCCTTAACTGATGGGGCCAAGGAGAGGTCAGCATTTTCAACGTCAGAGGGGCACTTCCAGTTCCGTGTCATGCCCTTTGGGTTGAAGAATGCCCCTGCCACGTTCCAGAGACTGGTTAACCAGGTACTGTCCGGGCTGGAGGAATTCAGCGCCGCATACCTGGATGACATTGCTGTGTTCAGCTCCACGTGGGAGGAACACTTGCAACACCTCTGCGAAGTGTTGAAGGCTCTGCAAAAGGCAGGCCACACTATCAAGGCCAGCAAGTGCCAGATAGGGCAGGGATCTGTGGTGTACTTGGGACACCAGGTGGGGAGCGGCCAGGTGGCGCCCCTACAGGCGAAGATTGATACCATTCTGGCTTGGGAGCCCCCCAAGACCCACACAGAGGTGAGAGCCTTTTTAGGACTCACCGGGTATTACAGACGGTTTGTCAAGGGATATGGCACCATTGTCGCCCCTTGACAGAACTCACTTCCAAGAAGTTGCCCAAAAGAGTTGACTGGACTGACGCCTGTCAAACTGCTTTTGATGCCCTGAAAGCTGCGATGTGCACAGCACCGGTGCTCAAGGCACCTGACTTTTCCAGTGAGTTCATAGTTCAGACGGACGCTTCAGAGGATGGTGTGGGAGCAGTACTCTCACAAGCCACTGAGGAGAATGGAGACCAGCCAGTAGCTTTCATTAGTCGGAGGCTACTCCCCAGGGAACAGAAGTCCCCTTTATCTGCTGGCTTGATAATGATAGTTCGGTCTTGTGTCAGAGTTCGAAGAGCTTGTCTCTCTTGTCTTGATAAATTCTTGAAACCTTTATTTTCATTAGACCAAATTTTCTCTATGTCATCCTTGACAGCCTGCTCGAATGTAAGTACTTTAGATGGAATAGAATGGATAGGGGGACAGAAGGTAGATTTTATCCTTAGGCCTGTATTTACTTCTTTTTCTTGATTGGAATCATCGGTGTATTTGTTGATAAAGAAGTCATGTAATTTCAATTTGCGAAAGAACTGAGCTAGTTCCGTTTGCAAAAAAAAAGGGTCTCCCTCCTCGGTGAAGACGAAGCCCAAACCTTTGTTCAAAATGTTTTCCTCTGTATCGGTTAGAATCCGCTTGCTCAGGTTCACCACTAAACTTGATTCAGATGTGATGCCTATTCCTGTGCTCCTCTCCTCTTCTGGCTCCTCGTGCCAGCATGAGGACCCTCCGTCTTGTCCCAGTGTACCTGTGCTTGTGCTTGGCCTTGCGTTTGTGCTTGTCCGGGTTTTCTTTTTCCCTGGGACCGTCGGGGGCCAAACCGAAAAAGCGGCTGGTTGGGATATTGAGGATAGCCCTGAAACTGTTGTTGAAAGGGTTGTTGAAAACTGCCTGGTGGTCCCCATGGAGCAGGTGGCCACCACGGTTGTTCTGGCATCATCTGTGGTCCCGCAAAATTCTGGTATCTTCCAGATCTACTCTGCGACTCTGGGCAATAGCTTGCTTAATCTCCACTACGGCCCCTCGCGGCGGGATGCCTGGCTTTCACCTTGTGGACACCCTGCCGTGCTTTCTCACAGGGGAATACCAGGACGGGTTCCCTAAGCAAGCGCCGGGACGCTTACGGGCAGCTGTGCACTTTACAAGTCCAGCACATTTACATTTACATTTACATTTACATCTTCGTTGGCCTCTACCTACAAAAGGGGCGGCTTTTGTCCCTGGATCGCTGCCTGAGTCTGAACTGGACCCCGAGTAATTTGACCCATACTTTCTACCACTATGGTTGTAATCTGGTGCTTTGTAATTATCACTAGTGTATGGGTACACTCTGTCCATTTTGAATTTTGCCAAGTCCTTCTTAAATTTGTCCAACTTGGACTGGAGGATAGTGTCTCCATAGTCCTTGGTATTCTTATCTGGTTCATCCTTCTGTTTCTTGAAAACAGGTGCTGTAACTGTGGCCTTGATTTGTCCTTCCAGGACTTGTATTTCTATCAGTAATGTGTCTGCTACCCGCTTGGCTGTGCTGATGATCAGTATCAGCCAGTCGCGGGTGCAGCGCCAGGCTATCAAGGACCAGTCTTCCAAAAATGCTTTGTCATTAAGAAAGAGCCGGGGTGCGTTCGTCACTATAAGCCCAGGTGGTACACAGCTCGCTCTTAAATATTCTGCCACGATTATACCATGGGTCTGAGTCCGGGAATGCACTTTTTTTAAAGAAAGGACCTTGGTCCAATCGTCGGTGCCTATCAAAGATGGTGCTGGTAAGGTCTCGAGAATACTCGGCATGTTGTCTAGGATGGATTGATAGACAGTATCATCATATGCTATGCCTCTGCGTTCAGACATAATGAATAATGGTTGGAGCAACCAAAGGGGAGAAATGGGGGAGTCCCTGGGGCAAGGACGGTAACACAAGAAAAGAGGAGACCACTGTTATGACTAGTGATCTGTCATCAACTGTGTCTATAGATACAGTTGTTTATTGGCCCGCGGCAGGTCTGCCGCTCAAAACATATATAACACACATCATTGGGGAGGGCCTGAGGGACATTTAAAGACCTGCATAGGTTATATCCCCCATATACCAGTATACAAACAACCTAAAAAACCTATGGGTCTATCATATAATCACTCACCAAGTGTGCCCGGGGAAGAGACCTCACCTCGTCCTGGACCTGGCTCAGGCGTAGTGAGACCCCGCTCTGAAAAAGGAAAGTAACCTGGAACTGAATATAGGCTGCAGGACTAGTTAATCCAGTGCAATCCTAATTCCTGCATGTGCCAGTGAGTTTACTCCCCTTTATTTTATAAAAACCTATGTTACTGGGACCTTGCTTTCTGGAACATCACCCCGCACACTCCCATCAACTACTCCTCTCATAAAACATTTAGTTGTTTGTTAAAGCGATCACTGAAAACAGGCAGTGGTCAGTGTCTCTCTGTACATCTGTCTCTAAAATCGGTGTGTTGCAGAGGCTCTTGAAGGATAAAAAGAGGCCCAAAAGGGGTCCTTACCTGTCCGGCGTTGTCTCTGACAATAGCTGAGACAGGGGGAGGCAAAGAACCAAAAAGAAGCCTTCCTTATTAGTGGTCACAAGATGGTCTCTTCACCAATCAGGTTTAATAGCATGTCCGACACGCTGTTTCTCTATTTTGCTTAATGGCTAAGCAACGACTAACATGCCATGTTATTGTTCCTGCATATTGCATCCTTGATGTGTGTTTAATAAACGACTCAAACAATAACACAGGGCGAACCGATCGGCGATGAGCCGCTTTCGCGTGATCCCGCGATATTATCTTGGACTACAAAATGACGTCATAGCGTCCGTTTTTGTAGTTCAATAAAGTGTGTTATAATTTCACCTCCGCTGTACTAGGGCAAAAAGCTGCGATCATGCCCAGTTTATTGCACATTTCATGCAGTGCATCTAAAAATAGCCACCCTCTCCATCCAGGTGTACCAGAGCCGAAGAACGGCTCACCATGGTCTGAATAGCGTCATGCAGCGCATCAGCCATAGACTCCAAAAACAACATCACATTGCTTGTGATACATCAGCAGACACATTAGTCACTACCAATGTATACAATGTTTCCAAGAAGTCGCAATTAAGGGGCAAAAGGACCTGGAAAGCTGAAGGACTTAGTCTCCGAGATATCGCGAGAACTATAAGGACCACAAGATGATGTCATCGCCACCTCTCTTGTAGTTCTAAAGTAAATGTGATGTGATCAGGGTTACAAACAAGGATGGGGGCCTGAGGTTTACACGGGCACAGAACCTTTTTAGATAAGTAAATCATTACCCCTAGAGGGGAAAATTCCTAGTTCCTTTATTTTGTTGGTCATTCATTTTCATGAAAACTGTTGGAACAGTGGGGACAGTAAAGGGCATTCAAAAAACCTGTGTATCATCATCACTCCATGTGTCACAAGTATGTGCCCTGTGTGTCAACCCATCGTGATATCAATATTATTATAATACTGGAGACCATAACTCCTATATACAGTGCATTCCCCACTCAGAAAACCAAGCGTCTCACTCAGAAAACCAAGCGTCTCCTACAAAGAATATAGTGGGAGTGCTAATCCTGCTCATATACAATGCCGATTGTATCTATGTATCTATGTGCAGTTGTTACTGTTGAAGTGTAAGGGTAATCACCAGGTTCACTTCAGACTCAGCCAGGGGATGTCATCGTTAAGCCCTCATGTATCTGTACATAGTTTAAACACCCATTTTTGTTCCTTCCAAAAAAGAAAGTTTGTCACGTCTGTAACATGTGATGGTATGAAAGGTTTTTCAAGTACAGTCCATGTGAAGTCTGTTTCTCCATGGTTCTTCTCCAGGAAGTGTCGTGTCAACTTTGAGATGTTCTTCTTACACCGGAAAGTGCTTTTGTGCTCTAACATGCGTGTCTTTACTTTCCTTGTCGTCATCCCAATGTATTTTTCATTACAAGGGCATGTGATTTGGTAGATTAGGTTCTCACTATTACAGTTGGAGAATTGTCGCAATTCCCATGGTCTGGTAGTTCCGATGTCTAGGCTGGTGACACTGCAAGTCAAGGCACACATCGAGCAAGTGCCACACGGTTGATGCCCTTTGATCGCAGGTAGGTCCCATAGGGTCCCTAGTTGTCTCTTAGCTTGTTCTCGAGGGCGAGTATGCACTAGACAGTCTCTCAAACTACTGGCTTTCTTGAACGCAAAAGGGGGATTTTCAATCTTCTCTTTTCGACTGTTGAGTATCCGCCAATTTCGTCTTATGATTTTCTGCACACTGTTGGACTTGGTGTTGAAGGTGCTGACCAGCGTTAACCGATCTTGCGGGGGTTCTTTAGTAGAGACTTCAAGTAATGCCTCCCATGACATGTGGTGTCATGTGGTGTCATGTGGTGTCATGTGGTGTCACGTGTCACATGTCTTGTGGTGTCATATCTCATGTGTCATGTGGTGTCATGTGTCATGTGGTGTCATGTGTCATTTGGTATCATGTGGTGTCATGTCATTTGGTTTCATGTGGTGTGACGTATCATGTGTCTTGTGGTGTCACTTATCATGTGTCATGTGGTGTCATGTGGTTTCAAGTGTTGTCATGTGTCATGTGGTATCATGTTTCATCATGTGTCATCATGTGGTGTCATGTGTCTTGTGGTGTCATGTGTTATCATGTGGTGTCATGTGTCATCACATTTCATGTGCTGTCATGTGTCATGTGGTGTCATGTGGTGTCATGTGGAATGTGTCATATGGCATGTGTCATCATGTGTCATGTGTCATCATGCGTCATGTGGTGTCATGTGGTATCATGTGTCAAGTGGTGTCATGTGCCATCAAGTGTCATGTGGTGTCATGTATCATGTGAAGTCATGTGGTGTCATGTGTCATGTGGGGTCATGTGGTATCATTTGGTGTCATGTGTCATCATGTGTCAAGTGTCATGTGGTGTCATGTGGTATCATGTGGTGTCTTGTGGTGTCATGTGGTGTCATGTGTCATGTGGGGTCACGTGGTGTCATGTGTCATCATGTGTCATGTGGGGTCATGTGGTGTAATGTGGTGTCATGTGGTGTCATGTTGTGTCATGTGTTGTCATTTATCATGTGGAGTCATGTGGTGTCATGTGTTGTCATGTGTCATCATGTGTCATGTGGTGTCATGTGTCAAGTGGTGTCATGTGCCATCAAGTGTCATGTGGTGTCATGTTGTGTCATGTGGTATCATGTGCCATGCGTCATCATGTGTCATCATATGTTGTCATGTATCATGTGGAGTCATGTGGTGTCATGTGTCATAATGTGTCGTCATGTAGGTCATGTGGTGTCATGTGTCATCATGTGTTATGTGGTGTCATGTGGTGTCATATGTCATCATGTTGTGTCATGTGGTGTCATGTGTCGTCATGTGGTGTCATGTGTCATCATGTGGTGTCATGTGTCATCATATGGTGTCATGTGGTGTCATGTGTCATCATGTGTCATGTGGGGTCATGTGTCATCATGTGTCATGTGATGTCATGTGGTGTCATGTGGTGTCATGTGGTGTCATGTGGTGTCATGTGTCATCATTTGTTGTCATGTGGTGTCATGTGTCATCATTTGTTGTCATGTGTCATCATGTGTGATGTGGGGTCATGTGTCATGTGTCATGTGGTGTCATATGTCATGTGGTGTGTCAACATGTGTTGTCATGGTCATCATGCATCAAGTGGTGTCATGTGTTGTCATGTGTTGCCATGTGTAATGTGTCATCATGTGTCATATGGTGTCATATGGTGTCATGTTGTGTCATGTGTCATCATGTGGTGTCAGTCATTTGTCATGTAGTGACATGTGGTGTCATGTGTCAAGAGGTGTTATGTGGTATCGTGTCATGTGTTGTCATGTGTAATCACATTTCATGTGGTGTCATGTGTCGTCATGTGTCATGTGTTTTTTTTTGTAAAACAACAACGGTCCCATGCATAGGAAATATATGTGAGACAATCAATATAGACAAAATCAATTCTATATTTGGAGCGACATGTCCAGCCGGACAGAGGTCTTCCATTTTTTACTCAATTGAAAGTTTTATACAAAAGGAATACCATCAACAAATCACCAGTTTGGGGCACAAGTCTGTACCCAAACAGAGATCAGTACAGAAGGTTGACAGAAGACAAAACAGGGCTTGTTAAGGCAAAAGCAGCAGTTTCTGTAAAACTTGTATGTACAGAAATATCAGGCACGCACCATTACATATAAATAACATATGGATCACGTTTTTGTATAAAGTGCACAACAGGTCGGTGGCATTTTGGTCCTACTACTTAATTATGGAGACCATCATCAGGACATTTAATAAATGCCTTATGGTTGTAAGCCTCTAGTGCCTAAGGAAGGGAGGAGAGAGAAGGCATACATACATTTAGTGGTGGACATGTACATAACAAATTTTCATATTGTAATGGTGACTGAGTGAAGGTGAACCTATCTATGATTTAAAACGCACAACGAGGTGTGTGTGGCATCAGGTGGATCAATGTGAAGGTGATCAGTGGGTTCCTGAGAAGTAGAGTTAGCTACTCAATTCCAGCTCTGTACAGGGGGTCGTGATAATGAATAGTCATTTCAGAGTGAACAGAAAACGTCGGAAGGAAGTGGAGAAATGTACTCGGTTCTACATAGGTACAATGAGGCCTGCCCGGGAAGTGATTACCTATGAAAAGAATCCTAGACCAAGGAAGAGCTGGTTGTGCGGGCGGCACATTTAGATGAGACCGGAGTGCACTAAGTATACTAAATGAGCATGCTGTGACATAGGACAATCCACTCGATATTCGGCGAAAGTGTCAATTTTCAGGGCGCAGTGGGGGGAGGATGGATATACTAAATGAGCATGCTGTGACATAGGACAATCCACTCGATATTCGGTGAAAGTGTAAATTTTTACAGCGCAGTGGGGGAGGATGGAGATGGGGAGGCTCACCGGGGTAGATCATGCCGGTGGGGTTCATGCAGCGACCGTAATGGCCAAATGCCTAGTGAGGCAGAGAGACCCTGCGAATGAAGGGAGGACATCATTAGAATTTGGAGGGTCAATTTCTAAAAGGGTATGGTTGGGCGGGTGCGGGAGGGAATCTTACCAGATTCGGGCACGATTCTGAATGTCTGTGTTACAATTGTGTAATTCCGCGGTGCCAGGAGATACCTGTAAAGTAAAGCGGGTGGTTAGGCCATGAGAGAGAGTGCGACTGGACGGTCATGTATCATCATGTGTCATGTCGTGTCATGTGGTGTCATGTGGAGTCATGTGTTGTCATGTAGTGGCATGTGCCATATGTCATGTGATGTAATGTGTCATGTGGTGTCATATGGTGTCATGTGTCATGTGTCATATGTCATACATCATGTGGTGTCATGTGGTGTTATGTGTCATGTGTTGTCAAGTATCATGTGGTGTCATGTGTCATCATGTGTCATGTGTCATTATGTGTCATGTGTCATCATGTGTCATCATGTGTCATCATGTGTCATCATGGGTCATCATGGGTCATCATGGGTCATGTGTCATCATGTGTCATGTGTCATCATGAGTCATATGGTGTCATGTGGTATCATGTTGTGTTACATGGTGTCATGTGTCAAGTGGTGTCATGTGCCATCAAGTTTCATGTGTTGTCATGTGGAGTCAAGTATTATTTGGTGTCATGTGTCATGTTTTGTCATGTGTTGTCACGTGGTGAAATGTGTCATAATGTGTTGTCATATGTCATGAGTCATCATGTGTCATGTGGTGTCATGTGTTGTCATGTAATGGCATGTGGTTTCATGTGTCACATCATATTATGTCATGTAGTGTCATGTATTGTCATGTGGTGTTATGTGGTGTCATGTGTCATGTGGTGTCATGTATCATCATGTGTCATGTATCATCATGTGTCATCATGTGTCATGTGGTGTCATGTGGTATCATCATGTGTCATCATGTGTCATCATGTGTCATGTGGTATCATGTGGAGTCATGTGTCATCATGTGTCATCATGTGTCATCATGTGTCATGTGGTGTCCTGTGTCATATGTCATCATGTGCCATGTGGTGTCCTGTGTCATGTGTTGTCATGTATCATGTGGAGTCATGTGGTGTCATGTGTTATCATGTGTCATGTGGTGTCATGTGTCATCATTTGTCATGTGTCGTCATGTGTTGTCATGTATCATGTGGAGTCATGTGGTTCAAGTTCAAGTTCCAAAATTTGTATAGCGCACTACTCACCCATAGGGTCTCAAGGCGCTTGAGGGAGGGAGGCGCTTTACTTATCGAATATCCAAGTTTTTAGTTGCTTTCTGAATGAGAGGTGGTTCTGTGTAAGGCGGAGGTGGGTGGGAAGAGAATTCCAGGTTTTGGCCGCCAAGTAGGAGAAAGACCTTCCCCCCATGGTGGATCTGTGGATGCGCGGAATTGTGGCGAGGGCTTTATTGGACGATCGCAGTTGGCGGGAGGGGGTGTAGAAGGATAGTCGCGTGTTGAGGCATTCGGGTCGTAGAGGGCTTTGTGTGTGTGGTTGAGGAGACAGAAAGTTATTCTCTTGTTGATAGGGAGCCAATGGAAGTCTTTCAGGTGGCCGGAAATGTGAGCTCGCCGAGGGATGTCCAATATGAGTCTGGCTGAGGCGTTTTGGATGCGTTGGAGTTTTTTCTGTAGTTTGTCTGTGGTTCCGGTGTAAAGGGTGTTTCCCTAATGCAGTCGGCTTGTGACCAGTGCGTGGGTGACCGTCTTTCTTTTTTCGGTTTGGATCCAACAGAAGATTTTTTTGAGCATGTGTAGGATGTTGAAGCATGATGATGAGACTGCGTTGACTTGTCTGGTCATCAAGAGGGTGGAGTCCAGGATGAAGCCCAAGTTACGTGCGTGGTCCTTAGGTATGGGTGCGGTGAGGAAATATAAATTTTATGGTCAAGAAATGTTCCCTAACGTGTACCCCACCGTCTCCATGTACCAGCTTAAAGTGCATGTAACTTCCCTCCTGTGCCAGCTATGAAGACGCAAATACATTTGCATCCAACGTTAACATGTCCTCTTTCAGATCCGCCATGAACGGGTTGAATATTCCGTTTCTAAATATGCCATGCCAACGTCTTTTTTGTGGTATACTTCACATGTTTTCCAGCCCAGGCGAAGTAGGCCCTGAATTCTGCCTTCAAGTCTTTGCCTGCCTTCTGACTCTGAATGCCTCAGCCTGGTCTGCCTCTGTACCCGTGACCTCTGCCTTACTCCCTGCGCGGCTCACGGCGCTTAGCTCAGCCTGCCAAGACCGAATTCAACCTTCGCATTATCTGTTCCGCTCCTCGAAAATGCATTCCTACCTACTAGTTTAAGTAAACATCCCCCCAGCTGCAGAGCAAAGGGCCCGGCCTCACTGTCTCCGTGCAAGAAATTCATAGCCTCTGTTACCATGGTAGGCCCATGCCCCCTCGCATCCCATGCAGACACTTAGACGCTTATACACGCACTCACAGTCAGTATAGAATAGCTTCTGCCCCAGAGACCTTTTCCTTCTAGATAATATAGTTCCTAAACATCAGATATCAGATATGATAGAGGCACGAGTTGATCTGACATGCCAGACTTCTGTCTCTTTCCGCTAGTGTAAATGTCAAGTCCCCTGCAACCTCCAGCTTCACGTCAATCACACGTCATGCAGCTGCGCGCGCATCCAGACCTCAGATTTCTGCTGACATTGCAAGATTCTGCTATGTACCTACCCACTTGTGACACTTACATATGACGTTTCTAGCACACACCTCTATGTTCACGCCTAGTTCACGCCTTCTAATTACGTATTGCTACCACGTGTGTGCTCTTATCTTGTTTCTCTCAGCGGTTACGCCTACTCTATTGGTTTTCAGTATATGATTTAAGTATATAAGCTATATATTGTCAATAAAATATTGCTCTATCCCTTCCTGCACCCCAGTGGTGGCAGGAACCCGATATCCGGTACCATAACCATTCCTTTTAAAGGAATAAAACCCCTAAGAACTCTAACACCACGGACTCTGCGTCTTTCTTTCCGATTGAGTTATTTTTTTTAAGTACTTACCTGCATAGAAATTAGGACGGTAAATCAAATATTTACCACATTATTTTGGCGCCCGAATAGGGACCCCTCCCCCACCCCACGCGCCGGTTGGAGCGTTGCAACCTTTGCCCCCTGCCATAAGTCAAGACGGACAATAACGCGTACCCGCAGGATTTCCTGTATCTCCCTCTGGCCCACGGAGGTGACGGAGACTGCGATCAGCACCCAGACGAGGCGGTGAGGAGTGCAGAGGATCCCGACCAGAGCCTAGCCGAAAGAAGCAAGGTCCGAGGTGTCAAGAGGCCCACCAGTTCCGAAGTATTCACGTATCGAGTCGAGTCGAGTCCAGTCCAGTCCAGTCCAGTCGAGTTTTCCGAGGCCTTCCGATTCTGTGCTTCCCGGTGAGTACCATTGCTGGGGACGCATCTAGACGGGTGCATTATCATGTATCCGGTAAAGACGGGTTTGGGTACACAAACACGGTCTGCACTGTTTTAGACAGTGTATCTGTACTGTTTAGCAGTATATCAAGCATTCAAGTTCTTGCACTGTTTTAGACAGTGTATCTGTGCTGTTTAGCAGTACATGTAGTATCAAGGGTAGTCATACGTGTTCAAAATGTCTCATGTGATTAATGTCGTGGTATGAGTGACTGTTTGATGTACATTACTGTGTTTTTGTGTAACGAGCTGTGTTCAGAGTAAGTAACAAGTATCGAGTATCCAGTACTAAGTAGACAAGATGCCGTTTTTCACTAAGTTAAAACAGATAGGAACTAGGAAAGGGATGCTAGAGGAAGAAATTCCTATCCCCCCTAGGGACACGCCTGGAAATTTCATGTACCATAAGCATGGCCTAGATGCTATACTGTACCTAGATTTATGGGCCGATTATACTAAGCACTTAGAAGAAAGACACAGATGGCCCGTTACAGGAACATGGGATGCCGAGTGCATCATGAAGGTAGAAGAAGCGCTGTGGAAAAGGAAAGCCAGACAATCTCAGAAAGACGCCATAGAATTTTGGCGTAAAGAATCACATAAACGTGCCGAAAAAGCACTCCGAAAAGAAGACAGACATAGAGAAGAGTCGGATAAAGTCCGAGAAAACGAATTAGTTAATGAGGGGATCCGAGTAAAAGCAGAACAAGTAGACCGCATGCGAAACAATCTTGTAAATGGTATGTACTTAGTGGCCGGGGGTTCGCCTGAAGCCACTTCAGAAATACCGAAAGATCTGCCGCCACCATTGGTCCCAACTAAAGTAAGTCACAGGACTACAAAAGACATATTCCTTGCTTCCTATCTAAACGATGTAGCTCCCGCTTACACCAATCCACCTGCCCGCGTGCCGCCTGTTGACGGTGACGGAGGTGGCAACCCACTCCAAGACAATGTCCCGCCATTACCGCAACAAAGTTCACCCGTTCGACAGCCTGTTCCTCCACCTCCACCACCTCCCCCACCTAAGGTTAATATACCAAATCCGTTTGCGCCTGATCCTATTAAGAGACAAGTTCAGGTACACATACAGACTCCACAGAGAGATAATGCTCAAGCCTCAGCCTCAGGAGGTGCGACAGGGGGTCTCCAGACCCCGCCAGCAACACACAGATTAAACTTTAGGGACATGCTGAAACAGCGTACACCCCAATCACCAGGTTTGGACAGGCTCAAAGAACCCCTTCCAGTTTGCAGATACGATCCAGTACCCGGTAAAGACGATAGAATGTTGATAGCATCACTACGCATACGACAAGCTGCAGATTACCTAGTGTTATTCCCAGGGATGACTGACCACCTAGATAGAATATACCATTTTGTTCAGACTGGGGAAGAGCCTGAAAGTATTAAAGACGCCATGGCACACCAGAAAGTTGACACTCAAGCATATATATTACGTTTCTTCATAAATTGCTTAATAAGAGACCGAGACAGGCCTGGAGTAGACCAGGAAGAGATGGAAGGACTAAACCGATGGGGTCAAAATATAGCCGAAGGAAAGCATGATAAACTGAATTGTATAGCAAGCATGTACAAGAAAATCAGAAAAGAAGTAATAGAAATACTCAAAAAAGAACAAGAAAAGGAAAAAGAAAATGACAACTCCTCCGAGGAGGAGGAACCTGAAGAACCAGAGACGACTAAAGGAATGATAGCGTATGTAGGTAAGGGAAATTACCTTAGGAAAGGCCTCCGTCCAGAAAGCAAGAGAGTTTTTCTCTCTGGCATATCAAAACCAAATTCTCCTGAATATCTGTTTCAAGACACCGATAAAATGCTTCGAGAACGAATGGGGTACCATGTACTCAATTCGATGGATGAACAAGAACTAGCCCGGTCAGCAGTACTATGGGCTGACAATCCTAACATATACAATGATGACACAGTAGCACAGACATTTCTGAACCTTTCCCCAGACGAGCAGAAATTAGCTGGTGTATACATGATTCAGCACCTCCTCACGTTATACAGAAATCAACATTCGGACCCAGGTCCCTTACCTGATACATTAGAAGCACTACTTATGAATAGATGGAGAGGCCTAAGTACCAAGTTAATTCAAATAATTCTAGAACAACGGCACAGATATAACGCTTTCTTAGGTCCACAATATGTTTCCGCCCCGCCCCCAGAAAGAAAAATGTTCCATATGGAGCATTTTGACAGGCAGAATCCTTTACGAGAAGTACACCCAGTCATGGGTACCGATAATACCCTGAAACGTGTGTATGTGTACACACCTCTGACCAAGTTAGAACTATTAGAGATGAAGAAACTAGTACCCTGTCACGATAAAGACCCTGCAGGTTTTCACTGAGAATTTAAGGATATGCTACTCATGGGAGATTACACCTACACGGATATTATGAAATTGTTAAAGGTACTGTTGCCCACCGGCATCTACGAGAAACTCAAGGAAAGAGAATGGGAGGTAAGAGATAAAAAGATTATATGGACTGAAATAGAAGACGAGGAAAAAATTCGTACTCCAGGGCTAGGCCTTGGGGAGAAAGCTAAAGCATTACCAGGTATGATAGTTCAGGTTTTGCCAAGATTATTGACAACTAAAAAAGAAGACTGGGACGCAATCTCAGCCTGTAAACAGAAACACGATGAAGATACTAGTGACTTCTATTCAAGATTCGAGAAATGTTTCATTATTAATAGTGGCCTGAAACCAGGTAGCGAGTCATACCCACATATTTTTGTAACTAAATTAGTCGAGAATTCCCTGACATCAGTTAAGAACCGTGTATACAAAGTTGAAAGTACAGGGCAAGCAAATACGCCATCCCAGATGTTACAAATGTTACAGTACCACCAGAACAGAATTAGAGAAGAACAGGATCATGAACAGAGACGTATGAAAGACACGAAAATGAAAATGTTAGTGGCCCAGTCGGTTCCAGCCGACGGCCAGAGAAAGGGTACGACCCAGACCCAGAATTCAGCAGCTCCCGTTAAAGGGACATGCAACTATTGCAAGCAGCCAGGTCACTACGTACATGAATGCCCAGTCCTGAAACACAATATAGCAACCGGTAAAACTAAAGAAAGACCGCGTCAGCCTAGACAAGACCAGGTCCAGCCACAGACTTCACAGAACCCACAGCCTATGCATGCTTCATCACATACAGCACAGACCGTAGCAGTGTCACAGCCACAGCCCATTGCCGCGACTCAGCAAGTTTCACAGCAAATGTACCAGTATGCCCAATCTGATTACCCCGATTATCAGCGATACACATGAAACAGCCTAGAGAGGGAGGTTGGCTTGCCTCTTATTGAGATTCCTGTAGATCAAGAGGGTCCTTATGTACACAGTCAAGTATTGGGAAAAGACAGAAAGTTTTTAATTGACACAGGGGCAAGCCGCACAACAATCAGCCATGATGAAGTCCCAGGGGCACCCCTCTCAGGCTCACAGAATGTTTCCCTTGGTTTTTCAGGACAGCCTATTGTAAATGAAGTATCGAAACCCGTCCCCCTAGCAGTAGGTCCATTATCACGTGTTACTGACTTGTCACTCACGAAATCATGTCCAGAAAACTTGTTAGGGATCAAGACGCTGAAGGCTCTAGGAGCTGTGATATGTTGTTCTCCGGAAGGAGTTAGACTTTTCTTGCGTGACTTCAAGGGTCACTATGTAGTTCGAGAGTTTGATGTCAGATTGAAAAATGTACCGGAACACCTGTGGGCACAAGGCCCAACCGATGTAGGCTGCATGCACATTACACCATACTGTGTTACACTTAAGCCAGGTGTTGTTTTACCCCGAATCAGACAATACAAGTTACCACCCGATGCTGTAGTGGCTTTACTGGAAATCATTGAAGAGCTCATTGCCCAAGGAGTGGTCGTAGAAACCGACTCCAATATCTGTAATTCCCCCATCATTCCGATTCTTAAACGTACTGATCCCAATGCACCGCCAGTATATCGGCTGGTGATTGATTTACGAGAACTGAATAAATGCATTGTCCCACAGTACCCTGTGGTTCCCGACATCTCATCCTTATTGACTGCTATTGATTTAGAAGCAACGTTCTTTACTGTAATTGACCTCAAGAATGCCTTCTTCAGTGTGCCCATTGATCCAGAGAGCCAATATCTCTTCGGATTCAGTTTAAATGGACGAAGTTTCAAATTTTCGCGCGCACCTCAAGGATTCACAGAAAGCCCCAGCATCTATAGCCAAGCACTGAAAAGACAACTTGATTGTATCCAAATGCCAGTTAACACTGCCTTACTACAGTACTTCGATGATCTGCTGATCACCGCACGAAGTGAACCCGAATGTGAGCAAGCATCACTGACAGTTTTACATTTTCTGGCCGACAAGGGACACAAGGTGTCTCCTTCGAAGCTACAATTCTGTGTTCAGCAAGTTGTGTACTTGGGTCACTTGCTGTCCAAAGTGGGGAGACAGCTCACTCCTGACCGCATCCAGCTAATTGTAAATATGCCACAACCCCAGACACAAAAGGAAGTGCGGGCCTTTATAGGCCTCACCTCGTACTGCAGACAATGGATTCCTCAGTATGCATTTCTAGCCAAACCACTCATTCAGTTGACAACACAGGAGGCAGCGACTTCGACTGCCCTTCCTTGGACTCAGGAACATACACAGGCTTTTGAAGAATTAAAGAAAGCTTTATGTCAAGCACCAGTTTTAGCGACACCATGTTACAGCAAACCTTTTACACTTTTTGTTACAGAACGTGATGGTACAGCGTTGTCTGTCCTCACTCAAGACCAAGCAGGTTCGCATAAGCCTTGCGCTTATTTTTCAAGTACATTGGATTCAGTAGCCCAGGCACTCCCTGCGTGCTTAAAGTCAGTTGCAGCGACAGCCCTAGCAATCAGACAGAGCGACTCAATTGTATTAGGACATCCATTGACAGTACAAGTTCCACACTCTGTAGAGGTTCTTCTAAACCGAACCCAGACTCAACACTTGACTATAGCACGACTGACAGGTTATGAATTGACGCTATTCCAGCCCCACATAGAAATCAGACGCTGTAGCATTTTAAATCCCGCTACATTGTTACCCTCGATTATAACAGATCCAGCTCCGCATGATTGTATAGAGATCATTAATGCAGTAACAAAACCCCGACGATACTTAACAGATGTTCCACTGACAAACCCAGACCTGACACTTTACGTGGATGGTTCATGCATGAGAACAAGTACAGGAGAGTTAGTGGCCGCGTATGCAGTGACCACTGAAACTGAAGTCAAAGAAACACATCGTATTGACACACTGTCTGCTCAAGCAGCGGAGCTCATCGCTCTGACCCGAGCCTGTATACTAGCCAAGAACAGAAATGTTAACATATACACTGATTCCCGTTATGCTTTCGGAGTCGTACACGACTTCGGAGTGTTATGGTAAGAACGAGGTTTCTTGACCTCTCATGGTGCCAAGATTCAACACGGTCCCCTCATTCAAGCACTGTTAGAAGCAATACATCTGCCTTCAGGCATATCCATCATGAAGTGTAAAGCACATACTAAGGTTACAGACTCTGTTTCCCAGGGTAATGACCTGGCAGACCAGACAGCAAAACATACAGCATTAACTCACACCCAGACAACTGACGTGACAAAGATCATAGTACCGACACATTGTATGACAGTTAAAGATCCCACACTAGATGTAATCGATATTCAGACACATGCCACTCCAGATGAAATCAAGAAATGGACTGAACTAGGAGGGGTCCAGACAGATCAGGGATGGGTGACAAAGGGAAAATCTACATGGTTTCTCCCCGACTCTATGGTTCAAGTCATAATAAATACCGCACATAGTCCAGCACATCTAGGAGAAAAAGCTATGTTAGACAGTTTACAGAACCTCTGGTACAACAAACATTTACGAGCAGCAGCAAAACAGAAAGTGCGTACTTGCATGATCTGTTGTCAGTTCAATCCAGGTAAAAGCGTTCCTGTAGAGCAAGGTGGATTTCATCCTCCCGATCACCCTTTTGAAGTCCTCCAGATGGATTATATCCAGATGGACAGATGTCGAGGATTCAAGTATGTCCTCGTAGTTGTTTGCGCACTTTCCCGTTGGACCGAAGCATATCCAGTCCCAGATTACACTGCCCCGACCACTGCCAGGCAGCTGGTTCGAGAATTCTTCCCACGGTACGGCTTGCCTCGTATCGTGTACTCAGATAACGGACAGCCATTCTCGTCCGAGCTCATGAAGCAAGTTTCACTCCTGTTAGGATACCAGTGGAAATTCCATTGCGTCCGACATCCCGAGGCAGCTGGCCTTGTAGAGAGACATAACCAGACACTGAAAACACGTCTAGCGAAAATATGCAAAGAGAAAGGGGTCGACTGGATAGTCGCCCTGCCAGTTGCACTGTTCTATATGAGAATGGTCCCCCATTCGAGATCAGGACTATCCCCGTATGAAGTGGTCTTTGGCAGACCGCCAAATATGTGGGGGACGCCCATGCCTAAGAAAATAACCGATGTTGATTGTAACATGCTGACAGATTACCTTGCCTCCTTGATGTCTGCACTCCAATCATGTCGTTCACAGGTTGCTGCAGCTTTTCCTGACAACACTGATGTAAAGCCACACGATGTCCGTCCCGGTGACACTGTGCTAATCCGCAACTTCGACAGGAGGAGTCCGCTGGAGCCCCGCTGGCAGGAGCCGAAGCTCGTCCTTCTGACCACGAGGACGGCGATCAAGGTTGAAGGCCGCAAAGGGTGGATCCATACGAGCCATATAAAGAAATGTAATGAACTGTTGCCAGAAACTGACTCTTCCACCCCCTCAAAGGACTGTCCCGAACCTAGTGACTTTAAAGTTCCCAAAAGAGAAAAAACTCCGCAAGAGGAATATAGAACAAAACTCCGATCTAGCAAGTCAGACAGTTTAATTGTTTAAGTGCTCCCCTAGGTGAATCGGTTAAATTAGTTTCTGACATGTATCCCCTAGATCGAGATAGAGAGAGAGAGAGACAACTCAAGAAACGTGCATATTGTAAATCACTTCGTAGTCACTGTATAGTGACATTATTGGTTCTGTTTTTTCTGAGCCTCCTGATTATTGCTGCTAGTATATTGCTGCACGTATATTACCCTATCTTCAAGCATACACAACCAATGTCTCTGCCGAACATTCTTTTAGTGAATTACCCTTACATGAGTTATCTTACAGAATTGCGCTGCGCAACAATACATTCATTAGTATGTTACATCACTCCCATCAGACTAGCAATGCTACAAACTGTTGGATATGTGGCCGACTCCCTCCCTACCAGAAATACAAGGGAGTTCTGCCTCTCTTTCCGTATCCGTTCACTCACAATGGCTCATGTGGTGCATGGTTTAGATTAATTAATTCTTTAGATTCTGATATTTCTGTTTTCGAGGGGAATTGGATTTGGGGAAACCTGAACCTAGTTCTGCTCAACGCCTGCTACCCTGACAAGAAGGGACTTCCCATTAGGACAGGAACCAATCTAGAAAATGAAGTATATGGATTAGGTAATTATACAATTAACCTCATGATTCTTACTGTTGAATCCGAAGCCGCACCCGTTATCCCTGCTATGTCAGTATTACCAGTCACTGGTGATTTATGTGTCAGAAAGAAGGGTTCAGTACACTTAGGTCATAGTAAATGTACTACTGTGGTCGAATTCAATGATCAGGGCAGGTCCACATTTAGAGCTACTCGTCATTCCTACTTTGTTTGTGGTCATACTGCATACATACGCTTACCTCCAGACTGGGATGGTACCTGTTACATTGCCTTCCTTCTGCCCCCTGTTTTCTTAGCTCCTCCTGATTATCATAGAAATACAAATCTGGTAAACAGTAGACTCCGAAGAGATCTCCCGATTGTCGACTATACTGAAACGGCATGGGAGCAATATACAGACTTCAATAAAAGTTTCTTCCCCTACTTAGGTGCTGTTTTTAATAGTAAACTGATACGCAAATTAACTAGAACCCTCGAAGCAGTAGTGAATGAAACTACCTCCGCTCTAGGCAACTTAACAGAGGAGCAGTCCGCCATGCGGGTTGTTGTTCTTCAAAATCGTCTTGTTATTGACGTCATCTTGGCAGATAGAGGTGGAGCTTGTAAGGTCATCGGGTCAAGTTGCTGTGTTTTCATTCCAGAAAACGCGCCAACTGTATATAAAGCTATCACACGTCTTCATAAGATTGCAAGTTTGATACATCAGAATCCAGGCACCTGGACTTGGTCCGGTTGGTTCTGGACAATGTTGACCGCTTGGGGATGGAAGATCCTATCCTTCCTAGGCATTGCCCTTGTCATAGTATTCAGTTGTTGCCTGTGCCTACAGTGTGGGCCAGCGATTTGTGGACTGTGCGCCACATCATGCATCCCGCATTCCAGTTTCCATTCAAAACGCGAAAAGAAGAAAGAAGAGCAAATGATGTTACGTGAACAAACTGATCGGTTCATGAGGATCGATATATCATGAAGGGTCCGTAGGGAACAAGGAGGGAATGAGAAAATATACATTTTATGGTCAAGAAATGTTCCCTAACGTGTACCCCACCGTCTCCATGTACCAGCTTAAAGTGCATGTAACTTCCCTCCTGTGCCAGCTATGAAGACGCAAATACATTTGCATCCAACGTTAACATGTCCTCTTTCAGATCCGCCATGAACGGGTTGAATATTCCGTTTCTAAATATGCCATGCCAACGTCTTTTTTTTGGTATACTTTACACGTTTTCCAGCCCAGGCGAAGTAGGCCCTGAATTCTGCCTTCAAGTCTTTTCCTGCCTTCTGACTCTGAATGCCTCAGCCTGGTCTGCCTCTGTACCCGTGACCTCTGCCTTACTCCCTGCGCGGCTCACGGCGCTTAGCTCAGCCTGCTGCCTGCCAAGACCGAATTCAACCTTCGCATTATCTGTTCCGCTCCTCGAAAATGCATTCCTACCTACTAGTTTAAGTAAACATCCCCCCAGCTGCAGAGCAAAGGGCCCGGCCTCACTGTCTCCGTGCAAGAAATTCATAGCCTCTGTTACCATGGTAGGCCCATGCCCCCTCGCATCCCATGCAGACACTTAGACGCTTATACACGCACTCACAGTCAGTATAGAATAGCTTCTGCCCCAGAGACCTTTTCCTTCTAGATAATATGGTTCCTAAACATCAGATATCAGATATGATAGAGGCACAAGTTGATCTGACATGCCAGACTTCTGTCTCTTTCCGCTAGTGTAAATGTCAAGTCCCCTGCACCCTCCAGCTTCACGTCAATCACACGTCATGCAGCTGCGCGTGCAGCCAGACCTCAGATTTCTGCTGACATTGCAAGATTCTGCTATGTACCTACCCACTTGTGGCACTTACATATGACGTTTCTAGCACACACCTCTATGTTCACGCCTAGTTCATGCCTTCTAATTACGTATTGCTACCACGTGTGTGCTCTTATCTTGTTTCTCTCAGCTGTTACGCCTACTGTATTGGTTTTCAGGATATGATTTAAGTATATAAGCTATGTATTGTCAATAAAATATTGCTCTATCCCTTCCTGCACCCCAGTGGTGGCAGGAACCCGATATCCGGTACCATAACCATTCCTTTTAAAGGAATAAAACCCCTAAGAACTCTAACACCACGGACTCTGCGTCTTTCTTTCCGATTGAGTTATTTTTTTTAAGTACTTACCTGCATAGAAATTAGGACGGTAAATCAAATATTTACCACAGCGGTTCCCAAAGCCGGTGGCCACCATGAGTCATCCCAGGCAGAGGGGGATGACCCTAAGATGAGGTCTTCCGTTTTGTCCGAGTTTAGCTTTAAACGGCTGTTCTTCATCCACTCGGCTACTTCTTTCATTCCTTCGTGTAAGTTGGTTTTGGCGGTGTTTGAGTCTTTGGTGAGGGAGAGGATCAGCTGGGTGTCGTCTGCATAGGAGATGATGTTGAGGTTGTGTTGGCGTGCGATGGATGCGAGGGGACTCATGTATACGTTGAAGAGGGTGGGACTGAGTGTTGATCCTTGTGGTACGCCGCAGATGACTTCGGTGGCCTCTGATTTTAAAGGGGAAGGCGGACTCTCTGGGTTATTCCGGCAAGGAACGAGATGATCCATTCCAATGGTTTTCCTTGTATTCTGACGTTGCTGAGGCATTGTATGAGGGTGCTATGACAGACTGTGTCGAAGGCTGCGGAGAGGTCAAGTTTGATGAGGGCAATGATTGATACAGGCAAAAGAAATATCAATGACAATGGAAATATCGTCAAAGCGCACTTACGCAATATAGCGCTACTATGAAAATATACTAAGCGATCAGGCACTTATAATAGTGGGAGCAATGCGAGCAAGCACACAGCTTATTTGGCAGAATAGCGCTACGATACCACGAGCGCCGAGCAGACCAGGGAGCAGAGAGGAGCAACTGCTTCTGAAGGAATCAGGGCAGTCACAGCGCTACATTTGGAGAGCGGATCCTCAACTATCAGTGGGAGGGAGGAGCAGCTGGGAGGTGGGAGCGGGGTGGAGGGCCAGGCAGGGAGGCACCACACCAAACAACAACAAAATGGCTGCAAGCCAAAAGCGAAACAGGATTGGGGCACAATGTAATTAAACGCAATCAAAACGGCAGTGGCACCGGCACAGTCAGGCACAAATGATTGATTTAGGCGAAGGAAATGTCAATGACAATGGAAATATCGTCAAAGCGCACTTACGCAATATAGCTCTACTATGCAAATATGCTAAGCGATCAGGCACTTATAATAGTGGGAGCAATGCGAGCAAGCACACAGCAATTTGGCACAATAGTGCTACGATACCACGAGTGCCGAGCAGACCAGGGAGCAGAGAGGAGCATCCGCTTCTGAAGGAATCAGGGCGGTCACGTGGTGTCATGTGTTATCATGTGTCATGTGTTGTCATGTGGTGTCATGTGTCATCATTTGTCATGTGTTATCATGTGTCATCATGTGTCATCAGGTGTCATGTGGTGTCATGTGTCAAGTGGTGTCATGTGCCATCAAGTGTCATGTGGTGTCATGTGCCATCAAGTGTCATGTGGTGTCATGTGGTGTCATGTTGTGTCATGTGGTATCATGTGCCATGCATCATCAAGTGTCATTATATGTTGCCATTTGTTGTCATGTATCACGTGGTGTCATGTGTCATCATGTGTCATGTGGGGTCATGTGTCGTCATGTGTCATCATGTGTCATGTGGTGTCGTGTCAACATGTGTTGTCATGGTCATCATGCATCAAGTGGTGTCATGTGGTGTCATGTGTCATCATGTGTCATGTGTCATGTGTCATGTGTCATGTGGTGTCATGTGTTGGCATGTGTCATGTGTCGTCATGTGTCATGTGGTGCCATGTGTCATCATGTGGTGTCATGTGGTGTCATGTGGTGTCATAAGTGATCATGTGTTATGTGGTGTCATGTGGTGTCATGTGTAATGTGGTGTCATGTGGTGTCATGTGTCATGTGGAGTCATGTGGTCTCATGTGTTGTCATGTGTTGTCATGTGGTGTCACATGTCACATGTCTTGTGGTGTCATATCTCATGTGTCATGTGGTCTCATGTGGTGTCATGTGGTGTCATATGGTGTCACATGTCGCATGTCTTGTGGTGTCATATCTCATGTGTCATGAGGTGTCATGTGGTGTCATGTGTCATTTGGTATCATGTGGTGTCATGTCATGTGGTGTCATGTGGTGTCACGTATCATGTGTCATGTAGTGTCACATATCATGTGTCATGTGGTGTCATGTGGTTTCAAGTGTTGTCATGTGTCATCATGTGGTGTCATGTGTCTTGTGGTGTCATGTGTTATCATATGGTGTCATGTGTCATCACATTTCATGTGCTGTCATGTGTCATGTGGTGTCATGTGGCATGTGTCATGTGGCCTGTGTCATCATGTGTCATGTGTCATCATGCGCCATGTGGTGTCATGTGGTATCATGTGTCAAGTGGTGTCATGTGCCATCAAGTGTCATGTGGTGTCATGTATCATGTGAAGTCATGTGTTGTCATGTGGTGTCATGTGTCATGTGGTATCATTTGGTGTCATGTGCCATCATGTGTCAAGTGTCTTGGGGTGTCATGTGGTATCATGTGGTGTCTTGTGGTGTCATGTGGTGTCATGTGGGGCCACGTGGGGTCATGTGGGGTCATGTGGGGTCATGTGGTGTCATGTTGTGTCATGTGTTGTCATTTATCATGTGGAGTCATGTGGTGTCAAGTGTTGTCATGTGTCATCATGTGTCATGTGGTGTCATGTGTCAAGTGGTGTCATGTGCCATCAAGTGTCATGTGGTGTCATGTTGTGTCATGTGGTATCATGTGCAATGCGTCATCATGTGTCATCATAAGTTGTCATGTATCATGTGGAGTCATGTGGTGTCATGTGTCATGTGTCATGTGTCATCATGTGTCATCATGTGGGTCTTGTGGTGTCATGTGTCATCATGTATCATGTGGTGTCATGTGGTGTCATGTGGTGTCATGTGTCATCATGTGGTGCCATGTGTTGTCATGTGTCATGTGGTGTCAGGTGGTGTCATGTGTCATGTGGTGTCATGTGGTGTCAGGTGGTGTCATGTGCCGTCATGTGGTGTCATGTGTCATGTGGTGTCATGTGTAATGTGGTGTCATGTGGTGTCATGTGTAATGTGGTGTCATGTGGTGTCATGTGTCATGTGGAGTCATGTGGTGTCATTTGTTGTCATGTGTTGTCATGTGGTGTCACATGTCACATGTCTTGTGGTGTCATATCTCATGTGTCATGTGGTCTCATGTGGTCTCATGTGGTGTCATGTGGTGTCACATGTCGCATGTCTTGTGGTGTCATATCTCATGTGTCATGTGGTGTCATGTGTCATGTGGTGTCATGTGTCATTTGGTATCATGTGGTGTCATGTCATGTGGTGTCATGTGGTTTCACGTATCATGTGTCATGTAGTGTCACATATCATGTGTCATGTGGTGTCATGTGGTGTCAAGTGTTGTCATGTGTCATCATGTGGTGTCATGTGTCTTGTGGTGTCATGTGTTATCATATGGTGTCATCTGTCATCACATTTCATGTGCTGTCATGTGTCATGTGGTGTCATGTGGCATGTGTCATGTGGCCTGTGTCATCATGTGTCATGTGTCATCATGCGTCATGTGGTGTCATGAGGTATCATGTGTCAAGTGGTGTCGTGTGCCATCAAGTGTCATGTGGTGTCATGTGGTGTCATGTATCATGTGAAGTCATGTGTTGTCATGTGGTGTCATGTGTCATGTGGTATCATTTGGTGTCATGTGCCATCATGTGTCAAGTGTCTTGGGGTGTCATGTGGTATCATGTGGTGTCTTGTGGTGTCATGTGGTGTCATGTGGGGTCACGTGGGGTCATGTGGGGTCATGTGGTGTCATGTGGTGTCATGTTGTGTCAAGTGTTGTCATTTATCATGTGGAGTCATGTGGTGTCATGTGTTGTCATGTGTCATCATGTGTCATGTGGTGTCATGTGTCAAGTGGTGTCATATGCCATCAAGTGTCATGTGGTGTCATGTTGTGTCATGTGGTATCATGTGCAATGCGTCATCATGTGTCATCATAAGTTGTCATGTATCATGTGGAGTCATGTGGTGTCATGTGTCATGTGTCATCATGTGTCATCATGTGGGTCTTGTGGTGTCATGTGTCATCATGTATCATGTGGTGTCATGTGGTGTCATGTGTCATCATGTGGTGTCATGTGTTGTCATGTGTCATGTGGTGTCATGTGGTGTCATGTGTCATGTGGTGTCATGTGGTGTCAGGTGGTGTCATGTGGGTCTTGTGGTGTCATGTGTCATCATGTATCATATGGTGTCATGTGGTGTCATGCGTCATCATGTGTCATGTGGTGTCATGTGTCATCATATGGTGTCATGTGGTGTCATGTGTCATCATGTGTCATGTGGGGTCATGTGTCATCATGTGTTATGTGGTGCCATGTGTAATGTGGTGTCATGTGTTGTCATGTATCATGTGGAGTAATGTGGTGTCATGCGTTATCATGTGTCATGTGTCATGTGGTGTCATGTATTGTCATGTGTCATCATGTGTCATGTGGGGTCATGTGGTGTCATGTGTTGTCATGTTTTGTCATGTGTCATCACGTGTCATGTTGTCATGTGGTGTCATGTGTCATGTGGTATCATGCGATGTCATGTGGTGTCATGTGGTGTCACGTGTCATGCGTCTTGTGAGGGTACTGGCGGTAGTGAACCTGTTGTGGCTGCCACTGCTGCTGCTACGGGCGTTTTCATGGCCGTGCCCCGTGAAAGGGACTTAGACTGGATCTTGGGCGGCATCCCGCTGTAAAAGGGCAAGGTAAAGGAAACTCGAGCAAACAAAGTGTATGCTGACCGGCACTGGGTTAGAAGGTCTCTGCCCGAAAACCAGTGTGCCGAAAAACACCTCAAGAAATCATCTCGAGAGGCTGAGAGTTGCCACAGCATCCTTCGGGAATCGAGCGATCGTGGTAAGGTCTCAATCAATCAATCAATCAATCAGTGACACTTATAAAGCGCGCTACATACCCGTGGGGTCTCAAGGCGCTGGGGGGGGGGGGGAGCCGCTACTGCTCGAACAGCCAGGTCTTCAGCTTCTTCCTGAAGGAGAGGTGGTCTTGGGTCAGGCGCAGGTCGGTCGGGAGGGAGTTCCAGGTCTTGGCGGCCAGGTGGGAGAAGGACCTTCCTCCTGTAGTCGCTCTTCGGATGCGGGGGACGGCGGCGAGGGCGTGGTTGGCTGATCGGAGGTGGCGTTTGGGAGCGTAGAAGTTGACTCGGCTGTTGAGGTAGCTCGGGCCTTGGTCGTGTAGGGCTTTGTGTGCGTGGGTGAGGAGGCGGAAGGTGATTCTTTTGTTGACGGGGAGCCAGTGAAGGTCTCGCAGATGTCCGGAGATGTGGCTGGTTCGTGGGATGTCGAGGATGAGTCTGGCTGAGGCGTTCTGGATCCGCTGGAGTCTCTTCTGGAGCTTGGCGGTGGTCCCGGCGTAGAGGGCGTTGCCGTAGTCCAGTCGGCTGGTGACGAGGGCCTGGGTGACGGTCTTCCTGGTCTCGGTGGGGATCCACCGGAAGATCTTCCGTAGCATGCGTAGGATGTTGAAGCATGCCGAGGAGACGTTGTTGACTTGCCTGGTCATGGAGAGGGAGGAGTCCAGGATGAAGCCCAGGTTGCGTGCATGGTCTGTCGGTTTGGGTGCGGTGCCCAGGGCGGGAGGCCACCAGGAGTCGTCCCAGGCGGAGGGAGAGGAGCCCAGGATGAGGACCTCCGTCTTGTCCGAGTTCAGTTTCAGGCGGCTGGTCGCCATCCACTCGGCTACCTCTTTCATCCCTTCGTGCAGGTTGGCTCTGGCGGCGGCGGGGTCGTTGGTCAGGGAGAGGATCAGCTGGGTGTCGTCGGCGTAGGAGATTATGCTGAGGTTGTGTTTGCGTACGATGGCCGCGAGGGGGCTCATGTACTGAGCCTTACGATAAGCACATACCCGCAGGCAACAGCTCCTGTGAAGGGAGCAACGCGGCTACCAGCTCACTTGGCCATAGGACTGGCCCCCATCTTTGCACCCGAGTCCGTGTCATGTGGTGTCATGTGGCATGTGGTGTCATGTGGCATGTGGTGTTGTGTGCCATGTTCCATCATTTGTCATGTGTCATCATGTGTTGTCATGTGGGGTCATGTGTCATCATATGTCATGTGTCATGTTTCATGTGTCATATGTCATGTGTCATCTGTCATGTGGTCTCATGTGGTGTCATGTGTCATGTGGTATCATATGATGTCATGTGGTGTCATGCCATGTAGTGTCACGTGTCATGTTTCTTGTGGTGTCATATCTCATGTGTCATGTGGTGTCATGTGGTGTCATATGTCATGTGTCTTGTGGTGTCATGTCTTATGTGTCATGTGGTGTCAAGTGTTGTCATGTGTCATGTGGTTTCATGTGGTGTCATGTGCTGTCATGTGTCATGTGGTGTCATGTGTCATCATGTTTCATGTGGTGCTTTGTGTTGTCATGTGTCTATATGTGTCATCATGTGTTGTCAGTCATGTGTCATTATGTGCCATGTGTCATCATTTGGTGTCATGTGTCATCATGTGTCATGTGTCATGTGGTGTCATGGTGTCATGTGTCATCATGTTGTGTCATGTGTCATGTGGGGTCTTGTGTTGTCATGTGTCGTCATGTGTTATCATGTGGTGTCATGTGTCATCATGTTTCATGTGTCATGTGGTAAATTGTGTCATGTGGTGCCATGTAGTGTCATGTGACAACTGGTGTCATGTGATGTCATGTGTCATGTGGTGTCATGTGGAGTTGTGCTGTCATGTCTCATCATGTGTCATGTGGTGTCATGTCATAATTATGTCATGTGTTGTCATGTGGTGTTAAGTGTCATGTGTCCTGTGGTGTCATTTGTAATCTGGAGTCTTGTGCCATGTGGTGTCATGTGTCCTGTTTCATGTGGTGTCATGAGTTGTCATGTGGTGTCTTGTGTCATGTATTGTGAAGTCGTAATTTGGTGTCATGTGTCAGAATGTGGTGTCATTCTCATCATGTGTTGTCATGGGGTGTCCTGTGTCATGTGGTGTCATGTGTCATATGGTGTCATGTGTCATGTGTTGACATGTGGTGTCAACTGTCATGTGGTATCATGTGTCATTTGTCATGTGGTGTCATGTGGATTCATTTTGTGTCATGTGGTGTCATGTGTCTTGTGGTGTCATGTGGTGTCATGTGTTATGTGGTGTGATGTGTCATCATGTGGTATCATGTGTCATCATGTAGTATCAGGTGTCATCATGTGTCATCATGTATTGTCATATGTCATGTGGTGTCATGTGTTGTCATGTGGTGTCATGTGTCATGCGGTGTCATGTGTCATCACATTTCACGTGCTGTCATGTGTTGTCATGTGGTATCATGTGTCATTTGGTGTTTTGACATGTGGTGTCATGTGTCATGTGGTGTCATGTGTTATGTGTTGTCATTTGTTGTCATGTGGTGTCATGTGTCATATTTTGTCATGTGGTGTCATGTGTCATCACATTTCATGTGCTGTCATGTGTTGTCATGTGGCATCATGTTTTATTTGGTGTTGTGACATGTGGTGTCATGTTGTGTCATTTGGTGTTGTGAAATGTGGTGTCATGTTGTGTCATGTGGTGTCATGTGTCATATGTTGTCATGTGGTGTCATGTGTCATCTGTTGTCATGTGGTGTCATGTGTCAGCACATTTCATGTGCTGTCATGTGTTGTCATGTGGTATCATGTGTCATTTGGTGTTGTGTCATGTGGTATCATGTGTCATTTGGTGTTGTGTCATGTGGTGTCATGTGGTGTCATGTGTCATGTGCCAATTGTTGTCATGTGTTGTCATGTGTCATGTATCATTTGTTGTCATGTGGTGTCATGTATCATCATGTGTTGTCATGTGTCGTCATGTGTCATGTGTCATGTGGTGTCATGTGTCATGTGTCGTCATGTGTTGCCATGTGTCGTCATGTGTCATGTGGTCACATGTGGTGTCATGTGTCATCATGTGTTGTCATATGTCATGTGGAGTCATGTGTCTTCATGTGTCATGTGGTGTCATGTGGTGTCATGTGTCATGTGTTGTCATGTGTCATCATGTGGTGTCATGTGCCATGCGTCATCATGTGTCATCATATGTTGCCATGTGTTGTAATGTATCATGTGGAGTCATGTGGTGTCATGTGTCATCATGTGTCAAGTGTCATGTGGTGTCATGTGTCATGTGTCAAGTGTCACGTGTCATCATGTGTCAAGTTGTGTCATGTGTCATCATGTGTCATGTGGTGTCATGTGTCGTCATGTGTCGTCATGTGTCATCATGTGTCATCAGGTGTCATCAGGTGTCATCAGGTGTCATCATGTGTCATCATGTGTCATGTGGTGTCATGTGGTGTCATGTGGTGTTATGTGGTGTCATGTGTCATCATGTGTTGTCATGTGGGGTCATGTGTCATTATATGTCAGGTGTCATGTTTCATGTGTCATATTTCATGTGGTGTGCATGTGGTGTCATGTGTCATCATGTGTTGTCATGTGTCATGTGGTGTCATGTGTCATGTGTTGTCATGTGTCGTCATGTGGTGTCATGTATCATGTGGAGTCATGTGGTGTCATATGTCATCATGTGTCAAGTGTCATGTGGTGTCATGTGTCATCATGTGTCAAGTGTCATGTGGTGTCATGTGTCATCATGTGTCATCATGTGTCATCATGTGTCAAGTGGTGTCGTGTCATCATGTGTCATGTGTCATCATGTGTCAAGTGGTGTCATGTGTCATGTGGTGTCATGTGGTGTCATGTGGTGTCATGTGTCATCATGTGTCATGTGGTGTCATGTGTCATCATGCGTCATCATGTGTCATCATATGTTGCCATGTGTTGTCATGTATCATGTGGAGTTATGTGGTGTCATGTGTCATCATGTGTTAAGTGTCATGTGGTGTCATGTGTCATCATGTGTCAAGTGTCATGTGGTGTCATGTGTCATCATGTGTCGTCATGTGTCATCATGTGTCATCATTTGTCAAGTGGTGTCATGTGTCATCATGTGTCATGTGTCATCATGTGTCAAGTGGTGTCATGTGGTGTCATGGGTGTCATGTGTCATCATGTGTCATGTGGTGTCATGTGTCATCATGTATCATCATGTGTCAAGTGGTGTCATGTGTCATCATGTGTCATCATGTGTCATCATGTGTCATCATGTGTTGTCATGTGTTGTCATGTGTCATGTGGTGTCATGTGGTGTCATGTGGTGTCATGTGTCATGTGGTGTCATGTGGTGTCATGTGGTGTCATGCGTCGTGATGTGTCATATGGGTCATGTTAGTCATGTGTCATCATGTGTCACATGGTGTCATGTGTCATCATGTGTCATGTGGTGTCATGTGGTGTCATGTGTCATGTGGGTCATGTGGTGTCATGTGTCATCATGTGTCATCATGTGACATGCGGTGTCATGTGGTGTCATGTATCATCATGTGTCATGTGATGTCATGTGTCGTCATGTGTCATGTGGTGTCATATGTCATGTGTTGTCATGTGCCGTCATGTGTCATGTGTCGTCATGTGGTCTCATGTGTCATCATGTGTTGTCATGTGTCATGTGGTGTCATGTGTCTTCATGTGTCATGTGTCATGTGGTGTCATGTGTCGTCATGTGGTGTCATGTGCCATGCGTCATCATGTGTCATCATATGTTGCCATGTGTTGTAATGTATCATGTGGAGTCATGCGGTGTCATGTGTCATCATGTGTCAAGTGTCATGTGCTGTCATGTGTCATGTGTCAAGTGTCATGTGTCATCATGTGTCAAGTTGAGGAAACAGAAATTTTATGTGGTCAGTGTGTCCCCCCACTCGTACCCTATCCATATACCTATGCCCCATGTATGTTCATGTTATCATGTAATTCCCTTCCCGTGCCTGTAATAATAACGTCCCTGCATTTCCGTCTAATGTTAGCATGTCAGTTATTAGGCCCTCCATGAATGAAACGTTAATTCTGCACTGTGGCCTACGTTGCCAATGCATTTACATGGCACATGTTTAAAAATCGAGAAGCACACGTTTTTGTGGCCCAGCCGAGCCAGGCCCTGAATTCAGGCTCCGAGCCTCTTCTGTCTCTGAAAGCCGTAGTTTAGGTATGCATCCCTGACCTCTACCTTACTTCCTGCAGAGAGAGGTGCCCGGCCTGGCCTGCCTACCAAGAGGGTATTTTGCCTACAGTTATCTGCTCAGCCTCCGCAAAAACACATTGCAGTCTAGTGAAAGAGGTAAACATTTTCTGCCTGCAGAGCATAGGGCCTAGCCTTCCTGTCTCCATGCAAGTGATTTACTGAACCCGTTGCCATATTAGGCCCATGGCCCCCACGCAATGCACGAAGAAATATATTCACACACTAGCATTCAGTGATGAACAGCCTTTACACGAGAGACCTTTACTTCAGACAATACAGACAATACATCCTCCAAACACAAGATATCAGATGTGCCAAAGCTGCAGGTCGTTCTGACATCCCAGACTCCAGACTCCTCTACTTGTGCTAAAGTCAGCCCCCAGCTCTCCCCAGTTACTCGTCAATTTCACGTCATGACCAGTTGCGCGCACATGTAGGGTAAAGGTTTCTGCTGACCCTGCAGACCTCCTCTATGCATCCACCCACCTATGACACACCTATGACTCATCAAGTGCACACCCACGTGTACGCCTTCTTTTACGCCCATGTGTTCTTATCTCTCTCTTTTCACTTGCTCCGCCTGGAGTGTTCCGCCTACTGTATTCATTGCAATTGTATGGTTTTACTATATATAATGTGTGATGTTAATAAGAGGTGTGATATCCCTTCCTGAACCTTAGTGGTGATGGAACCCGATTCTCCCCTGGCTCGAGCCATTGAAATAAAGCCCTTTTGACTCGGACACCACTGACTCTGCCTCTCATTTTATGAGCTATCCTTATTCTTTATTAATGTATAGAAACTATGTCCGGGTAATTTTATTTACCACATAATTCTGGCGCCCGAACAGGAACTAGTCCCCTTCCCCACGCGCCGGCGATGTAATCACAGCCCCCTGACCCCTTCTATAGACGTGACGGACTACTTATATGCACATCCGTGGGATTTCCTGCTAACTCCCTCAGGCCCACGGAGGAGACGGAGTCTGCGACGAGGCATCCACATGAGGCGGTGAGGATTGCGGACCATCCCGACCAGAGCCCAAGCCGAGAGAGCAAGGTCCGAGGTATCCCGAGGCCCACCTGTTCCGAGGCGCATGCGCAGCAGCAGCTGTAGCAGCCAGAAGCCGTAGCAGTCCAGTCCAGTATCGAGTTTCCGAGGCCTTCAGTTTTGCTTCCCGGTGAGTACCGTTGTTGGGAACGCATATAGACGGGTTCGTTTATTTGAGCTCGGTCAAGACGGGTCTGGGTACACAGATCCGGTACAGACGTGTCCATTTAGGTGGATGCGGTAAAGACGTGTCTCTTTATGAGACCGGTATGACTGTACTGTTCTAGCAGTGCATCCAGTAAACAAGGTTTATTTCAGGATTGTGTTATTCTATGTACTAGTTAATATCTGTTCCTAATGTTTTAATGTCGTGGTATGAATGATTGTTTACAGTCTATTATTGTGCTTATTGTGTTTTCGTTCAAACTAGTTCAAACATGCCGTTGTTTTCGAAACTACGTCAGATAGGAACCAGGAAAGGGATACTCGAAGAGGCAGTTCCCGTCCCGCCTAGGGACACTCCTGGACACTTTATGTACCACAAGCATGGCTTAGATGCCATACTTACTAAATGAAGACCCTCCTCCCAACCCGGTCAATGCTCCTGCCACTGTCCCTACCAATCCTTTTCACCCACAACCACCTGTAGCACAAGATCAACCCGCATTACCAGCGGCAGCGCTGTTAGTGAAAGCCGACTCAAGCCAAGGCGACTCAAGTCTAGGAGCATCGGGAGGGGGGCCCTCTAGTATACCGCACACCCCACCACCAACTAAACGAACACTACGAGATTTAGCACTACAACACATGCCAAAACCAGCGACATTAGCAACCCTTAGGCAGTCCCTCACTGATTGTATATATGATCCAGTACCAGGTGAGGGCGCAATGCTGATATACTCAATACGTTTAAGACGCGTTGCAGACTATTTGATTACTTTACCAGACATGAAAGACCACTTAGACAAAATCTACCACTTCATTAGAACGGGGGAGGGACCAGCAATTATCCAAGAGGCCATGGTATATAGAAAAGTGGAGCTTCAACGCATGCTCTTACAGTTTTTGGTTAATTGTTTGATCAGGGAACGAGACCAGCCAGATAAAGAAGTAACTAAAGGTATGATGAACTGGAGTGACAATATAGCTGTAGGTAAACATGATACACAGAAGTCAGTAGAAAGCATGTACAGGAAAATTCGTAAAGAAATTCTTGATATACACAAGAAAGAACAAGCCGAAAAGGAAGCCGAGAAAGAGGATGACGAAGTATCAGAGGACGATGATACAGTAACAGGGGAAATGAATAAAATACATTATGTAGGTAGGGCAAGACCGTTTGACAGACCCATCCGCCTAGATTACAATAAACGTTCCCTCTCTCCAATACCAGAAAGATATTCTCTTGAGCACCTATTCCAAGCTACTGAGCAAGCACTGAAAAAACGAGTAGGTAGTAGTGAATTTAGTACTATGCATGAACAGGAACTAGCCCGGTCAGCAGTTCAATGGGCTTGCAATTCTAACATATATAAAGATGACATAGTAGCGCAAACATTTTTGAGCCTTCCTCCGGAAGAACAGCGTTTAGCTGGTATTTACATGACTCAACATCTCATCACCTTGTATGAGAGTCAACATTCTGATCCAGGTCCCTTGTATAAAATACTGGACCACTTACTCCTGGAAAGATGGAGAGGCCTAGGTACTGAATTAATTAATGTCATTCTAGATCAACGACATAAGTACTTGACTTTTCTGACCTCGCACTTGGTTCCTGCCCCACATCGAGAAAGAAAGACCTTTTACATAGACAGACAGAACCCCCTACGAGAGGTTCATCCCGTTAAGACTGGAGCGGGTGTGCTTCAACGAGTATTCGTTTACACACCATTGACGAAAATGGAATTATTGGAAATGAAAAAATTACTGCCCTGTCATGATAAAGACCCAGCAGGGTTCCACCGTGAATTAAAAGACATGCTCCGCATGGGGGAGTATACAAACGCTGATATCATTAAAATGTTGAAAGTACTGTTACCAGCAGGTATTTACGAAAAACTTAAAGAGAAAGAGTGGGAGGTGGGAGAGAAAAAGATTAACTGGACAGAATTAGAAGACGAAGATAAAACACGAGCCCCTGGTATTGGTCTCGGGGATAAAGCTAAAGAATTACCCGAGCTATTGATACAGGTTTTGCCGAGATTATTGACTACTAAAAAGGAAGATTGGGATGCTATTTCAGCCTGTAAACCGAAACAAGATGAAGACACTAGTGATTTTTATTCTAGATTCGAAAAATGTTTTCTTATTAATAGTGGCCTGAAGACAAGTAGTGAATCGTACCCACATCTTTTTGTGACCAAATTAGTAGAGAATTCCTTACCCCAGATCAAAAACAGAGTACTGAAGGTAGAGAGTACCTGGCAAGCAAATGGCACTTCCCAAATGTTACAAATGTTACAGTATCACCAGAACCGAATTAGAGAAACATTCAATGAATGGATTCTGAGTTCCCTAAACGCCACGCTCCCCCTGAAGAAAACAGTTTTTAAAAGATCCAGAACTTCAGCTCCCTGGTACTCCACTGAACTAAGGGAGAAAAAGCGTTTTTGCAAGAGATTGGAACGTAAATGGCGACTAGGTTACGTGGAAACAGATAAAACTATCTACAGAGACGCCATCAGGTCATACAAAAAAGATATAAAGAGTGCGCAATCCTCATACTACTCCAACCAGATCGCAGAGGCCAGCTCCAGCTCAAAAGAGATATACAGCATAGTAAAAAGCCGCATTACTCTCCCCACACCCCCGTCTATAACGGAGAACCCACAGCTCCGCTGTGAAGACCTGGCTAATTTCTTCTCTCAGAAAATCAACCTTATATACTCATCTTTCCCTTCTACAGACCAGACCGCTCTGATCAAAGCAGCCCCTTGTCCCCCTCAAATCCACTCACCCAATCACCTTCCGGTGTTGGCGGAACTCCCCCAGTTGCAGGCAGATCACCCATCCAATCACCCCCCGGTGCTGGCGGAATTCCCGCAGTTGCAGGCAGACCACCTCACTTCCCTCATGCACCAGGTGAAGTCGGGCTCCCCTAGAGACCCAGCACCCCCATATGTTCTAGTTTCGGCGATTCAAACCATCCTCCCCACACTGCTTGAAGTACTCAATACCTCGATCACCACCAGCATAGTACCAGCAGCGTGGAAGCAGGCTATGGTAAGGGCCCTGATTAAAAAACCAAATCTTGACACCAAGAACCTCAACAATTACCGCCCGATCTCCTTGTTGCCTTGGGCAGCCAAAATCCTGGAGAAACATATAAACAGTATAATAACAACTTTTCTCGAACAACACCAACTTCTCGATCCATCCCAGACTGGCTTCCGCCCCAAGCATGGGACCGAGACAGCACTGCTGGCAGTCACAGAGGAGTCCAGGAGAATCTTAGATCGGGGAGGATCGGTGGCAATCATCCTCCTCGATCTGAGCGCCGCATTCGATACCGTTAACCACGGTATCCTTTTGCAGCGTCTCCAGGACACCGGAATATCTGACAGAGCTCTGGAGTGGCTCAAGTCCTACCTGAGTGAAAGATCCTTCCAGGTGTATGAGGGCAATGTCACTTCCTCCAGCAAGCCTCTGGAATGTGGGGTCCCACAGGGATCTTCATTGAGCCCGACGTTATTTAACGTCTACATGAGGCCACTGGCTGAGATCGTCCGTCCGTTCGGTATCAAGATCATTACCTACGCGGACGATACCCAGCTGGTGGTCTCCTTGGCACAGGCGGGCGGTACGTCAGCAAATGTAGATCTCGCAGGCTGCCTGGATACGGTCAAAAGCTGGATGACCAAGTCTTGTCTCAAACTTAATGGAGACAAGACAGAGCTCATGCTCCTGGGTCACACTCTACCATCGACCATAGACAATCTCCGGCCCACCAGCCTAGGCCCGGCCCCAACACCCAAAGACGCCATTAAGAGCCTTGGTGTCTGGCTCGACAGGTCCCTGTCCTTTGACCAACAGGCTACAAAACTTTCTGCCACCTGTTTTGGTATCCTGAGAGTCATCAGGAAGATCTTGCCGCTACTCCCCTTTGAAGCAAGAAAAACCGTAGTCCTAGGCCTGATCCAATCGCGGCTGGACTATGGAAACGCATTATATCTCGGAGCTCCCGACTTCACCTTGCGCAAACTACAACTAATACAGAACTGCGCAGCCAGAACACTCTTACAAATCCCTCGCAGATCCTCAGTAAAGCCCGGACTGAGGAAACTGCACTGGCTCCCCGTAAAGGAAAGAGTAGACTTCAAATCACTCTGCATCGCACACCAGACTTTCTGGTCGCAAGGCCCGACCATCAACCTCCCTCTCATCACACCATATCTACCCACTAGACAGCTGCGTTCCACTTCTGCACATCTAGCCATTGTACCGCAAATAAAGAAATCAAGATCCGGAGGCCGCTCTTTCTCCTTCAATGTGGCTAAGAAGTGGAACGCCCTACCCCAGCATCTCAGATCAAACCCCGACATTCTCTCTTTTCGCAAACAGCTGAAAACGCTCCTGTTCACCACATAACCATGGTACTGAATCTGCCCTCCTCCTAACTCACACCTCAGAGATATGCTTAGCGCTTGGACGCCTCAGGGCAGCTACCCGCGCTTTAGAAATCCGAAAAAAAAAAGAGAAGAACAGGAACACGAAAAGAGACGCATGAAGGACACGAAAATGAAATTACTAGTTGCTGAATCAGTTCCAGCCGATGGCCAGAAAAAGGGCACGGCACCTGTCAAAGGGAACTGTAACTACTGTAAACAGCCAGGTCACTATATTAATGAATGTGCTGTCCTGAAACACAATATAGCTACAGGCAAGACGAAAGAAAGACCGCGTCCTCCTAGACAGGATAACGTTATGCAAAACATGCAACAGCCACAGAACCCGCAACAGACAGTAGCTGTACCTCAACCCATTGCTGCCACACAACATGTCACGCAACAAATGTACCAGTATGCACAGTCAGATTACCCAGATTATCAATAGTACTCATGAAACAGCCTAGAGAGGGAGGTTGGCTTGCCCCTTATTGAGGTTCCTGTACATCAAGAGGGTCCCTATGTACATAGTCGTGTATTGGGAAAAGACAGAAAATTTCTGATCGACACAGGGGCGAGCAGAACTACCATCAGTCACGACGAGGTTCCAGGGGCACCCCTCTCAGGCTCACAGAACATTTCCCTGGGATTTTCAGGAAAGCCTATTGTTAACGAAGTGTCAAAGCCAGTTTCCCTAGAAGTTGGTCCATTGTCCTGCACTACAGACTTGTTGCTTACGAAATTATGTCCAGAAAACTTGCTTGGTATAAAAACATTGAAAGAACTACGAGCAGTGATTTGTTGTTCTCCGGAAGGAGTGAGATTGTTTTTACGTGATTTTAAAGGACATTATGTGTTGAGAGATTTTGACCCCAGTCTTCAGAATGTACCACAGCATTTATGGGCGCAAGGTCTGTGAGAAGTTGGCCTGATATGTAGTGTTTCCAATTCTGGAACCACTGGGTATCAGTCCAAACAAACCCCAAAGATGTCAGGTTGTAAGTCAACCTTGTTAGACAAGCTATCCTAGTGGTAGCATGGACTAAGCAGCCTTAAAGGCTTAACTTAAGAGGTCGTGTTAAGCGAGCTGTTTTACCACATACAATCCTGTAATCAAATGAAAGGACACCACACAAGTATATATTGTAAAAATATATGTATTTATTTCTAAATTACTCCCCAGTACTCTTTATGAGGAAAGGGGCACAAGCGTTAAATCAAAAGCACTGTTAAACATATAAAGTTGCACAATTATGGATGAGGGCGGGTGGCCACTCAGACCATATACTAAAAAAGTGGTATAAGGAACACTTATCGAACAATGGTTAGGCCTAGGGCCTAGAGATTCGCTGGGAGCAGTCAAGACTAGCAATGCTGAAGTCGGGAGTAGCCCACAGGAGACGGGTGCAGCACGGAAAGTGAAGCTCGCACCAATGCAAAGTCAATGGTGCGTAAAAGTTGGATAAAGTGAATTAAATGATACTTCCGCTGAACCTAGAGGAACAAAAATTTAGACACAGGCCCTAGAGGTGTGTACCAGTGTAAGAACACCGGCGTTGCAAAGTTACCTCACCCACAGGCCGTGGGTGCACAGGGTCGAAGTGGCGTCGGGTTCTGTCACGCAGGTTCTTGGTGCTTGGAGCTGTTGCAGCTGCAGGCGCTGTGAAGCAGAAGTGTCCGGTGCGATCCAAGGGTGGATCGAAGTAGAAAAGTACCTGAAAGCAGAGGGGACAGAGTCTGGGTCACTCAGCAGTGACCAGGGTGGAACCAGGACGGAACCAGGCAATGTCGGGCGCAATCAGGCGGTTGTCAATAGGCTTCTCTCCGCTGTCACGTGGGCTCTGGGGCATCTGCGACGTCCAGGAACAGGTCACGATCTGTCCCACGTAGGCTCTCGCCGTCAGCACCGTCGGCTTCAAGATTGCAGCAAACAGCACTTGGCAAAAGCAATCCACACGGAACCGGGAGATTGCTTATCACTCGAACCAGGAGGGTCAGAGTGGGGGCTCCTTTTCACAGGAGCTGGTGCAGATCTGGAGCAACCAGAAAAGCGAGTCGTATTTCAAGTTTCGTCGGCACAGGGGCCACAAGCCAGCTGGCAAGTGACCGGGCCAACGCGTCGAGCCCACACAAGCAGAAGGGCCCCACGCAGCACTCGTCGAGTGTGGAGGGGTGAGCTTTGGTGCAAGTGGAGCTTGGGGCTGGGGCTTCTGAAACCCCGGTGACAGCTTCGAGGGTCACTTGTGGGCTGCACGGTCAGCGTCTCGTGGGCTTTTCAAGATGGCGTGCCCCACGCTTCCGGTCGCCTCCACGGGTCTCAGCTCTGCAGGGACTGTGGATCGGGCAGGTAGAAGGCAGGCAAGCTTGAACTCGTCAATCTCTGTCGCTCGAGTTCCGGCGGGAACTGCAACAAAGCAAGGGTCGAGGGCTGGATGGTGCCTGTTTGCACAGGGTGGTCACTCATTGACCACAAGGGAGATTCTTCAGTCTTCTCACGTCGTGTAGAAAGTCGAAGGGTCCAGAATTCGTTTCTTATGTTTCTTCAGGATGATCTGAGTTGCATTGGGACTGCTCCCCCTCTTATTCGAATCTGGGGGGTTGGACATCCTGCTAGGTCCCCTCCTATGGGTGGGACCCAGGAAGGGGGTGGTTACACCCCTCTCCTTTGATCCTGGCCGCGCTGGGACAGGGGCTGGGAGGCCCCAGAACCGGTTTGGCCGGATTATGCAAGGGGCAGCCTTGTGCTCCCCAGGCAGTGTCTGGTTTCTTTGAAACCTCCCTACTCCAATCCACTATCTCCTGTCTGGGGTGGTTTGACACCGCCCTGTGACAGGAAACTCTTTGTCCAGGCCTCCTCTGCCGGGTTTCGGTCAGCAGCAGGAGGCCAGACCCGTGTCTGTGGCAGGGGCATCCATTTTGTGGATCTGAGGCTCATTTTAAATCAACCGCGTTTCAGTAAAGTAACATGTCTTCTCCCTCTAGAAGGGTGGAATGCTACCCCCGTCGCCAGAACTGGCGAGGGGGTAGTATTCCAATTCGTATGACACCTTACACGACATGTTTTGATAAAGCCAAACCAAAGTTGCTATATAACCGCGAGGATTATAAGGCGCTTAAGAGTATATGGTATGGCATTATCCCGGATCAGCTTAGGGAGTTGTTCCCGACAGCTGCAGACAGGCTCAGCTCATGCCAGAGCACCATCTCACATAAAACCACGCACTCTGCCTCCAGGATTGATGAGGCCTTCCATAGGAGTGGCTTACAGGCTATATGTGTCCAGATATAGGTTTAGATATATCTTAGCAAGGGGTAATTACACCCACTTGCCCCAGCTGAGTGATCAGCCAGTTGTGTCAATTTAAAAACCAGCCAGGGGTGGCAAAAGCTATGCTTCAGCCCCTGGTAGGCCTTGGTGGCACCTATGCCCCGAGCACCTATAGTGCATGGTACAGGGGCTGACAAGGAGTCCATTTCCAATTGTGGTATGTACCTATGGCACATGTATCATAAATTTAGAGAGAGAACAGCAGGCTGGGGGTCTGATTAGCAGGCCCACAGCCTCAGTAAGTCGAAAACCAGTGAAGCAAAAAGCAAAAATTGGGGTGACCATAGGATAGCAGACCCTACTCTCCTACACAACCCCCCCCCCCCCCCCAAACGCAGGGACATTAAACTTAACCTTGACCAGATAAGTTTTCATGTTCTAAGTGGATGTACCTGGAGAGACCATCTGCATTACCATGGTCAGTCCCTGGGCGGTGCTCCACTGTAAAGTCCATCCCCTGTAGGGAAATGGACCACCTGAGCAGTTTGGGATTTTCACCCTTCATCTGATTTAGCCACAAGAGGGGCTTATGGTCTGTCTGAATTAGGAAGTGAGTGCCAAACAAGTATGGCCTCAACTTCTTCAGGGCCCAAACCACAGCAAAGGCCTCCCTCTCAATAGCTGACCAACGTTTCTCCCTGGGGGTCAGCCTTCTGCTAATAAAAGCAATGGGCTGGTCTTGACCATCTTGATTAAGTTGTGAAAGCACAGCTCCCACCCCCAACTCAGAAGCATCTGTCTGTACAATGAACTGTTTGGAGTAGTCAGGACTCTTCAGGATAGGTGCAGAGCACATGGCCTTCTTCAGGTCATCAAATGCCTTTTGACAGCTAACTGTCCACTGAACCTTTTTGGGCATCTTCTTGGATGTCAAGTCATTCAATGGTGTCACAATGGACCCATAGTTCTTTACAAATTTTCTGTAATACCCAGTCAGGCCCAAGAAGGCTCTGACTTGTGTCTGGGTAGTTGGAGGAGCCCAGTCCTGTATGGTCTGGATCTTGCTCTCCAGTGGTTGAACTTGACCCCCACCTACTAGGTGGCCCAAGTACACAACCTTGCTCTGCCCTATCTGGCACTTAGTAGCCTTGATAGTCAGGCCTGCCTTTTACAGGGCCTCCAGAACCTTCTTCAGGTGGATCAGGTGATCCTCCCAGGTGGAGCTAAAGACAGCAATATCATCTAGATATGCTGCACAAAAGTCATCCAGCCCAGCAAGGACTTGATTCACCAACCTTTGGAAGGTGGCAGGTGCATTCTTCAAACCAAAGGGCATTACCACAAATTGATAATGTCCACTAGGGGTAGAGAATGCTGTTTTGGCTTTTGACTCTTCAGCTAGTCTGATTTGCCAGTAGTCAGCTGTCAAATCAAATGTGCTCAGAAACTTGGCAGAAGCCAATTTATCAATGAGCTCATCTGCTCTTGGAATGGGATGAGCATCTGTCCTAGTGACAGCATTGAGACCTCTGTAGTCCACACAAAACCTCATTTCTCTCTTCCCATCTTTGGTATGAGGTTTTGGCACAAGGACCACTGGGCTAGCCCATGGGCTCTCTGATGGCTCAATCACTCCAAGCTCCAACATCTTTTGCACCTCAGCCTTTATACAATCCCTGACATGGTCAGGTTGCCTGTAGATCTTATTCTTCACAGGCAGATTGTCACCAGTGTCCACCTCATGGGTGCACCAGTTAGTCTGACTGGGTGTGAGTGAAAACAAATGTCTGTGGGCCTGCAACACCTGTCTACAGTCCACCTGTTGCTGCTCAGTGAGGCTGCCTGCCAAGGCTACTCCATCAACTGAACCATCATCAGGGTTCTGGGAAAGCAGGTCTGGGAGAGGGTCACTCTCTTCCTCCTGTTCCCCATCTGTGGCCATGAGGAGACTCATGTCCTCCCTGTCAACAAATGCTTTCAAACGATTTACATGGAGCACCCTGTGGGGGCTCCTAGGGGTGCCAAAATCAACCAAGTAGGTGACTTCTCCCTTCTTTTCAATGATAGGGTAGGGTCCAGTCCATTGGTCCTGGAGAGCTGCTGGCCCCACTGGGTCCAACACCCACACCTTCTGCCCTGGCTGGTACTCAACCAAAACAGCCTTTTGGTCATGCCAGGCTTTCTGTAATTCCCGACTTGCCTCAAGGTTTTTGGATGCTCTCTCCATGTATTCAGCCATCCTGGAGCGGAGACCAAGTACATAGTCCACAATGTCTAGTTTAGGCTTTTTGAGAGGTAACTCCCATCCTTCCTTCACCAAACTCAATGGACCTCTTACAGGGTGGCCAAACAAAAGTTCAAAAGGGCTGTAGCCAACCCCCTTCTGTGGGACCTCTCTGTAAGCAAAGAGCAAGCAGGGTAAAAGGATGTCCCATTTCCGCCTAAGCTTCTCTGGTAACCCTTTTATCATTCCCTTTAGGGTCTTGTTGAATCTTTCCACAAGCCCATTGCACTGTGGATGGTAGGGTGTGGTAAACTTATAGTTTACTCCACACTCTTTCCACATTGCTTTTAAGTATCCAGACATAAAGTTAGTACCTCTGTCTGAAAGAACCTCCTTTGGAAAGCCCACTCTTGAGAAAACTGCAATGAGGGCTTTTGCCACCACAGGAGCTGTGGTGGTCCTCAGGGGAATTGCCTCTGGATACCTGGTGGCATGATCCACTACCACCAGTATAAATCTGTGCCCAGATGCTGTTGGAGGATCCATGGGACCCACAATGTCTATTCCAACTCTTTCAAAGGGTACCCCCACCACAGGTAGTGGTATCAGGGGGGCCTTTGTTGTGCCACCTGACTTACCACTGGCTTGGCAAGTGACACAGGAGCGACAAAACTCCTTGACATTTTCTGACATGTGAGGCCAGTGAAAGTGTGGAACAAGCCTGTCCCAAGTCTTATTCTGGCCTAGGTGTCCTGCAAGGGGAATATCATGGGCCAAGGTAAGAAGAAAGCCCCTAAACTTCAAAGGTATAACCAACCTCCTGGTTGTGCCAGGCTTGGGGTCTCTAGCCTCTGAATAAAGGAGTCCTTCATCCCAATACACTTTATGGGTGTAGGAAGGTGGCTACCTGACTATGGTTACCCCAGATTTTTTGCCTTGTGTTTAGCTGGTTTTCGACTTAGTTGGCCTGGTTCCCTGCTAATCAGGGCCCCAGGCTATCTGCTCTCTCTGTAAAATGGATTCCATGTACCCTAGGTGCATAACTAGATTGGCTTGGGTCACCTTATCAGCCCCAGTACAGAGCACTATAGGTGCCCATGGCATAGGTGCATCCAAGGCCTACCAGGGGCTGCAGCATATCTTTTGCCACCCCTGGCTGGCTATCTAAAATTGACACAACTGGCTGATCACTCAGCTGGGGCAAGGTGGTGTAATCACCCCTTGCTTAGATATAGTATGCCTATATCTAAACCTATCTGGACACATCTAAACCTGTGAGCCACTCCTATGGCAGGCCTTAACAATCCTGAAGGCAGAGTGCGTGGTTTAATGTGAGATGGTGCTCTAGCATGAGCTGAGCCTGTCTGCAGCTGTCAGGACCAATTCCCTTAGCTGTTCCGGGATAATACCAAACCATATACTATTAAGTGCATTATAATCCTCGCGGTTATATGTGAACTTTGGTTTGGCTTTATCAAAACATGTCGTGTAAGGTGTCATACGATTTGGAATACTACCCCCTCGCCAGTCCTGGCGACGGGGGTAGCATTCCACCCCTCTAGAGGGGACGACATGTTACTTTTGCTAAAACGCGGTTGATTTTTAAAAGAGCCTCAGATCCACAAAATGGATGCTTCTGCCACAGACACATGTCTGACCTCCTGCTGCTGACCGAAACTCAGCAGAGGAGGCCTGGACAAAGGATTTCCTGTCACAGGGAGGTGTGACACCACCCCAGACAGGAGATAGTGGATTGTAGCAGGGAGGTTTGAATGAAACCAGACAGTGCCTGGGGAGCACAAGGCTTCCCCTTGCATAATCCGGTCAAACCGGTTCTGGGGCAGCCCAGCCCCAGCTCCAGTGAGACCTGGACAAAGGAAAGGGGGTGTAACCACCCCCCTTCCTGGTCCCACCCATAGGGGAGGGACCTAGCAGGAGATCCACCCCTCAGATTGGAATAAGAGGGGGAGCAGTGCCAATGCAACTCAGATCATCCTGAAATCAACTTTAAACTAAGAAGATGACTGGACTTCGACTTTCTGATGAATAGAAGACTGAAGAGCATCTCCCTTGTGGCCTAGGAGGGGCCACCCTGTGAACACAGGCATCACCCAGCACCTCAACGTCTGCTTTGCCGCCGCCTCCCCCCGGAGCCCGAGTGCAGAGCCTAACAAGACCCAGCTTCCCAGACTTCCCCAGCCCGATCCACAGTCCCTGCAAAGAAGGGACCCGTGGAGGCACCGAGAGACGTGGGAGCGGCCATCTTGAAAGACCCCCGAGACGCTGACTGCGCAGCACCCGAGGCACCCTCGACTCTGTGCTTTGGGGTTTGAGAAGCCCCACAACCGAGCAGCATTTGCACCAAAGATCAGCCCTCCAGCATCTCCACGATCTGCGTGGGGCCCTTTTGTTTTGTGCCACTCCACTCGCCATCCCGTCCGCTTGTCACGTGGTCAGCGGCCATCTTGGCGAGGAAATCTACAATTTACACTATGGGTCTGGTTACTCCAGATCTGCCCTCACTCCTGTAGAAAGGAGTAACCGCTCTGACCTTGCTGGTCCGAGTAATAAGCCTTTTTCACTTTCCCCGTGGCTTGCATTAGCCAAGGCTTGTTTGCTTCTATCTAGTTGCCGACACCGCCATCAGCTAGAACCTTTGAGGGACAGCTCGTGATCGACTCCTGGACGTCCTTGACCTCTTCGTGTCCACGTGGCTGCAGAGAGAAGCAACCCCTGATCACCTGTTTGCACCCGACTTTGCCTGGTTCCAATCTGGTTCCACGGTGGTCACTGGTCAGTGACTTTGAACATTGTCCCCTCTGCTTTCAGGTCTTCACCACTTCAGATCCACCCTTGGATCCACCGGACACTTCTGCTTCACAGCGCCTGCAGCTGCAACAGCTTCAAGCACCAAGAACCTGCGTGACAGAACCCGACGCCACTTCGACCCTGTGCACCCACGGCCTGTGGGTGAGGTAACATTGCAACGCCGGTGTTCTTACACTGGTACACACCTCTAGGGTCTGTGTCTAAAGTTTAGTTCCTCTAGGTTCAGCGGAAGTATCTTTTAATTCACTTTATCTAACTTTTACGCACCATTGACATTGCATTGGTGCGAGCCGCACTTTCCGTGCTGCACCCGTCTCCTGTGGGCTACTCCCGACTTCAGCATTGCTAGTCCTGACTGCTCCCAGCGAATCTCTAGGCCCTAGGCCTAACCACTGTTCGATAAGTGTTCCTTATACCACTTTTTTAGTATATGGTCTGAGTGGCCACCCGCCCTCATCCATAATTGTGCAACTTTATATGTTTTACTGTGCTTTTGATTTAACGCTTGTGCCACTTTCCTCATAAAGAGTACTGGGGAGTAATTTAGAAATAAATACATATATTTTTACAATATATACTTGTGTGGTGTCCTTTCATTTGATTACAGGATTGTATGTGGTAAAACAGCTCGCTTAACACGACCTCTTAAGTTAAGCCTTTAAGGCTGCTTAGTCCATGCTACCATTAGGATAGCTTGTCTAACAAGGTTGACTTACAACCTGACATCTTTGGGGTTTGTTTGGACTGATACCCAGTGGTTCCAGAATTGGAAACACTACCTATCAGGCCAACTTCTCACATTGGTGTGCAGCGGTGCGGATTTGAGCTTGCTGTTTGTTTTACCATTGCAATCTTTACATCAAATTGAAAGATCACATCAAGTACCTCTAGGTACATATAAATCAAAAGCTTAGCATATTAAGTTCTACTGAACTTAGTAGTTGTAGATTAAAGGGATTAGCACACCCTGACTACAACTCACTAGCAAGGTACAGTAGGAAAACACTCAGTGTAGGTAAGTGCATCACTTACACCTCACTAGCAGTCATGTCTGATACAGGTAGAGCCTCAGGCTCTGCTCCTGTAATAGTTGATCCTATAGGGACAACATCCAGATATGACAACCTTAGCCACAAAGACCTGAGTGCCTTGTGCACAGCCAGGGGGCTAAAAAGAGGCAGAGGCCCTACCATTCCTTCCCTAATAGCTATCCTAGAAAAGGATGACCTAGATAAGGTGAGTCAGGCTCCCTTAGAATCAGGTGAAGGGATACACTCCCCTGAGAATGAGGATCTTCCTGAAGATGAAGAAGAGGAAGAGGAAGGCTCTGATTTAGAAGAGCCTGAAGATCAGGATCAGAGGGGAAACCAGGTACAGGTTGCCAGGCTTAACCAGGCCAACTTGGACCTACATGAGAATGGAGAGGGCCAGCACCACTCCAGATCTCATAACCAAATTCTCCCAGGTAACAGGAGGGTGAGATCTCCATCAGGGGACTCTCATCTTTCTAGTGCCTCAAGAGAATCTCAAAGAGGGATGACTCCCTCCCAGAGAAAAGAGCATAGGGCCAGAATGAGGGCTGTCCAACTCCAGATAGAGAGGGAGGAGGTAGCTCTGGCTCAAGCTAAACTTACCTTGGCTCAAGCTAAACTTACCTTGGCTAGGGAACAGAAATTAAGTGGCTTAGATGCCACTGGTGGCAGCAAAGTTCCTAAAGACAGGTCCTATGATAGTAGAAACCTGACAAAGATTGTGCCCCCCTATCAGGAAGGGGATGACATCCACAAATGGATGACTGCTCTGGAGAGAGCCTGCATGGTACAGCAGGTTCCTGAGGAACAGTGGGCAGCAATCTTATGGTACTCCTTTTCAGAGAAAGGGAGAGATAGGCTCCTCACTGTCAGACATGAGGATGCCAGCAATTACAAAGTCCTGAAGAGTGTCCTAATAGATGGGTTTGGCTTAACCACTGAACAGTACAGGTTAAAGTTCAGAGATACCCAGAAGACACAGACTCAGGACTGGACTGATTTTGTTGATTGTGCAACTAAGGCTCTGGAGGGTTGGCTAAATGGCAGCAAAGTACATGACTTCACAGGATTGTATAATTTGATTATGAGGGAGCAGATCCTAAGTAATTGTCAGAACCAGCTCTTACACCAGCACCTGGTGGACTCAGATTTGACCTCTCCCCAAGAATTGGGAAAGAGGGCAGATAAATGGGTCAGAACCAGGATTAGGCCTAAGAATCAGGACAATAACCAGAAGAAGGAGTCTACCAAGCCTCAAGATAAGGGTGGGGATAAAAGTAAAGAAAAGACTTCCCCAGGGCCCCAAAATTCCAATGAAAAGGGTGGGCCCCGCGACACTTCTTCAACAGAGAAAAAGCCTTATTGTCATGCCTGTAAACAGGTTGGGCATTACAAAACAGACAGCTGTTGTCCCAAGAATGGCAATAAAGAAAACATACCTCCAAAGCCAGCTCCAACACCTCCTGTTACTGTCGGCAGTAATCCCCCAGGAAGTGGGAGCACACCCAGGAATCTGGGTGGGTTTACTTTTGGAGCCCAGGGGGACCCTGGCCTATCCAGGTCCCCATCCCCAAATGATCTTGTTTATGAGACTGGCATGGGGTTTGCCAACTTCTCTGTTTGCCCAAATACCTTGAGCAAATATAGACAAGAACCCATCATCAATGGGTTGAAAGTTGAAGCCTTTAGAGACACAGGGGCTAGCATCACCATGGTGGCTGACTGCATAGTCCCCTCTAAGCAACTTTTACCAGGTGCCACATACCAGGTAACAAACATTGATGGTATCCAAACAAATCATCCCATGGCAGTAGTAAGTCTCAGCTGGGGAGGTGTCACTGGCCCAAAGAGAGTGGCAGTGTCACCAAACTTGCCTGTATACTGCCTACTGGGTAATGATTTAGAAATCTCAGCCTGGGCTGAGGTTGAACAAGAAATCCATTCCAGAATGGTAAACTCCAATGGAAAGGTTAGTGGGGCTGTAATAGCTACAGTGGGGCTGTAATAGCTACAGCCCCAATCCAAGATGTCCTCCCTGAAAAGGTTGGTAGGGCTGAGCAACTCTCTGCCCCATCTTTAACAGAAGCTCTTCCAAAACAGAATAGCAAAGCTGTTATGATAACAGCAGAAACCCAAACTGAGTCTCCTCCTGAAAAGGTTGGTGGGGCTGTGATGGCCACAGCCCAAACTCAAACAGATATGTGTGTTGTGAAGCCTGAAATGATGGATCACTCCACCCAAACTGAGAGCATGGAGGAGGAAGAGAAATCTCCCCCTCACCAGACAGTAGGACAGGATCAGCCTCCTCAGGGAACTGATCTTACCCCTGATGAAGGAACTGCCCCAGAGGTTGTTAGGCCTGGCCTGACAGAGCCTCTGATGGCAGTGGACCCTTCTCAGGTGGGATCCAGGCTGGAGCAGGTAACCTGCCCCTCTCTACCTTGCCTTAGTCAGCCCAGGGCTGCAGAGGACAAGAAGGACAGTGAGACCCAGAGGGCCCCCTGTCAAATAAAGCACCCCCATCAACAGATTAGGGGCACCAAAACTAGTAGCCCTAGTGAGGTGAAAACTTTAAAAACTCCTGAGGGAGCCCCCTTAAAAGTAGTTAGGGACCTCCCACAGATGGATTCTGTTGGGCACAGCCAAACCTGGGACCCAAAGGGCCCAAACCTGAACTGTCCCTCCAGCAAGCCAAACAGAGGGACCCAGCCTCCAGCTTTAGGTAGCCAGAGGTTGACCCTGAGAGCACAGTGCAACTCAGTTGAAGAGAGAAGGGCACACATGGTGGAAGATAATTGGAGGAAGCTGAGTCCTAAATTAGTGGAGCCTCACTTCAAAACTCCATATCCAAACCAGCCTTCTAACTTGCAAAGACACACCCAAGGTAGTGATTCCCTATGGTGGAGACCCTCTGATACCCCAAGGGTGAGGGACTGCTTAGTGGACCATGAGACAGGGGGTACCCATGCTAGTGCAGGTACTTCCTTATATGGCCACTCAGGCAATAAAGGCTTACCTGGACAAGGATAGCCTTATCTCCTTCCGTTTGGGGGGGGGGGGGGTTGTGTAGGAAGGTGGCTACCTGACTATGGTTACCCCAGATTTTTTGCCTTGTGTTTAGCTGGTTTTCGACTTAGTTGGCCTGGTTCCCTGCTAATCAGGGCCCCAGGCTATCTGCTCTCTCTGTAAAATGGATTCCATGTACCCTAGGTGCATAACTAGATTGGCTTGGGTCACCTTATCAGCCCCAGTACAGAGCACTATAGGTGCCCATGGCATAGGTGCATCCAAGGCCTACCAGGGGCTGCAGCATATCTTTTGCCACCCCTGGCTGGCTATCTAAAATTGACACAACTGGCTGATCACTCAGCTGGGGCAAGGTGTTGTAATCACCCCTTGCTTAGATATAGTATGCATATATCTAAACCTATCTGGACACATCTAAACCTGTGAGCCACTCCTATGGCAGGCCTTAACAATCCTGAAGGCAGAGTGCGTGGTTTAATCTGAGATGGTGCTCTAGCATGAGCTGAGCCTGTCTGCAGCTGTCAGGACCAATTCCCTTAGCTGTTCCGGGATAATGCCAAACCATATACTATTAAGTGCATTATAATCCTCGCGGTTATATGTCAACTTTGGTTTGGCTTTATCAAAACATGTCGTGTAAGGTGTCATACGATTTGGAATACTACCCCCTCACCAGTCCTGGCGACGGGGGTAGCATTCCACCCCTCTAGAGGGGACGACATGTTACTTTTGCTAAAACGCGGTTGATTTTTAAAAGAGCCTCAGATCCACAAAATGGATGCTTCTGCCACAGACACATGTCTGACCTCCTGCTGCTGACCGAAACTCAGCAGAGGAGGCCTGGACAAAGGATTTCCTGTCACAGGGAGGTGTGACACCACCCCAGACAGGAGATAGTGGATTGTAGCAGGGAGGTTTGAATGAAACCAGACAGTGCCTGGGGAGCACAAGGCTTCCCCTTGCATAATCCGGTCAAACCGGTTCTGGGGCAGCCCAGCCCCAGCTCCAGTGAGACCTGGACAAAGGAAAGGGGGTGTAACCACCCCCCTTCCTGATCCCACCCATAGGGGAGGGACCTAGCAGGAGATCCACCCCTCAGATTGGAATAAGAGGGGGAGCAGTGCCAATGCAACTCAGATCATCCTGAAATCAACTTTAAACTAAGAAGACGACTGGACTTCGACTTTCTGATGAATAGAAGACTGAAGAGCATCTCCCTTGTGGCCTAGGAGGGGCCACCCTGTGAACACAGGCATCACCCAGCACCTCGACGTCTGCTTTGCCGCCGCCTCCCACCGGAGCCCGAGTGCAGAGCCTGACAAGACCCAGCTTCCCAGACTTCCCCAGCCCGATCCACAGTCCCTGCAAATAAGGGACCCGTGGAGGCACCGAGAGACGTGGGAGCGGCCATCTTGAAAGACCCCCGAGACGCTGACTGCGCAGCACCCGAGGCACCCTCGACTCTGTGCTTTGGGGTTTGAGAAGGCTCACAACCGAGCAGCATTTGCACCAAAGATCAGCCCTCCAGCATCTCCACGATCTGCGTGGGGCCCTTTTGTTTTGTGCCACTCGACTCGCCATCCCGTCCGCTTGTCATGTGGTCAGCGGCCATCTTGGCGAGGAAACCTACAATTTACACTGTGGGTCTGGTTGCTCCAGACCTGCCCTCGCTCCTGTAGAAAGGAGTAACCGCTCTGACCTTGCTGGTCCGAGTAATAAGCCTTTTTCACTTTCCCCGTGGCTTGCATTAGCCAAGGCTTGTTTGCTTCTATCTAGTTGCCGACACCGTCATCAGCTAGAGCCTTCGAGGGACAGCTCGTGATCGACTCCTGGACGACCTTGACCTCTTCGTGTCCACGTGGCTGCAGAGAGAAGCAACCCCTGATCACCTGTTTGCACCGGACTTTGCCTGGTTCCAATCTGGTTCCACGGTGGTCACTGGTCAGTGACTTTGAACATTGTCCCCTCTGCTTTCAGGTCTTCACCACTTCAGATCCACCCTTGGATCCACCGGACACTTCTGCTTCACAGCGCCTGCAGCTGCAACAGCTTCAAGCACCAAGAACCTGCGTGACAGAACCCGACGCCACTTCGACCCTGTGCACCCACGGCCTGTGGGTGAGGTAACATTGCAACGCCGGTGTTCTTACACTGGTACACACCTCTAGGGTCTGTGTCTAAAGTTTTGTTCCTCTAGGTTCAGCGGAAGTATCTTTTAATTCACTTTATCTAACTTTTATGCACCATTGACATTGCATTGGTGCGAGCCGCACTTTCCGTGCTGCACCCGTCTCCTGTGGGCTACTCCCGACTTCAGCATTGCTAGTCCTGACTGCTCCCAGCGAATCTCTAGGCCCTAGGCCTAACCACTGTTCGATAAGTGTTCCTTATACCACTTTTTTAGTATATGGTCTAAGTGGCCACCCGCCCTCATCCATAATTGTGCAACTTTATATGTTTTACTGTGCTTTTGATTTAACGCTTGTGCCACTTTCCTCATAAAGAGTACTGGGGAGTAATTTAGAAATAAATACATATATTTTTACAATATATACTTGTGTGGTGTCCTTTCATTTGATTACAGGATTGTATGTGGTAAAACAGCTCGCTTAACACGACCTCTTAAGTTAAGCCTTTAAGGCTGCTTAGTCCATGCTACCACTAGGATAGCTTGTCTAACAAGGTTGACTTACAACCTGACATCTTTGGGGTTTGTTTGGACTGATACCCAGTGGTTCCAGAATTGGAAACACTACCTATCAGGCCAACTTCTCACAATGGGTACCTTGAGCATTCCCTGCAGCCTCAGCAGCAGCTTGCTGTCTGAGGGGTTCAAGTGAAGGGCAATCTAATTGGGCCTGCCCCAGGTCTGCCCTTGAGGGTCCCCCTGTCCCCAGAAACTCAACCTGATCAGGTTCAAGCTCCTCTGAGACAGTCTCCTCTTGGACTGCAGAATCAGTTTCCTGTGAAACTTGATCCTCAACCTGGGGCAAGTGGGAAGGCACAGCCTTAACCCTCTTGCTCCTTCTCTTGGGTTGTGGTTGGTCTATTGTTTCAAGATCCACCACTGGTTCAGGAAGGCACTTCTTAGCCTGAGACCTTGTCACTGCAAGGACATGAGCTGAAATCCCTAGCATTTCTGCATGAGTCCTGTACTCCACTTCTGACCAAACTGAGCTTTCAAGATCATTGCCTAACAGACAGTCTACTGGGAGGTCTGCACTCACAACAACTTTCTTTAGGCCATCTACCCCTCCCCAGGAGAAGTTCACAACAGCCACACTATGTGAAGTAGTGGAGTTGCTTGCATTGGTCACTAGGTAACTTTCACCTAGTACAATCTGACCAGGGTCCACAAAGCCAGGTGTCACCATAGTGACACTGGCACAAGTGTCCCTGTAGGCCTGAGCCAGTTTCTCATTGATTAAGGGAGTCTGCCTATATTTGCCCAGGTTACTGGGGCTTACTGCAGTGGGCAAAGATAAGTCCACATCATATAGGAGAACTGCCTGTGTGGGGATTCTGACTAGGCCAGATTCCACCTCAGTACCCAGGGTCAACCCTACTAAACCCTTTGGCTGTGTACCACCACTGTTAACTGTACTAGGGGGTGCAGGTGCTTTAGGAGCTGCAGTGGTGGGGACTGGATTTTTCTTAGTGCATTCACTGCCCCAGTGTGAAACTGATTTGCAGGTATTACACCAAGGTTTCTTTGGGCCATCATTCTTCTTTTTCTTGTTTCCATTTTGGGAACCCCCCTCCTTATTGCTAGTTTGGGGGCCTGAAGACTTCTGGTCCTTTTCTTTATCTTTCTGATTACCACCCTTCTGGTCTGTTTTCTTCTGGTCACCTTGGTTCTGTTTTTTCTGCTTAATCCTTGTTCTGACCCATTTGTCTGCCTTCTTTCCCAATTCTTGGGGAGAGGTCAAATCAGAGTCAACAAGGTATTGATGCAACAGCTGGTTCTGACAGTTATTAAGGATCTGCTCTCTCATCATAAGATTGTACAATCCTGTATAGTCTGAAACTTTACTTCCCTGCAGCCAACCCTCCGGAGCCTTAGTGGCACAATCTACAAAATCAGTCCAGTCCTGAGTCTGTGCTTTTTGGGTGTCTCTGAACAACAACCTGTATTGCTCAGTGGTTAGGCCAAACCCTTCAATAAGAGCACTCTTCAGAACAGAGTAGTTTTTGGCATCCTCAGGTCTAACAGTGAGGAGCCTGTCCCTCCCTTTCTCAGAAAAGGAGTACCATAAAATTGCTGCCCACTGATCCTCAGGGACCTGCTGTACCATGCAGGCCCTCTCAAGTGCAGTCATCCATTTGTGGATATCATCCCCTTCCTTGTAGGGGGGCACAATTTTTGTCAGGTTTCTATTGTCATAGGCCCTGTCTTTTTCTTTAGGAACTTTGCTGCCACCAGTGGCATCTAAGCCACACAATTTTCTTTCTCTTGCTAAAGCAAGTTTAGCTTGAGCCAAGGCTACCTCTTCCCTTTCTATTTGGAGTTGGACAGCCCTCATCCTGGCCCTATGCTCTTTTCTCTGGGAGGAAGTCATCCCTCTTTGAGATTCTCTTGAGGCACTAGAAAGATGAGAGTCCCCTGATGGAGATCTCACCCTCCTGTTGCCTGGGAGAATTTGGTTATGAGATCTGGAGTGGTGCTGGCCCTCTCCATTCTCATGTAGGTCCAAGTTGGCCTGGTTAAGCCTGGCAACCTGTACCTGGTTTCCCCTCTGATCCTGATCTTCAGGCTCTTCTACATCAGAGCCTTCCTCTTCCTCTTCCTCCTCCTCTTCTTCTTCTTCTGGAAGATTCTCATTCTCAGGGGAATGTATCCCTTCACCTGATTCTAAGGGAGCCTGACTCACCTTATCTAGATCATCCTTTTCTAGGAGAGCTACTAGGGAAGGAATGGTAGGGCCTCTGCCCTTTTTTAGCCCCCTGGCTGTGCACAAGGCACTCAGGTCTTTGTGGCTAAGGTTGTCATATCTGGATGTTGTCCCTATAGGATCAACTATTACAGGAGCAGAGCCTGAGGCTCTACCTGTATCAGACATGACTGCTAGTGAGGTGTAAGTGATGCACTTACCTACACTAAGTGGTTTCCTACTGTACCTTGCTAGTGAGTTGTAGTCAGGGTGTGCTAATCCCTTTAATCTACAACTACTAAGTTCAGTAGAACTTAATATGCTAAGCTTTTGATTTATATGTACCTAGAGGTACTTGATGTGATCTTTCAATTTGATAAAGATTGCAATGGTAAAACAAACAGCAAGCTCAAATCCGCACCGCTGCACACCAATGTGAGAAGTTGGCCTGATATGTAGTGTTTCCAATTCTGGAACCACTGGGTATCAGTCCAAACAAACCCCAAAGATGTCAGGTTGTAAGTCAACCTTGTTAGACAAGCTATCCTAGTGGTAGCATGGACTAAGCAGCCTTAAAGGCTTAACTTAAGAGGTCGTGTTAAGCGAGCTGTTTTACCACATACAATCCTGTAATCAAATGAAAGGACACCACACAAGTATATATTGTAAAAATATATGTATTTATTTCTAAATTACTCCACAGTACTCTTTATGAGGAAAGGGGCACAAGCGTTAAATCAAAAGCACTGTTAAACATATAAAGTTGCACAATTATGGATGAGGGCGGGTGGCCACTCAGACCATATACTAAAAAAGTGGTATAAGGAACACTTATCGAACAATGGTTAGGCCTAGGGCCTAGAGATTCGCTGGGAGCAGTCAGGACTAGCAATGCTGAAGTCGGGAGTAGCCCACAGGAGACGGGTGCAGCACGGAAAGTGCGGCTCGCACCAATGCAAAGTCAATGGTGCGTAAAAGTTGGATAAAGTGAATTAAATGATACTTCCGCTGAACCTAGAGGAACAAAACTTTAGACACAGACCCTAGAGGTGTGTACCAGTGTAAGAACACCGGCGTTGCAAAGTTACCTCACCCACAGGCCGTGGGTGCACAGGGTCGAAGTGGCGTCGGGTTCTGTCACGCAGGTTCTTGGTGCTTGGAGCTGTTGCAGCTGCAGGCGCTGTGAAGCAGAAGTGTCCGGTGCGATCCAAGGGTGGATCGAAGTAGAAAAGTACCTGAAAGCAGAGGGGACAGAGTCTGGGTCACTCAGCAGTGACCAGGGTGGAACCAGGACGGAACCAGGCAATGTCGGGCGCAATCAGGCGGTTGTCGATAGGCTTCTCTCCGCTGTCACGTGGGCTCTGGGGCATCTGCGACGTCCAGGAACAGGTCACGATCTGTCCCACGTAGGCTCTCGCCGTCAGCACCGTCGGCTTCAAGATTGCAGCAAACAGCACTTGGCAAAAGCAATCCACGCGGAACCGGGAGATTGCTTATCACTCAAACCAGGAGGGTCAGAGTGGGGGCTCCTTTTCACAGGAGCTGGTGCAGATCTGGAGCAACCAGAAAAGCGATTCGTATTTCAAGTTTCGTCGGCACAGGGACCACAAGCCAGCTGGCAAGTGACCGGGCCAACGCGTCGAGCCCACACAAGCAGAAGGGCCCCACGCAGCACTCGTCGAGTGTGGAGGGGTGAGCTTTGGTGCAAGTGGAGCTCGGGGCTGGGGCTTCTCAAACCCCGGTGCACAGCTTCGAGGGTCACTCGTGGGCTGCACGGTCAGCGTCTCGTGGCCTTTTCAAGATGGCGTGCTCCACGCTTCCGGTCGCCTCCACGGGTCTCAGCTCTGCAGGGACTGTGGATCGGGCAGGTAGAAGGCAGGCAAGCTTGATCTCGTTGATCTCTGTCGCTCGAGTTCCGGCGGGAACTGCAACAAATCAAGGCTCGAGGGCTGGATGGTGCCTGTTTGCACAGGGTGGTCACTCCTTGACCACAAGGGAGATTCTTCAGTCTTCTCACGTCGTGTAGAAAGTCGAAGGGTCCAGAATTCGTTTCTTATGTTTCTTCAGGATGATCTGAGTTGCATTGGGACTGCTCCCCCTCTTATTCGAATCTGGGGGGTTGGACATCCTGCTAGGTCCCCTCCTATGGGTGGGACCCAGGAAGGGGGTGGTTACACCCCTCTCCTTTGATCCTGGCCGCGCTGGGACAGGGGCTGGGAGGCCCCAGAACCGGTTTGGCCGGAGTATGCAAGGGGCAGCCTTGTGCTCCCCAGGCAGTGTCTGGTTTCTTTGAAACCTCCCTACTCCAATCCACTATCTCCTGTCTGGGGTGGTTTGACACCGCCCTGTGACAGGAAACTCTTTGTCCAGGCCTCCTCTGCCGGGTTTCGGTCAGCAGCAGGAGGCCAGACCCGTGTCTGTGGCAGGGGCATCCATTTTGTGGATCTGAGGCTCATTTTAAATCAACCGCGTTTCAGTAAAGTAACATGTCTTCTCCCTCTAGAAGGGTGGAATGCTACCCCCGTCGCCAGAACTGGCGAGGGGGTAGTATTCCAATTCGTATGACACCTTACACGACATGTTTTGATAAAGCCAAACCAAAGTTGCTATATAACCGCGAGGATTATAAGGCGCTTAAGAGTATATGGTATGGCATTATCCCGGATCAGCTTAGGGAGTTGTTCCCGACAGCTGCAGACAGGCTCAGCTCATGCCAGAGCACCATCTCACATAAAACCACGCACTCTGCCTCCAGGATTGATGAGGCCTTCCATAGGAGTGGCTTACAGGCTATATGTGTCCAGATATAGGTTTAGATATAGGTATACTATATCTAAGCAAGGGGTGATTACACCCACTTGCCCCAGCTGAGTGATCAGCCAGTTGTGTCAATTTAAGAACCAGCCAGGGGTGTCAAAAGCTATGCTTCAGCCCCTGGTAGGCCTTGGTGGCACCTATGCCCCGAGCACCTATAGTGCATGGTACAGGGGCTGACAAGGAGTCCATTTCCAATTGTGGTATGTACCTATGGCACATGTATCATAAATTTAGAGAGAGAACAGCAGGCTGGGGGTCTGATTAGCAGGCCCACAGCCTCAGTAAGTCGAAAACCAGTGAAGCAAAAAGCAAAAATTGGGGTGACCATAGGATAGCAGACCCTACTCTCCTACAAGGTCCGACTGATGTAGGTTACATGCACATTACACCATACCGTGTCACACTCAAGCAAGAAGTTGTACTGCCACAAATCCGACAATACAAGTTACCCCCTGATGCTGTAGTTGCATTACTGAAAATTGTTGACAAACTTATTGCACAGGGAGTGGTTGTAGAAACTGACTCCAATGTATGTAATTCTCCTATCATTCCGATTCTTAAACGAACTGACCCAAATGCACCACCGGTCTACAGACTAGTGATTGACCTCCGAGGATTGAACAAATGCATAATACCACAGTACCCAGTGGTCCCAGACATTTCTTCACTAGAATTCTGGACCCTTCGACTTTCTACTCGACGTTAGAAGACTGAAGAATCTCCCTTGTGGTCAAGGAGTGACATGGACTGTGTTGAAAGTCGTCAAACCACCACCAAGAGGCGGCAACCTGACTCAGATGCTCAACAGAGAGGAGCTGAGGATTATGATCCAATTTAACACCATCCGCGATGGCCTAAATCGCGCTGAGGACTGGACAACATTATTGTGAATGGTCTAATTTGAAAATTCAGAAATCTCAATGGACTGGACATTATGTATTTGTGAATGAGAAAATGAGTTTGCCCTACTGGCTATTAATTCTTCATATATGATAATTAATGAACTGTATCTAATGTAAATATCTTATGTTCAAATTTTTAATCACTCTATCAATGCGCCTATAACTATAATCACTTGTGCACAATTCCACGCTCCAAACCCTTGTTGCAGCATATCCCAATGAACATTACCCCACTCCAAGATGGCGCCCATGTGCGTCTAGTCCTTTTTCCATTTTTTATGTTGCACGCTTATCTAGCGTTCTGACAGTCTGGCCCCAGTGACTGCGACTCTGCAGAGCACCCAGGGACCACAGATACCACGGAGGCATCGCCTCCCAGTGGTAAGCAGAGTGACTGATTAGCGATTAACGCTATGCTGGCCCCCCACATTCTTAAACTAAAACTGAGTTTTTATTGTAGACTCGTTTTGAGTAATACCGGACCTATCAGGCCGATCCCCTCCATAAGGTAAGCTCGCCTTCTCTCCCCCCTTTTTTTATAAAAACGGCTGTTTTTGTTGCAAATCCTTTGACTGATAGCAGCCCCCTTAAACATTTATCCCACAGATAATTTTACCTTAACGGAAATGAGGTGGACATAACGGTATGTCCTGTACCATACAGGTAATAATCCTTGCTGCTGCACGTGATCCTTTAATCTTATGCACATGAACCCCCAGCGCTCATTAATGGCTTACCACTTGTTATCCCCCTTATCCCTCTCCAGGCGAATATCAATATCAAAACGAGGACCCATTTATTAAAATCCCTAAAAAACCCCCGACCCATATGGGTAAGTGGTCACCCCAAGAGGTGCTGAATGTGTGAGCACGAATATGCATGACACAAAAGCTGATGTAAAAGCGGACAAGAGTGCACCCAAACGCTGAATAAGTGCGGATGTTGAGCGTAATTGGCTCAGTAATATGTATATAATTCTAAATGAAATTGTTAATCACAGTGAAGTATGTTCTCCCGCACACACATGTCACGCACCTCACCACTTGTATGACTCAAGGCTAGTGACACGGACTGCAGTAATCACGTGTTCCAAGGCTAATGATACCACCTGCATGATTTAACGAACACGCTAAGTCGGTTCCGATTATAGTGCATTGTCAGTTCTTTCAGAGTACAATTAAGTGGTTTATTTATTTATTTCTTATTCTTTCTTTTGTTTCCCAACCTTTCTCCTTATTCCTTGTTCCTATTAGGCGGTTGTGTTGTTAACCTTTTATACCAGGCAAGCAAATGTATGTATTGTTAGTCCTGATGATGGTCCCGCAACATTGAGCATATGGGATCGAAACGTCGACTTGTTTTAAGTGTTTTCACAGCCCTACTATTATGTCTGATTTATGCTGTGTCTAGCACTTTTATTGGCACTACTTTCAATGTCTACAGAATTATAAGTGGCCAATTATGCTCCTTCTTGCCTAAAAAATTCCCCTGTTTGTTCCTGGAAACGGTACAGGATTGTGCCCTTCCACATCCCAATATTTGTCTCATTGAAAAATAAACTACCCTGTCCGGCTGGACAGTGGCCAATATAGTTCCCATTGTGGACTATTGTTTATCATATTTTTAATTTATATATTCTAGGGGACCACTGTTTCTAGACTATAGCTACCCACGGTCCCCGGATAACCGATTGGGTTCCCTTGTTGTTGCATACAGACCACATGAAACAGGACACATGACACCACATGGCACAAGACCCCAGATTACAAATGACACCACAGGACGCATGACACTTGACACCACATGACAACACATGACATAATTATGACATGACACCACATGACACATGATGAGACATGACAGCACAACTCCTCATGTCACCACATGACACATGACATCACATGACACCAGTTGTCACATGACACTACATGGCACCACATGACACAATTTACCACATGACACATGAAACATGATGACACATGACACCACATGATAACACATGATGACACATGACAACACATGACCCCACATGGCACATGACACAACATGATGACACATGACACCATGACACCACATGACACATGACACATGATGACACATGCCACCAAATGATGACACATGGCACATAATGACACATGACTGACAACACATGATGACACATATAGACACATGACAACACAAGGCACCACATGAAACATGATGACACATGACACCACATGACACATGACAGCACATTACACCACATGACACCACATGACACATGACAACATTTGACACCACATGACACATAAGACATGACACCACAAGACACATGACATATGACACCACATGACACCACATGACACATGAGATATGACACCACAAGAAACATGACACGTGACACTACATGGCATGACACCACATGACATCATATGATACCACATGACACCACATGAGACCACATGACAGATGACACATGACATATGACACATAAAACATGACACATGACATATGATGACACATGACCCCACATGACAACACATGATGACACATGACACATGATGAAACATGGCACACAACACCACATGCCACATGACACCACATGCCACATGACACCACATGACATGGACTCGGGTGCAAAGATGGCAGCCAGTCCTATGGCCAAGTGAGCTGGTAGCCGCGTTGCTCCCTTCACAGGAGCTGTTGCCTGCGGGTATGTGCTTATCGTAAGGCTCAGTATCAGACCTTACCACGATTGCTCGATTCCCGAAGGATGCTGTGGCAACTCTCAGCCTCTCGAGATGATTTCTTGAGGTGTTTTTCGGCACACTGGTTTTCGGGCAGAGACCTTCTAACCCAGTGCCGGTCAGCATACACTTTGTTTGCTCGAGTTTCCTTTACCTTGCCCTTTTACAGCGGGATGCCGCCCAAGATCCAGTCTAAGTCCCTTTCACGGGGCACGGCCACGAAAACGCCCATAGCAGCAGCAGTGGCAGCCACAACAAGTTCACTACCACCAGTACCCTCACAAGACACATGACACGTGACACCACATGACACCACACGACATCGCATGATACCACATGACACATGACTCCACATGACAACATGACACGTGATGACACATGACAAAACATGACAACACATGACACCACATAACCCCACATGACACATGATGACACATGACAATACATGACACCACATGACACATGACACATGATAACGCATGACACCACATTACTCCACATGATACATGACAACACATTACACATGACATCACATGACACATGATGACACATGACCCCACATGACACATGACACCACATGACACCATATGATGACACATGACACCACATGACACATGATGACACATGACACCACATGACACCATATGATGACACATGACATCAAATGATGACACATGACACCACATTACACATGACACCACATGACGACACATGACACCACCTGACACCACATGACACCACATGACACATGACACCACATGACACCACATGACACATGACAACACATGACACCACATGATGACACATGACACCACATGACACCACATGATACATGATGACACATGACACCACAAGACCCACATGATGACACAGGATGACACATGACAATTGACACCACATGACTCCACATGATACATGACAACTTATGATGACACATGATGACGCATTGCACATGATACCACATGACACAACATGACACCACATGACACTTAATGGCACATGACACCACTTGACACATGACACCACATGACACATGATGACACATGACAACACATGACACCACATGACTCCACATGATAAATGACAACACATGACACAACATGACACCACATGACACCACATGACCCCACATGACCCCATATGACACCACATGACACCACAAGACACCACATGATACCACATGACACCCCAAGACACTTGACACATGATGGCATATGACACCAAATGATACTACATGACACATGACACCACATGACAACACATGACTTCACATGATACATGACACCACATGACACTTGATGGCACATGACACCACTTGACACATGATACCTCATGACACCACATGATGCATGATGACACATGACACATGATGACACAGGCCACATGACACATGCCTCATGACACCACATGACACATGACAGCACATGAAATGTGATGACAGATGACACCATATGATAACACATGACACCACAAGACACATGACACCACATGATGACACATGACAACACTTGACACTACATGACACCACATGACACATGACATGTGACACTACATGACACATGATACGTGACGCAACATGACACCACAAGACATGACACCACATGATACCAAATGACACATGACACCACATGACACATGACACCACATGACACATGAGATATGACACCACAAGACATGCGACATGTGACACCACATGACACCACATGACACCACATGACACATGAGATATGACACCACAAGACATGTGACATGTGACACCACATGACAACACATGACAACACATGACACCACATGACACATGACACCACATGACACCACATTACACATGACACCCCATGACACCACATGACACATGACACCACATGACGGCACATGACACCACCTGACACCACATGACACCACATGACACATGACACCACATGACACCACATGACACATGAAAACACATGACACCACATGATGACACATGACACCACATGACACCACATGATACATGATGACACATGACACCACAAGACCCACATGATGACACATAATGACACATGACACATGACACCACATGACTCCACATGATACATGACAACTTATGATGACACATGACGCATTGCACATGATACCACATGACAAAACATGACACCACATGACACTTGATGGCACATGACACCACTTCACACATGACACCACATGACACATGATGACACATGACAACACATGACACCACATGACTCCACATGATAAATGACAACACATGACACAACATGACACCACATGACCCCACATGACCCCACATGACCCCACGTGGCCCCACATGACACCACATGACACCACAAGACACCACATGATACCACATGACACCCCAAGACACTTGACACATGATGGCACATGACACCAAATGATACCACATGACACATGACACCACATGACAACACATGACTTCACATGATACATGACACCACATGACACTTGATGGCACATGACACCACTTGACACATGATACCACATGACACCACATGACGCATGATGACACATGACACATGATGACACAGGCCACATGACACATGCCACATGACACATGCCACATGACACCACATGACACATGACAGCACATGAAATGTGATGAAACATGACACCATATGATAACACATGACACCACAAGACACATGACCCCACATGATGACACATGACAACACTTGACACCACATGACACCACATGACACATGATATGTGACACTACATGACACATGATACGTGACACCACATGACACCACATGACATGACACCACATGATACCAAATGACACATGACACCACATGACACATGACACCACATGACACATGAGATATGACACCACAAGACATGCGACATGTGACACCAAATGACACCACATGACACCACATGAGACCACATGACACATGAGATATGACACCACAAGACATGTGACATGTGACACCACATGACAACACATGACAACACATGACACCACATGACTCCACATGACACATGACACCACATGACACCACATTACACATGACACCACATGACACCACATGACACATGATCACTTATGACACCACATGACACCACATGACACCACATGACACATGATGACACGTGACACATGCCAACACATGACACCACATGACACATGACACATGACACATGATGACACATGACACCACATGACACCACTTGATGCATGATGACCATGACAACACATGTTGACACGACACCACATGACTCTACATGACAAATGATGACACATGACGACACATGACCCCTGTAGGAAGGTGGCTACCTGACTATGGTTACCCCAGATTTTTTTGCCTTGTGTTTAGCTGGTTTTCGACTTAGTTGGCCTGGTTCCCTGCTAATCAGGGCCCCAGGCTATCTGCTCTCTCTGTAAAATGGATTCCATGTACCCTAGGTACATACCACAATTGGAAATGGACTCCTTGTCAGCCCCTGTACTATGCACTATAGGTGCTCAGGGCATAGGTGCATCCAAGGCCTACCAGGGGCTGCAGCATATCTTTTGCCACCCCTGGCTGGCTATCTAAAATTGACACAACTGGCTGATCACTCAGCTGGGGCAAGGTGGTGTAATCACCCTTTGCTTAGGTATAGTATGCCTATATCTAAACCTATCTGGACACATATAAACCTGTGAGCCACTCCTATGGCAGGCCTTAACAATCCTGAAGGCAGAGTGCGTGGTTTAATGTGAGATGGTGCTCTAGCATGAGCTGAGCCTGTCTGCAGCTGTCGGGACCAATTCCCTTAGCTGTTCCGGGATAATGCCAAACCATATACTATTAAGTGCATTATAATCCTCGCGGTTATATGTCAACTTTGGTTTGGCTTTATCAAAACATATCGTGTAAGGTGTCATACGATTTGGAATACTACCCCCTGGCCAGTCCTGGCGACGGGGGTAGCATTCCACCCCTCTAGAGGGGACGACATGTTACTTTTGCTAAAACGCGGTTGATTTTTAAAAGAGCCTCAGATCCACAAAATGGATGCTTCTGACACAGACACATGTCTGACCTCCTGCTGCTGACCGAAACTCAGCAGAGGAGGCCTGGACAAAGGATTTCCTGTCACAGGGAGGTGTGACACCACCCCAGATAGGAGATAGTGGATTGTAGCAGGGAGGTTTGAAAGAAACCAGACAGTGCCTGGGGAGCACAAGGCTTCCCCTTGCATAATCCGGTCAAACCGGTTCTGGGGCAGCCCAGCCCCAGCTCCAGTGAGACCTGGACAAAGGAAAGGGGGTGTAACCACCCCCCTTCCTGGTCCCACCCATAGGGGAGGGACCTAGCAGGAGATCCACCCCTCAGATTGGAATAAGAGGGGGAGCAGTGCCAATGCAACTCAGATCATCCTGAAGAAACATAAGAAACGAATTCTGGACCCTTCGACTTTCTGCACGACGTTAGAAGACTGAAGAATCTCCCTTGTGGTCAAGGAGTGACCACCCTGTGCAAACAGGTACCAACCAGCCCTCGACCCTTGCTTTGTTGCAGTTCCCGCCGGAACTCAAGCGACAGAGATCGACGAGATCAAGCTTGCCTGCCTTCACCCTGCCCGATCCACAGTCCCTGCAGAGCTGAGACCAGTGGAGGCGACGGGAAGCGTGGGGCACGCCATCTTGAAAAGGACACGAGACGCTGACCGTGCAGCCCACGAGTGACCCTCGAAGCTGTGCACCGGGGTTTGAGAAGCCCCAGCCCCGAGCTCCACTTGCACCAAAGCTCACCCCTCCACACTCGACGAGTGCTGCGTGGGGCCCTTCTGCTTGTGTGGGCTCGACGCGTTGGCCCGGTCACTTGCCAGCTGGCTTGTGGCCCCTGTGCCGACGAAACTTGAAATACGACTTGCTTTTCTGGTTGCTCCAGATCTGCACCAGCTCCTGTGAAAAGGAGCCCCCACTCTGACCCTCCTGGTTCGAGTGATAAGCAATCTCCCAGTTCCGCGTGGATTGCTTTTGCCAAGTGCTGTTTGCTGCAATCTTGAAGCCGACGGTGCTGACGGCGAGAGCCTACGTGGGACAGATCGTGACCTGCTCCTGGACGTTGCAGATGCCCCAGAGCCCACGTGACAGCGGAGAGAAGCCTATCGACAACCACCTGATTGCGCCCGACATTGCCTGGTTCCGTCCTGGTTCCACCCTGGTCACTGCTGAGTGACCCAGACTCTGTCCCCTCTGCTTTCAGGTACTTTTCTACTTCGATCCACCCTTGGATCGCACCGGACACTTCTGCTTCACAGCGCCTGCAGCTGCAACAGCTTCAAGCACCAAGAACCTGCGTGACAGAACCCGACGCCACTTCGACCCTGTGCACCCACGGCCTGTGGGTGAGGTAACTTTGCAACGCCGGTGTTCTTACACTGGTACACACCTCTAGGGTCTGTGTCTAAAGTTTTGTTCCTCTAGGTTCAGCGGAAGTATCATTTAATTCACTTTATCCAACTTTTACGCACTATTGACTTTGCATTGGTGCGAGCCGCACTTTCCGTGCTGCACCCGTCTCCTGTGGGCTACTCCCGACTTCAGCATTGCTAGTCCTGACTGCTCCCAGCGAATCTCTGGGCCCTAGGCCTAACCATTGTTCGATAAGTGTTCCTTATACCACTTATTTAGTATATGGTTTGAGTGGCCACCCGCCCTCATCCATAATTGTGCAACTTTATATGTTTTACTGTGCTTTTGATTTAACGCTTGTGCCCCTTTCCTCATAAAGAGTACTGGGGAGTAATTTAGAAATAAATACATATATTTTTATAATATATACTTGTGTGGTGTCCTTTCATTTGATTACAGGATTGTATGTGGTAAAACAGCTCGCTTAACACGACCTCTTAAGTTAAGCCTTTAAGGCTGCTTAGTCCATGCTACCACTAGGATAGCTTGTCTAACAAGGTTGACTTACAACCTGACATCTTTGGGGTTTGTTTGGACTGATACCCAGTGGTTCCAGAATTGGAAACACTACATATCAGGCCACCTTCTCACATTGGTGTGCAGCGGTGCGGATTTGAGCTTGCTGTTTGTTTTACCATTGCAATCTTTATCAAATTGAAAGATCACATCAAGTACCTCTAGGTACATATAAATCAAAAGCTTAGCATATTAAGTTCTACTGAACTTAGTAGTTGTAGATTAAAGGGATTAGCACACCCTGACTACAACTCACTAGCAAGGTACAGTAGGAAAACACTTAGTGTAGGTAAGTGCATCACTTACACCTCACTAGCAGTCATGTCTGATACAGGTAGAGCCTCAGGCTCTGCTCCTGTAATAGTTGATCCTATAGGGACAACATCCAGATATGACAACCTTAGCCACAAAGACCTGAGTGCCTTGTGCACAGCCAGGGGGCTAAAAAAGGGCAGAGGCCCTACCATTCCTTCCCTAGTAGCTCTCCTAGAAAAGGATGACCTAGATAAGGTGAGTCAGGCTCCCTTAGAATCAGGTGAAGGGATACACTCCCCTGAGAATGAGGATCTTCCTGAAGATGAAGTAGAGGAGGAGGAGGAAGAGGAAGACTCTGATTTAGAAGAGCCTGAAGATCAGGATCAGGGGGGAAACCAGGTACAGGTTGCCAGGCTTAACCAGGCCAACTTGGACCTACATGAGAATGGAGAGGGCCAGCACCACTCCAGATCTCATAACCAAATTCTCCCAGGTAACAGGAGGGTGAGATCTCAATCAAGGGACTCTCATCTTTCTAGTGCCTCAAGAGAATCTCAGAGAGGGATGACTCCCTCCCAGAGGAAAGAGCATAGGGCCAGAATGAGGGCTGTCCAACTCCAGATAGAGAGGGAGGAGGTAGCTCTGGCTCAAGCTAAACTTACCTTGGCTCAAGCTAAACTTACCTTGGCAAGGGAACAGAAATTAAGTGGCTTAGATGCCACTGGTGGCAGCAAAATTCCTAAAGAGAAACCCAGGTCCTATGATAGTAGAAACCTGACAAAGATTGTGCCCCCCTATCAGGAAGGGGATGACATCCACAAATGGATGACTGCTCTGGAGAGAGCATGCATGGTACAGCAGGTTCCTGAGGAACAGTGGGCAGCAATCTTATGGTACTCCTTTTCAGAGAAAGGGAGAGATAGGCTCCTCACTGTCAGACATGAGGATGCCAGCAATTACAAAGTCCTGAAGAGTGTTCTAATAGATGGGTTTGGCTTAACCACTGAACAGTACAGGTTAAAGTTCAGAGACACCCAGAAGACACAGACTCAGGACTGGACTGATTTTGTTGATTGTGCAACTAAGGCTCTGGAGGGTTGGCTAAATGGCAGCAAAGTACATGACTTCACAGGATTGTATAATTTGATTATGAGGGAGCAGATCCTAAGTAATTGTCAGAACCAGCTCTTACACCAGCACCTGGTGGACTCAGATTTGACCTCTCCCCAAGAATTGGGAAAGAGGGCAGATAAGTGGGTCAGAACCAGGATTAGGCCTAAGAATCAGGACAATAACCAGAAGAAGGAGTCTACCAAGCCTCAAGATAAGGGTGGGGATAAAAGTAAAGAAAACACTTCCCCAGGGCCCCAAAACTCCAGGAAGGGGGGTGGGTCCCAAGACACTTCATCCACAGAGAAAAAACCTTATTGTCATGCCTGTAAACAGGTTGGGCATTACAAAACAGACAGCTGTTGTCCCAAGAATGGCAATAAAGAAAACATACCTCCAAAGCCAGCTCCAACACCTCCTGTTACTGTCAGCAGTAATACCCCAGGAAGTGGGAGCACACCCAGGAATCTGGGTGGGTTTACTTTTGGAGCCCAGGAGGACCCTGGCCTATCCAGGTCCCCATCCCCAAATGATCTTGTCTATGAGACTGGCATGGGGTTTGCCAACTTCTCTGTTTGCCCAAATACCTTGAGCAAATATAGACAAGAACCCATCATCAATGGTTTGAAAGTTGAAGCTTTCAGAGACACAGGGGCTAGCATCACCATGGTGGCTGACTGTATAGTCCCCTCTAAGCAACTTTTACCTGGTGCCAGATACCAGGTAACAAACATTGATGGCATCCAAACAAATCATCCCATGGCAGTAGTAAATCTCAGCTGGGGAGGTGTCACTGGCCCAAAGAGAGTGGCAGTGTCACCAAACTTGCCTGTAGACTGTCTACTGGGTAATGATTTGGAAATCTCAGCCTGGGCTGAGGTTGAACAGGAAATCCATTCTAGAATGGTAAATTCCAATGGAAAGGTTAGTGGGGCTGTACTGGCTATAGCCCCAATTCAAGATGTCCTTCCTGAAAAGGTTGGTAGGGCTGAGCAACTCTCTGCCCCATCTTTACCAGAAGCTCTTCCTGAACAGAATAGCAAAGCTGTTATGATAACAGCAGAAACCCAAACTGAGTCTCCTCCTGAAAAGGTTGGTGGGGCTGTGATGGCCACAGCCCAAACTCAAACAGATACGGTTGTTGTGAAGCCTGAAAGGATGGATCACTCCACCCAAACTGAGAGCATGGAGGAGGAAGATAAATATTCCCCTCACCAGACAGTAGGACAGGATCAGCCTCCTCAGGGAACTGATCTTACCCCTGATGAAGGAACTGCCCCAGAGGTTGTTAGGCCTGGCCTGACAGAGCCTCTGATAGCAGTGGACCCTTCTCAGGTGGGACCCAGTCTGGAGCAGGTAACCTGCCCCTCTCTACCTTGCCTTAGTCAGCCCAGGGCTGCAGAGGACAAGAAGGACAGTGAGACCCAGAGGGCCCCCTGTCAAATAAAGCACCCCCATCAACAGATTAGGGGCACCAAAACTAGTAGCCCTAGTAAGGTGAAAACTTTAAAAACTCCTGAGGGAGCCCCCTTAAAAGTAGTTAGGGACCTCCCACAGATGGATTCTGTTGGGCACAGCCAAACCTGGGACCCAAAGGGCCCAAACCTGAACTGTCCCTCCAGCAAGCCAAACAGAGGGACCCAGCCTCCAGCTTTAGGTAGCCAGAGGTTGACCCTGAGAGCTCAGTGCAACTCAGTTGAAGAAAGAAAGGCACACATGGTGGAAGATAATTGGAGGAAGTTGAACCCAAAATTAGTGGAGCCTCACTTCAATACTCCATATCCAAACCAGCCTTTAACTTTGCATAAACACACCCAAGGTAGTGATTCCCTATGGTGGAGACCCTCTAATACCCCTAGGGTGAGGGACTGCTTAGTGGACCATGAGACAGGGGGTACCCATGCTAGTGCAGGTACTTCCTTATATGGCCACTCAGGCAATATAGGCTTACCTGGCCAAGGATAGCCTTATCTCCTTTCGTTTGGGGGGGGGGGGGGTTATGTAGGAAGGTGGCTACCTGACTATGGTTACCCCAGATTTTTTTGCCTTGTGTTTAGCTGGTTTTCGACTTAGTTGGCCTGGTTCCCTGCTAATCAGGGCCCCAGGCTATCTGCTCTCTCTGTAAAATGGATTCCATGTACCCTAGGTACATACCACAATTGGAAATGGACTCCTTGTCAGCCCCTGTACTATGCACTATAGGTGCTCAGGGCATAGGTGCATCCAAGGCCTACCAGGGGCTGCAGCATATCTTTTGCCACCCCTGGCTGGCTATCTAAAATTGACACAACTGGCTGATCACTCAGCTGGGGCAAGGTGGTGTAATCACCCCTTGCTTAGGTATAGTATGCCTATATCTAAACCTACCTGGACACATATAAACCTGTGAGCCACTCCTATGGCAGGCCTTAACAATCCTGAAGGCAGAGTGCGTGGTTTAATGTGAGATGGTGCTCTAGCATGAGCTGAGCCTGTCTGCAGCTGTCGGGACCAATTCCCTTAGCTGTTCCGGGATAATGCCAAACCATATACTATTAAGTGCATTATAATCCTCGCGGTTTTATGTCAACTTTGGTTTGGCTTTATCAAAACATGTCGTGTAAGGTGTCATACGATTTGGAATACTACCCCCTCGCCAGTCCTGGTGACGGGGGTAGCATTCCACCCCTCTAGAGGGGACGACATGTTACTTTTACTAAAACGCGGTTGATTTTTAAAAGAGCCTCAGATCCACAAAATGGATGCTTCTGCCACAGACACATGTCTGACCTCCTGCTGCTGACCGAAACTCAGCAGAGGAGGCCTGGACAAAGGATTTCCTGTCACAGGGAGGTGTGACACCACCCCAGATAGGAGATAGTGGATTGTAGCAGGGAGGTTTGAAAGAAACCAGACAGTGCCTGGGGAGCACAAGGCTTCCCCTTGCATAATCCGGTCAAACCGGTTCTGGGGCAGCCCAGCCCCAGCTCCAGTGAGACCTGGACAAAGGAAAGGGGGTGTAACCACCCCCCTTCCAGGTCCCACCCATAGGGGAGGGACCTAGCAGGAGATCCACCCCTCAGATTGGAATAAGAGGGGGAGCAGTGCCAATGCAACTCAGATCATCCTGAAGAAACATAAGAAACGAATTCTGTACCCTTCGACTTTCTGCACGACGTTAGAAGACTGAAGAATCTCCCTTGTGGTCAAGGAGTGACCACCCTGTGCAAACAGGTACCAACCAGCCCTCAACCCTTTCTTTGTTGCAGTTCCTGCCGGAACTCGAGCAACAGAGATCGACGAGATCAAGCTTGCCTGCCGTCTCCCTGCCCGATCCACAGTCCCTGCAGAGCTGAGACCAGTGGAGGCGACCGGAAGCGTGGGGCACGCCATCTTGAAAAGGCCACGAGATGCTGACCGTGCAGCCCACGAGTGACCCTCAAAGCTGTGCACCGGGGTTTGAGAAGCCCCAGCCCCGAGCTCCACTTGCACCAAAGCTCACCCCTCCACACTTGACGAGTGCTGCGTGGGGCCCTTCTGCTTGTGTGGGCTCGACGCATTGGCCCGGTCACTTGCCAGCTGGCTTGTGGCCCCTGTGGCGACGAAACTTGAAATACGACTTGCTTTTCTGGTTGCTCCAGATCTGCACCAGCTCCTGTGAAAAGGAGCCCCCACTCTGACCCTTCTGGTTCGAGTGATAAGCAATCTCCCGGTTCCGCGTGGATTGCTTTTGCCAAGTGCTGTTTGCTGCAATCTTGAAGCCGACGGTGCTGACGGCGAGAGCCTACGTGGGACAGATCGTGACCTGCTCCTGGACGTCGCAGATGCCCCAGAGCCCACGTGACAGCGGAGAGAAGCCTATCGACAACCACCTGATTGCGCCCGACATTGCCTGGTTCCGTCCTGGTTCCACCCTGGTCACTGCTGAGTGACCCAGACTCTGTCCCCTCTGCTTTCAGGTACTTTTCTACTTCGATCCACCCTTGGATCGCACCGGACACTTCTGCTTCACAGCGCCTGCAGCTGCAACAGCTTCAAGCACCAAGAACCTGCGTGACAGAACCCGACGCCACTTCGACCCTGTGCACCCACGGCCTGTGGGTGAGGTAACTTTGCAACGCCGGTGTTCTTACACTGGTACACACCTCTAGGGTCTGTGTCTAAAGTTTTGTTCCTCTAGGTTCAGCGGAAGTATCATTTAATCCACTTTATCCAACTTTTACGCACCATTGACTTTGCATTGGTGCGAGCCGCACTTTCCGTGCTGCACCCGTCTCCTGTGGGCTACTCCCGACTTCAGCATTGCTAGTCCTGACTGCTCCCAGCGAATCTCTAGGCCCTAGGCCTAACCATTGTTCGATAAGTGTTCCTTATACCACTTATTTAGTATATGGTTTGAGTGGCCACCCGTCCTCATCCATAATTGTGCAATTTTATATGTTTTACTGTGCTTTTGATTTAACGCTTGTGCCCCTTTCCTCATAAAGAGTACTGGGGAGTAATTTAGAAATAAATACATATATTTTTATAATATATACTTGTGTGGTGTCCTTTCATTTGATTACAGGATTGTATGTGGTAAAACAGCTCGCTTAACACGACCTCTTAAGTTAAGCCTTTAAGGCTGCTTAGTCCATGCTACCACTAGGATAGCTTGTCTAACAAGGTTGACTTACAACCTGACATCTTTGGGGTTTGTTTGGACTGATACCCAGTGGTTCCAGAATTGGAAACACTACATATCAGGCCAACTTCTCACAACCCCACATGACACATGATGACACATGACACCACATGATACATGACAACAAATGGCAACATATAATGACACTTGATGATGCATGGCACATGATACCACATGACACAACATTGAAGTATTTCGGGGTTCCCAAGGCCTACACGCTCCAGAGAGTACCCACATACACAAAAGAACTGTTGGCACGGAAGCTGTAAAAGGCAAAGAACAAGTTTATTAAAACCCCATGGGGTGGTGGTACACTCAAACAGCACCCTTCGGTATTGCAAGAGGTATCACACCGAACACCGGTGTGACCCCGTTTTATATACACTTTTGGGGCAATAAAAGACAGGCGGCACAAGTTAAGACACAGTTTTAGAGACATATATGGTCATGTTTTGGAATACTGCCAGCTCATTGGAGGGTTTCAAACCCGCTGGTCAGTTTGCGGCACATTCCTGAAGTTTTACGGGTCAGTGAGAACTGCGCATGTCTGGCTTAACCAGTACTAAAAATAGCCTGTTGCTGGGCAGATGCGAGTGGTCAGTGGAACGGACAAAGGACTAAAGGGCACGTCGGCCACGAGGCCGCTCATGAGCTAAGATGGCCGCCGCAACATTCAAAATGGCGTTTATCGTATGTAGCCAAGTTAAGGAGGACAACGTGTAGGTTCAGCTAATCGCTAACACGGACGGGCCAATTACGACAGACGACCCTTTTAGCGTTTAGCTGAATCTACCTCATAATGAACATAGTCTGGATGTTCGTCCTCGATGTCAATTAACATAATTTGCGTCACCTCTTTGTGTAGCATTAGTTTGTCATGGGCAAGAGCTCGTCTCGATGGTAAGCAAGCTGATAGACACATTGAACATAAGGCAGGGCCACATTGGATACACAAGCAGATGAAAAACATTGCTCCCACAAGTATACAGAGAATTGTCAGCAGTTTCCAGCCCCAAGTTGCAATCATGGACCAGAACCAGCCAGAAAGTGTCCAAGTTCCATTGTCCGGATGTATTTCGGCAGCTATTTTGTGCAGCTTGGAAATCGCATCATACACAGATGGAGAGTTATCAGGCACGTAAACACAACAGCTGCTTCCGATGATTCTACATGCCCCCCCACGATCAGCCAAAACAACATCCAGCACCATCCGGTTTTGGAGGGTGACAATTCTTGAAATCTGTAGTTCCTCGGTAATATTTCCCAGAGCAATGGCAGTGTCATTTGCAACAGCCTCGACAACGCGAGTCAGCCGTCTGATTTTCCGACTGTTCAATGCAGCCCCCACAAAGGAGAACAGTCCCAGATTGAAGTCCACGTACTGTTGCAACGCAGTGTCCGTTTGATCAATGTCCTCTAAGGCAACAGTTCGCTTAACTCTATTCAAAACAAAATCGTGGTACAGAGTATAGTCGTTGTGATACATCGGAGGGGCAATGAATACAGGTGGTAGCACAAACGATACATAACATGTGCCCAACCACCCCAATGGAAGCTGATGGTACCCTTTCGTTCCACAGATGAAGTAGGTGTTTCTGGATGCAACAAATGAAATGCCATTCGGGCTATCAAACGTGAAAGTAACATTACATTCACTTTTCCCCACTGCAATCGTGCCCTTATTTCGGATACATAAATCGGCTTTTGTAGCAATGACATTTATAACATGAGCATTTGATACATTCACATTTCTCTGATTGCTGTATATTCGTGGGGCAGATACATTGTCAGGCTTATACTCTTCCCATTCAAAACGTGTACCCTCAGCCCGTGGAAACCCATCCTTGTCATGGGGACATTCTTTATTTAAGCGGAAAAGCACCCCCCCTTTGGTTGGCCATCTCAGGGTAAAGAGGAGGGTGTACCAGGCGTTGCAAGACCCATTATGCGAAAACGGGAGTGGAATAAGTGGGGTGCCTCCTCTCTTCTGGTGCCCAGGCAACATTCCACACACCCAGCAGTTAGAGGTATTGGTCATATTGTGTGTGTGGTGAAGAATCTGAATAAAGCTGTTATTTAAATACGTTTGGCGGTGGCGCTCTTCATGAAAAGGCAATGTAAAATGAAAATGTTCAGACGGTGCCGGGGTAGTCGGCAGCAAATGTTCACGTACAGGCACCACAAGTTCGACTACCCAGGCCATAACAGCTATCACCACAATCGTAAAGACAAAAAGAAAGGCACCCAGTATTTTCTTATCCCGTGATGCCGTTGATGCCATAGTTCAAGAGAGTTTTGTACAAAGTTCCAAATTCACAGTTTCTCACAAATAGTCTCTGATACACGTACGTGTATACCTAAAAAAGGAAAAATGCGGTGCTGAACTCCGAGGTAGCCGTTGTTTTCTTCTCCGGGCCAAGACGGGTGTCGCTACTCTGGCAGAACTGATCCCCCCCCTTGGAATTCCCGGTTTCCGTTTCACAAACCTGGAGCGGTTACCAACCAGTTCAAAAAAGGAACAAAAATCTTCTTTATCGCGGTCGTAGATTGTAGCGCTCTCTTCCAGCAGCAGATTGGTCCGGGAAGGCTCCCTCTACTTCGGCCGACGTCACAGCTGGGCTCTTTTCTTTCTCCAAGATCTCTTTATAGTCAGTCAGCACAGCAGGAGTCACCAGATCCGAAGAGACTCGGCGACAGTGTGTCGAATGCACCCACCGCTTCCTGTTGGTCACTCGTACGGCGGTGCGGGTCGCCAGAAGGACCTGCTCGGGGCCCTTCCACCTGGGCTCCAGACTGCTTGCTCTTTCAAACGAACGGATCATCACATGATCCCCAGGACGAAGATCGTGGCCTTCTCCAGTAGAGTTGTCGGGGAGCGCTTCTCGAACCTGTTGATGAATGGAGAGCAAATCATTTGTTAATCGTGCCAAATAATCATTCATCATAACACAAGGCACATCATGTATTAATCGCGGCTTGGGCACTCCCCAGATATTCATGGGGCGGCCAAACACCACCTCATAAGGCGTAAGGCCAGTTCGTGAATGGGGCACTGATCTAAGAGACAGTAGTGCTAGCGGCAACGCATCTGGCCACTTCAATGATGTAGACGCCACAATTTTGGCCAGCTTAAGCTTCAACGTTGCATTGTACCGCTCGACCAAACCTGCTGACTGAGGGTGGAATACAGCGTGGAACTTTTGCTGAATCCCCAACCCCTTCAGTACATATTCCACAATCTTTCCGACAAAATGGGGCCCATTATCGCTCCACAAAAATTTGCAAACTCCAAAGCGAGGAAAGAATTCCTTAAGCAACACCTTAGCTGTTGTCAAAGCCGTATTGTCTTTCGTGGGGTAGGCCTCAACCCATTTGCTAAAAGCACACACCACCACTAAGACGTACTTCAGGTTATTGCAGCGCTCGAGTTGGATGTAATCCATTTGAAGGACTTCAAACGGTGCAGAAGGTGGAACGAACCCTCCTTTCGGAGTATAGGCCCCCTTTCCAGGATTGTGTTGCAAACATACCAGGCAGGTCTGCACTACTCTCTTTGCAGTGTTCGCAATCTCGGGATGTTCCCAGACTCGTGTTAAAAGCCGAGTGATTGCAAGAGCTCCGACATGAGCCAGTCCATGCGTCATCTGGACCATCGCCTGCAAGTAAGCCGCAGGCAATTTCCACTTCTCCATGTCTTTGCTTCTCCAACATCCCTCGTCATCTAGCACCCCATCTGCTGCCCAAGCCGCAAGCTCAGATTCTGTAGCTGAATTTTGTATATCCCGTATCTCTGCTCTAGCATCACTCCATCGTTCAGCCTGTGATTGTACCACGTACATGGGGGAGCTAGTTCGAGACATAGCCGTTTGCCTTGCTATGCTGTCTGCAAAGGCATTTCCTTGGCCCACTTTATCCGTAACTTTCTTATGGGCACTGCACTTCACTATCGCTACTTTTTTAGGGCCAAGCAACGCATTTAGGAGATCACGCACTAACTCTCCGTGCATAATGTGCTCCCCGTGTGATGTCAGAAACCCACGTTCCCTCCAAAGAAGCCCGAAGTCATGGGCCACTCCAAAGGCGTACCGGCTGTCTGTGTATATGTTCACACATAGGCCAGCACTCAATTCGCAGGCTCTTGTTAAAGCTATCAGCTCTGCTGCCTGAGCCGATTTTTGTGGTATCCTAGCTGTTTCCACCACCGTCTTAAGAGTCGTGATCGCATATGCTGCGGAAGTCGTACCATCTGGCAGCCGTACACACGATCCATCAACCCACAGTTCCCCATCCACATCGGGAAGTGGCACATCCTGTAAGTCAACACGACCCTTTGTCTGTTCCTCAGTCAAGAAAACACAGTCATGATGTTTTTCTTCCTGACCCTCCTCGGCCGGATCAGGCAACAAGGTGGCAGGGTTCAAAGTAGCGCATCTTTTTAACGTTATGTGTGGCGCTAAGAGTGTCAGCTCATATCCTGTAAGTCGTGCACTCGTGAGATATTGGGTCTTAGTTTGGTTTAGCAGGGCATCTACTGCGTGGGGGACTAACACCAGCAATTTGTGTGATAACACTATGCCCTCACTCTGTCGTATGGCTACTGCTGTTGCCGCTACTGCTCGAAAACACCCAGGCAGCCCTCGTGCTACAGGGTCCAAAATGGCAGAGAAGTATGCACATGGTCTCTGCTTATCCCCATGTAACTGCACTAATACTGACAATGCACACCCATCATTCTCATGTACATATAATGTGAAAAGTTTTGTGTAGTCTGGTGTTCCCAACACGGGTGCGGAACAAAGGGCCTGCCTTAACTGTTCAAAAGCTTTCTGACATTCATCTGTCCACTCAAGAGGCATTGGTGTGGTCTTTGACAATAATGCTAGCAAAGGTTTTATGATATGTGAGAAACCCATGATCCATTGTCTACAAAAGGATGTCAACCCTATAAAGGCACGTACATCTCTCTGCGTACGGGGGACTGGTGTATCTAAAATCGCCTGAATTCGATCAGATGTTAATGCCCGCCCCTCCTTAGACAACAGATGACCAAGGTAGGTCACCTGGGGTCTACAATATTGAAGCTTTTTCCTGGAAACCTTGTGATTGTTCTGTGCCAAAAAGGAAAGTAATGCAAGTGTACTCTGTTCGCATTGTGCGTAGGAGTCGGCGGCAAGCAAAAGGTCATCCACGTACTGGATGAGCGCAACGCCAGACTGCAATTCAAAGGAATCTAGTTGTCGTTTCAAAGCCTGGCTGTAGATGCTAGGGCTCTCAGTATATCCTTGAGGAACTCGACAAAATCTATATGATTTATTATTGAGCGTAAAACCAAACAGATATCTACTATCTGGATGAACAGGGATAGAAAAGAACGCATTCTTTAGATCGATAACAGTAAAAGTGGTGGCCGTCGGGGGAACCAAAGTGAGCAAGGTCGTGATATCGGACACCACTGGATATTGGGGAATGACAATTTTGTTGACTTCACGCAAATCAATAATAAATCGATAGATCTTGCCTTCTGAATCTCTTTTTAGAATCGGTAGAATAGGGCAATTACAAACATTATAAGGGACCTCTTCCACCACCCCTGCAGAAATCAAGTCCTGAACAATATGTGTCAGTGCAATTTCACCTTCCTTTGAGATCTTATACTGTGGCACTCGTGGTAGAGGGGCCCCTTCCTTAACAGTAATGCGTATTGGTGGAATGCGCATCTCTCCCACATCCGTATCTGATGTCGCCCACAATGTGTGCGGCAGGGAGGCCAAAGCAGGGATATCTAATATGGCATAAAACCTGTCGGGCTCAATACAATCATCAGGATCAGGGTAGTTGTCATTCAAGATAACCCGCACTCCCTCTGGAGCGCAGCGTATTGTTGCTCGAAAATATTTAAGCAAATCAATGCCCAGGATATTATCTGGGGTATGGGGCGATAACAAAAATTGGCCAAAGCTAAAATATTTGTCAATGCATAGTGCAAGGGGCTTGGACAATGGGCTGGGGGAGGGTGTGCCATCGAACCCTACACACGTAATCATTTCGCCAGACAGGGGAGCCCTCGGAACCAAGTTTTTCGACAAAGCGCTACGAGTAGCTCCTGTGTCGACTAGAAATTTATCAGTAGAGCCCAAAATACCCGCTGTTACGTATGGACCTTGCTGATCTACCCGCACTTCAACTGATTCCTTACCCCATCCTACGCAATCCTATGCATGCACATAATCCTGGTGTTCCACATTCTCTCCTTCCGAAATCTGATATTGATTCCGTCGATCAAACGTGTTTCGTTCGCCCTGGCCACGGCCCCCCTCCTCAGCCTGTCTACGATCACCTCCGCCACCTCTCGCTCCAGTATAACCTCCTCTTGACCTTCCACTGCCTCGACCACGCTGACTACGCTGTTCACGAAGTACCGGACAATCTTCGGCCCAATGCCCAAACTCCTTACAATAAGCACACTGATCCTCCGCAATGTCCGTACGACCATACGACGCATTTCCTCCACCTCGTCTACCTCTATCATTCCCTCTGCTCTGTGTTCCCCGAACCTGTGCCAACATCACCTTCGTTTTCAACTCCTTCGCCTTTTTCTCTACACTTTCTTTAGCTTCCACCTCCTGCCGCTCATAATACTGAGCCATAGTTAACAAAGACGCAGGGGTCGCCGTGGCCCAGGAACTTTCGCTCGATTTCAATCGTTTAGCAATCTCCGGTAGGAGATTAGCTACATACTTATCTACAAACAGATGCCGACCCGTATCGTCTGTTAAAGATTGCCCACTGTAATCATGAAATGCCTCCTCAAAGCGTGTAAAGAAATCAGAGACCGTTTCATCGGGTTTCTGCTTGCATGACGTTAACATGGTCCAATCAATCTTTTTGGCGGGAACAAGCGTTTTTAATTTACGCAAAATAGCAGCCAGAAGTTCTAGTATCAATTGACAGGGCTTGCATGCTGGTTCCCTATCTAAATCAGCCTCACCTATCTCTTTCCATGTCCCTCCCAATATTGTTTCATCATTAGTTTTACGAATCTGCCGCCACATATCAGGTGGCAATATTAACCCGAAAAATAAGTCTATATCCACAAGAGTCATCACGCAAGACGATATAGCCCCCTCCACCCCCTCATAAAATGCCGCTGGATTCTTTCGGAGATCAGGTAAAGAATTTTTAAGCGCCATAACATCTGCCCTATTCCATGGCGTATATACCCAATTATACACAAAATACCCTTTCGCATCCTTCGACAATTTATCATCATCCGTGCCGTCCCCTTTTGGTGGAACATACAAAGGCGCGGCTTCACGCATAGGCATAACATGCAACGCAGAGCTCTTATCTGAACCACGAAGAGAACACTCCTTAACCGCCCCGCCGTTTCCCGACTCGGACTCCTTTTTCCTCCGTTTCAGTTCCTCTCGCAAATAGGTTGTCTCATCCCGCAGCGCGATCAACTGCTTGAACAGGTCATCCACATCTGTAAGATCAAAATCACCTTTAGCTAAATTCTCACGATACACCGACAAAACTTTAGGCTCTAACGTTTCAGAAACTTCACGATATGCGTTTACAACTTCATCCGCTAAACTGGACAAAAAATACATCAATTCAAGATCCGACCACCCCTTTTTCTCCGTTACCAACTGTTCCTGAGTAACACAATGCTTATTCACTTTACGAGCCCAACTGCGCAAATGAGCAGACCTATCCGCGGTAAACCTGAGAGCCGATACCCCTTTCTGGCTCACTTGAATCTGCCCATCATCCTCGGGATCCGCAGTCGGAGCCGTCGGTGAAACGTACGGAGGTGGTGACCGATCTAACAAAGAAAAATCATCAATTTCATTATTAAGGACAGGATAAAGCGGTCGGCGAATAGGAAACTGACCAGTCGTTTGCAATTTACGTTCCCGTTCCTCCCTCTCTTTCTTCTCCTGAGCCTCCTTCTCCTCAAGCTGTAAAGCCTTATCCCGAGCAGCCTTGCGCTGCTCTTTGTCCGCCAAGGCAACCTCACGCTTCATTCGTTCACGCGCCGCTTTCTCCCACATTCGCACACAATCAAACATATTTTGTCTAGACCTACGTTGAAACATACATTGCTCGACAAATTGGATTTTACTCAAATCGTATGACCCGTGTAGGGGCCATTGCAATTCGGGATCGGCCTTAGTGTACTTATGCCATAATTTACTGTACATAATAGGTGGAAGGCCAAACTTAATATACATTTCCCTATTTGGTGTTCCCTCTGGGGGAGCCGGCTGTGATTCCGCTAACCTAATTGATGCATCATCTCCTAAACAACACATTCCCCGGAGTTTGCTGAAAACAGGCATGTTCAAAGAGTATCACGAAAGCGTGACACCAAACCAAATGGCACTTACAGGTCTTCACACGATTGTGCCGCTCAAAGGAAAAAACAAAGTTAGAGAAACATCTCTACATGCCTGCCTATGTGAAGTGCACTACACATATAAGTTCAAAGATCACAAATTCAAAATGTTAGCTAACTCAAATCAAAGTTCACAAAATTCGGCGAGCGTCCGAAGACTACCTCACCGATCACAAATCTCAGGACTTCAGTAAGCGTCCGAAGACTACCTTACCGAACACAAATCTCAGGACTTCAGTAAGCGTCCGAAGACTACCTTACCGAACACAAAGCTTACCAATTCCCAAAAGTCCAGATTCCAACTGCCAAGGTCTTGTAAGCCAAATCAGCCAAACGGCACTTTCTCAGTGAAGCGGACACTCGAAAACTCAGTCGGAGACCGGCGCCACCTGGAAGGTCAGATCGGAAGGAAAGGAAAAGACACCTTGGCAGCCAAGACTCGGGTCACTCGTGGCAGTGCGCGTCCATGGCGAATTTCCAAGCCTTCGTCACAACCTCTCCTTCGGGCATCCGAGTCGCCGATGAGTTCCTTCGTGGTCGCCAATTGAAGTATTTCGGGGTTCCCAAGGCCTACACGCTCCAGAGAGTACCCACATACACAAAAGAACTGTTGGCACGGAAGCTGTAAAAGGCAAAGAACAAGTTTATTAAAACCCCATGGGGTGGTGGTACACTCAAACAGCACCCTTCGGTATTGCAAGAGGTATCACACCGAACACCGGTGTGACCCCGTTTTATATACACTTTTGGGGCAATAAAAGACAGGCGGCACAAGTTAAGACACAGTTTTAGAGACATATATGGTCATGTTTTGGAATACTGCCAGCTCATTGGAGGGTTTCAAACCCGCTGGTCAGTTTGCGGCACATTCCTGAAGTTTTACGGGTCAGTGAGAACTGCGCATGTCTGGCTTAACCAGTACTAAAAATAGCCTGTTGCTGGGCAGATGCGAGTGGTCAGTGGAACGGACAAAGGACTAAAGGGCACGTCGGCCACGAGGCCGCTCATGAGCTAAGATGGCCGCCGCAACATTCAAAATGGCGTTTATCGTATGTAGCCAAGTTAAGGAGGACAACGTGTAGGTTCAGCTAATCGCTAACACGGACGGGCCAATTACGACAACATGACACCACATGACACCACATGACACTTGATGGCACATGACACCACATGACACCTCCCAGCTGCTCCTCCCTCCCACTGATAGTTGAGGATCCGCTCTACAAATGTAGCGCTGTGACTGCCCTGATTCCTTCAGAAGCGGTTGCTCCTCTCTGCTCCCTGGACTGCTCGGCGCTCGTGGTATCGTAGCGCTATTCTGCCAAACAAGCTGTGTGCTTGCTCGCATTGCTCCCACTATTATAAGTGCCTGATCGCTTAGTATATTTGCATAGTAGCGCTATATTGCGTAAGTGCGCTTTGACAATATTTCCATTGTCATTGATATTTCTTTTGCCTGTATCAATCATTGCCCTCATCTTACTTGATCTCTCTGCAGCCTTCCACACAGTCTGTCATAGCACCCTCATACAACGCCTCAGCAACGTCGGAATACAAGGAAAACCATTGGAATGGATCATCTCGTTCCTTGCCGGAATAACCCAGAGAGTCCCTTTAAAATCAGAGGCCACCGAAGTCATCTGCGGCGTACCACAAGGATCAACACTCAGTCCCACCCTCTTCAACGTATACATGAGTCCCCTCGCATCCATCGCACGCCAACACAACCTCAACATCATCTCCTACGCAGACGACACCCAGCTGATCCTCTCCCTCACCAAAGACTCAAACACCGCCAAAACCAACTTACACGAAGGAATGAAAGAAGTAGCCGGTGGATGAAGAACAGACGTTTAAAGCTAAACTCGGACAAAACGGAAGTCCTCATCTTAGGGTCATCCCCCTCTGCCTGGGATGACTCATGGTGGCCACCGGCCCTGGGAACCGCACCCATACCTAAGGACCGCGCACGTAACTTGGGCTTCATCCTGGACTCCACCCTCTTGATGACCAGACAAGTCAATGCCGTCTCATCATCATGCTTCAACATCCTACGCATGCTCAAAAAAATCTTCTGTTGGATCCAAACCGAAAAAAGAAAGATGGTCACCCACGCACTGGTCACAAGCCGACTGGATTATGGGAACACCCTTTACACCGGAACCACAGACAAACTACAGAAAAAACTCCAACGCATCCAAAACGCCTCAGCCAGACTCATATTGGACATCCCTCGGTGAGCTCACATTTCCGGACACCTGAAAGACTTCCATTGGCTCCCTATCAACAAGAGAATAACTTTCTGTCTCCTCAACCACACACACAAAGCCCTCTACGACCCGAATGCCTCAACACACGACTATCCTTCTACACCCCCTCCCGCCAACTACGATCGTCCAATAAAGCCCTCGCCACAATTCCGCACATCCACAGATCCACCATGGGGGGAAGGTCTTTCTCCTACTTGGCGGCCAAAACCTGGAATTCTCTTCCCACCCACCTCCGCCTTACACAGAACCACCTCTCATTCAGAAAGCAACTAAAAACTTGGATATTCGATAAGTAAAGCACCTCCCTCCCTCAAGCGCCTTGAGACCCTATGGGTGAGTAGTGCGCTATACAATTCAATTTCATAAGCTTTTATTCGATTTGAAGATACAAATCATACAAGCGACATTAAATACAACACCATATATATACAATAGGTACTCACTACTCACATTAATCACATTGATGGTGTATAAAAAGCTAATATAAATAGAAAAACATATACATCAATCGTTGGGCAGCAGCCGAGTTTAAAAAAATAGAAGCGATATGGGGATATATACAAATATATACAAATATGTACAGACAGGAAGTCGATAAATTTGACACACAGGTGGAGTTTCCTGGCAGCTGTACATTAAAACAGACAAATCCCATCCGCTCTAATGGTATAGGAAGGTGAATGTATAGAGTATAAAAAGGACCTTACGATACATACTATGGACATAAAACACCAGTGACCGTTCCGAAATTCTAACCATTTAAAAACATTTTTGTACAGACAGGGATGTATAAAAAAAGAAAACAACATTATACATTTCCTGGCAGCTGTACAACTCAAAGAATTACAGACAGGTAAGTATCAAAAGGTTACAGTACTATACTTCTCCTGGCAGCTGTACATTTCAAAATATAGGTGGCCGTAAAAAAACAGATATCCACATTCTCCATTGAGGTTAATAATATTAATGCTGTCTTTGTGGTACGGGTATTGTATTTTATAAAAATAGGCTTAAGGTATTTTAACCTAAGGAAATGGTAAAATTTACAAAAAAGTAAAAAATGGCAACAACTCTGGCGTGAAGGGTTGTCACATGGGCAAGGAGTGTCTGATCTGACTTTCTGAGTTGGAAACGCAACAAGGTGGTGGACAATGCCCAATCTAACACGAGTTAATACAAATTGGTGTGATGGGCGAGTCACGTTTACAAGGTAAGGTTGTAGCCCCGGAGTTAAATTCAGATCTTTATAAAACTTCATGGTGGCTAATTTACCGTACACCTGGTCCCGCTCCCCTTTTTTGAAGTTTAAAAATGTTAACTTAACTTCTTTTTGGGGATGACAGCAGCCTGTTCTGGATCAAGAAAAACATCGATGTCAAATAGAAGGTTATACCAGAATTGAATATATCGCATCCACTGTATGCGCGATGAGTGGTCAAGACCTATACAATCAAGAATAATCTCTTGAGTGAATCGAGTCTCTGACTTAGCCCAAATAGAACGCCACAATAAGAGTGGCCGAACGGCTGCTAAGTCAGATATAAACTCGATCCCTACCTCATCGTGAATCCATTGTACTGAGGCGGAGGGGGGAACACATAACAATTTCTTCAAAAATTTGTTTTCATCAGCTTGGAGCGAAAGACCTTCACTGTGGCCCCATACACCTGCCCCATATAGTGCAGAAGAGACACAGCGAGCGTTATAAATGTTAATCATATCTGGGATACTTCTAGAGCCAAGTTTAGAGGCAAATCGGAATATGCTGCTGGTGGACCGCAACATTTTCAATCTGATGTTGTCAAATTCAGAGATCCAGGACCCACAGTTATTATACGTAATACCCAAGTAACAGAAGGTTTTGACGTGTGTCATTTTATCTTTGTCCAGGAAAAAGCTATGCTTAGGCTTATTTGCAGCCTGCCCGCATGCCATGACATACGTCTTGGATTTGTTCACACGGAGCCTCCTATTTTGAATGAACGACATAAAACTATCAATTAGGCGCTGGAGACCAATCTGAGTGCGGGATAAAAGAACAGCGTCATCGGCATAAAGTAAAAGTGGGATGGGTTTTCCTCCAATCAATGGGGCATCTGCAGGAGTATCAACCAGGTTACGGTCGACGCCATTAATAAAAAGTGAAAATAAAAGAGGGGCCAGAACACATCCCTGGCGAATTCCCCGTGAAACTTTGAAAAATGGTGTACATTCGCCTAGGGTGCCATAGCGGACCTTAATGAAAGTTTTTCATAGAGCCTGGCTAAAAAATGGACTATTTCCTTCAGTGCCCAAGATTCAATTAAAACTTCCCAGAGAATAGCGTGGTTGACTAAATCAAACGCGCTGCTCAAATCAGCAAAACATAAAAAAAGGTTACCTTTTTTGGCCACAGTATATTTGTTAATAATAAGGTCCAAGTTAACACATTGTTCCAAGGTGCTCATACCTTTACGGAACCCTTATTGTACTTTAGTTAAAATATTCGAATCAGTTGCCCAGGTTTCTAGCCTTTTAAGCAAGATGCGACTCATAATCTTAACCGAAGCATCCAACAAAGAGATCGGACGGTAGTTGGAGGCCTCAGATTTACTGCCTTTTTTAAATATGGGAATTATAACTGATTGGCCCCAGGAAGGGGGGAAATTATCTACTGCCGCACAATTAAAGATCCGCACCAGGATAGGTGCCCACAGGTGAGGTTCGGCTTTTAGCAGGTCAATTGGGACCCCATCCGGGCCCAGGGCTTTTCCTCCTTTGCTGTTGGAGAGCCCATCATAGACTTCCTCCAATGTTACTCCCAAAGGTAAGGGTACCCAAGATGTAACCTCGAAAGTTAGCTCGAGGGGTATCCCATCAGGATTAAAGATGTTGGAAAAATGTGTAGTCCAGTCATTGCATGCGATATAGGAAGTTAGTTCCGGGATAACATCATTTTTGAGAAAAGGGCTGTTAATCGTTTCCCAATATAATTTGCTATTTTTGATTTCTGCTGCTTCATTTAACTTATCCCATGCCTCGCACTGCAGGAATTTTTTCCTGTTGGTGATGGCTGTATTAAAGTTAACCCTGAGGAGTTTTATTCCATCCCTGTCTCGTGGTTTGGTACCCAAAGCCCTCTTTAATTCCCGGAGTGCAACCATGCATGGTTTATCAAACCAACCCTGTTTTACCCCTCGGGCTGATGATGGTGCCCTAGTGAAAATACTTTCAATGGTAGCATTGATATTAATAAAATTTATCAGTAGGGACTTGGGAATAACCACATCGCTTAAACAATAGCTTATTTGGGTTTTACAGCTACTTATTATCTCCTTCTGTTTGGCTTTTGAGTTTGTTCCAGACCATCTGATCCTTGGGCCATTTGGTCTGATGGGTACTAGGTCAGTAGAGCACTTTTCTCCTGACTCTGGTGATGATATACCATGGCCCAGTAGTGTAATACAAATACTATTGTGGTCACTGAGACTTTCTACTTTAACATATAAGTTGGAGAAGTCTCCAGTGCTGGACAGCAAGATATGATCTATAAATGTCCCAGCATCCCTTCCTGTAAAGGTAGGACATGTAGCTGCCTGTGTATTTCTATTACATTTTAACAGGTAAAGGTCTAGCTTAGTTGACATTTTGTTAAGCAATGTGCCATAATGACAGTGTGGGAAATGGGGGAATTCCTCACTCTCACCCTTTCCCTCCCATTGATCATACATTGCTACTCCTAGACCACAGGGATTCCCATTGGACAGATGGCATGGCTGTAAGTTAAAATCCCCTGCCCACAGGATCACGGCCTTTCTATTCGAAATGCCCATGACCCTTACAATCTCCTTTTCAAGGGGATATAGAATGTTCCCTCTAGTGGCATCGAAGTTATTGTTATAGAAATTAACAATAATCAAATCGATCCCCTTACTGCACTTAACCCTCACTACCTGGCTGTGGGTTCCCACAGACGTACTGCTTCTAACTACCCAGTTATTCATCCTGTGGGACAGGAGCGGCAAGAGACCCCCCTTAGCCCTACCTGAGCTGGATTTGGTGGCTTTAAGGCAATGGGATGAGTACCCTTCGATATTAATTTGTTCCTGGCTCCAGGTTTCCTGGAGGAGGATTATATCATATCCTTCCCCAATAAAGCTGGTCCAAAAGGGTGAATCTAGTTTCCCTGCAATGCCGGCGATGTTCCAGGAAATAAGGGTAACACCAGCTGGCTTGGTGGAATCCTGGATGGCAGCTCCAGGCTGCGTAACACAGGAAATAGTTGAACTAATATCCAGGGGACTGGCAACTAAGCCTATTGTGGGAGCGTCAATAGGTATGTTTGCATCAGAACTGATGCAATTAGTGCCTTTAACGGGGGGAGTGTTTAGATCGTTACTGGGATCAATATGTGAGGTAGACTGTTTGTTGGAACTTTCCTCATTTACAGCATCATATCGACTGTCCACCCGTGCAACGGCGGGTACACAGTCCGACCTATGAGCTGTCATAACATTAGCATAGACTGATACCTTGGTGGCAAGCTCGCTAGAGGGTGTTGGGGCACTACGTCAGCCGACCATCTCCAGACAATCGAATCTGTTGCTGGTATGGATACCTTGCCATCCGTTCCCCATATGTTGGCCTTTATTGGGGTACCAGGGACGTGATAACCAATCCTTGTTCCTACTTTTTTGTGTTGCCCAGGGGCCTACAAAATTCCATGGTTGTTCTTGAGGAATAACCCAATTAGGGGCTGATATTGGAGTGTGAAAGTTAAATACTGATGGATAGAAAAAGGAGAGCCGCTGGGTATCGATTCCCCCTTTCTTCTCCAACTCAGGCCAAGAACAAATGTGGTTCACAGAGGATGCGTCTTCGCATGTAACAATGACGCAATCCCCCTGAATACTCTTTGGAGTCACCCCCACCCATGGAACCCTACGAACAGAAGATATTCTACAAGTATTAGTAGGCTGTAGTGGCCTGTTGATACTAAGCCATTGGAGGACTTTGTTCAGAAGGGACCAGGGAGGTTCATCAGTACCCACTGGAAGTTCCGGTACTCCTGTTAGGATAACCGTGAATGGTGTAACCTCTGGTGAAAGATGAACTGGGCGTTTAGACGTGGGCCCCCTCTTGGCATCCATATAATGTGATTTTTGGGTGACCGGGGCTTTATCTTAAGATGGCTGCAGTGACCCCTGTGCAACGGTGATATTAGCAACAGGTGGTAAAACTGCAGGGGTCAGTTGGGTAGGGTTTTGTTGACTGATAGGATGTGACTGCTGTACTGGTTGTGATACAGTGCGCTATACAAATTTTGGAACTTGAACTTGAACCACATGACTCCACATGATACATGACAACACATGACGACACATGACAAATGATGACACATGACACCACATGACACATGATAACACATGACACCACATGACTCCACATGATACATGACAACACATGACACCACATGACACATGATGACACATGACACAGGACACCACATGACACATGATGACACATGATGACACATGACTCCACATGATACCACATGACACATGATGACACATGATGACACATGATGATACCACATGACACCACATGACACATGATGATACATGACACATGATGATACAAGACACCACATGACACCACATGACACATGACACCACATAACACCACATGACAATACATGACACTACATGACATAATATGATGTGACACATGAAACCACATGCCATTACATGACAACACATGACACCACATGACACATGATGACTCATGAGATATGACAACACATTATGACACATTTCACCACATGACAACACATGACAAAACATGACACATGACACCAAATAATACTTGACTCCACAGGACAACACATGAAACTTGATGGCACATGACACCACTTGACATATGACACCATGTGACACAACATGACACCACATGACACCACATGACTCATGATGACACATGACACATGACGACACATGACCCATGATGACCCATGATGACCCATGATGACCCATGATGACACATGATGACACATGATGACACATGACACATAATGACACATGATGACACATGACACCACATGATACTTGACAACACATGACACATAACACCACATGACACCACATGATGTATGACATATGACACGTGACACATGACACCATATGACACCACATGACACATGACATCACATGACATATGGCACATGCCACTACATGACAACACATGACTCCACATGACACCACATGACAGCACATGACACATGACAACATGACACATGATGAATACCACCGCATGACACTTGACACCACATGAAACATGACACATAATGACACATGACACGACATGACACATGATGATACATGACCGTCCAGTCGCACTCTCTCTCATCGCCTAACCACCCGCTTTACTTTACAGGTATCTCCTGGCACAGCGGAATTACACAATTGTAACACAGACATTCAGAATCGCGCCCGAATCTGGTAAGATTCTCTCCCACACCCGCCCAACCATACCCTTTTAGAAATTGACCCTCCAAATTCTAATGATGTCCTCCCTTCATTCGCAGGGTCTCTCTGCCTCACTAGGCATTTGGCCATCACGCTCGCTGCATGAACCCCACCGGCATGATCTACCCCGGTGAGCCTCCCCATCTCCATCCTCCCCCACTGCGCTGTGAAAATTTACACTTTCACCGAATATCGAGTGGATTGTCCTATGTCACAGCATGCTCATTTAGTATATCCATCCTCCCCCCACAGCGCCCTGAAAATTGACACTTTCGCCGAATATCAAGTGGATTGTCCTATGTCACAGCATGCTCATTTAGTATACTTAGTGCACTCCGGTCTCATCTAAATGCGCCGCCCGTACAACCAGCTCTTCCTTGGTCTAGGATTCTTTTCATAGGTAATCACTTCCCGGGCAGGCCTCATTGTACCTATGTAGAACCGAGTACATTTCTCCACTTCCTTCTGATGTTTTCTGTTGTAGGAGAGTAGGGTCTGCTATCCTATGGTCACCCCAATTTCTGCTTTTTGCTTCACTGGTTTTCGACTTACTGAGGCTGTGGGCCTGCTAATCAGACCCCCAGCCTGCTGTTCTCTCTCTAAATTTATGATACATGTGCTATAGGTACATACCACAATTGGAAATGTACTCCTTGTCAGCCCCTGTACCATGCACTATAGGTGCTCAGGGCATAGGTGCCACCAAGGCCTACCAGGGGCTGAAGCATAGCTTTTGCCACCCCTGGCTGGTTCTTAAATTGACACAACTGGCTGATCACTCAGCTGGGGCAAGTGGGTGTAATCACCCCTTGCTTAGATATAGTATACCTATATCTAAACCTATATCTGGACACATATATAGCCTGTAAGCCACTCCTATGGAAGGCCTCATCAATCCTGGAGGCAGAGTGCGTGGTTTTATGTGAGATGGTGCTCTGGCATGAGCTGAGCCTGTCTGCAGCTGTCGGGAACAACTCCCTAAGCTGATCCGGGATAATGCCATACCATATACTCTTAAGCGCCTTATAATCCTCGCGGTTATATAGCAACTTTGGTTTGGCTTTATCAAAACATGTCGTGTAAGGTGTCATACGAATTGGAATACTACCCCCTCGCCAGTTCTGGCGACGGGGGTAGCATTCCACCCTTCTAGAGGGAGAAGACATGTTACTTTACTGAAACGCGGTTGATTTAAAATGAGCCTCAGATCCACAAAATGGATGCCCCTGCCACAGACACGGGTCTGGCCTCCTGCTGCTGACCGAAACCCGGCAGAGGAGGCCTGGACAAAGAGTTTCCTGTCACAGGGCGGTGTCAAACCACCCCAGACAGGAGATAGTGGATTGGAGTAGGGAGGTTTCAAAGAAACCAGACACTGCCTGGGGAGCACAAGGCTGCCCCTTGCATAATCCGGCCAAACCGGTTCTGGGGCCTCCCAGCCCCTGTCCCAGCGCGGCCAGGATCAAAGGAGAGGGGTGTAACCACCCCCTTCCTTGGTCCCACCCATAAGAGGGGACCTAGCAGGATGTCCAACCCCCCAGATTCGAATAAGAGGGGGAGCAGTCCCAATGCAACTCAGATCATCCTGAAGAAACATAAGAAACGAATTCTGGACCCTTCGACTTTCTACACGACGTGAGAAGACTGAAGAATCTCCCTTGTGGTCAAGGAGTGACCACCCTGTGCAAACAGGCACCATCCAGCCCTCGACCCTTGTTTTGTTGCAGTTCCCGCCGGAACTCGAGCGACAGAGATCAACGAGATCAAGCTTGCCTGCCTTTTACCTGCCCGATCCACAGTCCCTGCAGAGCTGAGACCCATGGAGGCGACCGGAAGCGTGGGGCACGCCATCTTGAAAAGGCCACGAGACGCTGACCGTGCAGCCCACGAGTGACCCTCGAAGCTGTGCACCGGGGTTTGAGAAGCCCCAGCCCCGAGCTCCACTTGCACCAAAGCTCACCCCTCCACACTCGACGAGTGCTGCGTGGGGCCCTTCTGCTTGTGTGGGCTCGACGCGTTGGCCCGGTCACTTGCCAGCTGGCTTGTGGCCCCTGTGCCGACGAAACTTGAAATACGACTCGCTTTTCTGGTTGCTCCAGATCTGCACCAGCTCCTGTGAAAAGGAGCCCCCACTCTGACCCTCCTGGTTCGAGTGATAAGCAATCTCCCGGTTCCGCGTGGATTGCTTTTGCCAAGTGCTGTTTGCTGCAATCTTGAAGCCGACGGTGCTGACGGCGAGAGCCTACGTGGGACAGATCGTGACCTGCTCCTGGACGTCGCAGATGCCCCAGAGCCCACGTGACAGCGGAGAGAAGCCTATCGACAACCGCCTGATTGCGCCCAACATTGCCTGGTTCCGTCCTGGTTCCACCCTGGTCACTGCTGAGTGACGCAGACTCTGTCCCCTCTGCTTTCAGGTACTTTTCTACTTCGATCCACCCTTGGATCGCACCGGACACTTCTGCTTCACAGCGCCTGCAGCTGCAACAGCTCCAAGCACCAAGAACCTGCGTGACAGAACCCAACGCCACTTCGACCCTGTGCACCCACGGCCTGTGGGTGAGGTAACTTTGCAACGCCGGTGTTTTTACACTGGTACACACCTCTAGGGTCTGTGTCTAAAGTTTTGTTCCTCTAGGTTCAGCGGAAGTATCATTTAATTCACTTTATCCAACTTTTACGCACCATTGACTTTGCATTGGTGCGAGCCGCACTTTCCGTGCTGCACCCGTCTCCTGTGGGCTGCTCCCGACTTCAGCATTGCTAGTCCTGACTGCTCCCAGCGAATCTCTAGGCCCTAGGCCTAACCATTGTTCGATAAGTGTTCCTTATACCACTTTTTTAGTATATGGTCTGAGTGGCCACCTGCCCTCATCCATAATTGTGCAACTTTATATGTTTAACAGTGCTTTTGATTTAACGCTTGTGCCCCTTTCCTCATAAAGAGTACTGGGGAGTAATTTAGAAATAAATACATATATTTTTACAATATATACTTGTGTGGTGTCCTTTCATTTGATTACAGGATTGTATGTGGTAAAACAGCTCGCTTAACACGACCTCTTAAGTTAAGCCTTTAAGGCTGCTTAGTCCATGCTACCACTAGGATAGCTTGTCTAACAAGGTTGACTTACAACCTGACATCTTTGGGGTTTGTTTGGACTGATACCCAGTGGTTCCAGAATTGGAAACACTACATATCAGGCCAACTTCTCACATCTGTTCACTCTGAAATGACTATTCATTATCACGACCCCCTGTACAGAGCTAGAATTGAGTAGCTAACTCTACTTCTACAGGAACTCACTGATCACCTTCACATTGATCCACCTGATGCCACACACACCTCGTTGTCCATTTTAAATCATAGATAGGTTCACCTTCACTCAGTCACCATTACAATATGAAAATTTGTTATGTACGTGTCCACCACTGTGAGAAGTTGGCCTGATAGGTAGTGTTTCCAATTCTGGAACCACTGGGTATCAGTCCAAACAAGCCCCAAAGATGTCTGGTTGTAAGTCAACCTTGTTAGACAAGCTATCCTAGAGGTAGCATGGACTAAGCAGCCTTAAAGGCTTAACTTAAGAGGTCGTGTTAAGCGAGCTGTTTTACCACATACAATCCTGTAATCAAATGAAAGGACACCACACAAGTATATATTGTAAAAATATATGTATTTATTTCTAAATTACTCCCCAGTACTCTTTATGAGGAAAGGGGCACAAGCGTTAAATCAAAAGCACAGTAAAACATATTAAGTTGCACAATTATGGATGAGGGCGGGTGGCCACTCAGACCATATACTAAAAAAGTGGTATAAGGAACACTTATCGAACAGTGGTTAGGCCTAGGGCCTAGAGATTCGCTGGGAGCAGTCAGGACTAGCAATGCTGAAGTCGGGAGTAGCCCACAGGAGACGGGTGCAGCACGGAAAGTGCGGCTCGCACCAATGCAATGTCAATGGTGCGTAAAAGTTAGATAAAGTGAATTAAAAGATACTTCCGCTGAACCTAGAGGAACAAAACTTTAGACACAGACCCTAGAGGTGTGTACCAGTGTATGTACACCGGCGTTGCAATGTTACCTCACCCACAGGCCGTGGGTGCACAGGGTCGAATTGGCGTCGGGTCTTGACACGCAGGCTCTTGGTGCTTGAAGCTGTTGCAGGCGCAGGCGCTGTGAAGCAGAAGTGTCCGGTGCGATCCAAGGGTGGATCGAAGTGGTGAAGACCTGAAAGCAGAGGGGACAATGTTCAAAGTCACTGACCAGTGACCACCGTGGAACCAGATTGGAACCAGGCAAAGTCGGGTGCAAACAGGTGATCATGGGTTGCTTCTCTCTGCAGCTGCGTGGACACGAAGAGGTCAAAGACGTCCAGGAGTCGAACACGAGCTGTCCCTTTAAGGTTATAGCTGATGGCGGTGTCGGCAACTCGATTGAAGCAAACAAGCCTTGGCTAATGCAAGCCACGGGGAAAGTGAAAAAGGCTTATTACTCGGACCAGCAAGGTCAGAGCGGGTACTCCTTTCTACAGGAGCGTGGGCAGGTCTGGAGCAACCAGACCCAGTGTAAATCGTAGGTTTCGTCGCCAAGATGGCCGCTGACCACGTGACAATCGGCCGGGATGGCGAGTCAAGTGGCACAAAACAAAAGGGCCCCACGCAGATCGTGGAGATGCTGGAGGGCTGATCTTTAGTGCATTTGCTGCTCGGTTCTAGGGCTTCTTAAACCCTAAAGCACAGAGTCGAGGGTGCCTCGGATGCTGCGCAGTCAGCGTCTCGGGGGTCTTTCAAGATGGCCGCTCCCAAGTCTCTCGGTGCCTCCACGGGTCCCTTCTTTGCAGGGACTGTGGATCGGGCTAGGATAAATCTGGTAAGTTGGGACTTGTCAGGCTCTGCACTCGGGCTCCGGCGGGAGGCGGCGGCAAAGCAGACGTCGAGGTGCTGGGTGGTGCCTGTGTTCACAGGGTGGCCCCTCCTAGGCCACAAGGGAGATGCTCTTCAGTCTTCTATCATCAGAATGTCGAAGTCCAGTCCTCTTCTTAGTTTAAAGTTGATTTCAGGATGATCTGAGTTGCATTGGCACTGCTCCCCCTCTTATTCCAATCTGAGGGGTGGATCTCCTGCTGGGTCCCTCCCCTATGGGTGGGACCAGGAAGGGGGGTGGTTACACCCCCTTTCCTTTGTCCAGGTCTCACTGGAGCTGGGGCTGGGCTGCCCCAGAACCGGTTTGACCGGATTATGCAAGGGGAAGCCTTGTGCTCCCCAGGCACTGTCTGGTTTCATTCAAACCTCCCTGCTACAATCCACTATCTCCTGTCTGGGGTGGTGTCACACCTCCCTGTGACAGGAAATCCTTTGTCCAGGCCTCCTCTGCTGAGTTTCGGTCAGCAGCAGGAGGTCAGACATGTGTCTGTGGCAGAAGCATCCATTTTGTGGATCTGAGGCTCTTTTAAAAATCAACTGCGTTTTAGCAAAAGTAACATGTCGTCCCCTCTAGAGGGGTGGAATGCTACCCACGTCGCCAGGACTGGCGAGGGGGTAGTATTCCAAATCGTATGACACCTTACACGACATGTTTTGATAAAGCCAAACCAAAGTTGACATATAACCGCGAGGATTATAATGCACTTAATAGTATATGGTTTGGCATTATCCTGGAACAGCTAAGGGAATTGGTCCCGACAGCTGCAGACAGGCTCAGCTCATGCTAGAGCACCATCTCACATTAAACCACGCACTCTGCCTTCAGGATTGTTAAGGACTGCCATAGGAGTGGCTCACAGGTTTATATGTGTCCAGATAGGTGTAGATATAGGCATACTATATCTAAGCAAGGGGTGATTACACCACCTTGCCCCAGCTGAGTGATCAGCCAGTTGTGTCAATTTTAGATAGCCAGCCAGGGGTGGCAAAAGATATGCTGCAGCCCCTGGTAGGCCTTGGATGCACCTATGCCCTGGGCACCTATAGTGCTCTGTACAGGGGCTGATAAGGTGACCCAAGCCAATCTAGTTATGTACCTAGGGTACATGGAATCCATTTTACAGAGAGAGCAGATAGCCTGGGGCCCTGATTAGCAGGGAACCAGGCCAACTAAGTCGAAAACCAGCTAAACACAAGGCAAAAAATCTGGGGTAACCATAGTCAGGTAGCCACCTTCCTACATAACCCCCCCCCCCAAACGAAAGGAGATAAGGCTATCCTTGTCCAGGTAAGCCTTTATTGCCTGAGTGGCCATATAAGGAAGTACCTGCACTAGCATGGGTACCCCCTGTCTCATGGTCCACTAAGCAGTCCCTCACCCTAGGGGTATTAGAGGGTCTCCACCATAGGGAATCACTACCATGGGTGTGTTTATGCAAAGTTAAAGGCTGGTTTGGATATGGAGTATTGAAGTGAGACTCCACTAATTTTGGGCTCAACTTCCTCCAATTATCTTCCACCATGTGTGCCTTTCTTTCTTCAACTGAGTTGCACTGAGCTCTCAGGGTCAACCTCTGGCTACCTAAAGCTGGAGGCTGGGTCCCTCTGTTTGGTTTGCTGGAGGGACAGTTCAGGTTTAGGCCCTTTGGGTCCCAGGTTTGGCTGTGCCCAACAGAATCCATCTGTGGGAGGTCCCTAACTACTTTTAAGGGGGCTCCCTCAGGAGTTTTTAAAGTTTTCACCTTACTAGGGCTACTTGTTTTGGTGCCCCTAATCTGTTGATGGGGGTGCTTTATTTGACAGGGGGCCCTCTGGGTCTCACTGTCCTTCTTGTCCTCTGCAGCCCTGGGCTGACTGAGGCAAGGTAGAGAGGGGCAGGTTACCTGCTCCAGACTGGGTCCCACCTGAGAAGGGTCCACTGCCATCAGAGGCTCTGTCAGGCCAGGCCTAACAACCTCTGGGGCAGTTCCTTCATCAGGGGTAAGATCAGTTCCCTGAGGAGGCTGATCCTGTCCTACTGTCTGGTGCGGGGGAGATTTCTCTTCCTCCTCCATGCTCTCAGTTTGGGTGGAGTGATCCATCATTTCAGGCTTCACAACACACATATCTGTTTGAGTTTGGGCTGTGGCCATCACAGCCCCACCAACCTTTTCAGGAGGAGACTCAGTTTGGGTTTCTGCTGTTATCATAACAGCTTTGCTATTCTGTTTTGGAAGAGCTTCTGTTAAAGATGGGGCAGAGAGTTGCTCAGCCCTACCAACCTTTTCAGGGAGGACATCTTGGATTGGGGCTATAGCCAGTACAGCCCTACTAACCTTTCCATTGGAATTTACCATTCTAGAATGGATTTCCTGTTCAACCTCAGCCCAGGCTGAGATTTCCAAATCATTACCCAGTAGACAGTCTACAGGCAAGTTTGGTGACACTGCCACTCTCTTTGGGCCAATGACACCTCCCCAGCTGAGACTTACTACTGCCATGGGATGATTTGTTTGGATGCCATCAATGTTTGTTACCTGGTATGTGGCACCAGGTAAAAGTTGCTTAGAGGGGACTATACAGTCAGCCACCATGGTGATGCTAGCCCCTGTGTCTCTAAAAGCTTCAACTTTCAAACCATTGATGATGGGTTCTTGTCTATATTTGCTCAAGGTATTTGGGCAAACTGAGAAGTTGGCAAACCCCATGCCAGTCTCATAAACAAGATCATTTGGGGATGGGGACCTGGATAGGCCAGGGTCCCCTTGGGCTCCAAAAGTAAACCCACCCAGATTCCTGGGTGTGCTCCCACTTCCTGGGGGATTACTGCTGACAGTAACAGGAGGTGTTGGAGCTGACTTTGGAGGTATGTTTTCTTTATTGCCATTCTTGGGACAACAGCTGTCTGTTTTGTAATGCCCAACCTGTTTACAGGCATGACAATAAGGCTTTTTGTCAGTTGATGAAGTGTCTTGGGACCCACCCCCCTTCTTGGAGTTTTGGGGCCCTGGGGAAGTGTTTTCTTTACTTTTATCCCCACCCTTATCTTGAGGCTTGGTAGACTCCTTCTTCTGGTTATTGTCCTGATTCTTAGGCCTAATCCTGGTTCTGACCCACTTATCTGCCCTCTTTCCCAATTCTTGGGGAGAGGTCAAATCTGAGTCCACCAGGTGCTGGTGTAAGAGCTGGTTCTGACAATTACTTAGGATCTGCTCCCTCATAATCAAATTATACAATCCTGTGAAGTCATGTACTTTGCTGCCATTTAGCCAACCCTCCAGAGCCTTAGTTGCACAATCAACAAAATCAGTCCAGTCCTGAGTCTGTGTCTTCTGGGTGTCTCTGAACTTTAACCTGTACTGTTCAGTGGTTAAGCCAAACCCATCTATTAGAACACTCTTCAGGACTTTGTAATTGCTGGCATCCTCATGTCTGACCGTGAGGAGCCTATCTCTCCCTTTCTCTGAAAAGGAGTACCATAAGATTGCTGCCCACTGTTCCTCAGGAACCTGCTGTACCATGCAGGCTCTCTCCAGAGCAGTCATCCATTTGTGGATGTCATCCCCTTCCTGATAGGGGGGCACAATCTTTGTCAGGTTTCTACTATCATAGGACCTGGGTTTCTCTTTAGGAATTTTGCTGCCACCAGTGGCATCTAAGCCACTTAATTTCTGTTCCCTTGCCAAGGTAAGTTTAGCTTGAGCCAAGGTAAGTTTAGCTTGAGCCAGAGCTACCTCCTCCCTCTCTATCTGGAGTTGGACAGCCCTCATTCTGGCCCTATGCTCTTTCCTCTGGGAGGGAGTCATCCCTCTCTGAGATTCTCTTGAGGCACTAGAAAGATGAGAGTCCCTTGATTGAGATCTCACCCTCCTGTTACCTGGGAGAATTTGGTTATGAGATCTGGAGTGGTGCTGGCCCTCTCCATTCTCATGTAGGTCCAGGTTGGCCTGGTTAAGCCTGTCAACCTGTACCTGGTTTCCCCTCTGATCCTGATCTTCAGGCTCTTCTAAATCAGAGCCTTCCTCTTCCTCTTCTTCCTCCTCCTCTACTTCATCTTCAGGAAGATCCTCATTCTCAGGGGAGTGTATCCCTTCACCTGATTCTAAGGGAGCCTGACTCACCTTATCTAGGTCATCCTTTTCTAGGAGAGCTACTAGGGAAGGAATGGTAGGGCCTCTGCCCTTTTTTAGCCCCCTGGCTGTGCACAAGTCACTCAGGTCTTTGTGGCTAAGGTTGTCATATCTGGATGTTGTCCCTATAGGATCAACTATTACAGGAGCAGAGCCTGGGGCTCTACCTGTATCAGACATGACTGCTAGTGAGGTGTAAGTGATGCACTTACCTACACTAAGTGTTTTCCTACTGTACCTTGCTAGTGAGTTGTAGTCAGGGTGTGCTAATCCCTTTAATCTACAACTACTAAGTTCAGTAGAACTTAATATGCTAAGCTTTTGATTTATATGTACCTAGAGGTACTTGATGTGATCTTTCAATTCGATAAAGATTGCAATGGTAAAACAAACAGCAAGCTCAAATCCGCACCGCTGCACACCAATGTGAGAAGTTGGCCTGATAGGTAGTGTTTCCAATTCTGGAACCACTGGGTATCAGTCCAAACAAGCCCCAAAGATGTCTGGTTGTAAGTCAACCTTGTTAGACAAGCTATCCTAGAGGTAGCATGGACTAAGCAGCCTTAAAGGCTTAACTTAAGAGGTCGTGTTAAGCGAGCTGTTTTACCACATACAATCCTGTAATCAAATGAAAGGACACCACACAAGTATATATTGTAAAAATATATGTATTTATTTCTAAATTACTCCCCAGTACTCTTTATGAGGAAAGGGGCACAAGCGTTAAATCAAAAGCACAGTAAAACATATAAAGTTGCACAATTATGGATGAGGGCGGGTGGCCACTCAGACCATATACTAAAAAAGTGGTATAAGGAACACTTATCGAACAGTGGTTAGGCCTAGGGCCTAGAGATTCGCTGGGAGCAGTCAGGACTAGCAATGCTGAAGTCGGGAGTAGCCCACAGGAGACGGGTGCAGCACGGAAAGTGCGGCTCGCACCAATGCAATGTCAATGGTGCGTAAAAGTTAGATAAAGTGAATTAAAAGATACTTCCGCTGAACCTAGAGGAACAAAACTTTAGACACAGACCCTAGAGGTGTGTACCAGTGTATTTACACTGGCGTTGCAATGTTACCTCACCCACAGGCCGTGGGTGCACAGGGTCGAAGTGGCGTCGGGTCTTGACACGCAGGCTCTTGGTGCTTGAAGCTGTTGCAGGCGCAGGCGCTGTGAAGCAGAAGTGTCCGGTGCGATCCAAGGGTGGATCGAAGTGGTGAAGACCTGAAAGCAGAGGGGACAATGTTCAAAGTCACTGACCAGTGACCACCGTGGAACCAGATTGGAACCAGGCAAAGTCGGGTGCAAACAGGTGATCATGGGTTGCTTCTCTCTGCAGCTGCGTGGACACGAAGAGGTCAAAGACGTCCAGGAGTCGAACACTAACTGTCCCTTTAAGGTTCTAGCTGATGGCGGTGTCGGCAACTTGATTGAAGCAAACAAGCCTTGGCTAATGCAAGCCACGGGGAAAGTAAAAAAGGCTTATTACTCGGACCAGCAAGGTCAGAGCGGGTATTCCTTTCTACAGGAGCAAGGGCAGGTCTAGAATAACCAGACCCACAGTGTAAATTGTAGGTTTCGTCGCCAAGATGGCCGCTGATCACGTGACAATCGGCCGTGATGGCGAGTCAAGTGGCACAAAACAAAAGGGCCCCACGCAGAACGTGGAAATGCTGGAGAGCTGATCTTTGGTGCAAATGCTGCTCGGTTTTGGGGCTTCTTAAACTCTAAAGCACAAAGTCGAGGGTGCCTCGGGTGTTGCGCAATCAGCGTCTCGGGGGTCTTTCAAGATGGCCGCTCCCACGTCTCTCGGTGCCTCCACGGGTCCCTTCTTTGCAGGGACTGTGGATCGGGCTGGGAGAAGTCTGTGAAGCTGGGTCTTGTCAGGCTTTGCACTCGGACTCCGGCGGGAGGCGGCGGCAAAGCAGACGTCGAGGTGCTGGGTGGTGCCTGTGTTCACAGGGTGGCCCCTCCTAGGCCACAAGGGAGATGCTCTTCAGTCTTCTATCATCAGAATGTCGAAGTCCAGTCCTCTTCTTAGTTTAAAGTTGATTTCAGGATGATCTGAGTTGCATTGGCACTGCTCCCCCTCTTATTCCAATCTGAGGGGTGGATCTCCTGCTAGGTCCCTCCCCTATGGGTGGGACCAGGAAGGGGGGTGGTTACACCCCCTTTCCTTTGTCCAGGTCTCACTGGAGCTGGGGCTGGGCTGCCCCAGAACCGGTTTGACCGGATTATGCAAGGGGAAGCCTTGTGCTCCCCAGGCACTGTCTGGTTTCATTCAAACCTCCCTGCTACAATCCACTATCTCCTGTCTGGGGTGGTGTCACACCTCCCTGTGACAGGAAATCCTTTGTCCAGGCCTCCTCTGCTGAGTTTCGGTCAGCAGCAGGAGGTCAGACATGTGTCTGTGGCAGAAGCATCCATTTTGTGGATCCGAGGCTCTTTTAAAAATCAACCGTGTTTTAGCAAAAGTAACATGTCGTCCCCTCTAGAGGGGTGGAATGCTACCCCCGTCGCCAGGACTGGCGAGGGGGTAGTATTCCAAATCGTATGACACCTTACACGACATGTTTTGATAAAGCCAAACCAAAGTTGACATATAACCGCGAGGATTATAATGCACTTAATAGTATATGGTTTGGCATTATCCTGGAACAGCTAAGGGAATTGGTCCCGACAGCTGCAGACAGGCTCAGCTCATGCTAGAGCACCATCTCACATTAAACCACGCACTCTGCCTTCAGGATTGTTAAGGCCTGCCATAGGAGTGGCTCACAGGTTTATCTGTGTCCAGATAGGTGTAGATATAGGCATACTATATCTAAGCAAGGGGTGATTACGCCACCTTGCCCCAGCTGAGTGATCAGCCAGTTGTGTCAATTTTAGATAGCCAGCCAGGGGTGGCAAAAGATATGCTGCAGCCCCTGGTAGGCCTTGGATGCACCTATGCCCTGGGCACCTATAGTGCTCTGTACAGGGGCTGATAAGGTGACCCAAGCCAATCTAGTTATGTACCTAGGGTACATGGAATCCATTTTACAGAGAGAGCAGATAGCCTGGGGCCCTGATTAGCAGGGAACCACGCCAACTAAGTCGAAAACCAGCTAAACACAAGGCAAAAAATCTGGGGTAACCATAGTCAGGTAGCCACCTTCCTACAACCACTAAATGTATGTATGCCTTCTCTCTCCTCCCTTCCTTAGGCACTAGAGGCTTACAACCATAAGGCATTTATTAAATGTCCTGATGATGGTCTCCATGATTAAGTAGTAGGACCAAAACGCCATCGACCTGTTGTGCACCTTATACAAAAACTTGATCCATATGTTATTTATATGTAATGGTGCGTGCCTGATATTTCTGTACATACAAGTTTTACAGAAACTGCTGCTTTTGCCTTAACAAGCCCTGTTTTGTTTTCTGTCAACCTTCTATACTGATCTCTGTTTGGGTACAGACTTGTGCCCCAAACTGGTGATTTGTTGATGGTATTCCTTTTGTATAAAACTTTCAATTGAGTAAAAAATGGAAGACCTCTGTCCGGCTGGACATGTCGCTCCAAATATAGAATTGATTTTACCTATATTCATTGTCTCACATATATTTCCTATGCATAGGACCGTTGTTGTTTTACAAAAAAAACACATGACACATGACGACACATGACACCACATGAAATGTGATTACACATGACAACACATGACACGATACCACATAACACCACATGATGGCACATGACACAACATGACACCACATGACACCATATGACACATGATGACACATGACACATGGCAACACATGACAACACATGACACCACTTGATGCATGATGACCATGACAACACATGTTGACACACCACATAACATATGACACCACATGACACATGACCCCACATCACACATGATGACACATGACAACAAATGATGACACATGACACCACATGACAACAAATGATGACACATGACACCACATGACATCACATGACACATGATGACACATGACCCCACATGACACATGATGACACATGACACCACATGACACCATATGATGACACATGACACCACATGATGACACATGACACCACATGACGACACATGACACCACATGACACCACATGATGACATATGACACCACATGACACCACATGACACTACATGACACATGATGACACATGACACCACATGACTCCACATGATACATAACAACATATGATGATACATGATGATGCATGGCACATGATACCACATGACACAACATGACACCACATGACACTTGATGGCACATGACACCACTTGACACATGACACCACATGACACATGATGACACATGACAATACATGACACCACATGACTCCACATGATAAATGACAACACATGACACAACATGACACCACATGACACCACATTACACCACATGACCCCACATGACACATGATGACACATGACACCACGTGACCCCACATGACACATGACACCACATGACACCACAAGACACCACATGATACCACATGACACCACATGACACTTGACACATGATGACACATGACACCAAATGATACCACATGACCCCACATGACACATGACACCACATGACTTCACATGATACATGACACCACATGAAACTTGATGGCACATGACACCACTTGACACATGATACCACATGACACCACATGACGCATGATGACACATGACACATGATTACACATGCCACATGAAACATGCCACATGACACCACATGACACCACATGACACATGACAGCACATGAAATGTGATGACACATGACACCACATGATAACACATGACACCACAAGACACATGACACCACATGATGACACATGATGACACATGATACCACATGACACATGACAACACTTGACACCACATGACACCACATGACACATGATAAGTGACACCACAAGACACATGATACGTCACACCACATGAAACCACATGACATGACACCATATGATATCAAATGACACATGACACCACATGACACATGACACCACATGACACATGAGATATGACACCACAAGACATGTGACACGTGACACCACATGACACCACATGACACCACATGTCATGGGAGGCATTACTTGAAGTCTCTACTAAAGAACCCCCGCAAGATCGGTTAACACTGGTCAGCACCTTCAACACCAAGTCCTACAGTGTGCAGAAAATCATAAGACAAAATTGGCGGATACTCAACAGTGGAAAAGAGAAGATTGAATATCCCCTTTTGCGTTCAAGAGAGCCAGTAGTTTGAGAGACTGTCTAGTGCATACTCGCCCTCGAGAACAAGCTAAGAGACAACTAAGGACCCTATGGGACCTACCTGCGATCAAAGGGCATCACCCGTGTGGCACTTGCTCGATGTGTGCCTTGACTTGCAGTGTCACCAGCATAGACATCGGAACTACCAGACCATGGGAATTGCGACAATTCTCCAACTGTAATAGTGAGAACCTAATCTACCAAATCACATGCCCTTGTAATGAAAAATACATTGGGATGACGACAAGGAAAGTAAAGACACGCATGTTAGAGCACAAAAGCACTTTCTGGTGTAAGAAGAACATCTCAAAGTTGACACAACACTTCCTGGAGAAGAACCATGGAGAAACAGACTTCGCATGGACTGTACTTGAAAAACCTTTCATACCATCACATGTTACAGACGTGACAAACTTTCTTTTTCGGAAGGAACAAAAATGGGTGTTTAAACTATGTACAGATACATGACGGCTTAACGATGACATCCCCTGGCTGAGTCGGAAGTGAACCTGGTGATTACCCTTACACTTCAACAGTAACAACTGCACATAGATACATAGATACAATCGGCATTGTATATGAGCAGGATTAGCCCTCCCACTATATTCTTTGTAGGAGACGCTTGGTTTTCTGAGTGAGACGCTTGGTTTTCTGATTGGGGAATGCACTGTATATAGGAGTTATGGTCTCCAGTATTATAATAATATTGATATCACGATGGGTTGACACACAGTGCACATACTTGTGACACATGGAGTGATGATGATATACAGGTTTTTTGAATGCCCTTTACTGTCCCCACTGTTCCAACAGTTTTCATGAAAATAAATGACCAACAAAAGAAAGGAACAAAGAATTTTCCCCTTTAGGGGTAATGATTTACTTATCTAAAAAGGTTCTGTGCCCGTGTAAACCTCAGGCCCCCATCCTTGTTTGTTGCCCTGATCACATCACATTTACTTTAGACCTACAAGAGAGGTGGCGATGACATCATCTTGTGGTCCTTATAGTTCTCGCGATATCTCGGAGACTAAGTCCTTCAGCTTTCCAGGTCCTTTTGCCCCTTAATTGCGATTTCTTGGAAACATCGTATACATTGGTAGTGACTAATGTGTCTGCTGATGTATCACAAGCAATGTGATGTTGTTTTTGGAGTCTATGGCTGATGCGCTGCATGACGCTATTCAGACCATGGTGAGCCGTTCTTCGGCTCTGGTACACCTGGATGGAGAGGGTGGCTATTTTTAGATGCACTGCATGAAATGTGCAATAAACTGGGCATGATCGCAGCTTTTTGCCCTAGTGAATGAATGAATAAGCTTTATTTCGATATAAAACATATCATAAAAGCTGCATTTTTACAATAATAAAAACAGTTAATTGCACATACATTAAAATACAATTTTTGCAGAAAACTAGAAAGTCATTTGGGATGCTATAAGCAGGGGAGGAGAGGAGATAAAAGCATACTACTGTATCAACAGTTTATTTGCAGTTCGTATGCGCCAGGCCCAGCCCAAAAATTTTGCCAGACAGCAGGCGAAAAAGGGTCTTGGATCAGTACACAATATGCGTAGAGCTTCTACATGCGATCTTGTTCCCAGGGTCCTACATAGTGGTTTCAACCACAACTTCCTGGGTGCAACATAGGTCTTGCATTCAAACAACATATGTGCAACAGATTCAACCCTAGTATCGCAAAAGGGGCAATATGGCACAGTTTGTAGGGGCGGTTTCCAGGATGAAGTGAATTGACACAAAGGGAGAACACCTAACCTAAATTTTACATACAGTGCTCTGTCTCCAGAGTTGTGAATGGAGTCCAGATAGGGTTCCCTAAATGGGAGCTCTTTAATTAGCAGGAACTGGGAAACAGTTTTACAGTGATTAGACTTATACAGCATTTCATTGTCCAACCACGTCCAGAAGGCTTTTTTTATTGTTTGTTTTGAAGGCGAGGTTTTGCTAGCCCAAAAATCTCCTAACCCCAATTTAAACAGGAGGGATTTAACATCTCTGAGCCAAGGGATTTTATGGCATCCTGTGTGGGACAGAAGATCATCCAGGGCCTCTGCATAGCTCTGGAGTTCTGGAACATTCCAGATTCTACACCATAATAGGAGCGGGCGTAGTTTTGCTTGGTCACAAATCGGACGTGACCCAGCATCAAGCATAATAGGGATTGTAGGGGTACTGTGGGGCAGCCTCAAAAGGTCTTTGTGAAAATTGTTATCAAGGGAGGCTAAGGTATCAACTTTCTGTGAGCCCCACAATTCCGCGCCGTATAGTGCCGCGCTTACCACCCTTGCCCTATAAATGTCTAGAACAGCCCCGATGGGTTTCAATGGCGAAGCTCGCTGTTGTTTAAGCAGGGCTCCAGCTACCCTTTTGTGTGCCAGAAACACCTTCTGATGATGTGACCTCCAACTCATGGAATCGGATAACCGAATGCCTAGGTAGTCGAATTCCTTGACTCTCTCTAAATACACAGAGTCAAGGACAGGAGTAGCAACTGTTTTTTTTGGAGGGTTAAGCACAAGGAATTTGGTTTTCGCTATGTTGATGGCCAAACCTTTTGCATCGCAAAAAGACTTAAAACTGGATAGCAATTTTTGGATACCCATTGGGGTCTTAGAAATTAGAAGGGTATCGTCCGCAAACAGGAGCGTTGGTATTTTATTCCCCGCCAGGGTTGGAGCATCGGATGGATCTTGTAAGAGGTGCCCCACCACTCCGTTAACATACAAAGAAAACAGAGTGGGGGCGAGCACACAACCCTGGCGGACGCCCCTATTGACCGGAATACGTGATGTTTTTTCACCCTGTGAGCCCCATCTAATTTGGGCAAAATTGCTATCGTGGAATTTTATCAGTAAGGCTAGTAGGTAATGAGGTAAGCCTAACTCACTGAGAACTTTCCAAAGTGATGCTCGCGGGACCAGGTCAAAAGCTGTACGTAGATCAATAAAAACCAAATACAAACTCCCCCCTCCCAACACCACCACTTTCCAGTAAAGGATGAGGAGGCGAAATGTCTGTTCAATAGTGCCAGTCCCCTTCCGAAAGCCTGCTTGAAGGTTGGAGAGTATCTGGTTTTCTTCCGCCCACTGCAATATCCTATTTAGGACAACTTTGCCCGCCACTTTTTGGGTAGAGTCCAGCAGGCTGATGGGGCGGTAATTTGCCGGGTCGTCTCTGGAGCCTTTCTTAAAGATGGGGACCACTTCCGCTCCCCTCCAGGAGTCGGGAAAAGCGCCTCCTAGCAATGCCTCATTTAGGAGGGAAGTGATCAGTCTGCTCCACCACGCCGGATAGGCTTTTAACAGATCGCCCGGGATTCCGTCAGGGCCTGCAGCTTTGTTAGCAACAATGCCCTTAATTGCGTTTTCTACCTCCAGCCTGGAGAAAGGGTCACCGCTACTCATAGGAGCTAATGTAAGTCGGGATAAAGGAGCCAAGATGTCATCAGAAACCCCCAGTGGGATGGAATACAGCTTGGAAAAATGATCAAACCATGCGGCACCGGAAATGTTACAGGTTATTTGTTGATCGATAGGTTTTTCCCTGGCTCTTAATAGGTCCCAAAACTCTTTCGCATTTTTCTTTTTGCTTGCTTCGGCCAAATCCCGCCAGAAGTTTAGGTCATATGATTCTTTTGCTGCTGTTATGGTTTTTTTGTAGTTCTTCCTTGCAGCCCTTACTTGGTCAGGCTCCTCGTTTTTTACTGCCGAGATAAGAGCCCCCTTGGCTTCTCGGCATTTCGAAGAGTACCACGCTGTCCTGGACGAATGAGCACCATTACGGGCGCCCTTGGAACTTGTCTTGGAAATAAGAAAAAGATCGCTCAAGGCCTCAATTGTTTTTATAAACAGGGGCAGGGTCCTTCCGTCCGTAGGGATCAATGCATCCAGCCTGGAATCAGTCTCTAGGAGAATGGACGCAGCTTCTGAAAGCCTCTCTTCGTCCGCCGAGACTCTTGCCCACTTCAAGCGCCTACTACAGTTCGAGGGAACAATTTCGCGAGTGGTTTTCCACTTGCGATCTGAACAAGCAAAGGTCCCCTCTTTCCAAGGGCTAGTCAACACAATAGAGAGTGGATTGTGATCGCTGTCGCTAGACACAATGACCTCCATGTCCTGATGGAATGCCCATAGATTAAAGTTGAGCATGATAAAATCAATTCTTGAGGTCCGTCCAATTCTGTTATAAGTATGGGCTCCATTGGGGTCAGATTTTGAGCGACCATTGACTGATCTTAAATTATGTTCCAAGCAAAGGGCATTGAGTTCTATTGCACTCTGAGTCCATTTGGGGATCGGATCGATGGTTAAAATGGGGATACCTCTCCTAGAATCCTCTTCGAAGGTGTCCAAAATGTCATCCCTAGACAGTGGCTCAAAGCAACAGTTAAAATCACCTGCCAGCAGGACATAAGAATCAATGTTACATGAGGCTAGTTCATTGCTAAGGCCTGTTGAAGATAATCGTGATGTGCCTCCATTAGTACCCCTCAAATAGATGTTGAAGATTTCAAGGGACCTCCCTCCTTTGCAATGCAATGACAGCCATTGTAGATCAAGGGATTTGGTAGACCTTTGGGTGACATCCAGTCTTAAGGCGATGCTGATCCAAATCATAAGGCCGCCTGAAGGGCGACCTTTGGATCCAGGAAGCTGTACCGCTGGGACAAAGTGAGTCGTGAACCCCACTCTGTGCCTTGGTTCCTGACACCAAGTTTCCTGAAGGAGGCAAATGCTATATGGATCTAGGAATGCAATCCAATCTTGGTTGTCGAGATTGCGGTCAAGCCCAGCCACATTCCAGCTCAAGACCTTTATTACCGATGGATCACAGGTATGCTGTAAAGAGGCAAGGATAGACGGAGCGGCTTCCAATGCAACATTTCCGGAGACAATTGGGCTTGATTTGGAATGCTGCAAAATAGAAGTCTTAAATAAGCCAGCCCCATTCACCTCTGCAGCACTCCCTCGGCTTAATGGTTGTGGGGTCATAGAGGATAGGACTCTGTCACTTTCCGTCGTAACCGATTCGGTGGTGGCAGAGGACGTCAACCCTACCCTATTATCTGAGCCATTGGTACATCCCGCTAGGGCCCCTGCGAGATCTAGGGATACGTGCTCTAGTGGGCTTCTGGCAGACGAGGCAAGAGATTTTTCGAAATTAGGCTGGGAGTATTGGCTAGAGAGTCAATCCACCTCCTCCAGACCACCGTATCTATTAGAAATGGGAAAGCCGTTCCAAAGGGGCTGGGATTGATTGTAAGCTTTGGGGTGGCCTTTCCAGGGTTGGTGATGAGCTATGGACCAATTATCCACCGAGGTATGGTGGAAACGGGGTGGATAAAAGAAAGACAGGGGTCTTGGTATTACAGGTGACCCTTCGGAACCAGGCCAGGAGCAGATAAATTGTGCCGTATGCGGATCCTCAAAGGTCACCACTATGCAGTCCCCTGGACTAGATTTCTTCGTGAGGCCCACCCAACTAGTTCTACGAACCATCAATACTCGGCTTTTCTGGCCATTAGGGATAGGTCTATTGTTATTTAGCCAATACATTATTTTGTTTTTTAGTGACCAGTGGTTCTCGTATTGGTCTACACCAAGTTGAGGTACACCCGTTAGGACCACCACATAATCGTTAGCCTCAGGGGGAAGATCAATGTATCCCCCTCTGAAGTTGGCCTTCGAAGGCGGATCCTGGGCAGTGCCAAAAGTAGATTTGGGCTGAGCATCGGAATTGGGTTTACCTGGATGAAGGTCTGTAGCTCGTTGAGAAGCTTTAGATTTAGCGGCAGGAGGAATATCATTCACTGCCACAGACCTTGGCTTGGGTATCGGGCGGGGAGGGGGCGGTGCTAGAGGCGGGTTATCCTGACATGGTGTGGCATGATTGCGAGGAGGAGCAGCCTGTGATTGTGTTTGGGGAATTGGAGGTGTAGTGTCAGCGGCAAACTGCCCCTGGTTTTCAAGGGTTTTCAAGCCAAGAGTGGCCAGAGCGATGATACTTTTTTCCATCTCGAGCAAGTTGTTCTCTATTCTCGAGAGTCTAAGGTCGAGAGGGGAAAGAAGTTTCTTTAGGGTTGTCCAAACTAGATCTATGAATGCCCCATCGTTGTTGCCTAACCCTTCAGTTTGCAAGCCCTCGGTCTCTTGAGCCATACTGGTTAAGATGACTTCAGGAACGACTTCAGGAGCGACTATACCACCCTCCCTTGGTGATTGTGGCCCCATACTATTTCCTTGGGAAGCATTTGGTAATACATTAGGTGATTTCGTTAAAATTAGATTTTGAGGGAGCACAATTTTCGCCTTTTTACGGGCATAGGCAGTGCCTGCTCGACGCTTCCTTTTGGGTGGTTTACTAATGGTGGGGTTTGGGGGTAACTGTGAGTTAGGGGTCATAGTCTGGGCGCAAAGCGTGGGTGCAGGTGGGGGTTTGACTTCTTCTACGTTAATATTTCGCTCTAACGACGGGGAAGGGGTAGAGTTGGCGATCTTGTGTACAACAGCCTGTGTGACTATGCCCTTAGGAATAACAGGGCGTTCCGGCGTAACCGCGGTTGCTATGTGGCCTAAAGAGGATTTTTTTGAATGCGCTATCACTTGCGACAAACGTCTAGCAGCATCCAATTCCAAAGACACCCGTGTTTGCAATTTGGATATTTCATTGTCAATGGCAATATTAGTGCGGGTGATGAAATCATCCATGGGGCCGCTAATTTGTGTAGCTGCCTTGGAGGTCTTACTCCGAGTCGCTCTAGTGCTCATTTCGTGTGGAGCGAGGGGATGAATATCTATAGGTAAAACGATAGTGAGTGGGCCAGTCCAGTCCTCTACCGTCCTCTAACGGCCTCAAACGGCCCGGTCTTAGCCCTGTCTTCGCCCGGGCTGCGTCCCGCGCTGCGGGAATAATGGTTCAAGATATAGTGGGCGTAATTGGCAGGTAGGCGGGGGGCGGGCCGGCGGGGAGAGCGGACCGGATGTTCAGTCCGTGGTCTTCGCAGGGACTCCTGGATGTCGGAGTCCCTGCACGCTCGCAGCCCACGCCTTTCCACTCACCCCTGCCTCTGCTTACTGTGTCCAGGTGCTGGCAATCAGGGAAACGCACTCCTGTGCGCAGCGGCTCCCGCGAAGCGGGAGCGGCAAGCCGTGGGGGCGGAACTGCCCTTTGAATCCTCACAATGTCAATGAGCTGCCGGTAAGCCTCTCCGTGTGCTTTTCTGTGTCCCACTGAAGCCTGGAAAAACGCACCCTTTTGAGCTGGCAGGTAGGCGGGGGGCGGGCCGGCGGGGAGAGCGGACCGGATGTTCAGTCCGTGGTCTTCGCAGGGACTCCTGGATGTCGGAGTCCCTGCACGCTCGCAGCCCACGCCTTTCCACTCACCCCTGCCTCTGCTTACTGTGTCCAGGTGCTGGCAATCAGGGAAACGCACTCCTGTGCGCAGCGGCTCCCGCGAAGCGGGAGCGGCAAGCCGTGGGGGCGGAACTGCCCTTTGAATCCTCACAATGTCAATGAGCTGCCGGTAAGCCTCTCCGTGTGCTTTTCTGTGTCCCACTGAAGCCTGGAAAAACGCACCCTTTTGAGCTGGCAGGTAGGCGGGGGGCGGGCCGGCGGGGAGAGCGGACCGGATGTTCAGTCCGTGGTCTTCGCAGGGACTCCTGGATGTCGGAGTCCCTGCACGCTCGCAGCCCACGCCTTTCCACTCACCCCTGCCTCTGCTTACTGTGTCCAGGTGCTGGCAATCAGGGAAACGCACTCCTGTGCGCAGCGGCTCCCGCGAAGCGGGAGCGGCAAGCCGTGGGGGCGGAACTGCCCTTTGAATCCTCACAATGTCAATGAGCTGCCGGTAAGCCTCTCCGTGTGCTTTTCTGTGTCCCACTGAAGCCTGGAAAAACGCACCCTTTTGAGCTGGCAGGTAGGCGGGGGGCGGGCCGGCGGGGAGAGCGGACCGGATGTTCAGTCCGTGGTCTTCGCAGGGACTCCTGGATGTCGGAGTCCCTGCACGCTCGCAGCCCACGCCTTTCCACTCACCCCTGCCTCTGCTTACTGTGTCCAGGTGCTGGCAATCAGGGAAACGCACTCCTGTGCGCAGCGGCTCCCGCGAAGCGGGAGCGGCAAGCCGTGGGGGCGGAACTGCCCTTTGAATCCTCACAATGTCAATGAGCTGCCGGTAAGCCTCTCCGTGTGCTTTTCTGTGTCCCACTGAAGCCTGGAAAAACGCACCCTTTTGAGCTGGCAGGTAGGCGGGGGGCGGGCCGGCGGGGAGAGCGGACCGGATGTTCAGTCCGTGGTCTTCGCAGGGACTCCTGGATGTCGGAGTCCCTGCACGCTCGCAGCCCACGCCTTTCCACTCACCCCTGCCTCTGCTTACTGTGTCCAGGTGCTGGCAATCAGGGAAACGCACTCCTGTGCGCAGCGGCTCCCGCGAAGCGGGAGCGGCAAGCCGTGGGGGCGGAACTGCCCTTTGAATCCTCACAATGTCAATGAGCTGCCGGTAAGCCTCTCCGTGTGCTTTTCTGTGCCCTAGTATAGCGGAGGTGAAATTATAACACACTTTATTGAACTACAAAAACGGACGCTATGACGTCATTTTGTAGTCCAGGATAATATCGCGGGATCACGCGAAAGCGGCTCATCGCCGATCGGTTCGCCCTGTGTTATTGTTTGAGTCGTTTATTAAACACACATCAAGGATGCAATATGCAGGAACAATAACATGGCATGTTAGTCGTTGCTTAGCCATTAAGCAAAATAGAGAAACAGCGTGTCGGACATGCTATTAAACCTGATTGGTGGAGAGACTATCTTGTGACCACTAATAAGGAAGGCTTCTTTTTGGTTCTTTGCCTCCCCCTGTCTCAGCTATTGTCAGAGACAACGCTGGACAGGTAAGGACCCCTTTTGGGCCTCTTTTTATCCTTCAAGAGCCTCTGCAACACACCGATTTTAGAGACAGATGTACAGAGAGACACTGACCACTGCCTGTGTTCAGTGATCGCTCTAACAAACAACTAAATGTTTTATGAGAGGAGTAGTTGATGGGAGTGTGCGGGGTGATGTTCCAGAAAGCAAGGTCCCAGTAACATAGGTTTTTTTTAAATAAAGGGGAGTAAACTCACTGGCATATGCAGGAATTAGGATTGCACTGGATTAACAAGTCCTGCAGCCTATATTCAGTTCCAGGTTACTTTCCTTTTTCAGAGCGGGGTCTCACTACGCCTGAGCCAGGTCCAGGACGAGGTGAGGTCTCTTCCCCGGGCACACTTGGTGAGTGATTATATGTACTGAAGTAAGACATATATTTAAGGCAAATCTAGTCCTTCGCTTATAGATGTTTTTTCTCTGTGTTTTATTTGTTTCTTCCTCTACAGATTTAATAGAATTACCAGGTGTCATGGAGGAGTGAAGCTACAGTACTTGGAGACTTATGTTTTTTTTCCCCATCTTCGGTTGGGAGTCTTCGTCAAAGCGCCGGGATTCTCCAGTGGAGTGGCCGTGCCCTATAGAAGTGTACAAATAACATAACATAACATAACATAACATATCCTTTACTGTTTAAAATATATCACAGTAACATTTTCATTATTATTGAGTTTTGCACCAACACTATTTTCGCAGTCGCATTGTTATGAGAACAGAGGCCCTGAAGAAAGCCTAGGGTCAACTTCCCGTTAAGGCTGAAGCATGTCGGCCCCTATGCAGATATTTGTTAAACTGCAGGAGTATTGCTTTGCGCTGTTCCTTGTTTTTAGTCAGGAAGAGGTCTTGGTAGAATAAAAATTGGAATGAGATTCTCTATCCTATTTTAATATTTCACCACTTTTCTTTCTGCACTGCACTTACCCGTCTTATCAGATTCTTATGGTTGTCCAAGTGTTGGCATGTGTAAACTATGAGTCCGTAGATGGTACCATATTTGTCTCAATGATCTAGAGACATTAGACCTAGGACGGAGGACCACATGAGAATATTGATCATACATGATATTGATGGGAATCCAATATAGTTATTCACTTTGCTAACACAGGGTTAACCATCTTCTGGATGACGCCTTGAGCTAGTACTCTTACCAATCCGTGGCTGAGACAATAGCTCTATTCCTGATAAATTACTCAGATGATAGACCCATAGGTTTTTTAGGTTGTTTGTATACTGGTATATGGGGGATATAACCTATGCAGGTCTTTAAATGTCCCTCAGGCCCTCCCCAATGATGTGTGTTATATATGTTTTGAGCGGCAGACCTGCCGCGGGCCAATAAACGACTGTATCTATAGAGACAGTTGATGACAGATCACTAGTCATAACAGTGGTCTCCTCTTTTCTTGTGTTACCGTCCTTGCCCCAGGGACTCCCCCCTTTCTCCCCTTTGGTTGCTCCAACCATTATTCATTATGTCTGAACGCAGAGGCATAGCATATGATGATACTGTCTATCAATCCATCCTAGACAACATGCCGAGTATTCTCGAGACCTTACCAGCACCATCTTTGATAGGCACCGATGATTGGACCAAGGTCCTTTCTTTAAAAAAAGTGCATTCCCGGACTCAGACCCATGGTATAATCATGGCAGAATATTTAAGAGCGAGCTGTGCACCACCTGGGCTTATAGTGACGAACGCACCCCGGCTCTTTCTTAATGACAAAGCATTTTTGGTAGACTGGTCCTTGATAGCCTGGCGCTGCACCCGCGACTGGCTGATACTGATCATCAGCACAGCCAAGCGGGTAGCAGACACATTACTGATAGAAATACAAGTCCTGGAAGGACAAATCAAGGCCACAGTTACAGCACCTGTTTTCAAGAAACAGAAGGATGAATCAGATAAAAATACCAAGGACTATGGAGACACTATCCTCCAGTCCAAGTTGGACAAATTTAAGAAGGACTTGGCAAAATTCAAAATGGACAGTGTACCCATACACTAGTGATAATTACAAAGCACCAGATTACAACGGTAGTGGTAGAAAGTATGGGTCAAATTACTCGGGGTCCAGTTCAGACTCAGGCAGCGATCCAGGGACAAAAAACGCCCCTTTTGTAGGTAGAGGCCAACGAAGATCTGGAAGATACCAGAATTTTGCGGGACCACAGATGATGCCAGGACAACCGTGGTGGCCACCTGCTCCATGGGGACCACCAGGTAGTTTTCAACAACCCTTTCAACAACAGTTCCAGGGCTATCCTCAATATCCCAACCAGCCGCTTTTTCGGTTTGGCCCCCGACGGTCCCGGGGAAAAAGAAAACCCGGACAAGCACAAACGCAAGGCCAAGCACAAGCACAGGTACACTGGGACAAGACGGAGGGTCCTCATGCTGGCACAAGGAGCCAGAAGAGCAGAGGAGCACAGGAATAGGCATCACATCTGAATCAAGTTTAGTGGTGAACCTGAGCAAGCGGATTCTAACCGATACAGAGGAAAACATTTTGAACAAAGGCTTGGGCTTCATCTTCACCGAGGAGGGAGACCCTTTTTTATTGCAAATGGAACTAGCTCAGTTCTTTCGCAAATTGAAATTACATTACTTTTTTATGAACAAATACACCGATGATTCCAATCAAGAAAAAGAAGTAAATACAGGCCTAAGGATAAAATCTACCTTCTGTCCCCCTATCCATTCTATTCCATCTAAAGTACTTACATTCGAGCAGGCTGTCAAGGATGACATAGAGAAAATTTGGTCTAATGAAAATAAACGTTTCAAGAATTTATCAAGACAAGAGAGACAAGCTCTTCGAACTCTGACACAAGACCGAACTATCATTATCAAGCCAGCAGATAAAGGGGGCTCCATCGTAATACAAGATGTGGATAGTTATAGGACTGAGTGTCTGAAACAACTTAACAACAGGACCGCGTACCAAGTACTAACCTCAGATCCAACGACTAGACTGACCTGTGAAATTAAATCATTTATAGAAGAGGCGTTGGCAGAAGGTTGGGTAACCTCCCTAGAAGCACAATTCCTTCAAGCCCAAGCACCTATCACGCCCTATTTCTACACCTTACCCAAGGTGCATAAGCCACAGCGACCACCTCCAGGGAGACCAATCATTTCAGGCCAGGGATCCCTCCTTGAGCCACTCTCTGCATTCGTGGATCACTTTCTACGTCCCATAGTGCATACTATGCCTACTTATTTAAAGGACACAGCCGATGTCTTGAGAATTATTCCAGAAATAGATTTCAACCAAGAAACAGATCTGCTGGTGTCATTGGATGTTGAGTCTCTGTACACATCTATCCCCCAGGATGAGACTCTAGATACCATCAGATCCATCCTGGGGGAGTCTGAAATTGACTCCATTACTCCGGTCCCCTTCATCATGGACTTGCCTACCATGGCTATGAGGGAAAACTTTTTCAAATTTGAGGAGACCCTATACCTACAGATCTGGGGGACCAGCATTGGCAGTATTTTTGCCCCATCACTGGCGAATCTATATGTCCATAAATTTGAAGAACAAACAGTGTTGGCAGCATCAAATCCTTTCCTCGCATCAATATTGTGGTGGAAACGCTATATTGATGATGTTTTATTAATCTGGAGAGGCAGCACAGACACTTTGCTTCAATTCCATGAGTGGCTAAACGCTCAAAATGAATTCTTGCAGTTCACCATCGAGACCAGTAAAGATAGAATTGCATTCCTGGATCTCTCCATTTACACCACACAAACTGGATTAGAAACTGAACTCTACCGGAAGCCCATGGCAAAGAATTCACTTCTTTTATATGAAAGCCAACATCCTAAGTCCTTGCGAGACAACTTGCCTGTGGGTCAATTCTTGCGCCTCAGGCGAAACTGCTCCATCACAGAGACTTTCAATACCCATGCCAGTGCTTTATCACAGCAACTGATACATAGACATTACCCTAAGAAGTTGATAAAGCGGTCATGGAAACGGGCGGCGAACAATAATAGGGAGGCATTACTTGAAGTCTCTACTAAAGAACCCCCGCAAGATCGGTTAACTCTGGTCAGCACCTTCAACACCAAGTCCAACAGTGTGCAGAAAATCATAAGACGACATTGGTGGATACTCAATAGTGGAAAAGAGAAGATTGAATATCCCCTTTTTGCGTTCAAGAGAGCCAGTACTTTGAGAGACTGTCTAGTGCATACTCGCCCTCGAGAACAAGCTAAGAGACAACTAGGGACCCTATGGGACCTACCTGCGATCAAAGAGCATCACCCGTGTGGCACTTGCTCGATGTGTGACTTGACTTGCAGTGTCACCAGCATAGACATCGGAACTACCAGACCATGGGAATTGCGACAATTCTCCAACTGTAATAGTGAGAACCTAATCTACCAAATCACATGCCCTTGTAATGAAAAATACATTGGGATGACGACAAAGAAAGTAAAGACACGCATGTTAGAGCACAAAAGCACTTTCCTGTGTAAGAAGAACATCTCAAAGTTGACACGACACTTCTTGGAGAAGAACCATGGAGAAACAGACTTCACATGGACTGTACTTGAAAAACCTTTCATACCATCACATGTTACAGACGTGACAAACTTTCTTTTTCGGAAGGAACAAAAATGGGTGTTTAAACTATGTACAGATACACGAGGGCTTAACGATGACATCCCCTGGCTGAGTCTGAAGTGAACCTGGTGATTACCCTTACACTTCAACAGTAACAACTGCACATAGATACATAGATACAATCGGCATTGTATATGAACAGGATTAGCACTCCCACTATATTCTTTGTAGGAGACGATTGGTTTTCTGAGGGAGACGCTTGGTTTTCTGAGTGGGGAATGCACTGTATACAGGAGTTATGGTCTCCAGTATTATAATAATATTGATATCACGATGGGTTGACACACAGTGCACATACTTGTGACACATGGAGTGATGATGATACATGGGTTTTTTGAATGCCCTTTACTGTCCCCATTGTTCCAACAGTTTTCATGAAAATAAATGACCAACAAAATAAAGGAACAAGGAATTTTCCCCTCTAGGGGTAATCATTTACTTATCTAAAAAGGTTCTGTGCCCGTGTAAACCTCAGACCCCCATCCTTGTTTGTAGCCCTGATCACATCACATTTACTTTAGAACTACAAGAGAGGTGGCGATGACTTCATCTTGTAGTCCTTATAGTTCTCGCGATATCTCGGAGACTAAGTCCTTCAGCTTTCCAGGTCCTTTTGCCCCTTAATTGCGACTTCTTGGAAACATCGTATACATTGGTAGTGACTAATGTGTCTGCTGATGTATCACAAGCAATGTGATGTTGTTTTGGAGTCTATGGCTGATGCGCTGCCTGGCGCTATACAGACCATGGTGAGCCGTTCTTCGGCTCTGGTACACCTGGATGGAGAGGGTTGCTATTTTTAGATGCACTGCATGAAATGTGCAATAAACTGGGCATGATCGCAGCTTTTTGCCCTAGTACAGCGGAGGTGAAATTATAACACACTTTATTGAACTACAAAAACGGACGCTATGACGTCATTTTGTAGTCCAAGATAATATCGCGGGATCTCGCGAAAGCGGCTCATCGCCGATCGGTTCGCCCTGTGTTATTGTTTGAGGTTTTATTAAACACACATCAAGGATGTAATATGCAGGAACAATAACATGGCATGTTAGTCGTTGCTTAGCCATTAGGCAAAATAGAGAAACAGCGTGTCGGACATGCTATTAAACCTGATTGGTGGAGAGACCATCTTGTGACCACTAATAAGGAAGGCTTCTTTTTGGTTCTTTGCCTCCCCCTGTCTCAGCTATTGTCAGAGACAACGCCGGACAGGTAAGGACCCCTTTTGGGCCTCTTTTTATCCTTCAAGAGCCTCTGCAACACACCGATTTTAGAGACAGATGTACAGAGAGACACTGACCACTGCCTGTGTTCAGTGATCGCTTTAACAAACAACTAAATGTTTTATGAGAGGAGTAGTTGATGGGAGTGTGCGGGGTGATTTTCCAGAAAGCAAGGTCCCAGTAACATAGGTTTTTTAAAATAAAGGGGAGTAAACTCACTGGCACATGTAGGAATTAGGATTGCACTGGATTAACTAGTCTTGCAGCCTATATTCAGTTCCAGGTTACTTTCCTTTTTCAGAGCGGGGTCTCACTACGCCTGAGCCAGGTCCAGGACGAGGTGAGGTCTCTTCCCCGGGCACACTGGGTGAGTGAATATATGTACTGAAGTAAGACATATATTTAAGGCAAATCTAGTCCTTCGCTTATAGATGTTTTTTCTCTGTGTTTTATTTGTTTCTTCCTCTACAGATTTAATAGAATTACCAGGTGTCATGGAGGAGTGAAGCTACAGTATTTGGAGACTTATATCCTTTACTGTTTAAAATATATCACAGTAACATTTTCATTATTATTGAGTTTTGCACCAACACTATTTTCGCAGTCGCATTGTTATGAGAACAGAGGCCCTGAAGAAAGCCTAGGGTCAACTTCCTGTTAAGGCTGAAACATGTCGGCCCCTATGCAGATATTTGTTAAACTGCAGGAGTATTGTTTTGCGCTGTTCCTTGTTTTTAGTCAGGAAGAGGTCTTGGTAGAATAAAAATTGGAATGAGATTCTCTATCCTATTTTAATATTTCACGCACTTTTCTTTCTTCACTGCACTTACCCGTCTTATCAGATTCTTATGGTTGTCCAAGTGTTGGCATGTGTAAACTATGAGTCCATAGATGGTACCATATTTGTCTCAATGATCTAGAGACATTAGACCTAGGACGGAGGACCACATGAGAATATTGATCATACATGATATCGATGGGAATCCAATATAGCTATTCACTCTGCTAACACAAGGTTAACCATCTTCTGGATGACGCCTTGAGCTAGTACTCTTACCAATCCGTGGCTGAGACAATAGCTCTATTCCTGATAAATTACTCAGATGATAGACCCATAGGTTTTTAAGGTTGTTTGTATACTGGTATATGGGGGATATAACCTATGCAGGTCTTTAAATGACCCTCAGGCCCTCCCCAATGATGTGTGTTATATATACCACTTGACACATGACACCACATGACACAACATGACACCACATGACACCACATGACACCACATGACTCATGATGACACATGATGACACATGACGACACATGACCATGATGACCCTTGATGACCCATGATGACCCATGATGACACATGACACATGTTGACACATGACACATGATGACATATGACACCACATGATACTTGACATCACATGACAACACATGACACATAACACCACATGGCACCACATGACACATGACATCACATGACATATGGCACATGCCACTACATGACAACACATGACACCACATGACAGCACATGACACATGATAGCACATGGCCTATGACACATGACACCACATGACACCACTTGACACATGACACCACATGACACCACATGACACTACATGACCCATAATGACACATGATGACACATGACCCCACATGACACCACATGACACCTAACACCACATGACAGTACAGGACACATAATGACACTTGATACCAGATGTGATAAAAAATGACACCACATGGCACATTACACCACATGATAACACATGACAATGATACCACATGACAATACATGACAACACATGACACATGGCACCACATGACACCACATGACACCACATGACAACACATGACAGTACATGATACATGACACCACATGACACGACACATGATGACACATGATACCACATGATTTACAACACATGACACATGATGACACATATAGACATATGACAACACATGACAACACAAGGCACCAAATGAAACATGATGACACATGACACCACATGACACATGACACCACATGACACCACATGACACATGACACATGATAACACTTGACACCACATGGCACCACATGACACAATAGACATGACACCACAAGACACATGGTATGTGATACCACATGACACCACATGACATGACACCACATGATACCACATGATACATGACAACACATGACACATGACACCACATGACACATGACACCACATGACTACACGACAAATTACACCACATGACACATGAGATATGACACCATAAGACACATGACACGTGATACCACATGACACCACATGTCACCACATGACATCACATGATACCACATGACACCACATGACACATGACACCTGACATATGATGACACATGACCCCACATGACACCACATGATGACATATGACAACACATGATGGCACATGCCACATGATGACACATGACAAAACATGACACCACATGACACCACATGACACATGACACCACATAACACCACATGACAATACATGACACTACATGACATAATATGCCATTAGGACGGCAGTCAGTCCGTGGACTACGCACCGTGCGGATGAACTTCGCCGCTAACAAAACAGATGAAGTAAGTGGAAATAGCTTTAAATAGGGCACCACGCTCTAACTGCAATATGCAACGCAAGTCAGTAATAGCGGTTTTCGTTTATTTTCCGCTCAGCACGTCTAGAAACACAAACTAACTAAATGCTCCACAAGCCGACAAGCAATTAAGACGTCTGTATTTCAAAGGACGACGGTACGGCTGAGATTTATCAGAGTGACTTTTCGTGTAAGTGCCAATAATCTTTAGCATGGTATATAAAATAACAACTAAAATGTACAGGTGGCCAGTAACACGATCATTTATTTACTCAATTTAGCACGTGTAGAATACCAACCCGAATGCACGTCTTCTTTTATGATCTCCGACGTGGAATGCTTAACACCACTTTAACACACGACAGCACACAAGAAAGTGCACATCATACAAGATTAAGTACTAGTCTCTCTAGATTTCATTTGAATAAGTAAGCGATAACAGCTTCTTGTCTATTTTTATAGCACGTCATTAAGAGGAACTGACGACCGGGTTCTTACATCGTACTTGCTATTAGGTTGCTACACGAGCCGTATCTCCTTTACTAGAGTAAGTCATCACTTTACAAACAGTTGACAACGCAAGCTATTATGAAGCAACACAATCTTAATGGGGTTCAATTTATCGAGTTTTAAGGCTAGTCGCATATGTTTGTTTAAATATTCAGTGAGGCTATTAAATTAGGAAAGGTTCTTCCTCGTATGTCATAGGTTACGCAAATTGATGGGTACATTAGGTAGGTATCCAGTGTCAAATGAGCATACAGCACAATACTGATTTGATGCAATATTATTGATTGGTTGTTTATTTCATTTTATATGGGTGTATAGCTATTATTGATTGTTTATTATGAATTAGAAAGACACTGGCAAGACAATGCATTACAGGTTTATAGGACAATCCAATATGAGGAACCGTGCACATGTTAATGTTCTTTTGGAGTAATGAACTGACAGATTGCAAACTGAGATATCAAGGCATAATATCGTTAACACAAGTGAAGGTTTGATAATTGCATTGTTAGATTCCAAAAAGCTCTAGCATTCATGTATTGTAAATATCAATGGTTGTGATATGCGTTCAGTAATTGTAATTCTTTTATTTACAGAACACAGCCCCTGAAGAAGGAACCTCGGTTCCGAAATGCATTGGGCCAGCAATTAACCGTGGTTCAGCAGTTAAATGATGATGTTAAACTATACAATGAGGAAATGCATATGAGTGTAAATAATATGGAAAATCATTGTAACACAGTAATTGTAATTGTATGTTGAACTACTGAGGATCAGTATGAATACAGGTTATATGACTAAATGTTGAAAAAAAGAGAATGAAGTAAATAACAGTACAAACAAAAGTGATGTTTGTGGTATATTTAGCTTAAGTATAATTTGATACTGGAATTTATTGTGTGATAGAAATTGTGAACAGTGAGTTCATTAGGAACAGTGCACACTTGAGCAGGTTTTACCTGTTCCGGGTTCAACATGACGGCACATGACCCATGATGACCCATGATGACACATGATGACACATGACACATGACACATGTTGACACATGACACATGATGACACATGACACCACATGATACTTGACACCACATGACAACACATGACACATAACACCACATGGCACCACATGACATATGACACATGACACATGACACAATATGACACCACATGACACATTACATCACATGACATATGGCACATGCCACTACATCACAACACATGACACCACATGACAGCACATGACAGCACTTGACACACGACAACATGACACATGATGAATACCACCACATGACACTTGACACCACATGAAACATGACACATAATGACACATGACACCACATGACACATGATGACACATGACACCACATGACACTTGAACATGATGACACATGACACCACATGACTCCACATGATACATGACGACACATGGCAACATATGATGACACATGATGATGCATGGCACATGACACCACATGACGACACATGACAACACATAACACATGACACCACATGACACATGATGACACATGACACCAAATGACACATGACAACACATGATGACACCACATGACACATGATGACACATGACAACACATGACGTTACATGACACATAACTCCACATGACACATGACAAATGATGACACATGACATCACATGACACATGATGATACATGACACCACATGACAACATATGATACATGACACATGACAACACATGACAGCAATTGATACATGACACATGACACCACATGACACCACATGTTACAACACCAAATGACACATGATACCACAGGACAACACATGACGGCACATGAAATGTGATGACACATGACACCACATGACAAAACATGACACATGACACCACATGACAACACATGACACATGACACCACATGACACATGACACCACATGACACAACATGACACCAATGTCACAACACCAAATGACACAACATGACACCACATGTCACAACACCAAATGACACATGACACATGACAAAAAATGATGACATATGACACATGATGAAATGTGAAGACACATGACAGCACATGACAACAAATGACACATGACACCACATGACAACACATGACAACACATGACACATGCCACCACATGACACAACATGACACCACATGTCACAACACCAAATGACACATGACACCACATGACAACACATGACATATGACAATATATGATGACTCATGATGACACCTGATACCACATGATCACACATGATACCACATGATGACACATCACACCACATAACACATGACACCACATGACACCACATGACACATGACACCACATGACAAATGACACATGACACATGATACCTCATGACACATGACACAAGACTCCACATGACAAATGACACTTGACACCACATGACAACAGATGTCATGTAGGAGAGTAGGGTCTGCTATCCTATGGTCACCCCAATTTTTGCTTTTTGCTTCACTGGTTTTCGACTTACTGAGGCTGTGGGCCTGCTAATCAGACCCCCAGCCTGCTGTTCTCTCTCTAAATTTATGATACATGTGCTACAGGTACATACCACAATTGGAAATGGACTCCTTGTCAGCCCCTGTACCATGCACTATAGGTGCTCAGGGCATAGGTGCCACCAAGGCCTACCAGGGGCTGAAGCATAGCTTTTGCCACCCCTGGCTGGTTCTTAAATTGACACAACTGGCTGATCACTCAGCTGGGGCAAGTGGGTGTAATCACCCCTTGCTTAGATATAGTATACCTATATCTAAACCTATATCTGGACACATATATAACCTGTGAGCCACTCCTATGGAAGGCCTCATCAATCCTGGAGGCAGAGTGCGTGGTTTTATGTGAGATGGTGCTCTGGCATGAGCTGAGCCTGTCTGCAGCTGTCGGGAACAACTCCCTAAGCTGATCCGGGATAATGCCATACCATATACTCTTAAGCGCATTATAATCCTCGCGGTTATATAGCAACTTTGGTTTGGCTTTATCAAAACATGTCGTGTAAGGTGTCATACGAATTGGAATACTATCCCCTCGCCAGTTCTGGCGACGGGGATAGCATCCCACCCTTCTAGAGGGAGAAGACATGTTACTTTACTGAAACGCGGTTGATTTAAAATGAGCCTCAGATCCACAAAATGGATGCCCCTGCCACAGACACGGGTCTGGCCTCCTGCTGCTGACCGAAACCCGGCAGAGGAGGCCTGGACAAAGAGTTTCCTGTCACAGGGCGGTGTCAAACCACCCCAGACAGGAGATAGTGGATTGGAGTAGGGAGGTTTCAAAGAAACCAGACACTGCCTGGGGAGCACAAGGCTGCCCCTGGCAGGATCCGGCCAAACCGGTTCTGGGGCCTCCCAGCCCCTGTCCCAGCGCGGCCAGGATCAAAGGAGAGGGGTGTAACCACCCCCTTCCTGGGTCCCACCCATAGGAGGGGACCTAGCAGGATGTCCAACCCCCTAGATTCGAATAAGAGGGGGAGCAGTCCCAACGGACCTCAGATCATCCTGAAGAAACATAAGAAACGAAATCTGGACCCTTCGACTTTCTACACGACGTGAGAAGACTGAAGAATCTCCCTTGTGGTCAAGGAGTGACCACCCTGTACAAACAGGCACCATCCAGCCCTCGACCCTTGCTTTGTTGCAGTTCCCGCCGGAACTCGAGCGACAGAGATCGACGAGATCAAGCTTGCCTGCCTTCTACCTGCCCGATCCACAGTCCCTGCAGAGCTGAGACCCGTGGAGGCGACCGGAAGCGTGGGGCACGCCATCTTGAAAAGGCCACGAGACGCTGACCGTGCAGCCCACGAGTGACCCTCGAAGCTGTACACCGGGGTTTGAGAAGCCCCAGCCCCGAGCTCCACTTGCACCAAAGCTCACCCCTCCACACTCGACGAGTGCTGCGTGGGGCCCTTCTGCCTGTGTGTGCTCGACGCGTTGGCCCGGTCACTTGCCAGCTGGCTTGTGGCCCCTGTGCCGACGAACTTTGAAATCCGACTTGCTTTTCTGGTTGCTCCAGATCTGCACCAGCTCCTGTGAAAAGGAGCACCCACTCTGACCCTCCTGGTTCGAGTGATAAGCAATCTCCCGGTTCCGCGTGGATTGCTTTTGCCAAGTGCTGTTTGCTACAATCTTCAAGCCGACGGTGCTGACGGCGAGAGCCTACGTGGGACAGATCGTGACCTGCTCCTGGACGTCGCAGATGCCCCAGAGCCCACGTGACAGCGGAGAGAAGCCTATCGACAACCGCCTGATTGCGCCCGACATTGCCTGGCTCCGTCCTGGTTCCACCCTGGTCACTGCTGAGTGACCCAGACTCTGTCCCCTCTGCTTTCAGGTACTTTTCTACATCGATCCACCCTTGGATCGCACCGGACACTTCTGCTTCACAGCGCCTGCAGCTGCAACAGCTCCAAGCACCCAGAACCTGCGTGACAGAACCCGACGCCACTTCGACCCTGTGCACCCACGGCCTGTGGGTGAGGTAACTTTGCAACGCCGGTGTCCTTACACTGGTACACACCTCTAGGGTCTGTGTCTGAAGTTTTGTGTTCCTAGGTTCAGCGGAAGTATCATTTAATTCACTTTAACTAACTTTTACGCACCATTGACTTTACATTGGTGCGCGCCGCACTTTCCGTGCTGCACCCGTATCCTGTGGGCTACTCCCGACTTCTTCATTGCTTGTCCTGACTGCTCCCAGCGAATCTCTAGGCCCTAGGCCTAACCAATATTCGATAAGTGTTACTTATACCATTTTTTTAGTATATGGTCTGAGTGGCCCCCCGCCCTCAGCCATAATTGTGCCAACTTTATATGTTTAACAGTGCTTTTGATTTAACGCTTGTGCCCCTTTCCTCATAAAGAGTACTGGGGAGTAATTTAGAAATAAATACATATATTTTTACAATATATACTTGTGTGGTGTCCTTTCATTTGATTACAGGATTGTATGTGGTAAAACAGCTCGCTTAACACGACCTCTTAAGTTTAGCCTTTAGGCTGCTTAGTCCATGCTACCACTAGGATAGCTTGTCTAACAAGGTTGACTTACAACCAGACATCTTTGGGGTTTGTTTGGACTGATACCCAGTGGTTCCAGAATTGGAAACACTACATATCAGGCCAACTTCTCACATTGGTGTGCAGCGGTGCGGATTTGAGCTTGCTGTTTGTTTTACCATTGCAATCTTTATCAAATTGAAAGATCACATCAAGTACCTCTAGGTACATATAAATCAAAAGCTTAGCATATTAAGTTCTACTGAACTTAGTAGTTGTAGATAAAAGGGAGTAGCACACCCTGACTACAACTCACTAGCAAGGTACAGTAGGAAACCACTTAGTGTAGGTAAGTGCACCACTTACACCTCACTAGCAGTCATGTCTGATACAGGTAGACCCTCAGGTTCTGCTCCTGTAGAAGTTGATCCTATAGGGACAACATCCAGATATGACAACCTTAGCCACAAAGACCTGAGTGCCTTGTGCACAGCCAGGGGGCTAAAAAAGGGCAGAGGCCCTACCATTCCTTCCCTAATAGCTCTCCTAGAAAAGGATGACCTAGATAAGGTGAGTCAGACTCCCTTAGAAACAGAGGAAGGGATAAACTCCCCTGAGAATGAGGATCTTCCAGATGATGATGTAGTGGAGGAGGAAGAGGAAGAGGAAGGCTCTGATGTAGAAGAGCCTGAAGATCAGGATCAGCAGGGAAACCAGGTACAGGTTGCCAGCCTTAACCAGGCCAACTTGGACCTACATGGGAATGGGGGGGGCCAGCACCACCCCAGATCTCATAACCAAATTCTCCCAGGCAATAGAAGGGAGAGATCTCCATCAGAGGACTCTCACCTTTCTAGTGCCTCAAGAGAATCTCAAAGAGGGATGACTTCCTCCCAGAGAAAAGAGCATAGGGCCAGAATGAGGGCTGTCCAACTCCAGATAGAGAGGGAAGAGGTAGCCCTGGCTCAAGCTAAGCTTACTTTGGAACAAGCTAAACTTACCTTGGCAAGGGAGAAAAAAATAAGTGGCTTAGATGCCACTGGTGGCAGCAAAATTCCTAAAGAAAAAGACAGGGCCTATGACAATAGAAACCTGACAAAAATTGTGCCCCCCTACAAGGAAGGGGATGATATCCACAAATGGATGACTGCTCTTGAGAGGGCCTGCATGGTACAGCAGGTCCCTGAGGATCAGTGGGCAGCAATTTTATGGTACTCCTTTTCTGAGAAAGGGAGGGACAGGCTCCTCACTGTTAGACCTGAGGATGCCAAAAACTACTCTGTTCTGAAGAGTGCTCTTATTGAAGGGTTTGGCCTAACCACTGAGCAATACAGGTTGTTGTTCAGAGACACCCAAAAAGCACAGACTCAGGACTGGACTGATTTTGTAGATTGTGCCACTAAGGCTCTGGAGGGTTGGCTGCAGGGAAGTAAAGTTTCAGACTATACAGGATTGTACAATCTTATGATGAGAGAACAGATCCTTAATAACTGTCAGAACCAGCTGTTGCATCAATACCTTGTTGACTCTGATTTGACCTCTCCCCAAGAATTGGGAAAGAAGGCAGACAAATGGGTCAGAACAAGGATTAAGCAGAAAAACCAGAACCAAGGTGACCAGAAGAAAACAGACCAGAAGGGTGGGAATCAGAAAGATAAAGAAAAGGACCAGAAGTCTTCAGGCCCCCAAACTAGCAATAAGGAGGGGGGTTCCCAAAATGGAAACAAGAAAAAGAAGAATGATGGCCCAAAGAAACCTTGGTGTAATACCTGCAAATCAGTTTCACACTGGGGCAGTGAATGCACTAAGAAAAATCCAGTCCCCACCACTGCAGCTCCTAAAGCAACTGCACCCCCTAGTACAGTCAGCAGTGGTGGTACACAGCCAAAGGGTTTAGTAGGGTTGACCCTGGGTACTGAGGTGGAATCTGGCCTAGTCAGAATCCCCACACAGGCAGTTCTCCTATATGATGTGTGTGAGAAGTTGGCCTGATATGTAGTGTTTCCAATTCTGGAACCACTGGGTATCAGTCCAAACAAACCCCAAAGATGTCAGGTTGTAAGTCAACCTTGTAGACAAGCTATCCTAGTGGTAGCATGGACTAAGCAGCCTTAAAGGCTTAACTTAAGAGGTCGTGTTAAGCGAGCTTGTTTTACCACATACAATCCTGTAATCAAATGAAAGGACACCACACAAGTATATATTGTAAAAATATATGTATTTATTTCTAAATTACTCCCCAGTACTCTTTATGAGGAAAGGGGCACAAGCGTTAAATCAAAAGCACTGTTAAACATATAAAGTTGGCACAATTATGGCTGAGGGCGGGGGGCCACTCAGACCATATACTAAAAAAATGGTATAAGTAACACTTATCGAATATTGGTTAGGCCTAGGGCCTAGAGATTCGCTGGGAGCAGTCAGGACAAGCAATGAAGAAGTCGGGAGTAGCCCACAGGATACGGGTGCAGCACGGAAAGTGCGGCGCGCACCAATGTAAAGTCAATGGTGCGTAAAAGTTAGTTAAAGTGAATTAAATGATACTTCCGCTGAACCTAGGAACACAAAACTTCAGGCACAGACCCTAGAGGTGTGTACCAGTGTAAGGACACCGGCGTTGCAAAGTTACCTCACCCACAGGCCGTGGGTGCACAGGGTCGAAGTGGCGTCGGGTTCTGTCACGCAGGTTCTTGGTGCTTGGAGCTGTTGCAGCTGCAGGCGCTGTGAAGCAGAAGTGTCCGGTGCGATCCAAGGGTGGATCGATGTAGAAAAGTACCTGAAAGCAGAGGGGACAGAGTCTGGGTCACTCAGCAGTGACCAGCGTGGAACCAGGACGGAACCAGGCAATGTCGGGCGCGATCAGGCGGTTGTCGATAGGCTTCTCTCCGCTGTCACGTGGGCTCTGGGGCATCTGCGACGTCCAGGAGCAGGTCACGATCTGTCCCACGTAGGCTCTCGCCGTCAGCACCGTCGGCTTGAAGATTGTAGCAAACAGCACTTGGCAAAAGCAATCCACGCGGAACCGGGAGATTGCTTATCACTCGAACCAGGAGGGTCAGAGTGGGTGCTCCTTTTCACAGGAGCTGGTGCAGATCTGGAGCAACCAGAAAAGCAAGTCGGTTTTCAAGTTTCGTCGGCACAGGGGCCACAAGCCAGCTGGCAAGTGACCGGGCCAACGCGTCGAGCACACACAGGCAGAAGGGCCCCACGCAGCACTCGTCGAGTGTGGAGGGGTGAGCTTTGGTGCAAGTGGAGCTCGGGGCTGGGGCTTCTCAAACCCCGGTGTACAGCTTCGAGGGTCACTCGTGGGCTGCACGGTCAGCGTCTCGTGGCCTTTTCAAGATGGCGTGCCCCACGCTTCCGGTCGCCTCCACGGGTCTCAGCTCTGCAGGGACTGTGGATCGGGCAGGTAGAAGGCAGGCAAGCTTGATCTCGTCGATCTCTGTCGCTCGAGTTCCGGCGGGAACTGCAACAAAGCAAGGGTCGAGGGCTGGATGGTGCCTGTTTGTACAGGGTGGTCACTCCTTGACCACAAGGGAGATTCTTCAGTCTTCTCACGTCGTGTAGAAAGTCGAAGGGTCCAGATTTCGTTTCTTATGTTTCTTCAGGATGATCTGAGGTCCGTTGGGACTGCTCCCCCTCTTATTCGAATCTAGGGGGTTGGACATCCTGCTAGGTCCCCTCCTATGGGTGGGACCCAGGAAGGGGGTGGTTACACCCCTCTCCTTTGATCCTGGCCGCGCTGGGACAGGGGCTGGGAGGCCCCAGAACCGGTTTGGCCGGATCCTGCCAGGGGCAGCCTTGTGCTCCCCAGGCAGTGTCTGGTTTCTTTGAAACCTCCCTACTCCAATCCACTATCTCCTGTCTGGGGTGGTTTGACACCGCCCTGTGACAGGAAACTCTTTGTCCAGGCCTCCTCTGCCGGGTTTCGGTCAGCAGCAGGAGGCCAGACCCGTGTCTGTGGCAGGGGCATCCATTTTGTGGATCTGAGGCTCATTTTAAATCAACCGCGTTTCAGTAAAGTAACATGTCTTCTCCCTCTAGAAGGGTGGAATGCTATCCCCGTCGCCAGAACTGGCGAGGGGATAGTATTCCAATTCGTATGACACCTTACACGACATGTTTTGATAAAGCCAAACCAAAGTTGCTATATAACCGCGAGGATTATAATGCGCTTAAGAGTATATGGTATGGCATTATCCCGGATCAGCTTAGGGAGTTGTTCCCGACAGCTGCAGACAGGCTCAGCTCATGCCAGAGCACCATCTCACATAAAACCACGCACTCTGCCTCCAGGATTGATGAGGCCTTCCATAGGAGTGGCTCACAGGTTATATATGTGTCCAGATATAGGTTTAGATATAGGTATACTATATCTAAGCAAGGGGTGATTACACCCACTTGCCCCAGCTGAGTGATCAGCCAGTTGTGTCAATTTAGATAGCCAGCCAGGGGTGGCAAAAGATATGCTGCAGCCCCTGGTAGGCCTTGGATGCACCTATGCCCTGGGCACCTATAGTGCACTGTACAGGGGCTGATAAGGTGACCCAAGCCAATCTAGTTATGCACCTAGGGTACATGGAATCCATTTTACAGAGAGAGCAGATAGCCTGGGGCCCTGATTAGCAGGGAACCAGGCCAACTAAGTCGAAAACCAGCTAAACACAGGGCAAAAAATCTGGGGTAACCATAGTCAGGTAGCCACCTTCCTACATAACCCCCCCCCAAACGAAAGGAGATAAGGCTATCCTTGGCCAGGTAAGCCTATATTGCCTGAGTGGCCATATAAGGAAGTACCTGCACTAGCATGGGTACCCCCTGTCTCATGGTCCACTAAGCAGTCCCTCACCCTAGGGGTATTAGAGGGTCTCCACCATAGGGAATCACTACCTTGGGTGTGTCTATGCAAAGTTAAAGGCTGGTTTGGATGTGGAGTATTGAAGTGAGGCTCCACTATTATTGGGCTCAACTTCCTCCAATTATCTTCCACCATATGTGCCTTTCTTTCTTCAACTGAGTTGCACTGAGCTCTCAGGGTCAACCTCTGGCTACCTAAAGCTGGAGGCTGGGTCCCTCTGTTTGGCTTGCTGGAGGGACAGTTCAGGTTTGGGCCCTTTGGGTCCCAGGTTTGGCTGTGCCCAACAGAATCCATCTGTGGGAGGTCCCTAACTATTTTTAAGGGGGCTCCCTCAGGAGTTTTTAAAGTTTTCACCTTACTAGGCCTACTAGTTTTGGTGCCCCTAATCTGTTGATGGGGGTGCTTTATTTGACAGGGGGCCCTCTGGGTCTCACTGTCCTTCTTGTCCTCTGCAGCCCTGGGCTGACTAAGGCAAGGTAGAGAGGGGCAGGTTACCTGCTCCAGACTGGATCCCACCTGAGAAGGGTCCACTGCCATCAGAGGCTCTGTCAGGCCAGGCCTAACAACCTCTGGGGCAGTTCCTTCATCAGGGGTAAGATCAGTTCCCTGAGGAGGCTGATCCTGTCCTACTGTCTGGTGAGGGGGAGATTTCTCTTCCTCCTCCATGCTCTCAGTTTGGGTGGAGTGATCCATCATTTCAGGCTTCACAACACACATATCTGTTTGAGTTTGGGCTGTGGCCATCACAGCCCCACCAACCTTTTCAGGAGGAGACTCAGTTTGGGTTTCTGCTGTTATCATAACAGCTTTGCTATTCTGTCTTGGACGAGTTTCTGGTAAAGATGGGGCAGAGAGTTGCTCAGCCCTACCAACCTTTTCAGGAAGGACATCTTGAATTGGGGCTATAGCCAGTACAGCCCCACTAACCTTTCCATTGGAATTTACCATTCTAGAATGGATTTCCTGTTCAACCTCAGCCCAGGCTGAGATTTCCAAATCATTACCAAGTAGACAGTCTACAGGCAAGTTTGGTGACACTGCCACTCTCTTTGGGCCAATGACACCTCCCCAGCTGAGACTTACCACTGCCATGGGATGATTTGTTTGGATGCCATCAATGTTTGTTACCTGGTATGTGGCACCAGGTAAAAGTTGCTTAGAGGGGACTATACAGTCAGCCACCATGGTGATGCTAGCCCCTGTGTCTCTAAAAGCTTCCACTTTCAAACCATTGATGATGGGTTCCTGTCTATATTTGCTCAAGGTATTTGGGCAAACAGAGAAGTTGGCAAACCCCATGCCAGTCTCATAGACAAGATCATTTGGGGATGGAGACCTGGATAGGCCAGGGTCCCCTTGGGCTCCAAAAGTAAACCCACCCAGATTCCTGGGTGTGCTCCCACTTCCTGGGGGATTACTGCTGACAGTAACAGGAGGTGTTGGAGCTGGCTTTGGAGGTATATTTTCTTTATTGCCATTCTTGGGACAACAGCTGTCTGTTTTGTAATGCCCCACCTGTTTACAGGCATGGCAATAAGGTTTTTTCTCTGTTGAAGAAGTGTCTTGGGACCCACCCCCCTTTTTGGAGTTTTGGGGCCCTGGGGAAGTGTTTTCTTTACTTTTATCCCCACCCTTATCTTGAGGCTTGGTAGACTCCTTCTTCTGGTTATTGTCCTGATTCTTAGGCCTAATCCTGGTTCTGACCCACTTATCTGCCCTCTTTCCCAATTCTTGGGGAGAGGTCAAATCTGAGTCCACCAGGTGCTGGTGTAAGAGCTGGTTCTGACAATTACTAAGGATCTGCTCCCTCATAATCAAATTATACAATCCTGTGAAGTCATGTACTTTGCTGCCATTCAGCCAACCCTCCAGAGCCTTAGTTGCACAATCAACAAAATCAGTCCAGTCCTGAGTCTGTGTCTTCTGGGTATCTCTGAACTTTAACCTGTACTGTTCAGTGGTTAAGCCAAACCCATCTATCAGAACACTCTTCAGGACTTTGTAATTGCTGGCATCCTCATGTCTGACAGTGAGGAGCCTATCCCTCCCTTTCTCTGAAAAGGAGTACCATAAGATTGCTGCCCACTGTTCCTCAGGAACCTGCTGTACCATGCAGGCTCTCTCCAGAGCAGTCATCCATTTGTGGATGTCATCCCCTTCCTGATAGGGGGGCACAATCTTTGTCAGGTTTCTACTATCATAGGACCTGTCTTTAGGAATTTTGCTGCCACCAGTGGCATCTAAGCCACTTAATTTCTGTTCCCTAGCCAAGGTAAGTTTAGCTTGAGCTAAGGTCAGTTTAGCTTGAGCCAGAGCTACCTCCTCCCTCTCTATCTGGAGTTGGACAGCCCTCATCCTGGCCCTATGCTCTTTTCTCTGGGAGGAAGTCATTCCTCTTTGAGATTCTCTTGAGGCACTAGAAAGGTGAGAGTCCCTTGACAGAGATCTCTCCCTTCTATTACCTGGGAGAATTTGGTTATGAGATCTGGAGTGGTGCTGGCCCTCTCCATTCCCATGTAGGTCCAAGTTGGCCTGGTTAAGCCTGGCAACCTGTACCTGGTTTCCCTGCTGATCCTGATCTTCAGGCTCTTCTACATCAGAGCCTTCCTCTTCCTCTTCCTCCTCCACTACATCATCATCTGGAAGATTCTCATTCTCAGGGGAGTTGTTCCCTTCACCTGATTCTAAGGGAGCCTGACTCACCTTATCTAGGTCATCCTTTTCTAGGAGAGCTATTAGGGAAGGAATGGTAGGGCCTCTGCCCTTTTTTAGCCCCCTGGCTGTGCACAAGGCACTCAGGTCTTTGTGGCTAAGGTTGTCATATCTGGATGTTGTCCCTATAGGATCAACTTCTACAGGAGCAGAACCTGAGGGTCTACCTGTATCAGACATGACTGCTAGTGAGGTGTAAGTGGTGCACTTACCTACACTAAGTGGTTTCCTACTGTACCTTGCTAGTGAGTTGTAGTCAGGGTGTGCTACTCCCTTTTATCTACAACTACTAAGTTCAGTAGAACTTAATATGCTAAGCTTTTGATTTATATGTACCTAGAGGTACTTGATGTGATCTTTCAATTTGATAAAGATTGCAATGGTAAAACAAACAGCAAGCTCAAATCCGCACCGCTGCACACCAATGTGAGAAGTTGGCCTGATATGTAGTGTTTCCAATTCTGGAACCACTGGGTATCAGTCCAAACAAACCCCAAAGATGTCAGGTTGTAAGTCAACCTTGTAGACAAGCTATCCTAGTGGTAGCATGGACTAAGCAGCCTTAAAGGCTTAACTTAAGAGGTCGTGTTAAGCGAGCTTGTTTTACCACATACAATCCTGTAATCAAATGAAAGGACACCACACAAGTATATATTGTAAAAATATATGTATTTATTTCTAAATTACTCCCCAGTACTCTTTATGAGGAAAGGGGCACAAGCGTTAAATCAAAAGCACTGTTAAACATATAAAGTTGGCACAATTATGGCTGAGGGCGGGGGGCCACTCAGACCATATACTAAAAAAATGGTATAAGTAACACTTATCGAATATTGGTTAGGCCTAGGGCCTAGAGATTCGCTGGGAGCAGTCAGGACAAGCAATGAAGAAGTCGGGAGTAGCCCACAGGATACGGGTGCAGCACGGAAAGTGCGGCGCGCACCAATGTAAAGTCAATGGTGCGTAAAAGTTAGTTAAAGTGAATTAAATGATACTTCCGCTGAACCTAGGAACACAAAACTTCAGGCACAGACCCTAGAGGTGTGTACCAGTGTAAGGACACCGGCGTTGCAAAGTTACCTCACCCACAGGCCGTGGGTGCACAGGGTCGAAGTGGCGTCGGGTTCTGTCACGCAGGTTCTTGGTGCTTGGAGCTGTTGCAGCTGCAGGCGCTGTGAAGCAGAAGTGTCCGGTGCGATCCAAGGGTGGATCGATGTAGAAAAGTACCTGAAAGCAGAGGGGACAGAGTCTGGGTCACTCAGCAGTGACCAGCGTGGAACCAGGACGGAACCAGGCAATGTCGGGCGCGATCAGGCGGTTGTCGATAGGCTTCTCTCCGCTGTCACGTGGGCTCTGGGGCATCTGCGACGTCCAGGAGCAGGTCACGATCTGTCCCACGTAGGCTCTCGCCGTCAGCACCGTCGGCTTGAAGATTGTAGCAAACAGCACTTGGCAAAAGCAATCCACGCGGAACCGGGAGATTGCTTATCACTCGAACCAGGAGGGTCAGAGTGGGTGCTCCTTTTCACAGGAGCTGGTGCAGATCTGGAGCAACCAGAAAAGCAAGTCGGTTTTCAAGTTTCGTCGGCACAGGGGCCACAAGCCAGCTGGCAAGTGACCGGGCCAACGCGTCGAGCACACACAGGCAGAAGGGCCCCACGCAGCACTCGTCGAGTGTGGAGGGGTGAGCTTTGGTGCAAGTGGAGCTCGGGGCTGGGGCTTCTCAAACCCCGGTGTACAGCTTCGAGGGTCACTCGTGGGCTGCACGGTCAGCGTCTCGTGGCCTTTTCAAGATGGCGTGCCCCACGCTTCCGGTCGCCTCCACGGGTCTCAGCTCTGCAGGGACTGTGGATCGGGCAGGTAGAAGGCAGGCAAGCTTGATCTCGTCGATCTCTGTCGCTCGAGTTCCGGCGGGAACTGCAACAAAGCAAGGGTCGAGGGCTGGATGGTGCCTGTTTGTACAGGGTGGTCACTCCTTGACCACAAGGGAGATTCTTCAGTCTTCTCACGTCGTGTAGAAAGTCGAAGGGTCCAGATTTCGTTTCTTATGTTTCTTCAGGATGATCTGAGGTCCGTTGGGACTGCTCCCCCTCTTATTCGAATCTAGGGGGTTGGACATCCTGCTAGGTCCCCTCCTATGGGTGGGACCCAGGAAGGGGGTGGTTACACCCCTCTCCTTTGATCCTGGCCGCGCTGGGACAGGGGCTGGGAGGCCCCAGAACCGGTTTGGCCGGATCCTGCCAGGGGCAGCCTTGTGCTCCCCAGGCAGTGTCTGGTTTCTTTGAAACCTCCCTACTCCAATCCACTATCTCCTGTCTGGGGTGGTTTGACACCGCCCTGTGACAGGAAACTCTTTGTCCAGGCCTCCTCTGCCGGGTTTCGGTCAGCAGCAGGAGGCCAGACCCGTGTCTGTGGCAGGGGCATCCATTTTGTGGATCTGAGGCTCATTTTAAATCAACCGCGTTTCAGTAAAGTAACATGTCTTCTCCCTCTAGAAGGGTGGAATGCTATCCCCGTCGCCAGAACTGGCGAGGGGATAGTATTCCAATTCGTATGACACCTTACACGACATGTTTTGATAAAGCCAAACCAAAGTTGCTATATAACCGCGAGGATTATAATGCGCTTAAGAGTATATGGTATGGCATTATCCCGGATCAGCTTAGGGAGTTGTTCCCGACAGCTGCAGACAGGCTCAGCTCATGCCAGAGCACCATCTCACATAAAACCACGCACTCTGCCTCCAGGATTGATGAGGCCTTCCATAGGAGTGGCTCACAGGTTATATATGTGTCCAGATATAGGTTTAGATATAGGTATACTATATCTAAGCAAGGGGTGATTACACCCACTTGCCCCAGCTGAGTGATCAGCCAGTTGTGTCAATTTAGATAGCCAGCCAGGGGTGGCAAAAGATATGCTGCAGCCCCTGGTAGGCCTTGGATGCACCTATGCCCTGGGCACCTATAGTGCACTGTACAGGGGCTGATAAGGTGACCCAAGCCAATCTAGTTATGCACCTAGGGTACATGGAATCCATTTTACAGAGAGAGCAGATAGCCTGGGGCCCTGATTAGCAGGGAACCAGGCCAACTAAGTCGAAAACCAGCTAAACACAGGGCAAAAAATCTGGGGTAACCATAGTCAGGTAGCCACCTTCCTACAATGTGGACATATCTTTGCCCACTGCAGTAAGCCCCAGTAACCTGGGCAAATATAGGCAGACTCCCTTAATTAATGAGAAACTGGCTCAGGCCTACAGGGACACTTGTGCCAGTGTCACAATGGTGGCACCTGGCTTTGTGGACCCTGGACAGATTGTACTAGGTGAAAGTTACCTAGTGACCAATGCAAGCAACTCCACTACTTCCCATAGTGTGGCTGTTGTGAACTTCTCCTGGGGAGGGGTAGATGGCCTAAAGAAAGTTGTTGTGAGTGCAGACCTCCCAGTAGACTGTCTGTTAGGCAATGATCTTGAAAGCTCAGTTTGGTCAGAAGTGGAGTACAGGACTCATGCAGAAATGCTAGGGATTTCAGCTCATGTCCTTGCAGTGACAAGGTCTCAGGCTAAGAAGTGCCTTCCTGAACCAGTGGTGGATCTTGAAACAATAGACCAACCACAACCCAAGAGGAGGAGCAAGAGGGTTAAGGCTGTGCCTTCCCACTTGCCCCAGGTTGAGGATCAAGTTTCACAGGAAACTGATTCTGCAGTCCAAGAGGAGACTGTCTCAGATGAGCTTGAACCTGAACAGGTTGAGTTTCTGGGGACAGGGGGACCCTCAAGGGCAGACCTGGGGCAGGCCCAATTAGATTGCCCTTCACTTGAACCCCTCAGACAGCAAGCTGCTGCTGAGGCTGCAGGGAATGCTCAAGGTACCCATAAGGTGTATTGGGATGAAGGGCTCCTTTATTCAGAGGCTAGAGACCCCAAGCCTGGCACCACCAGGAGGTTGGTTATACCTTTGAAGTTTAGGGGCTTCCTTCTTACCTTGGCCCATGATATTCCCCTTGCAGGACACTTAGGCCAGAATAAGACTTGGGACAGGCTTGTTCCACACTTTCACTGGCCTCACATGTCAGAAAATGTCAAGGAGTTTTGTCGCTCCTGTGTCACTTGCCAAGCCAGTGGTAAGTCAGGTGGCACAACAAAGGCCCCCCTGATACCACTACCTGTGGTGGGGGTACCCTTTGAAAGAGTTGGAATAGACATTGTGGGTCCCATGGATCCTCAAACAGCATCTGGGCACAGATTTATACTGGTGGTAGTGGATCATGCCACCAGGTACCCAGAGGCAATTCCCCTGAGGACCACCACAGCTCCTGTGGTGGCAAAAGCCCTCATTGCAGTTTTCTCAAGAGTGGGCTTTCCAAAGGAGGTTCTTTCAGACAGAGGTACCAACTTTATGTCTGGATACTTAAAAGCAATGTGGAAAGAGTGTGGAGTAAACTATAAGTTTACCACACCCTACCATCCACAGTGCAATGGGCTTGTGGAAAGGTTCAACAAGACCCTAAAGGGAATGATAAAAGGTTTACCAGAGAAGCTTAGGCGGAAATGGGACATCCTTTTACCCTGCTTGCTCTTTGCTTACAGAGAGGTCCCACAGAAGGGGGTTGGCTACAGCCCTTTTGAACTTTTGTTTGGCCACCCTGTAAGAGGTCCATTGAGTTTGGTGAAGGAAGGATGGGAGTTACCTCTCAAAAAGCCTAAACTAGACATTGTGGACTATGTACTTGGTCTCCGCTCCAGGATGGCTGAATACATGGAGAGAGCATCCAAAAACCTTGAGGCAAGTCAGGAATTACAGAAAGCCTGGCATGACCAAAAGGCTGTCATGGTTGAGTTCCAGCCAGGACAGAAGGTGTGGGTGTTGGACCCAGTGGGGCCAGCAGCTCTCCAGGACAAATGGACTGGACCCTACCCTATCATTGAAAAGAAGGGAGAAGTCACCTACTTGGTTGACTTTGGTACCCCTAGGAGCCCCCACAGGGTGCTCCATGTGAACAGATTGAAAGCATTTGTTGACAGGGAGGACATGAGTCTCCTCATGGCCACAGATGGGGAACAGGAGGAAGAGAGTGACCCTCTCCCAGACCTGCTTTCCCAGAACCCTGATGATGGTTCAGTTGATGGAGTAGCCTTGGCAGGCAGCCTCACTGAGCAGCAACAGGTGGACTGCAGACAGGTGTTGCAGGCCCACAGACAATTGTTTTCACTCACACCCAGTCAGACTAACTGGTGCACCCATGAGGTGGACACTGGTGACAATCTGCCTGTGAAGAATAAGATCTACAGGCAACCTGACCATGTCAGGGATTGTATAAAGGCTGAGGTGCAAAAGATGTTGGAGCTTGGAGTGATTGAGCCATCAGAGAGCCCATGGGCTAGCCCAGTGGTCCTTGTGCCAAAACCTCATACCAAAGATGGGAAGAGAGAAATGAGGTTTTGTGTGGACTACAGAGGTCTCAATGCTGTCACTAGGACAGATGCTCATCCCATTCCAAGAGCAGATGAGCTCATTGATAAATTGGCTTCTGCCAAGTTTCTGAGCACATTTGATTTGACAGCTGGCTACTGGCAAATCAGACTAGCTGAGGAGTCAAAAGCCAAAACAGCATTTTCGACCCCTAGTGGACATTATCAATTTGTGGTAATGCCCTTTGGCTTGAAGAATGCACCTGCCACTTTCCAAAGGTTGGTGAACCAAGTCCTTGCTGGGTTGGATGACTTTTGTGCAGCATATCTAGATGATATTGCTGTCTTTAGCTCCACCTGGGAGGATCACCTGATCCACCTGAAGAAAGTTCTGGAGGCCCTGCAAAAGGCAGGCCTGACTATCAAGGCTACTAAGTGCCAGATAGGGCAGAGCAAGGTTGTGTACTTGGGCCACCTAGTAGGTGGGGGTCAAGTTCAACCACTGGAGAGCAAGATCCAGACCATACAGGACTGGGCTCCTCCAACTACCCAGACACAAGTCAGAGCCTTCTTGGGCCTGACTGGGTATTACAGAAAATTTGTAAAGAACTATGGGTCCATTGTGACACCATTGAATGACTTGACATCCAAGAAGATGCCCAAAAAGGTTCAGTGGACAGTTAGCTGTCAAAAGGCATTTGATGACCTGAAGAAGGCCATGTGCTCTGCACCTATCCTGAAGAGTCCTGACTACTCCAAACAGTTCATTGTACAGACAGATGCTTCTGAGTTGGGGGTGGGAGCTGTGCTTTCACAACTTAATCAAGATGGTCAAGACCAGCCCATTGCTTTTATTAGCAGAAGGCTGACCCCCAGGGAGAAACGTTGGTCAGCTATTGAGAGGGAGGCCTTTGCTGTGGTTTGGGCCCTGAAGAAGTTGAGGCCATACTTGTTTGGTACTCACTTCCTAATTCAGACAGACCATAAGCCCCTCTTGTGGCTAAATCAGATGAAGGGTGAAAATCCCAAACTACTCAGGTGGTCCATTTCCCTACAGGGGATGGACTTTACAGTGGAGCACCGCCCAGGGACTGACCATGGTAATGCAGATGGTCTCTCCAGGTACTTCCACTTAGAACATGAAGACTTATCTGGTCAAGGTTAAGTTTAATGTCCCTGCGTTTGGGGGGGGGTTATGTAGGAGAGTAGGGTCTGCTATCCTATGGTCACCCCAATTTTTGCTTTTTGCTTCACTGGTTTTCGACTTACTGAGGCTGTGGGCCTGCTAATCAGACCCCCAGCCTGCTGTTCTCTCTCTAAATTTATGATACATGTGCTACAGGTACATACCACAATTGGAAATGGACTCCTTGTCAGCCCCTGTACCATGCACTATAGGTGCTCAGGGCATAGGTGCCACCAAGGCCTACCAGGGGCTGAAGCATAGCTTTTGCCACCCCTGGCTGGTTCTTAAATTGACACAACTGGCTGATCACTCAGCTGGGGCAAGTGGGTGTAATCACCCCTTGCTTAGATATAGTATACCTATATCTAAACCTATATCTGGACACATATATAACCTGTGAGCCACTCCTATGGAAGGCCTCATCAATCCTGGAGGCAGAGTGCGTGGTTTTATGTGAGATGGTGCTCTGGCATGAGCTGAGCCTGTCTGCAGCTGTCGGGAACAACTCCCTAAGCTGATCCGGGATAATGCCATACCATATACTCTTAAGCGCATTATAATCCTCGCGGTTATATAGCAACTTTGGTTTGGCTTTATCAAAACATGTCGTGTAAGGTGTCATACGAATTGGAATACTATCCCCTCGCCAGTTCTGGCGACGGGGATAGCATCCCACCCTTCTAGAGGGAGAAGACATGTTACTTTACTGAAACGCGGTTGATTTAAAATGAGCCTCAGATCCACAAAATGGATGCCCCTGCCACAGACACGGGTCTGGCCTCCTGCTGCTGACCGAAACCCGGCAGAGGAGGCCTGGACAAAGAGTTTCCTGTCACAGGGCGGTGTCAAACCACCCCAGACAGGAGATAGTGGATTGGAGTAGGGAGGTTTCAAAGAAACCAGACACTGCCTGGGGAGCACAAGGCTGCCCCTGGCAGGATCCGGCCAAACCGGTTCTGGGGCCTCCCAGCCCCTGTCCCAGCGCGGCCAGGATCAAAGGAGAGGGGTGTAACCACCCCCTTCCTGGGTCCCACCCATAGGAGGGGACCTAGCAGGATGTCCAACCCCCTAGATTCGAATAAGAGGGGGAGCAGTCCCAACGGACCTCAGATCATCCTGAAGAAACATAAGAAACGAAATCTGGACCCTTCGACTTTCTACACGACGTGAGAAGACTGAAGAATCTCCCTTGTGGTCAAGGAGTGACCACCCTGTACAAACAGGCACCATCCAGCCCTCGACCCTTGCTTTGTTGCAGTTCCCGCCGGAACTCGAGCGACAGAGATCGACGAGATCAAGCTTGCCTGCCTTCTACCTGCCCGATCCACAGTCCCTGCAGAGCTGAGACCCGTGGAGGCGACCGGAAGCGTGGGGCACGCCATCTTGAAAAGGCCACGAGACGCTGACCGTGCAGCCCACGAGTGACCCTCGAAGCTGTACACCGGGGTTTGAGAAGCCCCAGCCCCGAGCTCCACTTGCACCAAAGCTCACCCCTCCACACTCGACGAGTGCTGCGTGGGGCCCTTCTGCCTGTGTGTGCTCGACGCGTTGGCCCGGTCACTTGCCAGCTGGCTTGTGGCCCCTGTGCCGACGAACTTTGAAATCCGACTTGCTTTTCTGGTTGCTCCAGATCTGCACCAGCTCCTGTGAAAAGGAGCACCCACTCTGACCCTCCTGGTTCGAGTGATAAGCAATCTCCCGGTTCCGCGTGGATTGCTTTTGCCAAGTGCTGTTTGCTACAATCTTCAAGCCGACGGTGCTGACGGCGAGAGCCTACGTGGGACAGATCGTGACCTGCTCCTGGACGTCGCAGATGCCCCAGAGCCCACGTGACAGCGGAGAGAAGCCTATCGACAACCGCCTGATTGCGCCCGACATTGCCTGGCTCCGTCCTGGTTCCACCCTGGTCACTGCTGAGTGACCCAGACTCTGTCCCCTCTGCTTTCAGGTACTTTTCTACATCGATCCACCCTTGGATCGCACCGGACACTTCTGCTTCACAGCGCCTGCAGCTGCAACAGCTCCAAGCACCCAGAACCTGCGTGACAGAACCCGACGCCACTTCGACCCTGTGCACCCACGGCCTGTGGGTGAGGTAACTTTGCAACGCCGGTGTCCTTACACTGGTACACACCTCTAGGGTCTGTGTCTGAAGTTTTGTGTTCCTAGGTTCAGCGGAAGTATCATTTAATTCACTTTAACTAACTTTTACGCACCATTGACTTTACATTGGTGCGCGCCGCACTTTCCGTGCTGCACCCGTATCCTGTGGGCTACTCCCGACTTCTTCATTGCTTGTCCTGACTGCTCCCAGCGAATCTCTAGGCCCTAGGCCTAACCAATATTCGATAAGTGTTACTTATACCATTTTTTTAGTATATGGTCTGAGTGGCCCCCCGCCCTCAGCCATAATTGTGCCAACTTTATATGTTTAACAGTGCTTTTGATTTAACGCTTGTGCCCCTTTCCTCATAAAGAGTACTGGGGAGTAATTTAGAAATAAATACATATATTTTTACAATATATACTTGTGTGGTGTCCTTTCATTTGATTACAGGATTGTATGTGGTAAAACAGCTCGCTTAACACGACCTCTTAAGTTTAGCCTTTAGGCTGCTTAGTCCATGCTACCACTAGGATAGCTTGTCTAACAAGGTTGACTTACAACCAGACATCTTTGGGGTTTGTTTGGACTGATACCCAGTGGTTCCAGAATTGGAAACACTACATATCAGGCCAACTTCTCACATGTCACATGACACCATATGACACCAATTGACACAGGACACCCCATGACAACACATGATGAGAATGGCACCACATTCTGACACATGACACATGAAATTACGACATGACAACACATGACACAAGACACCACATGACAACTCATGACACCACATGAAACAGGACACATGACACCACATGACACAAGACCCCAGATTACAAATGACACCACAGGACACATGACACTTGACACCACATGACAACACATGACATAATTATGACATGACACCACATGACACATGATGAGACATGACAGCACAACTCCACATGACACCACATGACACATGACATCACATGACACCAGTTGACACATGACACCACATGGCACCACATGACACAAGTTACCACATGACACATGAAACATGATGACACATGACACCACATGATAACACATGATGACATATGACAACACATGACCCCACATGACACATGACACAACATGATGACATATGACACCATGTCACCACATGACACATGACACATGATGGCACATGACACCAAATGATGGCACATGGCACATGATGACACATGACTGACAACACATGACGACACATATAGACACATGACAACACAAGGCACCACATGAAACATGATGACACATGACACCACATGACACATGACACCACATTACCCCACATGACACCACATGACACATGACATTGTGAAGTAGTGTGGCTCACTGGTTAGAGGCGGCAGACCCGAGAGCAGCGGATGGCCCGGGACCAGGGTTCGATTCCCGGCGCGGCAGGTTTCTGGACCAGGGTCAGCGGACTCGATAATTCTCTCGCCTCGGTGCCCACTCTGATCAGCGATCACACTCGGCAACTCTGGGCATTAGCTTGCCTCATCTTCACTAACGGCCCCACCAGACCGCCGGGAATGCCTGGTCTCACCCTGGAGATACCCATTAAGGGACCATCTCTCAGGGAAGCCAGGAAGGGTTTCGCAGCGTTCGAAGCGCCTTGGGACCCTACGGGTAAGTAGTGCGCTATATAAATGCCAAAAACATTTACATACATACATTTACATTACTTGACACCACATGACACATAAGACATGACACCACAAGACACATGACATGTGACACCACATGACACCCCATGACACCACATGACACATGAGATATGACACCACAAGAAACATGACATGTGACACCACATGACATGACACCACATGACATCACATGATACCACATGACACATGACCCCACATGACACCACATGACACATGACATATGCCACATGAAACATGACAAATGCCATATGATGACACATGACCCCACATGATAACACATGATGACACATGACACATGATGAAACATGACACACGACACCACAAGCCACATGACACCACATGACACCACATGACACCACATGACACCACATGACACCACATGACACGGACTCAGGGGCAAAGATGGCAGCCAGTTCTATGGCCGAGTGAGCTGGTAGCCGCGTTGCTCCCTTCCCAGGAGCTGTTGCCTGCAGGTATGTGCAGGTATGTGCTTATCGTAAGGCTCAGTATCAGACCTTACCACGATTGCTCGATTCCCGAAGGATGCTGTGGCAACTCTCAGCCTCTCGAGATGATTTCTTGAGTTGTATTTCGGCACGCTGGTTTTCGGGCGGAGACCTTCTACCACTAGCCGTCCTCGCACCCTCCTTGGAGCTGTGACCGTCCTGTCCTGGACACAAACGGCCGCTCCCCTTGCCTCCTCCTGCACAGACTTGCTATCGTAGCGCCTGACTCTGCTGCCCTTCACCACCACGCTGATTGTAGCGCTTGTTTCCGCATTCTGGTATTGCAGCGCTTGTCTCCGCATTTTTAATCGTAGCGCTGTATGCTAAAATATTACTGTTCTAGGAGCGATTGTGTGTTCTGGGGTAAAAATAGAAATCGGCTGCATTATCATTGCTAGCGCGCACATCTTGGCTGTGTTTGAATCAAAGTTAACATTATTGAAAGTGCGTCTGTTTAGTGTGCAGCATACCTTGTTGTGCCCTGTTGTTGTTACTGCCATTTTGTTTATCAGCCCCTGGCCCTTCCCCCACCTCGCTCACGCCTCCCGGCTGACCCTCCCACCCACGGAAACCACTAGCCGTCCTCGCACCCTCCTTGGAGCTGTGACCGTCCTGTCCTGGACACGAACGGCCGCTCCCCTTGCCTCCTCCTGCACAGACTTGCTATCGTAGCGCCTGACTCTGCTGCCCTTCACCACCACGCTGATTGTAGCGCTTGTTTCCGCATTCTGGTATTGCAGCGCTTGTCTCCGCATTTTTAATCGTAGCGCTGTATGCTAAAATATTACTGTTCTAGGAGCGATTGTGTGTTCTGGGGTAAAAATAGAAATCGGCTGCATTATCATTGCTAGCGCACATCCTGGCTGTGTTTGAATCAAAGTTAACATTATTGAAAGTGCGTCCGTTTAGTGTGCAGCATACCTTGTTGCGCCCTGTTGTTGTTACTGCCATTTTGTTTATCAGCCCCTGGCCCTTCCCCCACCTCACTCACGCCTCCCGGCTGACCCTCCCACGCTCCGCCCCATCCACCATCCTTTAAATTTCAGATGTCTCAACGCGCAGCGTCCACGCGCTTCGGCCGCGCCGAAGGTGCGCCAAAGGTAAGCCCGTGTACGCCCGTCCGCGCCTGGACCGCGCCCAGCGCCAGACCCCCTGGCCCTCGCATTGCCCAGCCCTCCCGCATTACCTACGATGCCACCACCCTCCTAGCCCTTAACCCTGGTCGCGCCCCCAACTGCGTCCAAGCCGCTCCTGGACACACCCATGGACCTTTCTCCTGCTACTCCTGCAAATTCATCGGCACCGACAACATCTCCGCTACGACCACACCACAGATTCCCGACCCCAACCACCTACAATGCATCCTTCTCAACACCCGATCGGTCCACAGACACGCCATTGACCTATGGAATCTACTAGACACCATCTCTCCAGACGTCGCCTTCCTAACAGAAACATGGATGAACGCTTCCTCCGCCCCAGACATCACCATTGCCATCCCTCAAGATTATAAGATCACACGCAAGGACCGTACCGGCCACACAGGAGGAGGAATCGCTATCGTCCATAAAAAATCAATCCACATCTCTACCAGCTCTGACGTCAACCTCGCCAACTCTGAACACCTTCACTTCCAGATCCACATCGACCCCAAGACCACACTCAGAGGCACCCTCCTCTACAGACCACCAGGACCCCGCGCAAAATTCAGTGAAGACATCACAGACTTCATCACTCCACACCCGCTCCCCTCCAAAGATTACATCCTTCTGGGAGACCTCAACTTTCACCTTGAAAAGAACAACGACCGCAACACTACCACCCTCTTGGACAACCTCGCCAACATCGGACTTAAACAACTGGTCACTTCCCCCACCCACATCGCAGGTCACACACTCGACCCCATCTTCACCTCCAGCAATCATGTCTCCTTCAGCCACACTACGGATCTCCTCTGGACTGACCACAGCTGCGTTCACTTCACCTACAACAAGCCGAAACCCACCAACCACCTCCAACCTACTCTGCAAAGAAACTGGAACAAAATCACCATCGACCAGATCTCCTCATCGCTCCTTCTAAACACCCCAACCCACTCTTCTAACCCAGACCAAGCCGCCGCCAACTTCACCCTATGGTTATCCAACACCGCTGTAAGAGGCGGCCGCTCACTCGCGCTCTGCCGAGTTCCCTCAGCGCCATCCTCACATCCCTGACGGATTTCTGCTGGCTGGTATCGTAGCACTTCGAGCACTTACAGCACTGCTATTGACTCATTACCTGCAACGCAGCGCTTTTGCTCCGTGTAACCGCCCGCATAGAAGCAGTATTATTTGCATATCACAGCTCGCACTGCGCTCGCTTTGTTAAACTGGTACGGTTTTTACTGCTGTTGGTTAATCTGTGCCTTCTCCCCTTTGTTTAATACTTTTGTGGCCCCAAGCTCGCCCAGATCGTATTTTCTGCCCCTGCCATTTTGTTTGTTTGTGCTTTGGAGCAAGCCCCTCCTCTCCGCCCCCCACCCGCCTCCCCAGCTGCTCCTCCCTTCCTCCGCCCCCCTCCACTCTCCATTTATGTCTGATGTACCCACGCGCAGCGTCCACGCGCTACGTCCACGCCGAAGGTGCGCCAAAGGTAAGCCCGTCTACGCCCGTCCGCGCCTGGACCGCGCCCAGCGCCAGACCACCTGCCCCTCGCGCAGCCCATACCTCCCGCATTACCTACGATGCCGCCTCCCTCCTAGCCCTTAACCCCGGTCGCGCCCCCAACTGCGTCCAAGCCGCCCCTGGTCAAACCCATGGACCTTTGTCCTGCTTCTCCTAAGACTATAAGATCACTCGCAAAGACCGTACCAGCCACACAGGAGGAGGAATCGCTATCGTCCATAAGAAATCAATCCGCATATCAACCAGCTCTGACGTCAACCTCGCCAACTCCGAACACCTTCACTTCCAGATCCACATCGACCCCAAAACCACACTCAGAGGCACCCTCCTCTACAGACCACCAGGACCCCGCGCAAAATTCAGTGAAGACATCACGGACTTCATCACTCCACACGCACTCCCCTCCAAAGACTACATCCTTCTGGGAGACCTCAACTTTCACCTCGAAAAGATCAACGACCGCAACACCGCCACCCTCGTGGACAACCTCGCCAACCTCGGACTTAAACAACTAGTCACTTCCCCCACCCACATCGCAGGTCACACACTCGACCCCATCTTCACCTCCAGCAACCATGTCTCCTTCAGCCACACTACGGACCTCCTCTGGACTGACCACAGCTGCGTTCACTTCACCTACAACAAACCAAAACCCAGCATCCACCTACAACCTACCCTGCAAAGGAATTGGAACAAAATCACCACGGACCAAATCTCCGTATCGCTCCTTCAAAACACCCAGCCCTCTCTTCTAACGCCAACAAAGCCGCCGCCAACCTCACCATATGGCTATCCAACACCGCTGACACCTTAGCACCACTGAAAAAACGTCAAAACAAACCTGGCAGCAAGAAGGCCTCATGGTTCAACGATGATCTCAAGAAGTCCAAGAAACTCTGCCGCTCCCTTGAAAAGGCCTGGAAAAAAGACCCAACCACCAGCACCAAGGACGCCTTCAAAAACGCCACCCGCACTCACCACCAACTAGTCCGAAAGGCCAAGAAAACAGCATTCAAGGATCGACTTGACAACAACGCCCACAACAGCAAGGAACTTTTCAACATCGTCAAGGAATTTTCCAATCCCTCGGCCAACTCCAACGACATCACCCCCTCTCAAGCCCTCTGCGACTCCCTAGCCTCATTCATCCACAACAAAATTGCAGACATCCACAACAGCTTCGACAACCAACCCGGAGACCAACCCACCCAACCATTTGCTGAACAGTCTCCCCTCATGAACACCCTCAACGACTGGAACCCAATCTGCACTGAAGACACCATTCGCCTGATGAATTCCATCCACTCAGGATCCCCCTCAGACCCATGTCCTCACCACATCTTCAACAAAGCAGACTCCATCATAGCACCGCACCTCCGAGACGTCATCAAGTGCTCCTTCAACTCCGCCACCTTCCCGGAAGACTGGAAACACGCTGAACTCACCGCCCTTCTGAAAAAACCCACAGCGGACCCCACCGAGCTCAAAAATTACCGCCCCATCTCGCTTCTTCCATTCCCGGCCAAAGTCATCGAGAAAGCTGTCAACAACCAGCTCGCCGCCTTCCTCGAAGCCAACAAATCCCTCGACACCTCACAATCTGGCTTCCGAGCAAAACACAGCACTGAGACCGCCCTCATCGCAGCAACAGACGACATTCGAACTCTACTGGACAACGGAGACACAGTCGCCCTCATCCTCCTCGACCTCTCTGCAGCATTCGACACAGTTTGCCACAACACCCTTTTACAGTGCCTCAATAACATCAGAATCCAAGGAAAAGCACTTGAATGAATCACCTCGTTCCTCACCGGAAGAACCCAGAGAGTCCGCCTTCCACCTTTCAAGTCCGAGGCCTCTGAAGTCATCTGCGGCGTACCACAAGGATCCTCACTCAGTCCCACCCTCTTCAACGTATACATGAGCCCCCTCGCGGCCATCGCACGCCAACACAACCTCAACATCATCTCATACGCGGATGACACTCAACTGATCCTTTCCCTCACCAATGACCCCAGCACCGCCAAAACCAACCTACACGAAGGAATGAAAGAAGTTGCCGAATGGATGAAACAAAGCCGTCTGAAACTGAACTCAGACAAAACAGAAGTCCTCATCTTAGGTACATCCCCCTCCGCATGGGACGACTCCTGGTGGCCGGAAGCCCTCGGAAAAGCACCCATCCCGACAGACCACGCACGGAACCTAGGCGTCATCCTGGATTCTTCACTCTCAATGAACAGACAAGTCAGCGCCGTATCCTCTTCCTGCTTCAACATTCTTCGCATGCTCAGAAAAACATTTCGCTGGATCCCCTCCGAAACAAGGAAAACAGTCACCCACGCTCTGGTCACGAGCCGACTGGACTACGGAAACACCCTCTACGCAGGTACTACGGCAAAACTCCAGAAGAAACTCCAACGAATCCAAAACGCCTCAGCCAGACTCATATTAGACATCCCACGCAACGATCACATCTCTGGTCACCTTAAAGACCTCCACTGGCTACCCGTCAATAAGAGGATCACCTTCCGACTGCTTACCCATGCACACAAATCACTCTACGACATCGGTCCAGAATGCCTCAACTCACGACTGTCCTTCTACACCCCCTCCCGCCAACTACGTTCTTCCAGCCAAGCCCTCGCCACCGTACCTCGCATCAACAAGATCACCATGGGAGGCAGATCCTTTTCATACCTGGCTGCTAAAACATGGAACTCACTCCCCGCTCACCTTCGCCTTACCCAGAACCACCGAGCATTCAGAAAGCAACTTAAAACGTGGATATTTGACAAGTAATCCTCCTCCCCTTCCTAAGCGCCTTGAAACCCTCCGGGTATGTAGTGCGCTATATAAATTCTTTGACTTGACTTGACTTGACACCGCCGACATCCTAGCACCACTGAAAAAACGTCAAAGCAAACCTGGCAGCAAGAAGGCCTCATGGTTCAACGATGATCTTAAGAAGTCCAAGAAACTCTGCCGCTCCCTTGAAAAGGCCTGGAAAAAAGACCCAACCACTAGCACCAAGGACGCCTTCAAAAACGCCACACGCACACACCACCAACTAATCCGAAAGGCCAAGAAAACAGCATTCAAGGATCGATTAGACAACAACGCCCACAACAGCAAGGAACTTTTCAACATCGTCAAGGAATTCACCAACCCCTCGGCCAACTCCAACGACATCACCCCCTCTCAAGCCCTCTGCGACTCCCTGGCTTTATTCTTCCACAACAAAATTGCAGACATCCACAACAGCTTCGACAACCAACCCGGAGACCAACCCACCCAACCATTTGCTGAACACTCTCCCCCCTTGAACACCCTTTACGACTGGAACCCAATCTCCACTGAGGACACCATCCGCCTGATGAACTCCATCCACTCAGGATCCCCCACAGACCCATGTCCTCACCACATCTTCAACAAAGCAGACTCCGTCATAGCACCGCACCTCCGAGACGTCATCAACTGCTCCTTCAACTCCGCCACCTTCCCGGAAAGCTGGAAACACGCTGAACTCACCGCCCTTCTGAAAAAACCCACAGCGGACCCCACCGAACTCAAAAATTATCGCCCCATATCGCTCCTTCCATTCCCGGCCAAAGTCATCGAGAAAGCTGTCAACAACCAGCTCGCCGCTTTCCTCGAAGCCAACAAATCCCTCGACTCCTCACAATCTGGCTTCCGAGCAAAACACAGCACTGAGACAGCCCTCATCGCAGCAACAGACGACATTCGAACTCTACTGGATAATGGAGACACAGTCGCCCTCATCCTCCTCGACCTCTCTGCAGCCTTCGACACAGTCTGCCACAGCACCCTTTTACAACGCCTCAGAAACATCGGAATACAAGGAAAAGCACTTGAATGGATCACCTCGTTCCTCACCGGAAGAACCCAGAGAGTCCGCCTTCCACCATTCAAGTCCGAGGCCACTGAAGTCATCTGTGGCGTACCACAAGGATCCTCACTCAGTCCCACCCTCTTCAACGTATACATGAGCCCCCTCGCGGCCATCGCTCGCCAACACAATCTCAACATCATCTCCTACGCGGATGACACTCAACTGATCCTTTCTCTAACCAATGACCCCAGCACCGCCAAAACTAACCTACACGAAGGAATGAAAGAAGTTGCCGAATGGATGAAACACAGCCGTCTGAAACTGAACTCAGATAAAACAGAAGTCCTCATCTTAGGTACATCCCCCTCTGCATGGGACGACTCTTGGTGGCCGGAAGCCCTTGGAAAAGCACCCATCCCGACAGACCACGCACGGAACCTAGGCGTTATCCTGGATTCTACACTTTCAATGAATAGACAAGTCAGCGCCGTATCCTCATCCTGCTTCAACATTCTTTGCATGCTCAAAAAAACATTTCGCTGGATCCCCACCGAAACCAGAAAAACTGTCACCCATGCTCTGGTCACGAGCCGACTGGACTACGGAAACACCCTCTACGCAGGTACTACCGCTAAACTCCAGAAGAAACTCCAACGGATCCAAAACGCCTCAGCCAGGATCATATTAGACATCCCGCATAACGAACACATCTCTGGTCATCTGAAAGACCTCCACTGGCTTCCCGTCAATAAGAGGATCACTTTCCGACTGCTAACCCACGCACACAAATCACTCTACGACATCGGACCAGATTGCCTCAACTCACAACTGTCCTTTTACACCCCCTCCCGCTAACTACGTTCTTCCAGCCAAGCCCTCGCCACTGTACCTCGCATCAACAAGTCCGCCATGAGAGGCAGATCCTTCTCATACCTGGCAGCTAAAACATGGAACTCACTCCCCACTTACCTTCGCCTTACCCAGAACCACCTAGCATTCAGAAAGCAACTTAAAACAAGGATATTTGACAAGTAATCCTCCTCCCCTCCCTAAGCGCCTTGAGACCCTCTGGGTATGTAGTGCGCTATATAAATTATTTGACTTGACTTGACTTGACTTGACTTACAGCGGGATACCGCCAAAGATCCAGTCTAAGTCCCTTTCACGGGGCATGGCCACAAAAACACCCGTAGCAGCAGCAGCAGCAGCAGCCACAACAGGTTCACTACCGCCAGTACCCTCACAAAACACATGACATGTGACACCACATGACACCACATGACATCACATGATACCACATGACACATGACACCACATGACAACACGACACTTGATGACACATGACACTTAATGACACCACATGACACATGACACATGATAACGCATGACACCACATTACACACATGATACATGACAACACATGACACCACATGACACCACATTACACATGACACCACATGACACCACATGACACACGATGACACATGACCCCACATGACACATGATGACACATGACACCACATGACACCATATGATGACATGACACCACATGACACATGATGACACATGACACCACATGACACCATATGATGACACTTGACACCAAATGATGACACATGACACCACATGACACATGACACCACATGACGACACATGACACCACCTGACACCACATGACACCACATGACACATGACACCACATGACACATGACAACACATGACACCACATGATGACACATGACACCACATGACACCACATGATACCACGCCTCCCTCCCACGGTAAAAGTAGGCTCTGAATATAAGCGTCCTACCTACACCTTTACTCCTGAGGCGGAAGCCGGGAGCGTTACTGCATTCTTTGTACTTGCTGTTTATTCTTTTAAAACCACTTGAGTGTCACGTTTATTGTACTTTTTAAAAGCCTTTCGCGCTGCGGAGCTTAGCGCAGACGCGATACACTTGCCTTCAAAACAGCTGACGCCATTACCGGCAGTTACTGAGGCCACGCCCCCTCGAGGCCACGCCCCCCTCCCATGGTATAAGTAGGCGCTGAATACAAGCGTCCTACCTACACCTTTACTCCTGAGGCGGAAGCCGGGAGCGTTACTGCATTCTTTGTATTTGCTGTGTATTCTTTTAAAACCACTTGAGTGTCACATTTAATGTACTTTTTAAAAGCCTTTCGCGCTGCGGAGCTTAGTGCAGACGCGATACACTTGCCTTCAAACAGCTGCTGCCATTACCGGCAGTTACTGAGGCCATGCCCCCTCGAGGCCACGCCCCCCTCCCATGGTATAAGTAGGTGCTGAATACAAGCGTCCTACCTACACCTTTACTCCTGAGGCGGAAGCCGGGAGTGTTACTGCATTCTTTGTACTTGCTGTTTATTCTTTTAAAACCACTTGAGTGTCACGTTTATTGTACTTTTTATAAGGCTTTCGCGCTGCGGAGCTTAGTGCAGACGCGATACACTTGCCTTCAAAACAGCTGCTGCCATTACCGGCAGTTACTGAGGCCATGCCCCCTCGAGGCCACGCCCCCCTCCCATGGTATAAGTAGGTGCTGAATACAAGCGTCCTACCTACACCTTTACTCCTGAGGCGGAAGCCGGGAGTGTTACTGCATTCTTTGTACTTGCTGTTTATTCTTTTAAAACCACTTGAGTGTCACGTTTATTGTACTTTTTATAAGGCTTTCGCGCTGCGGAACTTAGCGCAGACGCGATACACTTGCCTTCAAAACAGCTGACGCCATTACCGGCAGTTACTGAGGACACGCCCCCTCGAGGCCACACCCCCCTCCCACATTATAAGTAGGCGCTGAATACAAGCGCCCTACCTACACCTTTACTCCTGAGGCGGAAGCCGGGAGCGTTACTGCATTCTTTGTACTTGCTGTATATTCTTTTAAAACCACTTGAGTGTCACGTTTATTGTACTTTTTAAAAGCCTTTCGCGCTGCGGAGCTTAGCGCAGACGCGATACACTTGCCTCCAAAACAGCTGACGCCATTACCGGCAGTTACTGAGGCCACGCCCCCTCGAGGCCACACACCCCTCCCACCTCTTCCCTCCTATAAAGCATGTGCATTTGGAGGAAGCGCAGCGGACGAGCGCAGCAAGAGCGCCGTTTGCGCGCCATAGGCGCGCCTAAGGCAAGCCCGTCTGCGCCCGTCATCGCCAAGACATCGCCTCTCGCCAGTCCCCCTGCACAAAATCCACAGCCTAAAATCTGCTATGAAAGAGAGCGTCCCCTCGCATTAAAATCCAGTGCCAGATGCGACAAGCTTGGAGGCTGCCTCGGGCAAACGGCACTACATTGTGAATCCTGTAGCTTCACTACACCTAAGCCTAGTTTATCTGGTTGCATAAAGACCGCGCCAAAACATTCCCCCCTTCTGGTCCTCCAACTGAATGTCAAATCCCTTGCTAAACACCATGCGGAAGTCCATGCTCTCCTAACGGACGAAAACCCAGACATTCTGTTTCTATGCGAAACCTGGCTCCATGATGACCAGACTAGCATCCAGAACCTCACGCTGCCTGACGGTTTCTCCATAAAACTGATAAACAGAGACATGACACTTGATGGCACATGACACCACTTGACACATGACACCACATGACACATGATGACACATGACAACACATGACACCACATGACTCCACATGATAAATGACAACACATGACACAACATGACACCACATGACCCCACATGACCCCACATGACCCCACGTGACCCCACATGACACATGACACCACATGATACCACAAGACACCACATGATACCACATGACACCCCAAGACACTTGACACATGATGGCACATGACACCAAATGATACCACATGACAACACATGATGAAACATGACCCCACATGACACATGACAACACATGACACCACATGACTTCACATGATACATGACACCACATGAAACTTGATGGCACATGACACCACTTGACACATGATACCACATGACACCACATGACGCATGATGACACATGACACACGAGGACACATGCCACATGACACATGACACCACATGACACCACATGACACATTACAGCACATGAAATGTGATGACACATGACACCATATGATAACACCTGACACCACAAGACACATGACACCACATGATGACACATGACAACACTTGACACCACATGACACCACATGACACATGATATGTGACACCACATGACACATGATACGTGACACCACATGACACCACATGACATGACACCACATAATACCAAATGACACATGACACCACATGACACATGACACCACATGACACATGACATATGACACCACAAGACATGTGACATGTGACACCACATGACACCACATGACACCACATGACACATGAGATATGACACCACAAGACATGTGACATGTGACAGAACATGACAACACATGACAACACATGACATCACATGACTCCACATGACACATGACACATGACACCACATTACACATGACACCACATGACACCACATGACACCACATGACACATGATGACACATGACACCACATGACACCACATGATGGCACATGACACCACATGACACATGATGACACATGACACATGCCGACACATGCTGACACATGACACATGCACACATGACACATGATGACACATGACACCACATGACACCACTTGATGCATGATGACCATGACAACACATGTTGACACAACACCACACGACACTACATGACACATGATGACACATGACGACACATGACCCCACATGACACATGATGACACATGACACCATATGACACTTGATGACACATGACACCACATGACTCCACATGATACATGACAACAAATGGCAACATATGATGACACATGGTGATGCATGGCACATGATACCACATGACACAACATGACACCACATGACACCACATGACACTTGATGGCACATGACATCACATGACACTTGATGGCACATGACACCACTTGACACATGACACCACATTGAGGTTCCGTGACGATTTGAACCCGTGTTTTCAATATTGTCGGAAATACATAATATTGGTATCAGCGAACCGCAAATGATCCATTTAGTATATCCTTGTGTTTTCGCTACGCTACGAGCAAGAGCACTCCTTTTATAAACACATTTCTGATCTACCCACAGCATCCATCTTAGATCATGGCCGCCATTTTGTGTTTCTTGCCCTCACATACGCAATAGCCTCTGATCACTTCATTTCGATTAAGGACACGTAGCCTTAGCCGGAGATTCACCTCTTGCATGACACGTGCACCTTAAACCAGTTCACGCTGTAGCTGCATGACTCGACAAAGGCTGCCTCCTCTACCCGAGGCTAGTCCTGCTAAACTGGTCTTCGTGTCCATTGTCCTGATCACGATTAGGCGGCCGAAGCCGGTAGCCTTGCCCATTTACAACCCACAAACATCCCTTATCCTGCTTTTCTATCTTCTGCACCTGGCTCTACTCCTTTCCTTCTGGGCCTTTATTAGGGGGAGGTAACGAAATTTACGATGAGGCGGTCCGCGTCTTGAATGAAAAGTTGACATGGGATTATGATGGAAAAGTGGGAACCCCTCGTTCGAAATGTTTTGATATCAGATATTGTCGACGATTCCTGTGTACGCCAAATATTTATTGTTTATGACACAAAGGTTTGGGAATGTACTAACATGTGAAGAATTCGCCCTAAGGCCAAAATTTAGTATATAAGGAGCAACCCTCTTTGTACAAATCGAACAGGCTCCTAGTTACTGCCCATGCGTAGTTTCTGTGACTTCTGTGTCCCTGCAGTAATAAACCTTTGGTCTTTGACGCCACCATCGAGAAGCCCGTGTTTCTGTTCATTTGTGCACCAAGGCAGGTGGAACTCCGGGGTCTTTGGGTGTTGTTCCCTGACACCTCTGGACGGAACCAAAAAGTCCAGAACTCCAATTGGCGCCCAACGTGGGGCGACGTCATTCGGTACCGGTCCAAAAGCCTGAAGAGTTCGAGAAGCTTCGTGTGAAGATTCCTGAGGGAGGCGCCCCACTTCATCGATCCCGGCATATCGCAAAAGTGGCCCGACGTTCTCTTCCACGAGGGTTCCCGTTCAGGACGGCTGCAGTGGGCCGTTGCCTTGACCGTCGCCCTGTCTTGGACCCGAGGTGCAGTCCTTAGTACAGCGAAACGTGACGGGTTTCTCCGTGGTGACGTCATCAGTGCCTCAGTTAAGTATTTAGTGATAGCTAGCTGGTTACTTTGTGAGGATTGTTAAAATCCTTGATTGGTTCTTGGTTTGGTTTGGTTCTCGTAAGATTATCACTGGTTGTTCTAGTTACGATAATCTATTTGGTTTAGTTTGGGTATCGATACATCAGTTCGTTTTGGTAGGCCTAAGTTCTTGGTTTAAGTGCACATATCTGTTTCGTGTTTTGTTTGTTTTGTGTTCCGGACTGAAAATGGTAAGTCGGAAAATGTTGTCTTGTTTTGGTTGCAACAGTGACTCACGATTGGAGGACTCATGTCTGGTTCCTCCGATTGGGACTCCCCTGTATGACTTGTATTGTAAATATGGTGTGGGTCCTATATCTTATAATGAGGTGTGGGTCCGTTACACTGAGAAGGATGGTGTCCTTAGTTGGCCACTGCATGGTAGTTTTGAACCCGAAATTCTCGACAATTTAGAAGCGAAATTGTTTAAAAAGAAAGCCCGGCCGGCAATGTTTGATTCTTTCCGTTACTGGCGAAAAGAATCCAAACAGAGAGAAACGAAAAGGTTAAAGAAAGAACAAAAAGAGCAAGAAGAGTTGACCCTAGAACAAGCAACTAAGCAGTTGCAGGCTAACGAGTGTGAGAAAGCCATAGAGGTGGCCATTAGAGAGCACAATTTAGCGATTGACAAGTGCTATCCTGCCTTGCCATCGAAAACAGCTAAGATACTGGAGGATTCCGAAAACGATCCTCTGCTATCTTATTTGTTACGGTCACCTCCACCGTATGCACAAGGTGCTACGGCTCCACCTTTACCGAATGTACAATTGCCGGTTGCTGGACAACCTGGTGTTCCTGCTCCTGTCCCTCAGAATCAGGTTCCTGTACCTCCTATGGTCAATGTAAATGTTCCTACGGCTCCTCCACCTCCTGGATTGCCGACTTCTATACCTGTATCTGTCTCGCTTACACCTACTGTTCCACAAACTATCTTCCTCGATACTTCTACTGTTCCGTTATCTGTTCCTACTACTACTGTGTTCTCTGCATCTGCGAGTGTGTTGACTCCACTTTCTGTTCGTCGGAGAATCACTGATTCTGTGTCTAACATGCTGTCTCCTTTCTATAAAACTTTAATCAAGACTCCTACTTCCGACTCTGTTCAGAGACGTAGTCAGCTTCCGAGTACTGAGGAACGGGGAATTTTAGATTCCACGGCTCTCAGATGGATTTCGAAGAGTAGGAGATATAGTACGAGAGATGTGCTAGATACATTTATGCAGTGGAAAGAGCCAACGCAACGGTATGTCTTTGACGAGATGTGCTCATTGTTACGTGAGGAAATAGAAGAGGACAATATTGAATCAAATTTAGAAGACTTAATTAAGGTACAGAAAGAGTTTGCTGCAGGAATGATAGTGGGTGATAATATAGAAGAAGCGATGGAACTGATTTTAAGTTATAGGAATGATCCATCACTTCGTTCACCAAGAGATTTAGAGAAAAGCAAGACGAAATTAAGTCGCCAATATCCAATGAGGGAGGTTCCTCCAATTTGGCGCGAAGCTGTGCAAGCTGACGCACCAAATGGTGTTGTAGCTGCTCCGGCGCAATTTCAAAGAGTGTGGATACACATTCCATGGAAGCGAGCTGAAGTGTTAGCAGTGAAGCAGGCCTTGCCAGATCCACGTAAGAATCCTGCTGGATACTATAAGGAATTAACACAGACAGTTGAGGCTTGTATAATGAACTTAGCAGACATCGATATGTTATTTGGCAATGTAGTTCCGCAACCAGTGTGGGCTAAAATTCGTAGAGAGGATCATCAAGTTGCCCTAGGTGGTGACTGGGCAGCTATCACTGCAGCGGATGGTCAGCAAGTAGGTGGTGCAAAACCTGAACCCCTAATTACTAATCTTCCAGGTAGAATAATTGATCTAATGAAGACTCTGATGCCCGCATTGCGTGTTAATTGGGACAAGTTATCAGCATGCAGGCAGAAGAAAGATGAAAGTGTCTCCGACTTCTTCACGAGGTTTGAAGAGACTTTTGTAGATCATAGTGGTCAGGACATGAGCACAGAAGGAGGACAAAGACTGTTTGTCGATAAATTTGTGCATAATTTGTTACCTGAATTATGCAATAAATTAAAGGATTCAGAGAGTGCGTGGGCTGTATCCACAACTGCGCAAATACTTGCGACTGCACAGTACTACGAAAACAGGGATAAAGAGGAAAAGGAGAAATCAGAGAAGAAAACGAAGGATTTAAAGACTAAAGTTCTTTTGCAGCAGGCGTATCCGCCTCGCACGAATCAGACTAATATGCAACAGGGTCCGTATCAAAAAACAGATTATAGTACATCGAGACCTCAATATCAGTGGAACCAGTGTGCGTACTGTAAGAAAGAGGGTCACTACAAAAATGAATGTCCGATCTTAGCGCAAAATAATGCAGCAGCAGCCCAGAGAGGTCGTGGTGGTTTTGTACAAAATTCTAGAGGTCGAGGACGAGGTGCTATGTCTCCACAAACGAATGATCGTCCCTCCAATCACTTTGATCAACGAAATGGACAGTCTACTCAGCAAAATAGATCTCAACAATATCTTGTTGAAGATTATTGTGAAGTGGATGAGGGATTTCAGCAAAATGGGTACTAGGACAGCCATGGACAGAGAGAGGGAGTAGTATCAGTTCCAGTGGATCAGAGTGGGCCTTATGTCGCAGTAGCAACATCAGGTGTAGTCGAACCGTTTCTGTTGGATACTGGTGCGGCAAAAAGTTCTATCATTCATGCGAAACTCCCTGGCGCACCTTTGTCCGGCTCAACAAATGTTTCCGTAGGTTTTTCAGGCGCCCCTGTTTACAACCCGATATCTGGTCCTTTGTCTATTTCTGTTGGACCATGTCACTTGAAAGCACCTCTGATTTTGACGACAGGTTGTAATGAAAATCTGCTTGGTTTAGATTTGTTAAAACGACTATAAGCGATATTGTACTGTTCTCCGGAAGGAGTACAGCTTACGTTGGGTAAAAATATCACTTCTCCGATGTACTTGTCAATGGATGCACTCCCGCCAGAGCTACGCTCACTCCCTGATTCTCTTTGGGCGACTGGTCCTAACGATGTAGGCCTTTTGGAAATACCACCATATGTAGTAACTTTAAAAGCGAATGTAAAATTTCCAAGAATTCCTCAATACAAAATATCTAGTGAAGGTGAGCGTGCACTTTTATTGATTGTGCAAGATTTAATTAAGAAAGGTGTGGTTGAAGAAACGAGAGGAAATGTCTGTAACAGTCCTGTACTACCGATTTTGAAACGAACTGATCCTACAAAGCCTCCAGTTTATAGATTTGTTATCGACCTTAGAGAAGTTAATAAGATTGTAGTTCCACAGTTTCCTGTAGTCCCAGACATTACTGCCTTGTTGACACTGATTCCTGCTACAGCCACTTGGTTCTCAGTCATTGACTTGAAAAATGCCTTTTTCAGCATTCCAATAGCCGAGGAAAGCAGAGATATTTTTGGCTTCTGTCTAGGAGGTCGAAGTTTCAGATTTAAACGCGCTCCACAAGGCTATTGTGAGAGCCCATCTATTTACAGTCAAGCATTAAAAGGCCAGTTAGATTCCTTTGTCCTTCCTCCAGGTTCTGCTCTAGTACAGTATGTAGATGATCTTTTAGTGGCTGCCGATGACAAGGAAACTTGCAAAGCAGCTACAATTTCGTTATTGCATCATTTGTCTAATTTGAATCACAAGGTGTCACCTTCGAAAATGCAATATTGCTGCCAAGAAGTGACCTATCTAGGTCATCTCTTGTCAAAGGAGGGAAGGAAGTTGACCCCAGAGAGAATAAAAGCAATTACGCAGATGAGTGTTCCACGCACACAGAGAGAAGTACGTACCTTCCTAGGTATTACCTCTTACTGTAGGCAGTGGATCCCAAATTTTTCTCTTTTAGCAAAACCGTTGGTAGCTTTGACTAGGAAAAATGTTCCGAGTCCGGTGCCATGGTCTGATGAATGTCAAGAAAGTTTTACTGAATTACGAAAAGCATTGTGTTCAGCTCCTGTATTGGGTACACCTGATTACAGTAAGCCATTCACGCTCTATGTTCATGAGAGAGAAGGTTGCGCATTGAGTGTTCTGACACAGAAATTTGGTGATAAACAACGCCCTTGTGCGTATTTTTCATCAACATTAGACCCGGTAGCTAGAGCGTTGCCTAGTTGTTTGAGAGCTACGGCGGCAGCTGCGGCTTCCATTCGACAATCTGCTGGTTTGGTGATGAACAACATGCTAGTGGTCATGGTTCCTCATGCAGTGGATACACTCATGAATCGAACGAAGACACAACACCTTACCAGTGCGAGACTATCTGGTTACGAGCTGACATTACTAGCGAGTCATATTCAGATCAAAAGATGTAATGTATTGAATCCAGCAACACTGTTGCCGACTGATCAAGAGTCGAGTGATTCCGAGCCACATGATTGTTGTTTTAAAACGGAGGAAGAGACAAAAGGACGCATTGACTTAAAGGATACTCCGTTATCCGATCCAGATGGCACGCTGTATGTGGACGGGTCATGTTTTAAATTGGAGAATGGTGATGTGACTGCTGCTTACGCAGTAACGACTTTGAAGACGATTGTGGAGACTGCAAGAGTGAGTCAGAATTCTGCCCAAGCTGCAGAATTAATAGCTCTAACAAGAGCGTGTGTTTTAGCTAAGGGAAAGAGAGTGAATATCTTTACAGATAGTCAGTACGCATTTGGCGTGGCCCATAGTTTTGGCCGTTTGTGGAGAGAAAGAGGTTTCATTACGTCCCATGGGACTAAGATCCAACATGGTCAGCTAGTTAACGACTTGTTGGAATCTCTAACCTTGCCGACTGAAGTTGCGATTGTAAAGTGTAGTGCTCATAAAGCAATCACGGATGATGTTGGTCGTGGGAATGCTTTTGCTGATGAAATTGCTAAACAGACAGCTAGAGACACGATGAGCAGAATGTATGTTGCTACGTCTGCAAGATGGATCGCTGAGTCTGGAATGTGTGAGGATACTATGGAAAGTGTGAAAGAGATTCAGAAAGAAGCAACTGAGGAAGAAAAACGTGTATGGAGAGAAAGTACGGGCAAGTTGGATTCGAATGGGTGTTGGATTGATTTGACAGAACAGCAGCGTTGGATGTTGCCTGATGCGTATGTGCTTGCAGTGGTGACGATGGCGCATGGAGTAGCGCATATAAGTTCTAAAGGAATCTGTAAGATGTTGGCTCCGGTCTGGAAGAATGATGGGATCAGTAAGTGTGCAGAGAGAGTGGTGAAAAATTGTATGGTATGCCTGATGCATAATCCTGGCAAGGGAACTCCAACTCCAGCTGGTCATTTCGCTCCTCCTTCCTGCCCTTTTGAAGTGATTCAGTTAGACTTCATTCACATGGATCGCTGTAATAATTTGAAATATGTCCTGGTGGTAGTTTGTGCTTTTTCCAGGTGGATCGAAGCATATCCACTAAAGGACAATACTGCCCTATCAACTGCCAAGATTCTTCTCAAAGAATATTACCCTAGGTATGGAATGCCACGGATTGTATGGTCAGACAACGGAAGTGAGTTTATAGGGAAAGTTATGCAGAGTGTGTGTGCCGGTCTAGGTCTGAAACAAAAGTTCCACAGTGCGAACCATCCCCAGTCTGCTGGTTTAGTGGAGGGTTACAATGGCACCCTCAAGCTGAAACTAGCTAAAATACAAGCATCCACAGGTTTGGCCTGGCCAGACGCACTTCCTTTGGCTTTGTTATCAACGAGAGCAACTGTACATTCTAGAGTGGGGCTTAGCCCCTACGAAATAGTTTTTGGCCGCCCGGCAAATATTTGGGGTGTGCCGAGGCCTAAAAAGTTTTGTTCTCTAGAATATCCTATGTTGATAGACTACCTTTACGACTTGACTGCTAAATTGAGTCTTATTCACCAACAGGTTTTCGATGCTTTGCCAAAGCCTCCGGAGAGTCCAGGGCATCAGCTGAAACCAGGCGAGTTTGTGGTTATCAGAAATTTTGCGAGGACGAAGAACCTTCAGCCGAGATTTGTCTGCCCCTTCCAAGTCCTACTTTCAACGAGAACAGCGGTTCGTGTGGCTGGACGCAAGCATTGGGTGCATGCATCCCATGTAAAGCGTGCACCTTTGCCACTTCCTTACGACGACTGGGTGAAGAAGGGAATTGGTTCCTCCGAATTTGAAAGCACGCCAAAATTCATCCCTTTCAGCGATGCCGAATTGATCACTGACACTCCAAGTTCTGACTCTCCTCCTGAAAAGACTCCTTTGAACACTGAACATTTGTCCCCTGCATCAGAAAGAACTCTGTCATCTGCGAACTTGAACACTGCAACAGCTACCAGTGAAACGCTATTTGCTGATCAGACAGTACCTGCGAAGCAAAGATATAACTTACGAAACCGTAAAATGGACAAATAAAGCAGGCAACTGCCTATTGTGATATTTTGAAATTTTGAACTTTTGCCTTCAGCCAGGAAGTTTGCTATTGTTTATTGTTTTTAAAAATTGCCTTGCCGTCTGGGTAGCCGTAGGGTCGTGGCTGTGTGCCTAGTTGAATCTGCAGGGGTCTGACACAAGGTCGATCTTTCTGTTGGTTCTGGGAACTCCCAGGGCTGATAGAGGCATTTTCATCTACGTACACATCATCAGTGGTCGCGAGCGGATTGTAGAAGATGGAGCTTCCTGCGCTGCAACGAGAAAATGTGATTTATGTTCGCAGAAACAGACTTTATAGAATTCTTCACAGCAAATGCTTTTTGATGCAATGTGCCATTACATTCTTGATTGTTTTGATAACGTTGGTGGGTGGAATCGTCTTCAGTATAAATTTGATTTTTGTGCCAGTTACTACAGTACCTCCCCTTGATCCTGCTACTTCTACTGTTTCTTCTATACACTCTTTCCATTCGTTTCCCGAACATGAGCAAGCCCGACGCTCAGAGTTCATTAACAACACTTTTGTACAGCTCTTGCACCAACACCAACTGGTAGTTGTAGTTAACACTACAGACTGCTGGGTGTGTGGCTTGATACCCCACACTATGGATAAAGGTATTCCTTATCTGGTTTTGCCTTTCAGCTACAATGGATCATTTCAGGCCCTTCAAACCATCTTTGCTTATGCCCTTGAAACCTATCCTCCACGTCCACCACGTTCCACTAAATATAACTCTGCCAACAAAGCTTTAGTCCAGGGAATTATTGACATGGTCAAGGACGTCAATAATACTCCATCATACCCTAGAGACGAATTGCGAGTATATTTAAGTTGGAATACTTCAGAGTATCGCCTTAGTTTAGGAGAAAGCAAGCGTAAAAGCTCAACTCCAATCTGGGTCGTACCTCACCGAGGTCAGGTCTGTTTGCAAGGAAATGGGAGAAATCCGAGAGCTCAGCTAGGGAGGAGTGAGTGCGTAGAGACTTATGTGTTTCCGGCTAACTCTTCCCCTGCTTTTCTTACTGCTAGGGGTACCTACTTCATCTGTCGAGATAGAGCTTATACATGGTTGCCTGCCGACTTTTCAGGATCATGCTATATTGCTCGATTGTTGCCTCCGACATACTCTGCTTCATCTGATTACCACAGAACCAGAGTAGCGAGAGGTGTCTTCAGCAAGGAAGATACTGCTGGTCAGGAAGCTGGAGACTTCTTCAAAGGCTTCCTTCCGTTCTGGGGGCCTATGGCCAATAGTAGAAACATACGTCAGCTAACACGGGTAGTTGAATCTACTATTACCGAAACTGCTGGTGCCCTTAGCAATTTGACAGCTGAGCTTCAGGCGGATAGACTCATGACGTTGCAGAACCGTATGGTTCTAGACGTTATCCTTGCAGATCGAGGTGGGGTATGTAGAATGATCCAATCGAGCTGCTGTGTCTTTATTCCTAATAATGCTCCAACAGTCTATGAGGCGATCTCTAAGCTACACAAGATTTCCGACTCTATTCACGTAGACAAGGGAAACTGGTCCTTCATGGAGTGGTTTTGGACTCGGATCTCAGCGTGGGGATGGAAGGTTCTAATGGTCATTGGTGTCATCTTAGTATTCCTGTTCTCATGTTGCCTGATTATCCAGTGTGGTCCTTGTGAGAAGTTGGCCTGATATGTAGTGTTTCCAATTCTGGAACCACTGGGTATCAGTCCAAACAAACCCCAAAGATGTCTGGTTGTAAGTCAACCTTGTTAGACAAGCTATCCTAGTGGTAGCATGGACTAAGCAGCCTAAAGGCTAAACTTAAGAGGTCGTGTTAAGCGAGCTGTTTTACCACATACAATCCTGTAATCAAATGAAAGGACACCACACAAGTATATATTGTAAAAATATATGTATTTATTTCTAAATTACTCCCCAGTACTCTTTATGAGGAAAGGGGCACAAGCGTTAAATCAAAAGCACTGCTAAACATATAAAGTTGGCACAATTATGGCTGAGGGCGGGGGGCCACTCAGACCATATACTAAAAAAATGGTATAAGTAACACTTATCGAATATTGGTTAGGCCTAGGGCCTAGAGATTCGCTGGGAGCAGTCAGGACAAGCAATGAAGAAGTCGGGAGTAGCCCACAGGATACGGGTGCAGCACGGAAAGTGCGGCGCGCACCAATGTAAAGTCAATGGTGCGTAAAAGTTAGTTAAAGTGGATTAAATGATACTTCCGCTGAACCTAGGAACACAAAACTTCAGACACAGACCCTAGAGGTGTGTGCCAGTGTAAGGACACCGGCGTTGCAAAGTTACCTCACCCACAGGCCGTGGATGCAGAGGGTCGAAGTGGCGTCGGGTTCTGTCACGCAGGTTCTTGGTGCTTGGAGCTGTTGCAGCTGCAGGCGCTGTGAAGCAGAAGTGTCCGGTGCGATCCAAGGGTGGATCGAAGTAGAAAAGTACCTGAAAGCAGAGGGGACAGAGTCTGGGTCACTCAGCAGTGACCAGGGTGGAACCAGGACGGAACCAGGCAATGTCGGGCGCAATCAGGCGGTTGTCGATAGGCTTCTCTCCGCTGTCACGTGGGCTCTGGGGCATCTGCGACGTCCAGGAGCAGGTCACGATCTGTCCCACGTAGGCTCTCGCCGTCAGCACCGTCGGCTTGAAGATTGTAGCAAACAGCACTTGGCAAAAGCAATCCACGCAGAACCGGGAGATTGCTTATCACTCGAACCAGGAGGGTCAGAGTGGGTGCTCCTTTTTACAGGAGCTGGTGCAGATCTGGAGCAACCAGAAAAGCAAGTCGTATTTCGAAGTTCGTCGGCACAGGGGCCACAAGCCAGCTGGCAAGTGACCGGGCCAACGCGTCGAGCACACACAGGCAGAAGGGCCCCACGCAGCACTCGTCGAGTGTGGAGGGGTGAGCTTTGGTGCAAGTGGAGCTCGGGGCTGGGGCTTCTCAAACCCCGGTGTACAGCTTCGAGGGTCACTCGGGGGCTGCACGGTCAGCGTCTCGTGGCCTTTTCAAGATGGCGTGCCCCACGCTTCCGGTCGCCTCCACGGGTCTCAGCTCTGCAGGGACTGTGGATCGGGCAGGTAGAAGGCAGGCAAGCTTGATCTCGTCGATCTCTGTCGCTCGAGTTCCGGCGGGAACTGCAACAAAGCAAGGGTCGAGGGCTGGATGGTGCCTGTTTGCACAGGGTGGTCACTCCTTGACCACAAGGGAGATTCTTCAGTCTTCTCACGTCGTGTAGAAAGTCGAAGGGTCCAGATTTCGTTTCTTATGTTTCTTCAGGATGATCTGAGGTCCGTTGGGACTGCTCCCCCTCTTATTCGAATCTAGGGGGTTGGACATCCTGCTAGGTCCCCTCCTATGGGTGGGACCCAGGAAGGGGGTGGTTACACCCCTCTCCTTTGATCCTGGCCGCGCTGGGACAGGGGCTGGGAGGCCCCAGAACCGGTTTGGCCGGATCCTGCCAGGGGCAGCCTTGTGCTCCCCAGGCAGTGTCTGGTTTCATTGAAACCTCCCTACTCCAATCCACTATCTCCTGTCTGGGGTGGTTTGACACCGCCCTGTGACAGGAAACTCTTTGTCCAGGCCTCCTCTGCCGGGTTTCGGTCAGCAGCAGGAGGTCAGACCCGTGTCTGTGGCAGGGGCATCCATTTTGTGGATCTGAGGCTCATTTTAAATCAACCGCGTTTCAGTAAAGTAACATGTCTTCTCCCTCTAGAAGGGTGGAATGCTATCCCCGTCGCCAGAACTGGCGAGGGGATAGTATTCCAATTCGTATGACACCTTACACGACATGTTTTGATAAAGCCAAACCAAAGTTGCTATATAACCGCGAGGATTATAATGCGCTTAAGAGTATATGGTATGGCATTATCCCGGATCAGCTTAGGGAGTTGTTCCCGACAGCTGCAGACAGGCTCAGCTCATGCCAGAGCACCATCTCACATAAAACCACGCACTCTGCCTCCAGGATTGATGAGGCCTTCCATAGGAGTGGCTTACAGGCTATATATGTGTCCAGATATAGGTTTAGATATAGGTATACTATATCTAAGCAAGGGGTGATTACACCCACTTGCCCCAGCTGAGTGATCAGCCAGTTGTGTCAATTTAAGAACCAGCCAGGGGTGGCAAAAGCTATGCTTCAGCCCCTGGTAGGCCTTGGTGGCACCTATGCCCTGGGCACCTATAGTGCATGGTACAGGGGCTGACAAGGAGTCCATTTCCAATTGTGGTATGTACCTATAGCACATGTATTATGAATTTAGAGAGAGAACAGCAGGCTGGGGGTCTGATTAGCAGGCCCACAGCCTCAGTAAGTCGAAAACCAGTGAAGCAAAAAGCAAAAATTGGGGTGACCATAGGATAGCAGACCCTACTCTCCTACATAACCCCCCCCCAAACGCAGGGACATTAAACTTAACCTTGACCAGATAAGTCTTCATGTTCTAAGTGGAAGTACCGGGAGAGACCATCTGCATTACCATGGTCAGTCCCTGGGCGGTGCTCCACTGTAAAGTCCATCCCCTGTAGGGAAATGGACCACCTGAGCAGTTTGGGATTTTCACCCTTCATCTGATTTAGCCACAAGAGGGGCTTATGGTCTGTCTGAATTAGGAAGTGAGTACCAAACAAGTATGGCCTCAACTTCTTCAGGGCCCAAACCACAGCAAAGGCCTCCCTCTCCATAGCTGACCAACGTTTCTCCCTGGGGGTCAGCCTTCTGCTAATAAAAGCAATGGGCTGGTCTTGACCATCTTGATTAAGTTGTGAAAGCACAGCTCCCACCCCCAACTCAGAAGCATCTGTCTGTACAATGAACTGTTTGGAGTAGTCAGGACTCTTCAGGATAGGTGCAGAGCACATGGCCTTCTTCAGGTCATCAAATGCCTTTTGACAGCTAACTGTCCACTGAACCTTTTTGGGCATCTTCTTGGATGTCAAGTCATTCAATGGTGTCACAATGGACCCATAGTTCTTTACAAATTTTCTGTAATACCCAGTCAGGCCCAAGAAGGCTCTGACTTGTGTCTGGGTAGTTGGAGGAGTCCAGTCCTGTATGGTCTGGATCTTGCTCTCCAGTGGTTGAACTTGACCCCCACCTACTAGGTGGCCCAAGTACACAACCTTGCTCTGCCCTATCTGGCACTTAGTAGCCTTGATAGTCAGGCCTGCCTTTTGCAGGGCCTCCAGAACCTTCTTCAGGTGGATCAGGTGATCCTCCCAGGTGGAGCTAAAGACAGCAATATCATCTAGATATGCTGCACAAAAGTCATCCAACCCAGCAAGGACTTGGTTCACCAACCTTTGGAAAGTGGCAGGTGCATTCTTCAAGCCAAAGGGCATTACCACAAATTGATAATGTCCACTAGGGGTCGAAAATGCTGTTTTGGCTTTTGACTCCTCAGCTAGTCTGATTTGCCAGTAGCCAGCTGTCAAATCAAATGTGCTCAGAAACTTGGCAGAAGCCAATTTATCAATGAGCTCATCTGCTCTTGGAATGGGATGAGCATCTGTCCTAGTGACAGCATTGAGACCTCTGTAGTCCACACAAAACCTCATTTCTCTCTTCCCATCTTTGGTATGAGGTTTTGGCACAAGGACCACTGGGCTAGCCCATGGGCTCTCTGATGGCTCAATCACTCCAAGCTCCAACATCTTTTGCACCTCAGCCTTTATACAATCCCTGACATGGTCAGGTTGCCTGTAGATCTTATTCTTCACAGGCAGATTGTCACCAGTGTCCACCTCATGGGTGCACCAGTTAGTCTGACTGGGTGTGAGTGAAAACAATTGTCTGTGGGCCTGCAACACCTGTCTGCAGTCCACCTGTTGCTGCTCAGTGAGGCTGCCTGCCAAGGCTACTCCATCAACTGAACCATCATCAGGGTTCTGGGAAAGCAGGTCTGGGAGAGGGTCACTCTCTTCCTCCTGTTCCCCATCTGTGGCCATGAGGAGACTCATGTCCTCCCTGTCAACAAATGCTTTCAAACGATTGACATGGAGCACCCTGTGGGGGCTCCTAGGGGTGCCAAAGTCAACCAAGTAGGTGACTTCTCCCTTCTTTTCAATGATAGGGTAGGGTCCAGTCCATTGGTCCTGGAGAGCTGCTGGCCCCACTGGGTCCAACACCCACACCTTCTGCCCTGGCTGGAACTCAACCATAACAGCCTTTTGGTCATGCCAGGCTTTCTGTAATTCCTGACTTGCCTCAAGGTTTTTGGATGCTCTCTCCATGTATTCAGCCATCCTGGAGCGGAGACCAAGTACATAGTCCACAATGTCTAGTTTAGGCTTTTTGAGAGGTAACTCCCATCCTTCCTTCACCAAACTCAATGGACCTCTTACAGGGTGGCCAAACAAAAGTTCAAAAGGGCTGTAGCCAACCCCCTTCTGTGGGACCTCTCTGTAAGCAAAGAGCAAGCAGGGTAAAAGGATGTCCCATTTCCGCCTAAGCTTCTCTGGTAAACCTTTTATCATTCCCTTTAGGGTCTTGTTGAACCTTTCCACAAGCCCATTGCACTGTGGATGGTAGGGTGTGGTAAACTTATAGTTTACTCCACACTCTTTCCACATTGCTTTTAAGTATCCAGACATAAAGTTAGTACCTCTGTCTGAAAGAACCTCCTTTGGAAAGCCCACTCTTGAGAAAACTGCAATGAGGGCTTTTGCCACCACAGGAGCTGTGGTGGTCCTCAGGGGAATTGCTTCTGGGTACCTGGTGGCATGATCCACTACCACCAGTATAAATCTGTGCCCAGATGCTGTTTGAGGATCCATGGGACCCACAATGTCTATTCCAACTCTTTCAAAGGGTACCCCCACCACAGGTAGTGGTATCAGGGGGGCCTTTGTTGTGCCACCTGACTTACCACTGGCTTGGCAAGTGACACAGGAGCGACAAAACTCCTTGACATTTTCTGACATGTGAGGCCAGTGAAAGTGTGGAACAAGCCTGTCCCAAGTCTTATTCTGGCCTAAGTGTCCTGCAAGGGGAATATCATGGGCCAAGGTAAGAAGGAAGCCCCTAAACTTCAAAGGTATAACCAACCTCCTGGTTGTGCCAGGCTTGGGGTCTCTAGCCTCTGAATAAAGGAGTCCTTCATCCCAATATACTTTATGGGTACCTTGAGCATTCCCTGCAGCCTCAGCAGCAGCTTGCTGTCTGAGGGGTTCAAGTGAAGGGCAATCTAATTGGGCCTGCCCCAGGTCTGCCCTTGAGGGTCCCCCTGTCCCCAGAAACTCAACCTGATCAGGTTCAAGCTCCTCAGAGACAGTCTCCTCTTGGACTGCAGAATCAGTTTCCTGTGAAACCTGATCCTCAACCTGGGGCAAGTGGGAAGGCACAGCCTTAACCCTCTTGCTCCTTCTCTTGGGTTGTGGTTGGTCTATTGTTTCAAGATCCACCACTGGTTCAGGAAGGCACTTCTTAGCCTGAGACCTTGTCACTGCCAGGACATGAGCTGAAATCCCTAGCATTTCTGCATGAGTCCTGTACTCCACTTCTGACCAAACTGAGCTTTCAAGATCATTGCCTAACAGACAGTCTACTGGGAGGTCTGCACTCACAACAACTTTCTTTAGGCCATCTACCCCTCCCCAGGAGAAGTTCACAACAGCCACACTATGGGAAGTAGTGGAGTTGCTTGCATTGGTCACTAGGTAACTTTCACCTAGTACAATTTGTCCAGGGTCCACAAAGCCAGGTGCCACCATTGTGACACTGGCACAAGTGTCCCTGTAGGCCTGAGCCAGTTTCTCATTAATTAAGGGAGTCTGCCTATATTTGCCCAGGTTACTGGGGCTTACTGCAGTGGGCAAAGATATGTCCACATCATATAGGAGAACTGCCTGTGTGGGGATTCTGACTAGGCCAGATTCCACCTCAGTACCCAGGGTCAACCCTACTAAACCCTTTGGCTGTGTACCACCACTGCTGACTGTACTAGGGGGTGCAGTTGCTTTAGGAGCTGCAGTGGTGGGGACTGGATTTTTCTTAGTGCATTCACTGCCCCAGTGTGAAACTGATTTGCAGGTATTACACCAAGGTTTCTTTGGGCCATCGTTCTTCTTTTTCTTGTTTCCATTTTGGGAACCCCCCTCCTTATTGCTAGTTTGGGGGCCTGAAGACTTCTGGTCCTTTTCTTTATCTTTCTGATTCCCACCCTTCTGGTCTGTTTTCTTCTGGTCACCTTGGTTCTGGTTTTTCTGCTTAATCCTTGTTCTGACCCATTTGTCTGCCTTCTTTCCCAATTCTTGGGGAGAGGTCAAATCAGAGTCAACAAGGTATTGATGCAACAGCTGGTTCTGACAGTTATTAAGGATCTGTTCTCTCATCATAAGATTGTACAATCCTGTATAGTCTGAAACTTTACTTCCCTGCAGCCAACCCTCCAGAGCCTTAGTGGCACAATCTACAAAATCAGTCCAGTCCTGAGTCTGTGCTTTTTGGGTGTCTCTGAACAACAACCTGTATTGCTCAGTGGTTAGGCCAAACCCTTCAATAAGAGCACTCTTCAGAACAGAGTAGTTTTTGGCATCCTCAGGTCTAACAGTGAGGAGCCTGTCCCTCCCTTTCTCAGAAAAGGAGTACCATAAAATTGCTGCCCACTGATCCTCAGGGACCTGCTGTACCATGCAGGCCCTCTCAAGAGCAGTCATCCATTTGTGGATATCATCCCCTTCCTTGTAGGGGGGCACAATTTTTGTCAGGTTTCTATTGTCATAGGCCCTGTCTTTTTCTTTAGGAACTTTGCTGCCACCAGTGGCATCTAAGCCACACAATTTTTTCTCTCTTGCTAAAGCAAGTTTAGCTTGAGCCAAGGCTACCTCTTCCCTTTCTATTTGGAGTTGGACAGCCCTCATCCTGGCCCTATGCTCTATTCTCTGGGAGGAAGTCATTCCTCTTTGAGATTCTCTTGAGGCACTAGAAAGGTGAGAGTCCCTTGACAGAGATCTCTCCCTTCTATTACCTGGGAGAATTTGGTTATGAGATCTGGAGTGGTGCTGGCCCCCTCCACTCCCATGTAGGTCCAAGTTGGCCTGGTTAAGCCTGGCAACCTGTACCTGGTTTCCCACCTGATCCTGATCTTCAGGCTCTTCTACATCAGAGCCTTCCTCTGGGTCTTCCTCTTCCTCCTCTACTCCTTCTTGAAGATCCTCATTCTCAGGGGAGTTTATCCCTTCCTCTGTTTCTAAGGGAGTCTGAATCGCCTTATCTAGGTCATCCTTTTCTAGGAGAGCTATTAGGGAAGGAATGGTAGGGCCTCTGCCCTTTTTTAGCCCCCTGGCTGTGCACAAGGCACTCAGGTCTTTGTGGCTAAGGTTGTCATATCTGGATGTTGTCCCTATAGGATCAACTATTACAGGAGCAGAGCCTGAAGCTCTACCTGTATCAGACATGACTGCTAGTGAGGTGTAAGTGGTGCACTTACCTACACTAAGTGGTTTCCTACTGTACCTTGCTAGTGAGTTGTAGTCAGGGTGTGCTAATCCCTTTAATCTACAACTACTAAGTTCAGTAGAACTTAATATGCTAAGCTTTTGATTTATATGTACCTAGAGGTACTTGATGTGATCTTTCAATTTGATAAAGATTGTAATGGTAAAACAAACAGCAAGCTCAAATCCGCACCGCTGCACACCAATGTGAGAAGTTGGCCTGATATGTAGTGTTTCCAATTCTGGAACCACTGGGTATCAGTCCAAACAAACCCCAAAGATGTCTGGTTGTAAGTCAACCTTGTTAGACAAGCTATCCTAGTGGTAGCATGGACTAAGCAGCCTAAAGGCTAAACTTAAGAGGTCGTGTTAAGCGAGCTGTTTTACCACATACAATCCTGTAATCAAATGAAAGGACACCACACAAGTATATATTGTAAAAATATATGTATTTATTTCTAAATTACTCCCCAGTACTCTTTATGAGGAAAGGGGCACAAGCGTTAAATCAAAAGCACTGCTAAACATATAAAGTTGGCACAATTATGGCTGAGGGCGGGGGGCCACTCAGACCATATACTAAAAAAATGGTATAAGTAACACTTATCGAATATTGGTTAGGCCTAGGGCCTAGAGATTCGCTGGGAGCAGTCAGGACAAGCAATGAAGAAGTCGGGAGTAGCCCACAGGATACGGGTGCAGCACGGAAAGTGCGGCGCGCACCAATGTAAAGTCAATGGTGCGTAAAAGTTAGTTAAAGTGGATTAAATGATACTTCCGCTGAACCTAGGAACACAAAACTTCAGACACAGACCCTAGAGGTGTGTGCCAGTGTAAGGACACCGGCGTTGCAAAGTTACCTCACCCACAGGCCGTGGATGCAGAGGGTCGAAGTGGCGTCGGGTTCTGTCACGCAGGTTCTTGGTGCTTGGAGCTGTTGCAGCTGCAGGCGCTGTGAAGCAGAAGTGTCCGGTGCGATCCAAGGGTGGATCGAAGTAGAAAAGTACCTGAAAGCAGAGGGGACAGAGTCTGGGTCACTCAGCAGTGACCAGGGTGGAACCAGGACGGAACCAGGCAATGTCGGGCGCAATCAGGCGGTTGTCGATAGGCTTCTCTCCGCTGTCACGTGGGCTCTGGGGCATCTGCGACGTCCAGGAGCAGGTCACGATCTGTCCCACGTAGGCTCTCGCCGTCAGCACCGTCGGCTTGAAGATTGTAGCAAACAGCACTTGGCAAAAGCAATCCACGCAGAACCGGGAGATTGCTTATCACTCGAACCAGGAGGGTCAGAGTGGGTGCTCCTTTTTACAGGAGCTGGTGCAGATCTGGAGCAACCAGAAAAGCAAGTCGTATTTCGAAGTTCGTCGGCACAGGGGCCACAAGCCAGCTGGCAAGTGACCGGGCCAACGCGTCGAGCACACACAGGCAGAAGGGCCCCACGCAGCACTCGTCGAGTGTGGAGGGGTGAGCTTTGGTGCAAGTGGAGCTCGGGGCTGGGGCTTCTCAAACCCCGGTGTACAGCTTCGAGGGTCACTCGGGGGCTGCACGGTCAGCGTCTCGTGGCCTTTTCAAGATGGCGTGCCCCACGCTTCCGGTCGCCTCCACGGGTCTCAGCTCTGCAGGGACTGTGGATCGGGCAGGTAGAAGGCAGGCAAGCTTGATCTCGTCGATCTCTGTCGCTCGAGTTCCGGCGGGAACTGCAACAAAGCAAGGGTCGAGGGCTGGATGGTGCCTGTTTGCACAGGGTGGTCACTCCTTGACCACAAGGGAGATTCTTCAGTCTTCTCACGTCGTGTAGAAAGTCGAAGGGTCCAGATTTCGTTTCTTATGTTTCTTCAGGATGATCTGAGGTCCGTTGGGACTGCTCCCCCTCTTATTCGAATCTAGGGGGTTGGACATCCTGCTAGGTCCCCTCCTATGGGTGGGACCCAGGAAGGGGGTGGTTACACCCCTCTCCTTTGATCCTGGCCGCGCTGGGACAGGGGCTGGGAGGCCCCAGAACCGGTTTGGCCGGATCCTGCCAGGGGCAGCCTTGTGCTCCCCAGGCAGTGTCTGGTTTCATTGAAACCTCCCTACTCCAATCCACTATCTCCTGTCTGGGGTGGTTTGACACCGCCCTGTGACAGGAAACTCTTTGTCCAGGCCTCCTCTGCCGGGTTTCGGTCAGCAGCAGGAGGTCAGACCCGTGTCTGTGGCAGGGGCATCCATTTTGTGGATCTGAGGCTCATTTTAAATCAACCGCGTTTCAGTAAAGTAACATGTCTTCTCCCTCTAGAAGGGTGGAATGCTATCCCCGTCGCCAGAACTGGCGAGGGGATAGTATTCCAATTCGTATGACACCTTACACGACATGTTTTGATAAAGCCAAACCAAAGTTGCTATATAACCGCGAGGATTATAATGCGCTTAAGAGTATATGGTATGGCATTATCCCGGATCAGCTTAGGGAGTTGTTCCCGACAGCTGCAGACAGGCTCAGCTCATGCCAGAGCACCATCTCACATAAAACCACGCACTCTGCCTCCAGGATTGATGAGGCCTTCCATAGGAGTGGCTTACAGGCTATATATGTGTCCAGATATAGGTTTAGATATAGGTATACTATATCTAAGCAAGGGGTGATTACACCCACTTGCCCCAGCTGAGTGATCAGCCAGTTGTGTCAATTTAAGAACCAGCCAGGGGTGGCAAAAGCTATGCTTCAGCCCCTGGTAGGCCTTGGTGGCACCTATGCCCTGGGCACCTATAGTGCATGGTACAGGGGCTGACAAGGAGTCCATTTCCAATTGTGGTATGTACCTATAGCACATGTATTATGAATTTAGAGAGAGAACAGCAGGCTGGGGGTCTGATTAGCAGGCCCACAGCCTCAGTAAGTCGAAAACCAGTGAAGCAAAAAGCAAAAATTGGGGTGACCATAGGATAGCAGACCCTACTCTCCTACAGTCCTGCTCTGTGCAGTCTTTGTGCTGCAACTTGTTTTAGGAAACCACCTGCATTTGGAGAAAAGGCACGGGAAAGGATGATGATACAACAGCATGTCACTGACCTGATGAACATAGAATTAGACTCTGACGTAGACTGAGTAATTGCCTATGTAAGGGCAAAAGGAGGGTCTGAGGTTCCGTGACAATTTGAACCCGTGTTTTCAATATTGTCGGAAATACATAATATTGGTATCAGCGAACCGCAAATGATCCATTTAGTATATCCTTGTGTTTTCGCTACGCTACGAGCAAGAGCACTCCTTTTATAAACACATTTCTGATCTACCCACAGCATCCATCTTAGATCATGGCCGCCATTTTGTGTTTCTTGCCCTCACATACGCAATAGCCTCTGATCACTTCATTTCGATTAAGGACACGTAGCCTTAGCCGGAGATTCACCTCTTACATGACACGTGCACCTTAAACCAGATCACGCTGTAGCTGCATGACTCGACAAAGGCTGCCTCCTCTACCCGAGGCTAGTCCTGCTAAACTGGTCTTCGTGTCCATTGTCCTGATCACGATTAGGCGGCCGAAGCCGGTAGCCTTGCCCATTTACAACCCACAAACATCCCTTATCCTGCTTTTCTATCTTCTGCACCTGGCTCTACTCCTTTCCTTCTGGGCCTTTATTAGGGGGAGGTAACGAAATTTACGATGAGGCGGTCCGCGTCTTGAATGAAAAGTTGACATGGGATTATGATGGAAAAGTGGGAACCCCTCGTTCGAAATGTTTTGATATCAGATATTGTCAACGATTCCTGTATACGCCAAATATTTATTGTTTATGACACAAAGGTTTGGGAATGTACTAACATGTGAAGAATTCGCCTGAAGGCCAAAATTTAGTATATAAGGAGCAACCCTCTTTGTACAAATCGAACAGGCTCCTAGTTACTGCCCATGCGTAGGTTCTGTGACTTCTGTGTCCCTGCAGTAATAAACCTTTGGTCTTTGACGCCACCATCGAGAAGCCCGTGTTTCTGTTCATTTGTGCACCAAGGCAGGTGGAACTCCGGGGTCTTTGGGTGTTGTTCCCTGACACCTCTGGACGGAACTAAAAAGTCCAGAACTCCAACATGACGCCTGATGACACATGATGACACATGATAACAGATGTCAAATGATGACACATGACACCACGTCACCACCCTGATTCCTTCAGAAGCGGATGCTCCTCTCTGCTCCCTGGTCTGCTCGGCGCTCGTGGTATCGTAGCACTATTCTGCCAAATTGCTGTGTGCTTGCTCGCATTGCTCCCACTATTATAAGTGCCTGATCGCTTAGTATATTTGCATAGTAGAGCTGTATTGCGTAAGTGCGCTTTGACGATATTCCCATTGTCATTGATATTTCCTTTGCCTGAATCAATCATTTGTGCTTAACTGTGCCGGTGCCACTGCCGTTTTGATTGAGTTTAATTACATTGTGCCCCAATCCTGTTTTGCTTTTGGCTTGCAGCCATTTTGTTGTTGTTTGTTGTGGTGCCTCCCTGCCCGGCCCTCCACCCCGCTCCCACCTCCCAGCTGCTCCACCCTCCCACTGATAGTTGAGGCTCCACTCTCCAGCTGTAGCGCTGTGACCGCCCTGATTCCTTCAGAAGCAGTTGCTCCTCTCTGCTCCCTGGTCTGCTCGGCGCTCGTGGTATCGTAGCGCTATTCTGCCAAATTGCTGTGTGCTTGCTCGCATTGCTCCCACTATTATAAGTGCCTGATCGCTTAGTATATTTGCATAGTAGCGCTATATTGCGTAAGTGCGCTTTGACGATATTTCCATTGTCATTGATATTTCTTTTGCCTGTATCAATCATTTCCCTCATCTTACTTGACCTCTCCACAGCCTTCGCCACAGTCTGTCATAGCACCCTCATACAACGCCTCAGCAACGTCGGAATACAAGGAAAACCATTGGAATGGATCATCTTGTTCCTTGCCGGAATAACCCAGAGAGTCCGCCTCCCCCTTTCAAATCAGAGGCCACCGAAGTCATCTGTGGAGTACCACAAGGATCATCACTCAGTCCCACCCTCTTCAACGTATACATGAGTCCCCTCGCATCCATCGCACGCCAACACAACCTCAACATCATCTCCTACATAGACGACACCCAGCTGATCCTCTCCCTCACCAAAGACTCAAACACCGCCAAAACCAACTTACACGAAGGAATGAAAGAAGTAGCCGAGTGGATGAAGAACAGCCATTTTAAGCTAAACTTAGACAAAACGGAAGTCCTCATCTTAGGGTCATCCCCCTCTGCCTGGGATGACTCATGGTGGCCACCGGCCCTAGGAACCGCACCCATACATAAGGACCACGCACGTAACTTGGGCTTCATCCTGGACTCCACCCTCTTGATGACCAGACAAGTCAACGCCGTCTCATCATCATGCTTCAACATCCTACTTATGCTCAAAAATATCTTCTGTTGGATCCCCACCGAAACAAGAAAGACGGTCACCCACGCACTGGTCACAAGCCGACTGGATTACAGAAACACCCTTTACGCCGGAACCACAGACAAACTACAGAAAAAACTCCAACGCATCCAAAACGCCTTAGCCAAACTCATATTGGACATCCCTCGGCGAGCTCACATTTCCGGCCACCTGAAAGACCTCCATTGGCTCCCTATAAACAAGAGAATACCTTTCTCTCTCCTCACCCACACCACAAAGCCCTCTATGACCCGAATGCCTCAACACACGACTATCCTTCTACACCCCCTCCCGCCAACTACGATCGTCCAATAAATCCCTCGCCACAATTCCGCGGATCCACAGATCCACCATGGGGGGGAAGGTCTTTCTCCTACTTGGCGGCCAAAACCTGGAATTCTCTTCCCACCCACCTCCGCCTTACACAGAACCACCTCTCATTCAGAAAGCAACTAAAAACTTGGATATTCGATAAGTAAAGCACCTCCCTCCCTCAAGCGCCTTGAGACCCTATGGGTGAGTAGTGCGCTATACAAATTTTGAAACTTGAACTTGAACCACATGACTATTTTCTATTTCTATTTTGGGGGTTTTGTAAAGCGCATGGTGATGCAACAACGGCGTGTCCCCGCGCTGAGGAGCTACTTTATTCCTGGACCATACAAAACGGCACACCTACTAAGCGAATAGAGCAGTTTTGAGCTTAGCTCAAAAAATTGACTCAGATGGCTCTAGTCGTAGCGCCATGGGCAGCTTGTTCCATCTGGCGGCTGCAAGGTATCTGAAAGATCTACCCCCCATCCGAGCTCTAGATACCTTAGGGACAGCCAGGAGTCCAGAGCCAGAAGATCTTAGAGAGCGGGGAGGCTCATAAGGTGTCAAGAGTCCTTGTAGAGGAAGAGGGGATTTCCCGTGAATGATCCGATGGCACGTGCAAAGTGCTTTAAATTCTACCCTGCTTCTGACCGGGAGCCAGTGCAAGGACCGGAGAGCCGCTGCAGAAGCAGCTCTTCTGGGTAATCTAAGCACCAATCGTGCAGCAGCGTTCTGTAGGACCTGTAAGCGGCTGAGATTCTTCTCCAGGGTTCCTAAATAGAGAAGGTTGCCATAGTCCATCCTCGATGTGACTAGTGCATGTACCAAGGTCTGTCGGGCTCTCACAGGCAAGAACTTCAGCGTCTTCCTGAGGCTTTTGAGGGTCCCAAAGCATTGACCTACCACCTGATTGATCTGAGGGCCAAAGGTGAGGGCAGCATCAAACCAAATGCCCAGATTCCTCGCTTTTTGGCAAGGAATGGGTGTTGGGCCCAGGGAAGATGGCCACCATGCCGACGTCCACGCAGACTGGCAGCCCCCCACGACCAGCACCTCGGTCTTGCCCCCATTCAGCTTGAGGCAATTGGCGGACATCCACATGATACATGACAACACATGACGACACATGACAAATGATGACACATGACACCACATGACACATGATAACACATGACACCACATGACTACACCTGATACATGACAACACATGACACAGGACACCACATGACACATGATGACACATGACACAGGACACCACATGACACATGATGACACATGATGACACATGATGACACATAACTCCACATGATACCACATGACATATGATGACACATGATGATACCACATGACACCACATGACACATGATGACACATGATGACACATGACACATGATGATACATGACATCACATGAAACATGACACCACATAACACCACATGACAATACATGACACTACGTGAAATAATATGATGTGACACATGAAACCACATGCCATTACATGCCAACACATGACACCACATGACACATGATGACTCATGACATATGACAACACATTATGACACATTACACCACATGACACCACATGACACCACATAATCCTTGACACCACATGACAACACATTACACTTGATGGCACATGACACCACTTGACACATGACACCACCTGACACAACATGACACAACATGACACCACAAGACTCATGATGACACATGACATATGATGACACATGACCCATGATGACCCATGATGACCCATGATGACCCATGATGACCCATGATGACAGATGATGACACATGATGACACATGACACATGATGACACATGACACCACATGATACTTGACAACACATGACACATAACACCACATGACACCACATGACGTATGACATATGACACATGACACATGACACCATATGACACCACATGACACATGACATCACATGACATATGGCACATGCCACTACATGATAACACATGACACCACATGACACCACATGACTCCACATGATACATGACAACACATGACGACACATAACAAATGATGACACATGACACCACATGACACATGATAACACATGACACCACATGACTCCACATGATTTATTTATTTATTTATTTATGAAGCTTGTAGAGCACACAGCTACCTCCGGCGGAGGTGTCCCGGTGCTAGGATTACATGATTGTCCCCTTAAAGAGTAACCAGAATCATATCCCACAGAGGGACTAGGAGAGTGCGAGGATCTGACAATGCCAAGCCCTAACGCTTAGTGAACAACCAGGTCTTGAGTTTGCGTCGAAAGGCTGGCTCAGATTCGCAAAACCTGAGATCAAGGGGGAGGCTGTTCCAGAGCTTGGCGGCAGTGACGGTGAAAGATCTGCCGCCACTCCGAGAAAGCCTGAATCCTGGTACCATCAGAAGACGAAGGCTGTTGGATCTCAGATGTCTAACTGAAGCAGAGATTTTGAGACGCTTTCTCAGATAGAGCGGGCCAATTCCATGAATAGCACAAAATGTCAGGGTCAGAATTTTGAAATCGATGCGTCGTGAAATAGGAAGCCAGTGAAGCTCTTCTCGGTAGGCTCTGACTGAAGTACGGGCAGGGATATTACCGATGAGCCGGGCTGCCGCGTTTTGAGCTATTTGCAGACGGTCGATAAGGTATAGGGGGCACCTGCATATAGACTGTTAGCATAGTCTAGATGGGTGGTGATGAGTGCCTGGACCACAGTTTTGCGTGAAGATTGAGGGAGGAAGGGGAAGATTTTCCTGATCATACGTAATTTGGAGAAACAGGCCCCTACCACTTTGTTGACTTGGGCACTTCCAGACAAAGAGTTGTCAAAAGTGAAGCCAAGGTTGCGAGCTGCCTGAACGGGAGTGGGTGGAGGATTCAAGATGGTAGGCCACCAAAGGATTGCAGGGGGGGGGGATTTCTTGCTGAACAAAAGAACCTCCATTTTGTCGGTGTTAAGGGCAAGATGATTGGCTGACATCCAGGTGCAGATGTTGCCAAGGCAGTTTCTAAAGTTGGAAAAGAGGGATTCAGAATGGTCTCGAAAGGAAAAGATAAGCTGAGTATCGTCAGCATAGGAGACCACCCTGACACCCCAGGACTCAACTACCTTGGCCAGAGGAGCCACATAAGCATTAAACAATAGAAGGCTCAAAGCAGAGCCCTGGGGCACTCCACACAGGAGGGGTTTGTCCTCGGATTCAAAAGGGTGCATCGTAACCCTTTGAGAACGACTAGACAGGAAAGAAGTGATCCAGGCCAGCACTGTCCCACCGACCCCTAGCTGTTGTAAGCGGGTGGTAAGTATTTTATGGGAAACAGTATCAAAAGCAGCGGATAGGTCGAGGAGGACCAGCATGGCCTCCTCGCCCCTATCCACTGATTCCCTGATGATTTCTGAGACTTCAAGCAGCGCTGTCTCAGTGCTATAGCCGGTTCTAAAGCCGGACTGGGAGTCGTGTAACAGCTGGTTTGACTCTAGGTACAGTGCCAACTGTTTCTGTACCACTTTCTCCAGAATCTTGGCAGGTTTGGGCAAAAGCGAGATAGGTCGATAGTTGCTAAATAGTAAAGGGTCGGCACTGGGTTTTTTCAGTATGGGGACATGATACATGACAACACATGACACAGGACACCACATGACACATGATGACACATGACACAGGACACCACATGACACATGATGACACATGATGACCCATGATGACACATGATGACACATGATACCACATGACTCATGATGACACATGATGACACATGACACATGATGATACATGACACCACATGACACATGATACCACATAACACCACATGACAACACATGACACCACATGACACATGATGACTCATGACATATGACAACACATTATGACACATTACACCACATGACACCACATGACAAAACATGACACATGACACCACATAATACTTGACAACACATGACACTTCATGGCACATGACACTACTTGACACATGACACCACGTGACACAACATGACACCACATGACACCACATGACTCATGATGGCACATGATGACCCATGATGACACATGATGACACATGATGACACCTGACACATGATGACACATGACACATGATGACACATGACACCACATGATACTTGACAACACATGACACATAATGGGGGGAAGGTCTTTCTCCTACTTGGTGGCCAAAACCTGGAATTCTCTTCCCATCCACCTTCGCCTTACACAGAACCACCTCTCATTCAGAAAGCAACTAAAAACTTGGACATTCAATAAATAAAGCACCTCTCTCCCTCAAGCGCCTTGGGACCCTATGAGTGAGTAGTGCGCTATACAAATTTTGGAACTTAAACTTGAACCACATGACTCCACATGATACATGACAATACATGACGGCACATGACAAACGATGACACATGACACCACATGACACATGATAACACATGACACCACATGACTTCACATGATACATGACAACACATGACACAGGACACCACATGACACATGATGACACATGGCACAGGACACCACATGACACATTATGACACATGATGAAACATGACTCCACATGATACCACATGACACATGATGACACATGATGACACATGACTCCACATGATACCACATGACACATGATGACACATGATGATACCACATGACACCACATGACACATGATGATACATGATGACACATGATGACACATGACACATGATGACACATGACACATGATGACACATGACACCACATGATACTTGACAACACATGACACATAATGGGGGGAAGGTCTTTCTCCTACTTGGCGGCCAAAACCTGGAATTCTCTTCCCACCCACCTTCGCCTTACACAGAACCACCTGTCATTCAGAAAGCAACTAAAAACTTTGATATTCGATAAGTAAAGCACCTCCCTCCCTCAAGCACCTTGGGACCCTATGAGTGAGTAGAGCGCTATACAAATTTTGGAACTTGAACTTGAACCACATGACTCCACATGATACATGACAACACATGACGATACATGACAAATGATGACACATGACACCACATGACACATGATAACACATGACACCACATGACTCCACCTGATACATGACAACACATGACACAGGACACCACATGACACATGCTGACACATGACACAGGACACCACATGACACATGATGACACATGATGACACATGATGACACATGATGACACATGATACCACATGACACATGACTCCACATGATACCACATGACACATGATGACACATGACACATGATGATAACTGACACCACATGACATCACATGACACATGACACCACATAACACCACATGACAATACATGACACTACATGAAATAATATGATGTGACACATGAAACCACATGCCATTGCATGACAACACATGACACCACATGACACATGATGACTCATGACATATGACAACACATTATGACACATTGCACCACATGACACCACATGACAAAACATGACACATGACATCACATCATCCTTGACACCACATGACAACACATGACACTTGATGGCACATGACACCACTTGACACATGACACCACGTGACACAACATGACACCACATGACACCACATGACTCATGATGACACATGACAGATGATGACACATGACCCATGATGACCCATGATGACCCATGATGACACATGATGACATATGATGACACATGATGACACATGACACATGATGACACATGACACCACATGATACTTGACAACACATGACACATGACAACACATGACACCACATGACACCACATGACACATGACAACATGACACATGATGAATACCACCACATGACACTTGACACCACATGAAACATGACACATAATGACACATGACACCACATGACACATGATGATACATGGTAACAGAGTAGAGGGAAAAGGAGGTTTATTCAAGACCAGATCGTCCTCCTAGGTACAGTTACAAAAATGAAGCCAGTGTCTGGGTTCAGGGACCTGTCTTGTGTGTGGGCTATCTATCAGCAGTGTGTAGGTGTAGCCGTCCAGAAAGAAAATAATTTTTCTTTCTTGTTATCCCCTCACTCACCGGAGTTTCCTCACGGTGACATGCTTCATCATCGGGGTCATCCCAGTTCTCTACGAAAAGGGGCGTGCTGCGACTCTCGAGCTACGAAGGAGCACTATGAAGTGAAGGACTATGTGTAGTGAGAGTAAGTGGAGTGGATGTGTGTGTGAGTGTTAAAAATACCGTGCTAGTGGGCCTCAATGTTTTATTCTGCTCCTAGACCGGTATGTTAAAAGTGGGGTTTGTACTGTGGACCAACCAGTGATGTGGGTTGGTTCAGTACCTGGTCGACATGTTTCACGCTACCCCTAGCGTTTCTTCAGGACCATACAGGGACCAGCCCTGTATAATACCACTCCTAAAAAACCTAGATTTAGGATTCAAATATTAAATTAGTGAGAAAAAATATTTACAGTGATTGGCGCTGTTCCTACTTGGTACAGGCGTTGTTATGTTCATTGGTGAACCTGTAAAAGATATGTATTCACTGTTACCTGTAAAGTCACTATCTGTATGTCTGACACGATCTCTCACGGTAGTTTCACTTCCAGTGTCAATCGCCGACAGACAACAGACTCCAAAGAATGCACGTCCCTTGTATGGCAAACTCACACCATATAAACCACGTGCATGAACGAACGTGCATGGATATTTGCACGTCCTGAGGGACTAAAAGACCCCGATCTCGGCAGAGAAAGGGGCAAAGTAATTTTTAACATTGCTCTGTTCATATCTTTTACAGGTTCACCAATGAACATAACAACTTTAACATACCGGTCTAGGAGCAGAATAAAACATTGAGGCCCACTAGCACGGTATTTTTAACACTCACACACACATCCACTCCACTTACTCTCACTACACATAGTCCTTCACTTCATAGTGCTCCTTCGTAGCTCGAGAGTCGCAGCACGCCCCTTTTCGTAGAGAACTGGGATGACCCCGATGATGAAGCATGTCACTGTGAGGAAACTCCGGTGAGTGAGGGGATAACAAGAAAGAAAAATTCTTTTCTTTCTGGACGGCTACACCTACACACTGCTGATAGATAGCCCACACACAAGACAGGTCCCTGAACCCAGACACTGGCTTCATTTTTGTAACATGATGATACATGACCATCCAGTCGCACTCTCTCTCATGGCCTAACCACCCGCTTTACTTTACAGGTTTCTCCTGGCACCGCGGAATTACACAATTGTAACGCAGACATTCAGAATTGCGCCCAAATCTGGTAAGATTCCCTCCCGCATACCCGGCCAACCATACCCTCTGGAAATTGACCCTCCAAATTCTAATGATGTCCTCCCTTCATTCGCAGGGTCGCTCTGCCTCACTAGGCATTTGGCCATCACACTCGCTGCATGAACCCCACCGGCATGATCTACCCGGGGAGCCTCCCCATCTCCATCCTCCCCCACTGCGCTGTGAAAATTTACACTTTCATTGAATATCAAGTGGATTGTCCTATGTCACAGCATGCTCATTTAGTATATCCATCCTCTCCCCACTGCGCCGTGAAAATTGACACTTTTGCCGAATATCGAGTTGATTGTCCTATGTCACAGCATGCTCATTTAGTATACTTAGTGCACTCCGGTCTCATCTAAATGCGCCGCCCGTACAACCGGGTCTACCTTGGTCTAGGATTCTTTACATAGGTAATCACTTCCCGGGCAGGCCTCATTGTACCTATGTAGAACCGAGTACATTTCTCCACTTCCTTCCGACGTTTTCTGTTCACTTTGAAATGACTATTCATTATCACGACCCCCTGTACAGAGCTGGAATTGAGTAGCTAACTCTACTTCTACAGGAACCCACTGATCACCTTAACATTGATCCACCTGATGCCACACACACCTCGTTGGGCGTTTTAAATCATAGATAGGTTCACCTTCACTCAGTCACCATTACAATATGAAAATTTGTTATGTACATGTCCACCACTAAATGTATGTATGCCTTCTCTCTCCTCCCTTCCTTAGGCACTAGAGGCTTACAACCATAAGGCATTTATTAAATGTCCTGATGTTGGTCTCCATGATTAAGTAATATGACCAAAACGCCATCGACCTGTTGTGCACCTTATACAAAAACTTGATCCATATGTTATTTATATGTAATGGTGCGTGCCTGATATTTCTGTACATACAATTTTTACAGAAACTGCTGCTTTTGCCTTAACAATCCCTGTTTTGTCTTCTGTCAACCTTCTGTACTGATCTGTGTTTGGGTACAGGCTTGTGCCCCAAACTGGTGATTTGTTGATGGTATTCCTTTTGTATAAAACTTTCAATTGAGTAAAAAATTGAAGACCTCTGTCGGGCTGGACATGTCACTCCAAATATGGAATTGATTTTGTCTATATTCATTGTCTCACATATATTTCCTATGCATGGGACCGTTGTTGTTTTACAAAAAAAAACATGACACATGACGACACATGACACCACATGAAATGTGATTACACATGACAACACATGACACGACACCACATAACACCAATTGACACATGACACCACATGTCACTACATGACAAATGACTGACACCACATGATGACACATGACACCGCATGACACCACATGACACCACATGACACCACATGACACCATATGACACATGATGACACATGACAACAGATGACAACACAAGACACCACTTGATGCATGATGACCATGACAACACATGTTGACACACCACATGACATATGACACCACATGACACATGACCCCACATCACACATGATGACACATGATGATACATGACAACAAATGATGACACATGACACCACATGACAACAAATGATGACACATGATACCATATGACACCACATGACACAACATGACATCACATGACACATGATGACACATGACCCCACATGACACATGATGACACATGACACCACATGACACCATATGATGACACATGACACATGATGACACATGACACCACATGACACCATATGACACATGACACCACATGATGACACATGACACCACATGACACCACATGACAACACATGACACCACATGACACCACATGACACATGACACCACATGATGACACATGACATCACATGACACCACATGACTTCACATGACACCACATGACACATGATGACACATGACATCACATGACTCCACATGATACATGACAACATATGATGACGCATGATGACGCATGGCACCTGATACCACATGACACAACATGACACTTGATGGCACATGACACCACTTGACACATGACACCACATGACACATGATGACACATGACAACACATGACACCACATGACTCCACATGATAAATGACAACACATGACACAACATGACACCACATGACACCACATTACACCACATGACCCCACATGACCCCACATGAATCATGACACCACGTGACCCCACATGACACATGGCACCACATGACACCACAAGACACCACATGATACCACATGACACCACATGACACTTGACACATGATGACACATGACACTAAATGATACCACATGACCCCACATGACACATGACACCACATGACTTCACATGACACATGACACGACATGACACTTGATGGCACATGACACCACTTGACACATGATACCACATGACACCACATGACGCATGATGACACATGACACATGATGACACATGCCACATGACAAATGCCACATGACTGAGGGTTGCGCTGGCACTATACAGTGCTAGTGTCACAAAGGGCACAGATTGTTGATTGCTGGATTTGCCAGCCAGTTTATGAATGTAGGAAGGTGGCTACCTGACTATGGTTACCCCAGATTTTTTGCCTTGTGTTTAGCTGGTTTTCGACTTAGTTGGCCTGGTTCCCTGCTAATCAGGGCCCCAGGCTATCTGCTCTCTCTGTAAAATGGATTCCATGTACCCTAGGTACATACCACAATTGGAAATGGACTCCTTGTCAGCCCCTGTAACATGCACTATAGGTGCTCAGGGCATAGGTGCCACCAAGGCCTACCAGGGGCTGAAGCATAGCTTTTGCCACCCTTGGCTGGTTCTTAAATTGACACAACTGGCTGATCACTCAGCTGGGGCAAGTGGGTGTAATCACCCCTTGCTTAGATATAGTATACCTATATCTAAACCTATATCTGGACACATATATAGCCTGTAAGCCACTCCTATGGAAGGCCTCATCAATCCTGGAGGCAGAGTGCGTGGTTTTATGTGAGATGGAGCTCTGGCATGAGCTGAGCCTGTCTGCAGCTGTCGGGAACAACTCCCTAAGCTGATCCGGGATAATGCCATACCATATACTCTTAAGCGCCTTACAATCCTCGCGGTTATATAGCAACTTTGGTTTGGCTTTATCAAAACATGTCGTGTAAGGTGTCATACGAATTGGAATACTACCCCCTCGCCAGTTCTGGCGACGGGGGTAGCATTCCACCCTTCTAGAGGGATAAGACATGTTACTTTACTGAAACGCGGTTGATTTAAAATGAGCCTCAGATCCACAAAATGGATGCCCCTGCCACAGACACGGGTCTGGCCTCCTGCTGCTGACCGAAACTCAGCATATGGTGGCCTGGACAAAGGGCTTCCTGTCACAGGGCGGTGTCAAACCACCCCAGACAGGAGATAGTGGATTGGAGTAGGGAGGTTTCAAAGAAACCAGACACTGCCTGGGGAGCACAAGGCTGCCCCTTGCATAATCCGGCCAAACCGGTTCTGAGGCCTCCCAGCCCCTGTCCCAGCACGGCCTGGATCAAAGGAAAGGGGTGTAAACACCCCCTTCCTGGGTCCCACCCATAGGAGGGGACCTAGCAGGATGTCCAGCCCACCAGATTCGAATAAGAGTGGGAGCAGTGCCAATGCAACTCAGATCATCCTGAAGAAACATAAGAAACGAATTCTGGACCCTTCGACTTTCTACTCGACGTTAGAAGACTGAAGAATCTCCCTTGTGGTCAAGGAGTGACCACCCTGTGCAAACAGGCAACATCCAGCCCTCGACCCTTGCTTTGTTGCAGTTCCCGCCGGAACTCGAGCGACAGAGATCGACGAGATCAAGCTTGCCTGCCTTCTCCCTGCCCGATCCACAGTCCCTGCAGAGCTGAGACCAGTGGAGGTGACCGGAAGCGTGGGGCATGCCATCTTGAAAAGGCCACGAGACGGTGACCGTGCAGCCCACGAGTGATCCTCGAAGCTGTGCACCGGGGTTTAAGAAGCCCCAACCCCGAGCTCCACTTGCACAAAAGCTCACCCCTCCACACTCGACGAGTGCTGCGTGGGGCCCTTCTGCTTGTGTTGGCTCGACGCGTTGGCCCGGTCACTTGCCAGCTGGCTTGTGGCCCCTGTGCCGACGAAACTTGAAATACGACTTGCTTTTCTGGTTGCTCCAGATCTGCACCAGCTCCTGTGAAAAGGAGCCCCCACTCTGACCCTCCTGGTTCGAGTGATAAGCAATCTCCCGGTTCCGTGTGGATTGTTTTTGCCAAGTGCTGTTTGCTGCAATCTTGAAGCCGACGGTGCTGACGGCGAGAGCCTACGTGGGACAGATCGTGACCTGCTCCTGGACGTCGCAGATGCCCCAGAGCCCACGTGACAGCAGAGAGAAGCCTATCGACAACCACCTGATTGCGCCCGACATTGCCTGGTTCCGTCCTGGTTCCACCCTGGTCACTGCTGAGTGACCCAGACTCTGTCCCCTCTGCTTTCAGGTACTTTTCTACTTCGATCCACCCTTGGATCGCACCGGACACTTCTGCTTCACATCGCCTGCAGCTGCAACAGCTCCAAGCACCAAGAGCCTGCTTGTCAGAACCCGACGCCACTTCGACCCTGTGCACCCACGGCCTGTGGGTGAGGTAACATTGCAACACCGGTGTTCTTACAATGGTACACACCTCTAGGGTCTGTGTCTAAAGTTTTGTTCCTCTAGGTTCAGCGGAAGTATCTTTTAATTCACTTTATCTAACTTTTACGCACCATTGACATTGCATTGGTGCGAGCCGCACTTTCCGTGCTGCACCCGTCTCCTGTGGGCTACTCCCGACTTCAGCATTGCTAGTCCTGACTGCTCCCAGCGAATCTCTAGGCCCTAGGCCTAACCACTGTTCGAGAAGTGTTACTTATACCACTTTTTTAGTATATGGTCTGAGTGGCCACCCGCCCTCATCCATAATTGTGCAACTTTATATGTTTTACTGTGCTTTTGATTTAACGCTTGTGCCCCTTTCCTCATAAAGATTACTGGGGAGTAATTTAGAAATAAATACATATATTTTTACAATATATACTTGTGTGGTGTCCTTTCATTTGATTACAGGATTGTATGTGGTAAAACAGCTCGCTTAACACGACCTCTTAAGTTAAGCCTTTAAGGCTGCTTAGTCCATGCTACCACTAGGATAGCTTGTCTAACAAGGTTGACTTACAACCTGACATCTTTGGGGTTTGATTGGACTGATACCCAGTGGTTCCAGAATTGGAAACACTACATATCAGGCAAACTTCTCACATTGGTGTGCAGCGGTGCGGATTTGAGCTTGCTGTTTGTTTTACCATTGCAATCTTTACATCAAATTGAAAGATCACATCAAGTACCTTAGGTACATATAAATCAAAAGCTTAGCATATTAAGTTCTACTGAACTTAGTAGTTGTAGATTAAAGGGATTAGCACACCCTGACTACAACTCACTAGCAAGGTACAGTAGGAAAACACTCAGTGTAGGTAAGTGCATCACTTACACCTCACTAGCAGTCATGTCTGATACAGATAGAGCCTCAGGCTCTGCTCCTGTAGTAGTTGATCCTATAGGGACAACATCCAGATATGACAACCTTAGCCACAAAGACCTGAGTGCCTTGTGCACAGCCAGGGGGCTAAAAAAGGGCAGAGGCCCTACCATTCCTTCCCTAATAGCTATCCTGGAAAAGGATGACTTAGATAAGTGCTGTCAGGCTCCCTTAGAATCAGGTGAAGGGATACACTCCCCTGAGAATGAGAATCTTCCAGAAGATGAAGAAGAGGAGGAGGAAGAGGAAGAAGAAGTCTCAGATTTAGAAGAGCCTGAAGATCAGGATCAGAGGGGAAACCAGGTACAGGTTGCCAGGCTTAACCAGGCCAACCTAGACCTACATGGGAATGGAGAGGGCCAGCACCTCCCCAGGTCTCATAACCAAATTCTCCCAGGTAACAGGAGGGTGATATCTCAATCAGGGGACTCTCATCTTTCTAGTGCCTCAAGAGAATCTCAGAGAGGGATGACTCCCTCCCAGAGGAAAGAGCATAGGGCCAGAATGAGGGCTGTCCAACTCCAGATAGAGAGGGAGGAGGTAGCTCTGGCTCAAGCTAAGCTTACCTTGGCTCAAGCTAAACTTACCTTGGCAAGGGAGCAGAAATTAAGTGGCTTAGATGCCACTGGTGGCAGCAAAGTTCCTAAAGAGAAACCCAGGTCCTATGATAGTAGAAACCTGACAAAGATTGTGCCCCCCTATCAGGAAGGGGATGACATCCACAAATGGATGACTGCTCTGGAGAGAGCCTGCATGGTACAGCAGGTTCCTGAGGAACAGTGGGCAGCAATCTTATGGTACTCCTTTTCAGAGAAAGGGAGAGATAGGCTCCTCACTGTCAGACATGAGGATGCCAGCAATTACAAAGTCCTAAAGAGTGTCCTAATAGATGGGTTTGGCTTAACCACTGAACAGTACAGGTTGAAGTTCAGAGATACCCAGAAGACACAGACTCAGGACTGGACTGATTTTGTTGATTGTGCAACTAAGGCTCTGGAGGGTTGGCTAAATGGCAGCAAAGTACATGACTTCACAGGATTGTATAATTTGATTATGAGGGAGCAGATCCTAAGTAATTGTCAGAACCAGCTCTTACACCATAACCTGGTGGACTCAGATTTGACCTCTCCCCAAGAATTGGGAAAGAGGGCAGATAAATGGGTCAGAACCAGCATTAGGCCTAAGAATCAGGACAGTAACCAGAAGAAGGAGTCTACCAAGCCTCAAGATAAGGGTGGGGATAAAAGTAAAGAAAAGACTTCCCCAGGGCCCCAAAACTCCAAGAATGGGGGTGGGTCCCAAGACACTTCATCAACTGAGAAAAAGCCTTATTGTCATGCCTGTAAACAGGTTGGGCATTACAAAACAGACAGCTGTTGTCCCAAGAATGGCAATAAAGAAAACATACCTCCAAAGCCAGCTCCAACACCTCCTGTTACTGTCAGCAGTAATCCCCCAGGAAGTGGGAGCACACCCAGGAATCTGGGTGGGTTTACTTTTGGAGCCCAGGGGGACCCTGGCCTATCCAGGTCCCCATCCCCAAATGATCTTGTTTATGAGACTGGCATGGGGTTTGCCAACTTCTCTGTTTGCCCAAATACCTTGAGCAAATATAGACAAGAACCCATCATCAATGGTTTGAAAGTTGAAGCCTTTAGAGACACAGGGGCTAGCATCACCATGGTGGCTGACTGTATAGTCCCCTCTAAGCAACTTTTACCAGGTGCCACATACCAGGTAACAAACATTGATGGTATCCAAACAAATCATCCCATGGCAGTAGTAAGTCTCAGCTGGGGAGGTGTCACTGGCCCAAAGAGAGTGGCAGTGTCACCAAACTTGCCTGTAGACTGCCTACTGGGTAATGATTTAGAAATCTCAGCCTGGGCTGAGGCTGAACAAGAAATCCATTCCAGAATGGTAAACTCCAATGGAAAGGTTAGTGGGGCTGTATTAGCTACAGCCCCAATCCAAGATGTCCTCCCTGAAAAGGTTGGTAGGGATGAGCAACTCTCTGCCCCATCTTTAACAGAAGCTCTTCCAAAACAGAATAGCAAAGCTGTTATGATAACAGCAGAAACCCAAACGGAGTCTCCTCCTGAAAAGGTTGGTGGGGCTGTGATGGCCACAGCCCAAACTCAAACAGATATGTGTGTTGTGAAGCCTGAAATGATGGATCACTCCACCCAAACTGAGAGCATGGAGGAGGAAGAGAAATCTCCCCCTCACCAGACAGTAGGACAAGATCAGCCTCCTCAGGGAACTGATCTTACCCCTGATGAAGGAACTGCCCCAGAGGTTGTTGGGCCTGGCCTGACAGAGCCTCTGATGGCAGTGGACCCTTCTCAGGTGGGATCCAGTCTGGAGCAGGTAACCTGCCCCTCTCTACCTTGCCTCAGTCAGCCCAGGGCTGCAGAGGACAAGAAGGACAGTGAGACCCAGAGGGCCCCCTGTCAAATAAAGCACCCCCATCAACAGATTAGGGGCACCAAAACTAGTAGGCCTAGTAAGGTGAAAACTTTAAAAACTCCTGAGGGAGCCCCCTTAAAAACAGTTAGGGACCTCCCACAGATGGATTCTGTTGGGCACAGCCAAACCTGGGACCCAAAGGGCCCAAACCTGAACTGTCCCTCCAGCAAGCCAAACAGAGGGACCCAGCCTCCAGCTTTAGGTAGCCAGAGGTTGACCCTGAGAGCTCAGTGCAACTCAGTTGAAGAAAGAAAGGCACACATGGTGGAAGATAATTGGAGGAAGTTGAGCCCAAAAATAGTGGAGCCTCACTTCAATACTCCATATCCAAACCAGCCTTTAACTTTGCATAAACACACCCAAGGTAGTGATTCCCTATGGTGGAGACCCTCTAATACCCCTAGGGTGAGGGACTGCTTCTTGGACCATGAGACAGGGGGTACCCATGCTAGTGCAGGTACTTCCTTATATGGCCACTCAGGCAATAAAGGCTTACCTGGCCAAGGATAGCCTTATCTCCTTTCGTTTGGGGGGGGGGGGGATTATGTAGGAAGGTGGCTACCTGACTATGGTTACCCCAGATTTTTTGCCTTGTGTTTAGCTGGTTTTCGACTTAGTTGGCCTGGTTCCCTGCTAATCAGGGCCCCAGGCTATCTGCACTCTCTGGAAAATGGATTCCATGTACCCTAGGTACATACCACAATTGGAAATGGACTCCTTGTCAGCCCCTGTACCATGCACTATAGGTGCTCAGGGCATAGGTGCCACCAAGGCCTACCAGGGGCTGAAGCATAGCTTTTGCCACCTCTGGCTGGTTCTTAAATTGACACAAGTGGCTGATCACTCAGCTGGGGCAAGTGGGTGTAATCACCCCTTGCTTAGATATAGTATACCTATATCTAAACCTATATCTTGACACATATATAGCCTGTAAGCCACTCCTATGGAAGGCCTCATCAATCCTGGAGGCAGAGTGCGTGGTTTTATGTGAGATGGTGCTCTGGCATGAGCTGAGCCTGTCTGCAGCTGTCGGGAACAACTCCCTAAGCTGATCCGGGATAATGCCATACCATATACTCTTAAGCGCCTTATAATCCTCGCGGTTATATAGCAACTTTGGTTTGGCTTTATCAAAACATGTCGTGTAAGGTGTCTTACGAATTGGAATACTACCCCCTCACCAGTTCTGGCGACGGGGGTAGCATTCCACCCTTCTAGAGGGATAAGACATGTTACTTTACTGAAACGCGGTTGATTTAAAATGAGCCTCAGATCCACAAAATGGATGCCCCTGCCACAGACACGGGTCTGGCCTCCTGCTGCTGACCGAAACTCAGCATATGATGGCCTGGACAAAGGGTTTCCTGTCGCAGGGCGGTGTCAAACCACCCCAGACAGGAGATAGTGGATTGGAGTAGGGAGGTTTCAAAGAAACCAGACACTGCCTGGGGAGCACAAGGCTGCCCCTTGCATAATCCGGCCAAACCGGTTCTGGGGCCTCCCAGCCCCTGTCCCAGCGTGGCCTGGATCAAAGGAAAGGGGTGTAAACACCCCCTTCCTGGGTCCCACCCATAGGAGGGGACCTAGCAGGATGTCCAGCCCACCAGATTCGAATAAGAGTGGGAGCAGTGCCAATGCAACTCAGATCATCCTGAAGAAACATAAGAAACGAATTCTGGACCCTTCGACTTTCTACTCGACGTTAGAAGACTGAAGAATCTCCCTTGTGGTCAAGGAGTGACCACCCTGTGCAAACAGGCAACATCCAGCCCTCGACCCTTGCTTTGTTGCAGTTCCCGCCGGAACTCGAGCGACAGAGATTGACAAGATCAAGCTTGCCTGCCTTCTCCCTGCCCGATCCACAGTCCCTGCAGAACTGAGACCAGTGGAGGCGACCGGAAGCGTGGGGCACGCCATCTTGAAAAGGCCACGAGACGCTGACCGTGCAGCCCACGAGTGATCCTCGAAGCTGTGCACCGGGGTTTGAGAAGCCCCAACCCCGAGCTCCACTTGCACCAATGCTCACCCCTCCACACTTGACGAGTGCTGCGTGGGGCCCTTCTGCTTGTGTTGGCTCGATGCGTTGGCCCGGTCACTTGCCAGCTGGCTTGTGGCCCCTGTGCTGACGAAACTTGAAATACGACTTGCTTTTCTGGTTGCTCCAGATCTGCATCAGCTCCTGTGAAAAAGAGCCCCCACTCTGACCCTCCTGGTTCGAGTGATAAGCAATCTCCCGGTTCCGCGTGGATTGCTTTTGCCAAGTGCTGTTTGCTGCAATCTTGAAACCGACGGTGCTGACGGCGAGAACCTACGTGGGACAGATCGTGACCTGCTCCTGGACGTCGCAGATGCCCCAGAGCCCACGTGACAGCGGAGAGAAGCCTATCGACAACCACCTGATTGCGCCCGACATTGCCTGGTTCCGTCCTGGTTCCACCCTGGTCACTGCTGAGTGACCCAGACTCTGTCCCCTCTGCTTTCAGGTACTTTTCTACTTCGATCCACCCTTGGATCGCACCGGACACTTCTGCTTCACATCGCCTGCAGCTGCAACAGCTCCAAGCACCAAGAGCCTGCGTGTCAGAACCCGACGCCACTTCGACCCTGTGCACCCACGGCCTGTGGGTGAGGTAACATTGCAACGCCAGTGTTCCTACACTGGTACACACCTCTAGGGTCTGTGTCTAAAGTTTTGTTCCTCTAGGTTCAGCGGAAGTATCTTTTAATTCACTTTATCTAACTTTTACGCACCATTGACATTGCATTGGTGCGAGCCGCACTTTCCGTGCTGCACCCGTCTCCTGTGGGCTACTTCCGACTTCAGCATTGCTAGTCCTGACTGCTCCCAGCGAATCTCTAGGCCCTAGGCCTAACCACTGTTCGAGAAGTGTTACTTATACCACTTTTTTAGTATATGGTCTGAGTGGCCACCCGCCCTCATCCATAATTGTGCAACTTTATATGTTTTACTGTGCTTTTGATTTAACGCTTGTGCCCCTTTCCTCATAAAGAGTACTGGGAGTAATTTAGAAATAAATACATATATTTTTACAATATATACTTGTGTGGTGTCCTTTCATTTGATTACAGGATTGTATGTGGTAAAACAGCTCGCTTAACACGACCTCTTAAGTTAAGCCTTTAAGGCTGCTTAGTCCATGCTACCACTAGGATAGCTTGTCTAACAAGGTTGACTTACAACCTGACATCTTTGGGGTTTGATTGGACTGATACCCAGTGGTTCCAGAATTGGAAACACTACATATCAGGCCAACTTCTCACAATGAACAATAAAGTTTTCAACAAATTCAGTTTTCTGTTCTCTGAAGTATTTTATTCATACTTTTGTAGATGATTTCAACTTTAGAGTAATCAGTGATCATACTTTTATATCCAACTTCTTTATCAAAAATACATTTCATATATTCCAATGCATTTCGGCCTACTGGCCTTCATCTGGGAAATCTGTGAAGCAAAGATTGTATATGTCACTAAATGTGATATCATACTTAATATGAACTTAAGCAAATCAATAACTATATAACTCAATCCTATCACATTATGTTTAACACTATTAAATCAAGCTAGTTTGCGGTACCTGGTGCAGGTTTGAGAGTTGCTATTTACCCTGTAAAATTACGCGCTAGGAAATGGTGGAATGTTTATAGTGAGTAAAGAAACGTGCATCATCCGATAGTAGGAGCAACATTGTTACAAATCCCCTTCGTGTTACACTCCAATCAAAAAAGGTGATCAATTCACATCCTGAGCATAACGCGTTAACCAAAAGTACTCGTCTGTGTATTTAAAATGTTAGCATTCGCTACCTAAGTTGTGGCGTTCAAGGGCTGCCTCTGGGAAGATATCTACGCAGTTAATTCTTACCGGGAATGCACTGAGATCTGGTGTTCTGTCCGCGCTGGGGGCGACTGCTCTCACCGCGATGAAAGTCGGCGTGTGACGTGTGTGGGCTGAACTCTGCTACTTAAAGTAAGCACACATTTTGTTAAAGGGCCAGGGTCTCACTATCATCTATTGTATGTAACCCTGTGCTTAATGTGAAAACTTTAGTGACGGATATAAGTATATATACCTATGTAGTTAAACAATGGGTTATGTTGCACCATGAGAAAATGCACATTATATGTAACATGAATTATAAATAACAGCTGAATTCTGTCTAAAAAGAGCTACAGCCAAGAAAATAAGGGCATGTATATTGGAAATTGTGGAAAAGAATGAAGAAACAGATAACAGAAAAGTCTTGCTCAAACGTGAAAATCATTGGATATTCTACTTGCAGACTCTGCGCCCACATGGGATTAATGAACGGACAGAATTCAGCTGTTATTTATAATTCATGTTACATATAATGTGCATTTTCTCATGGTGCTGCATAACCCATTGTTTAACTACATAGGTCATGTGGTGTTACAACGTAACACCACATGACACCACATGACACTACATGACACCACATGACACCACATGACACCACATGACAACATGACACGTGATGACACATGACAAAACATGACAACACATGACCCCACATGACCCCACATGACACATTATGACACATGACACCACATGATACCACATGACATATGACACATGATAACGCATGACACCACATGTTTTGTCCACCATAAGCGTGGAAGGGTATGCTCAAACGTGAGTCCCTTTCTCATTGCACCATCAGGATTCAAGCAAGCCGGGCCGAAGACAGCTGTACTGCCAGAAAACGGTCCCCGGAAGCTTGTTTCCGTCCAGTGAAAGAATTGGCTTGGTAGTTTGGTCTGCCCTGTTCCCATGATGCACTGGGCCAGAGACAGACAAATTTGCATATAGCCAGGTTTTGAGCTGAGATGGTGCAGTGAGCTAAAAAATGGTGTTAGTGACAGCACATGAAATGTGATGACACATGACACCACATGATAACACATGACACCACAAGACACATGACACCACATGATGACACATGATACCACATGACACATGACAACACTTGACACCACATGACACCAAATGACACATGATACGTGACACCACAAGACACATGATACGTGACACCACAAGACACCACATGACATGACACCACATGATTCCAAATGACACATGACACCACATGACACATGACACCACATGACACATGAGATATGACACCACAAGACATGTGACACATGACACCACAGGACACAACAGGACACCACATGACACCACATGACACCACATGACAACACATGACAACACATGACAACACATGACTCCATATGACACGTGACACATGACGACACATGACCCCACATGACACATGATGACACATGACACCACATGACACTTGATGACACATGACACCACATGACTCCACATAACACCACATGACACATGACAACATATGATGACACATGATGCTGCATGGCACATGATACCACATGACACAACATGACAACACATGACACTTGATGGCACATGACACCACATGACACTTGATGACACATGACACCACATGACTCCACATGATACATGACAACCCATGGCAACATATGATGACACATGATGACACATGGCACCAAATGACACAACAGGACACCACATGACACCACATGACACATGATGACACATGACACCAAATGACGACACATGGCACATGATGACACATGACTGACAACACAAGACAACACATATAGACACATGACAACACAAGGCACCACATGAAGCATGATGACACATGACACCACATTACACCACATAACACCACATGACACATGACAACACTTGACACCACATGACACTTAAGACATGACACCACAAGACACATGACATGTGACACCACATGACACCACATGACACATGAGATATGACACCACAAGAAACATGACACGTGACACCACATGACATGACACCACATGACATCACATGATACCACATGACACATGACCCCACATGACACCACATGACACATGACACATGACATATGACACATGAAACATGACACATGACATATGATGACACATGACCCCACATGACAACACATGATTACACATGACACATGATGAAACATGGCACACAACAGCACATGCCACATGACACCACATGACACGGACTCGGGGGCAAAGATGGCGGCCAGTCCTATGGCCGAGTGAGCTGGTAGCCGCGTTGCTCCCTTCCCAGGAGCTGTTGCCTGCGGGTATGTGCTTATCGTAAGGCTCAGTGTCAGACCTTACCACGATTGCTCGATTCCCGAAGGATGCTGTGGCAACTCTCAGCCTCTCGAGATGATTTCTTGAGTTGTATTTCAGCACGCTGGTTTTTGGGCGGAGACCTTCTAACCCAGTGCCGGTCAGCATACACTTTGTTTGCTCGAGTTTCCTTTATCTTGCCCTTTTACAGCAAGATGCCGCCCAAGATCCAGTATAAATCCCTTTCACGGGGCACAGCCACGAAAACGCCCATAGCAGCAGCAGCAGCGGCAGCCACAACAGGTTGACTGATGCCGGCACCAGTACCCGCACAAGACACATGACACGTGACACCACATGACACCACATGACACTACATGACACCACATGACACCACATGACACATGACACCACATGACAACACGACACGTGATGACACATGACCCCAGATGACACATTATGACACATGACACCACATGATACCACATGACACATGACACATGATAACGCATGACACCACATGTTTTTTCCACCATAAGCGTGGAAGGGTATGCTCAAAAGTGAGTCCCTTTCTCATTGCACCATCAGGATTCAAGCAAGCCGGGCCGAAGACAGCTGTACTGCCAGAAAACGGTCCCCGGAAGCTTGTTTCCGTCCAGTGAAAGAATTGGCTTGGTAGTTTGGTCTGCCCTGTTCCCATGATGCACTGGGCCAGGGACAGACAAATTTGCATATAGCCAGTGTAGGAAGGTGGCTACCTGACTATGGTTACCCCAGATTTTTTGCCCTGTGTTTAGCTGGTTTTCGACTTAGTTGGCCTGGTTCCCTGCTAATCAGGGCCCCAGGCTATCTGCTCTCTCTGTAAAATGGATTCCATGTACCCTAGGTGCATAACTAGATTGGCTTGGGTCACCTTATCAGCCCCTGTACAGAGCACTATAGGTGCCCAGGGCATAGGTGCATCCAAGGCCTACCAGGGGCTGCAGCATAACTTTTGCCACCCCTGGCTGGCTATCTAAATTGACACAACTGGCTGATCACTCAGCTGGGGCAAGTGGGTGTAATCACCCCTTGCTTAGATATAGTATACCTATATCTAAACCTATATCTGGACACATATATAGCCTGTAAGCCACTCCTATGGAAGGCCTCATCAATCCTGGAGGCAGAGTGCGTGGTTTTATGTGAGATGGTGCTCTGGCATGAGCTGAGCCTGTCTGCAGCTGTCGGGAACAACTCCCTAAGCTGATCCGGGATAATGCCATACCATATACTCTTAAGCGCATTATAATCCTCGCGGTTATATAGCAACTTTGGTTTGGCTTTATCAAAACATGTCGTGTAAGGTGTCATACGAATTGGAATACTATCCCCTCGCCAGTTCTGGCGACGGGGATAGCATTCCACCCTTCTAGAGGGAGAAGACATGTTACTTTACTGAAACGCGGTTGATTTAAAATGAGCCTCAGATCCACAAAATGGATGCCCCTGCCACAGACACGGGTCTGACCTCCTGCTGCTGACCGAAACCCGGCAGAGGAGGCCTGGACAAAGAGTTTCCTGTCACAGGGCGGTGTCAAACCACCCCAGACAGGAGATAGTGGATTGGAGTAGGGAGGTTTCAATGAAACCAGACACTGCCTGGGGAGCACAAGGCTGCCCCTTGCAGGATCCGGCCAAACCGGTTCTGGGGCCTCCCAGCCCCTGTCCCAGCGCGGCCAGGATCAAAGGAGAGGGGTGTAACCACCCCCTTCCTGGGTCCCACCCATAGGAGGGGACCTAGCAGGATGTCCAACCCCCTAGATTCGAATAAGAGGGGGAGCAGTCCCAACGGACCTCAGATCATCCTGAAGAAACATAAGAAACGAAATCTGGACCCTTCGACTTTCTACACGACGTGAGAAGACTGAAGAATCTCCCTTGTGGTCAAGGAGTGACCACCCTGTGCAAACAGGCACCATCCAGCCCTCGACCCTTGCGTTGTTGCAGTTCCCGCCGGAACTCGAGCGACAGAGATCGACGAGATCAAGCTTGCCTGCCTTCTACCTGCCCGATCCACAGTCCCTGCAGAGCTGAGACCCGTGGAGGCGACCGGAAGCGTGGGGCACGCCATCTTGAAAAGGCCACGAGACGCTGACCGTGCGGCCCACGAGTGACCCTCGAAGCTGTACACCGGGGTTTGAGAAGCCCCAGCCCCGAGCTCCACTTGCACCAAAGCTCACCCCTCCACACTCGCTGAGTGCTGCGTGGGGCCCTTCTGCTTGTGTGCGCTCGACGCGTTGGCCCGGTCACTTGCCAGCTGGCTTGTGGCCCCTGTGCCGACGAACTTTGAAATCCGACTTGCTTTTCTGGTTGCTCCAGATCTGCACCAGCTCCTGTGAAAAGGAGCACCCACTCTGACCCTCCTGGTTCGAGTGATAAGCAATCTCCCGGTTCCGCGTGGATTGCTTTTGCCAAGTGCTGTTTGCTACAATCTTCAAGCCGACGGTGCTGACGGCGAGAGCCTACGTGGGACAGATCGTGACCTGCTCCTGGACGTCGCAGATGCCCCAGAGCCCACGTGACAGCGGAGAGAAGCCTATCGACAACCGCCTGATTGCGCCCGACATTGCCTGGTTCCGTCCTGGTTCCACCCTGGTCACTGCTGAGTGACCCAGACTCTGTCCCCTCTGCTTTCAGGTACTTTTCTACATCGATCCACCCTTGGATCGCACCGGACACTTCTGCTTCACAGCGCCTGCAGCTGCAACAGCTCCAAGCACCCAGAACCTGCGTGACAGAACCCGACGCCACTTCGACCCTGTGCACCCACGGCCTGTGGGTGAGGTAACTTTGCAACGCCGGTGTCTTTACACTGGTACACACCTCTAGGGTCTGTGTCTAAAGTTTTGTGTTCCTAGGTTCAGCGGAAGTATCTTTTTATTCACTTTAACTGACTTTTACGCACCATTGACAGTGCATTGGTGCGCGCTGCACTTTCCGTGCTGCACCCGTCTCCTGTGGGCTACTCCCGACTTCTTCATTGCTTGTCCTGACTGCTCCCAGCGAATCTCTAGGCCCTAGGCCTAACCATTGTTCGTAAAGTGTTCCTTATACCACTTTTTTGATATATGGTCTGAGTGGCCCCCCGCCCTCAGCCATAATTGTGCCAACTTTCTATGTGTAACAGTGCTTTTGATTTAACGCTTGTGCCCCTTTCCTCATAAAGAGTACTGGGGAGTAATTTAGTAATAAATACATATATTTTTATAATATATACTTGTGTGGTGTCCTTTCATTTGATTACAGGATTGTATGTGGTAAAACAAGCTCGCTTAACACGACCTCTTAAGTTAAGCCTTTAAGGCTGCTTAGTCCATGCTACCACTAGGATAGCTTGTCTACAAGGTTGACTTACAACCTGACATCTTTGGGGTTTGTTTGGACTGATAACCAGTGGTTCCAGAATTGGAAACACTACCTATCAGGCCAACTTCTCACATTGGTGTGCAGCGGTGCGGATTTGAGCTTGCTGTTTGTTTTACCATTGCAATCTTTATCAAATTGAAAGATCACATCAAGTACCTCTAGGTACATATAAATCAAAAGCTTAGCATATTAAGTTCTACTGAACTTAGTAGTTGTAGATTAAAGGGATTAGCACACCCTGACTACAACTCACTAGCAAGGTACAGTAGGAAACCACTTAGTGTAGGTAAGTGCATCACTTACACCTCACTAGCAGTCATGTCTGATACAGGTAGAGCCTCAGGCTCTGCTCCTGTAATAGTTGATCCTATAGGGACAACATCCAGATATGACAACCTTAGCCACAAAGACCTGAGTGCCTTGTGCACAGCCAGGAGGCTAAAAAAGGGCAGAGGCCCTACCATTCCTTCCCTAATAGCTATCCTAGAAAAGGATGACTTAGATAAGGTGAGTCAGGCTCCCTTAGATTCAGGTGAAGGGATACACTCCCCTGAGAATGAGAATCTTCCAGAAGAAGAAGAGGAGGAGGAAGAGGAAGAGGAAGGCTCTGATTTAGAAGAGCCTGAAGATCAGGATCAGAGGGGAAACCAGGTACAGGTTGCCAGGCTTAACCAGGCCAACTTGGACCTACATGAGAATGGAGAGGGCCAGCACCACTCCAGATCTCATAACCAAATTCTCCCAGGCAACAGGAGGGTGAGATCTCCATCAGGGGACTCTCATCTTTCTAGTGCCTCAAGAGAATCTCAAAGAGGGATGACTTCCTCCCAGAGAAAAGAGCATAGGGCCAGGATGAGGGCTGTCCAACTCCAAATAGAAAGGGAAGAGGTAGCCTTGGCTCAAGCTAAACTTGCTTTAGCAAGAGAAAGAAAATTGTGTGGCTTAGATGCCACTGGTGGCAGCAAAGTTCCTAAAGAGAAACCCAGGTCCTATGATAGTAGAAACCTGACAAAGATTGTGCCCCCCTATCAGGAAGGGGATGACATCCACAAATGGATGACTGCTCTGGAGAGAGCCTGCATGGTACAGCAGGTTCCTGAGGAACAGTGGGCAGCAATCTTATGGTACTCCTTTTCAGAGAAAGGGAGGGATAGGCTCCTCACTGTCAGACATGAGGATGCCAGCAATTACAAAGTCCTGAAGAGTGTTCTGATAGATGGGTTTGGCTTAACCACTGAACAGTACAGGTTAAAGTTCAGAGATACCCAGAAGACACAGACTCAGGACTGGACTGATTTTGTTGATTGTGCAACTAAGGCTCTGGAGGGTTGGCTGAATGGCAGTAAAGTACATGACTTCACAGGATTGTATAATTTGATTATGAGGGAGCAGATCCTTAGTAATTGTCAAAACCAGCTCTTACACCAGCACCTGGTGGACTCAGATTTGACCTCTCCCCAAGAATTGGGAAAGAGGGCAGATAAGTGGGTCAGAACCAGGATTAGGCCTAAGAATCAGGACAATAACCAGAAGAAGGAGTCTACCAAGCCTCAAGATAAGGGTGGGGATAAAAGTAAAGAAAACACTTCCCCAGGGCCCCAAAACTCCAAGAAGGGGGGTGGGTCCCAAGACACTTCTTCAACAGAGAAAAAGCCTTATTGCCATGCCTGTAAACAGGTTGGGCATTACAAAACAGACAGCTGTTGTCCCAAGAATGGCAATAAAGAAAACATACCTCCAAAGCCAGCTCCAACACCTCCTGTTACTGTCAGCAGTAATCCCCCAGGAAGTGGGAGCACACCCAGGAATCTGGGTGGGTTTACTTTTGGAGCCCAAGGGGACCCTGGCCTATCCAGGTCTCCATCCCCAAATAATCTTGTCTATGAGACTGGCATGGGGTTTGCCAACTTCTCTGTTTGCCCAAATACCTTGAGCAAATATAGACAGGAACCCATCATCAATGGTTTGAAAGTTGAAGCTTTTAGAGACACAGGGGCTAGCATCACCATGGTGGCTGACTGTATAGTCCCCTCTAAGCAACTTTTACCAGGTGCCACATACCAGGTAACAAACATTGATGGTATCCAAACAAATCATCCCATGGCAGTAGTAAGTCTCAGCTGGGGAGGTGTCATTGGCCCAAAGAGAGTGGCAGTGTCACCAAACTTGCCTGTAGACTGTCTACTGGGTAATGATTTGGAAATCTCAGCCTGGGCTGAGGTGGAACAGGAAATCCATTCTAGAATGGTAAATTCCAATGGAAAGGTTAGTGGGGCTGTACTGGCTATGGCCCCAATTCAAGATGTCCTTCCTGAAAAGGTTGGTAGGGCTGAGCAACTCTCTGCCCCATCTTTACCAGAAGCTCTTCCAAGACAGAATAGCAAAGCTGTTATGATAACAGCAGAAACCCAAACTGAGTCTCCTCCTGAAAAGGTTGGTGGGGCTGTGATGGCCACAGCCCAAACTCAAACAGATATGTGGGTTGTGAAGCCTGAAATGATGGATCACTCCACCCAAACTGAGAGCATGGAGGAGGAAGAGAAATCTCCCCCTCACCAGACAGTAGGACAGGATCAGCCTCCTCAGGGAACTGATCTTACCCCTGATGAAGGAACTGCCCCAGAGGTTGTTAGGCCTGGCCTGACAGAGCCTCTGATGGCAGTGGACCCTTCTCAGGTGGGATCCAGTCTGGCGCAGGTAACCTGCCCCTCTCTACCTTGCCTTAGTCAGCCCAGGGCTGCAGAGGACAAGAAGGACAGTGAGACCCAGAGGGCCCCCTGTCAAATAAAGCACCCCCATCAACAGATTAGGGGCACCAAAACTAGTAGGCCTAGTAAGGTGAAAACTTTAAAAACTCCTGAGGGAGCCCCCTTAAAAACAGTTAGGGACCTCCCACAGATGGATTCTGTTGGGCACAGCCAAACCTGGGACCCAAAGGGCCCAAACCTGAACTGTCCCTCCAGCAAGCCAAACAGAGGGACCCAGCCTCCAGCTTTAGGTAGCCAGAGGTTGACCCTGAGAGCTCAGTGCAACTCAGTTGAAGAAAGAAGGGCACATATGGTGGAAGATAATTGGAGGAAGTTGAGCCCAAAAATAGTGGAGCCTCACTTCAATACTCCATATCCAAACCAGCCTTTAACTTTGCATAAACACACCCAAGGTAGTGATTCCCTATGGTGGAGACCCTCTAATACCCCTAGGGTGAGGGACTGCTTAGTGGACCATGAGACAGGGGGTACCCATGCTAGTGCAGGTACTTCCTTATATGGCCACTCAGGCAATATAGGCTTACCTGGCCAAGGATAGCCTTATCTCCTTTCGTTTGGGGGGGGGTTATGTAGGAAGGTGGCTACCTGACTATGGTTACCCCAGATTTTTTGCCCTGTGTTTAGCTGGTTTTCGACTTAGTTGGCCTGGTTCCCTGCTAATCAGGGCCCCAGGCTATCTGCTCTCCCTGTAAAATGGATTCCATGTACCCTAGGTGCATAACTAGATTGGCTTGGGTCACCTTATCAGCCCCTGTACAGAGCACTATAGGTGCCCAGGGCATAGGTGCATCCAAGGCCTACCAGGGGCTGCAGCATAACTTTTGCCACCCCTGGCTGGCTATCTAAATTGACACAACTGGCTGATCACTCAGCTGGGGCAAGTGGGTGTAATCACCCCTTGCTTAGATATAGTATACCTATATCTAAACCTATATCTGGACACATATATAGCCTGTAAGCCACTCCTATGGAAGGCCTCATCAATCCTGGAGGCAGAGTGCGTGGTTTTATGTGAGATGGTGCTCTGGCATGAGCTGAGCCTGTCTGCAGCTGTCGGGAACAACTCCCTAAGCTGATCCGGGATAATGCCATACCATATACTCTTAAGCGCATTATAATCCTCGCGGTTATATAGCAACTTTGGTTTGGCTTTATCAAAACATGTCGTGTAAGGTGTCATACGAATTGGAATACTATCCCCTCGCCAGTTCTGGCGACGGGGATAGCATTCCACCCTTCTAGAGGGAGAAGACATGTTACTTTACTGAAACGCGGTTGATTTAAAATGAGCCTCAGATCCACAAAATGGATGCCCCTGCCACAGACACGGGTCTGACCTCCTGCTGCTGACCGAAACCCGGCAGAGGAGGCCTGGACAAAGAGTTTCCTGTCACAGGGCGGTGTCAAACCACCCCAGACAGGAGATAGTGGATTGGAGTAGGGAGGTTTCAATGAAACCAGACACTGCCTGGGGAGCACAAGGCTGCCCCTTGCAGGATCCGGCCAAACCGGTTCTGGGGCCTCCCAGCCCCTGTCCCAGCGCGGCCAGGATCAAAGGAGAGGGGTGTAACCACCCCCTTCCTGGGTCCCACCCATAGGAGGGGACCTAGCAGGATGTCCAACCCCCTAGATTCGAATAAGAGGGGGAGCAGTCCCAACGGACCTCAGATCATCCTGAAGAAACATAAGAAACGAAATCTGGACCCTTCGACTTTCTACACGACGTGAGAAGACTGAAGAATCTCCCTTGTGGTCAAGGAGTGACCACCCTGTGCAAACAGGCACCATCCAGCCCTCGACCCTTGCGTTGTTGCAGTTCCCGCCGGAACTCGAGCGACAGAGATCGACGAGATCAAGCTTGCCTGCCTTCTACCTGCCCGATCCACAGTCCCTGCAGAGCTGAGACCCGTGGAGGCGACCGGAAGCGTGGGGCACGCCATCTTGAAAAGGCCACGAGACGCTGACCGTGCGGCCCACGAGTGACCCTCGAAGCTGTACACCGGGGTTTGAGAAGCCCCAGCCCCGAGCTCCACTTGCACCAAAGCTCACCCCTCCACACTCGCTGAGTGCTGCGTGGGGCCCTTCTGCTTGTGTGCGCTCGACGCGTTGGCCCGGTCACTTGCCAGCTGGCTTGTGGCCCCTGTGCCGACGAACTTTGAAATCCGACTTGCTTTTCTGGTTGCTCCAGATCTGCACCAGCTCCTGTGAAAAGGAGCACCCACTCTGACCCTCCTGGTTCGAGTGATAAGCAATCTCCCGGTTCCGCGTGGATTGCTTTTGCCAAGTGCTGTTTGCTACAATCTTCAAGCCGACGGTGCTGACGGCGAGAGCCTACGTGGGACAGATCGTGACCTGCTCCTGGACGTCGCAGATGCCCCAGAGCCCACGTGACAGCGGAGAGAAGCCTATCGACAACCGCCTGATTGCGCCCGACATTGCCTGGTTCCGTCCTGGTTCCACCCTGGTCACTGCTGAGTGACCCAGACTCTGTCCCCTCTGCTTTCAGGTACTTTTCTACATCGATCCACCCTTGGATCGCACCGGACACTTCTGCTTCACAGCGCCTGCAGCTGCAACAGCTCCAAGCACCCAGAACCTGCGTGACAGAACCCGACGCCACTTCGACCCTGTGCACCCACGGCCTGTGGGTGAGGTAACTTTGCAACGCCGGTGTCTTTACACTGGTACACACCTCTAGGGTCTGTGTCTAAAGTTTTGTGTTCCTAGGTTCAGCGGAAGTATCTTTTTATTCACTTTAACTGACTTTTACGCACCATTGACAGTGCATTGGTGCGCGCTGCACTTTCCGTGCTGCACCCGTCTCCTGTGGGCTACTCCCGACTTCTTCATTGCTTGTCCTGACTGCTCCCAGCGAATCTCTAGGCCCTAGGCCTAACCATTGTTCGTAAAGTGTTCCTTATACCACTTTTTTGATATATGGTCTGAGTGGCCCCCCGCCCTCAGCCATAATTGTGCCAACTTTCTATGTGTAACAGTGCTTTTGATTTAACGCTTGTGCCCCTTTCCTCATAAAGAGTACTGGGGAGTAATTTAGTAATAAATACATATATTTTTATAATATATACTTGTGTGGTGTCCTTTCATTTGATTACAGGATTGTATGTGGTAAAACAAGCTCGCTTAACACGACCTCTTAAGTTAAGCCTTTAAGGCTGCTTAGTCCATGCTACCACTAGGATAGCTTGTCTACAAGGTTGACTTACAACCTGACATCTTTGGGGTTTGTTTGGACTGATAACCAGTGGTTCCAGAATTGGAAACACTACCTATCAGGCCAACTTCTCACAGCCAGGTTCTGAGGTGAGATGGTGCAGTGAGCTAAAAAATGTTGTTAGATCCAGCCCTGATCTCTTGACTGGGTGAGAGTATTCTGCTTAATTCAGAAACTCTGTCCATCACCACCCCCTTTTGCTTAATTGTTTTGTCCACCATAAGCGTGGAAGGGTATGCTCAGAAGTGAGTCCCTTGCTCATTGCACCATCAGGATTCAAGCAAGCCGGGCCGAAGTTGGCTGTAATGCCAGAAACCGGTCCCCGGATGCTTGTTTCCATCCAGTGAAAGAATTGGCTTGGTAGTTTGGTCTGCCCTGTTCCCATGATGCACTGGGCCAGGGACACACAAATTTGCATATAGCCAGGTTCTGAGCTGAGATGGTGCAGTGAGCTAAAAAATGGTGTTAGATCAAGCCCTGATCTCTTGACTGGGTGAGAGTATTCTGCTTAATTCAGAAACTCTGTCCATCACCACCCCCTTTTGCTTAATTGTTTTGTCCACCATAAGCGTGGAAGGGTATGCTCAGACATGAGTCCCTTGCTCATTGCACCATCAGGATTCAAGCAAGCGGGGCCGAAGACGGCTGTAATGCCAGAAACCGGTCCCCGGAAGCTTGTTTCCATCCAGTGAAAGAATTGGCTTGGTAGTTTAGTCTGTCCTATTCCCATGATGCACAGGGCCAGGGACAGACTAATTTGCATATAGCCAGGTGCTGAGCTGGGATGGTGCAGTGAGCCAAAAAACAGTGTTGGATCAAGCCCTGATCTCTTGACTGGGTGAGAGTATTCTGCTTAATTCAGAAACTCTGTCCATCACCACCCCCTTTTGCGTAATTGTTTTGTCCACCATAAGCGTGGAAGGGTATGCTCAGACGTGAGTCCCTTGCTCATTGCACCATCAGGATTCATGCAAGCTGTGCCGAAGACGCCTGTAATGCCAGAAACCGGTCCCCGGAAACTTGTTTCCGTCCAGTGAAAGAATTGGCTTGGTAGTTTGGTCTGCCCTGTTCCCATGATGCACTGGACCAGGGACAGACTAATTTGCATATAGCCAGGTTCTGAGCTGGGATGGTGCAGTGAGCTAAAAAACGGTGTTGGATCAAGCCCTGATCTCTTGACTGGGTGAGAGTATTCTGCTTAATTCAGAAACTCTGTCCATCACCACCCCCTTTTGCTTAACCACTTGATACATGACATATGATGACACATGACACCGCATGACAACACATGATGACACATGACACATGATGAAACATGGCACACAACACCACATGAAACATGACACCACATGCCACATGACACCACATGAAACAGGACACATGACACCACATGACATGGACTCGGGGGCAAAGATGGCGGCCAGTCCTATGGCCAAGTGAGCTGGGTAGCGGCGTTGCTCCCTTCCCAGGAGCTGTTGCCTGCGGGTATGTGCTTATCGTAAGGCTCAGTATCAGACCTTACCGCGATTGCTCGATTCCCGAAGGATGCTGTCGCAACTCTCAGCCTCTCGAGATGATTTCTTGATGATTTCTTGTTTTTCGGCACGCTGGTTTTCAGGCGGAGACCTTCTAACCCAGTGCCTGTCAGCATACACTTTGTTTGCTCGAGGTTCCTTTACCTTGCCCTTTTACAGCGGGATGCCGCCCAAGATCCAGTCTAAGTCCCCTTCATGGGGCACGGCCACGAAAACGCCCGTAGCAGCTCCAGCAGCATCCACAACCGGTTGATTGCTGTCAGCACCAGTACCCGCACAAGACACATGACATGTGACACCACATGATACCACATGACACCGCATGATACCACATGACACATGACACCACATGACAACACAACACATGATGACACATGACAAAACATGACAACACATGACACCACATGACCCCACATGACACATGATGACACATGACACTACATGACACCAAGTGACACATGACACATGATAACGCATGACACCACATTACTCAACATGATACATGACAACACATGACACATGACTTCACATGACACCACATTACACATGACACCACATGACACCACATGAAACATGATGACACATGACCCCACATGACACATGATGACACATGACACCACATGACACCATATGATAACACATGACACCACATGACACATGATGACACATGACACTACATGACACCATATGATGACACATGACACCAAATGATGACACATGACACCACATGACACATGACACCACATGACGACAAATGACACCACATGACACCACGACACATGACACCACATGACACCACATGACAACACATGACACCACATGATGACACATGACACCACATGACACCACATGATACATGATGACACATGACACCACATGAACCACATGACGACACATGATGACACATGACACATGACACCACATGACTCCACATGATACATGACAACATATGATGACACATGATGACGCATGGCACATGATACCACATGACACTACATGACACCACATGACACTTGATGGCACATGACACCACTTGACACATGACACCACATGACACATGATGACACATGACAACAATTGACACACATGACTCCACATAATAAATGTCAACACATGACACAACATGACACCACATGACACCACATGACCTCACATGACCCCACATGACCCCACGTGACCCCACATGACACATGAAACCACATGACACCACAAGACACCACATGATACCACATGACACCCCATGACCCTTGACACATGATGACACATGACACCAAATGATACCACATGACACAGGACACCACATGAAAACACATGATGAAACATGACCCCACATGACACATGACAACACTTGACACCTTATGACTTCACAGGATACATGACACCACATGACACTTGATAGCACATGACACCACTTGACACATGATAGCACATGACACCACATGACACATAATGACACATCACACATGATGACACATGCCACATGACACATGCCACATGATACCACAAGACCCACATGACACATGACAGCACATGACATGTGATGACACATGACACCACAGGATAACACATGACATCACAAGACACATGACACCACATGATGACACATGACAACAATTGACACCACATGACACCACATGACACATGATATGTGACACCACATGACACATGATACGTGACACCACATGACACCACATGACATGACACCACATGATACCAAATGACACATGACACCACATGACACATGACACCACATGACACATGAGATATGACACCGCAAGACATGTGACATGTGACACCACATGACACCACATGACACATGAGATATGACACCACAAGAAACATGACACGTGACACCACATGACATGACACCACATGACATCACATGATACCACATGACACATGACACCACATGGCACCACATGACACATGACATATGACATATGAAGCATGACACATGACATATGATGACACATTATCCCACATGACAACACATGATGACACATGACACATGATGAAACATGGCACACGACACCACATGCCACATGATACCACATGCCACATGACACCACATGACACCACATGACACGGACTCAGGGGCAAAGATGGCAGCCGGTCCTATGGCCGAGTGAGCTGGTATCCGCGTAGCTCCTTTCCCAGGAACTGTTGCCTGCGGGTATGTGCTTATCGTAAGGCTCAGTATCAGACCTAACCATGATTGCTCGATTCCCAAAGGATGCTGAGGCAACTCTCAGCCTCTCAAGATGATTTCTTGAGTTGTATTTCGGCACGCTGGTTTTCGGGCGGAGACCTTCTAACCCAGTGCCGGTCAGCATACACTTTGTTTGCTCGAGTTTCCTTTACCTTGCCCTTTTACAGCGGGATGCCGCCCAAGATCCAGTCTAAATCCCTTTCACTGAGCACGGCCATGAAAACGCCCGTGGCAGCAGCAGCGGCAGCCACAACAGGTTGACTGCCGCCGGCACCAGTACCCGCACAAGACACATGACACGTGACACCACATGACACCACATGACACTACATGACACCACATGACACCCCATGATACCACATGACACCACATGACAACACGACACATGATGACACATGACAAAACATGACAACACATGACACCACATGACCCCACATGACACATTATGACACATTACACCACATGACACATGATAACGCATGACACCACATGTTTTCTCCACCATAAGCATGGAAGGGTATGCTCAGACGTGAGTCCCTTGTTCATTGCACCATCAGGATTCAAGCAAGCCGGGCCGAAGATGGCTGTAATGCCAGAAACCGGTCCCCGGAAGCTTGTTTCCATCCAGTGAAAGAATTGGCTTGGTAGTTTGGTCTGCCTTATTCCCATGATGCACTGGGCCAGGGACAGACTAATTTGCATATAGCCAGGTTCTGAGCTGGGATGGTGCAGTGAGCTAAAAAACGGTGTTGGATCAAGCTTAATTCAGAAACTCTGTCCATCACCACCCCCTTTTGCTTAACCACATGATACATGACATATAATGACACATGACCCCACATGACACCACATGACAATACATGATGACACATGACACATGCTGAAACATGGCACACGACACCACATGCCACATGACACCACATGCCACATGACACCACATGACACCACATGAAACAGGACACATGACACCACATTACACGGACTCAGGGGCAAAGATGGCAGCCAGTCCTATGGCCAAGTGAGCTGGTAGCCGCATTGCTCCCTTCGCAGGAGCTGTTGCCTGCGGGTATGTGCTTATCGTAAGGCTCAGTATCAGACCTTACCGCGATTGCTCGATTCCCGAAGGATGCTGTGGCAACTCTCAGCCTCTCAAGATGATTTCTTGAGGGTTTTTTTCGGCACACTGGTTTTCAGGCAGAGACCTTCTAACCCAGTGCCGGTCAGCATACTTTTTGTTTGCTCGAGTTTCCTTTACCTTGCCCTTTTACAGCGGGATGCCGCCCAAGATCCAGTCTAAGTCCCTTTCACGGGGCACGGCCACGAAAACGCCCGTAGCAGCAGCAGCGGCAGCCACAACAGGTTCACTACCGCCAGTACCCTCACAAGACACATGACACGTGACACCACATGACACCACATGACATTGCATGATTCCACATGACACATGACACAGCATGACAACACGACACGTGATGACACATGACAACACATGACACCACATGACCCCACATGACACATGATGACAGATGACACTACATGACACCACATGACACATGATAACGCATGACACCACATTACTCCACATGATACATGACAACACATGACACCACATGACACCACATTACACATGACACCACATGACACATGATGACACATGACACATGATAACACATGCCACATGACACATGCCACATGATACCACAAGACACTACATGACCCATGACCGCACATGAAATGTGATGACACATGACACCACATGATAACACATGACACCACAAGACACATGACACCACATGATGACACATGACAACACTTGACACCACATGACACCACATGACACATGATATGTGACACCACATGACACATGATAAGTGACACCACATGACCCACATGACATGACACCACATGATACCAAATGACACATGACACCACATGACACATGACACCACATGACACATGAGATATGACACCACAAGACATGTGACATGTGACACCACATGACACCACATGACACATGAGATATGATACCACAAGAAACATGACACGTGACACCACATGACATGACACCACATGACATCACATGATACCACATGACACATAACACATGACACCACATGACACCACATGACACATGACACATGACACATGACATGACACATGAAACATGACACATGACATATGATGACACATTACCCCACATGACAACACATGATTACACATGACACATGATGAAACATGGCACACAACACCATATGCCACATGATACCACATGCCACATGACACCACATGACACCACATGACACAGACTCAGGGGCAAAGATGGCAGCCAGTCCTATGGCCGAGTGAGCTGGTATCCGCGTTGCTCCCTTCCCAGGAACTGTTGCCTGCGGGTATGTGCTTATCGTAAGGCTCAGTATCGACCTTACCACGATTGCTTGATTCCCAAAGGATGCTGTGGCAACTCTCAGCCTCTTGAGATGATTTCTTGAGTTTTTTTTCCGGCACACTGGTTTTCAGGCAGAGACCTTCTAACCCAGTGCCGGTCAGCATACACTTTGTTTGCTCGAGTTTCCTTTACCTTACCCTTTTACAGCGGGATGCCGCCCAAGATCCAGTCTAAGTCCCTTTCACTGGGCACGGCCACGAAAACGCCCGTAGCAGCAGCAGCGGCAGCCACAACATGTTCACTACCGCTAGTACCCTCACAAGACACATGACACGTGACACCACATGACACCACATGACATCGCATGATTCCACATGACACATGACACCGCATGACAACACGACACGTGATGACACATAACAAAACATGACAACACATGACACCACATGACTCCACATGACACATGATGACACATGACACTACATGACACCACATGACACATGACACATGATAACGCATGACACCACATTACTCCACATGATACATGACAACACATGACACCACATGACACCACATTACACATGACACCACATGACACATGATGACACATGACACATGATGACACATGCCACATGACACATGCCACATGATAAACACAAGACCCCACATGACCCATGACAGCACATGAAATGTGATGACACATGACACCACATGATAACACATGACACCACAAGACACATGACACCACATGATGACACATGACAACACTTGACACCACATGACATCACATGACACATGATATGTGACACCACATGACACATGATAAGTGACACCACATGACCCACATGACACCACATGATACCAAATGACACATGACACTACATGACACATGACACCACATGACACATGAGATATGACACCACAAGACATGTGACATGTGACACCACATGACACCACATGACACATGAGATATGACACCACAAGAAACATGACACGTGACACCACATGACATGACACCACATGACATCACATGATACCACATGACACATGACACCACATGACACCACATGACACATGACACATGACATGACACATGAAACATGACACATGACATATGATGACACATTACCCCACATGACAACACATGATGACACATGACACATGATGAAACATGGCACACGACACCATATGCCACATGATACCACATGCCACATGACACCACATGACACCACATGACACCACATGACACAGACTCAGGGGCAAAGATGGCAGCCAGTCCTATGGCCGAGTGAGCTGGTATCCGCGTTGCTCCCTTCCCAGGAACTGTTGCCTGCGGGTATGTGCTTATCGTAAGGCTCAGTATCGACCTTACCACGATTGCTTGATTCCCAAAGGATGCTGTGGCAACTCTCAGCCTCTTGAGATGATTTCTTGAGGTATTTTTTCGGCACACTGGTTTTCAGGCAGAGACCTTCTAACCCAGTGCCGGTCAGCATACACTTTGTTTGCTCGAGTTTCCTTTACCTTACCCTTTTACAGCGGGATGCCGCCCAAGATCCAGTCTAAGTCCCTTTCACTGGGCACGGCCACGAAAACGCCCGTAGCAGCAGCAGCGGCAGCCACAACATGTTCACTACCGCTAGTACCCTCACAAGACACATGACACGTGACACCACATGACACCACATGACATCGCATGATTCCACATGACACATGACACCGCATGACAACACGACACGTGATGACACATGACAAAACATGACAACACATGACACCACATGACCCCACATGACACATGATGACACATGACACTACATGACACCACATGACACATGACACATGATAACGCATGACACCACATTACTCCACATGATACATGACAACACATGACACCACATGACACCACATTACACATGACACCACATGACACATGATGACACATGACACATGATGACACATGCCACATGACACATGCCACATGATACCACAAGACCCCACATGACCCATGACAGCACATGAAATGTGATGACACATGACACCACATGATAACACATGACACCACAAGACACATGACACCACATGATGACACATGACAACACTTGACACCACATGACATCACATGACACATGATATGTGACACCACATGACACATGATAAGTGACACCACATGACCCACATGACACCACATGATACCAAATGACACATGACACTACATGACACATGACACCACATGACACATGAGATATGACACCACAAGACATGTGACACCACATGACACCACATGACACCACATGACACATGAGATATGACACCACAAGAAACATGACACGTGACACCACATGACATGACACCACATGACATCACATGATACCACATGACACATGACACCACATGACACCACATGACACATGACACATGACATGACACATGAAACATGACACATGACATATGATGACACATTACCCCACTTGACAACACATGATGACACATGACACATGATGAAACATGGCACACGACACCATATGCCACATGATACCACATGCCACATGACACCACATGACACCACATGACACCACATGACACAGACTCAGGGGCAAAGATGGCAGCCAGTCCTATGGCCGAGTGAGCTGGTATCCGCGTTGCTCCCTTCCCAGGAACTGTTGCCTGCGGGAATGTGCTTATCGTAAGGCACAGTATCGACCTTACCACGATTGCTTGATTCCCAAAGGATGCTGTGGCAACTCTCAGCCTCTCAAGATGATTTCTTGAGTTGTATTTCGGCACGCTGGTTTTTGGGCGGAGACCTTCTAAGCCAGTGCCGGTCAGCATACACTTTGTTTGCTCGAGTTTCCTTTACCTTGCCCTTTTACAGCGGGATGCCGCCCTAGATCCAGTCTAAATCCCTTTCACGGAGCACGGCCATGAAAACGCCTGTAGCAGCAGCAGCGGCAGCCACAACAGGTTGACTGTCGCTGGCACCAGTACCCGCACAAGACATATGACACAGGACACCACATGACACCACATGACACTACATGACACCACATGACACCGCATGATACCACATGACACATGACACCACATGACAACATGACACGTGATGACACATGACAAAACATGACAACACATGACACCACATGACCCCACATGACACATTATGACACATGACACCACATGACACATGACACATGATAACGCATGACACCACATGTGTTTGTTCACCATAAGCATGGAAGGGTATGCTCAGACGTGAGTCCCTTGCTCATTGCACCATCAGGATTCAAGAAAGCCGGGCCGAAGACGGCTGTAATGCCAGAAACCGGTCCCCGGAAGCTTGTTTCCATCCAGTGAAAAAAATTGGCTTGGAAGTTTGGTCTGCCCTGTTCCTATGATGCACTGGGCCAGGGACAGACTAATTTGCATATAGCCAGGTTCTGAGCTGGGATGGTGCAGTAAGCTAAAAAAAAGTGATGGAGCAAGCCCTGATCTTTGGACTTGGTAAGAGTGGTCTGCTTAATTCAGACACTCTGTTCATCACCACTTCCTTTTCTGAATCGGTTTTGTCCACCATAAGCGTGGAAGGGTATACTCAGATGTGAGTCTCTTGCTTATTGAACCATCAGGATTCAAGCAAGCCGGGCTGAAGACGGATGAAATGCCAGAAACCGGTCCCCGGAAGCTTGTTTCCTTCCCAGATTAAGAATTGGCTTGGTAGTTTGGTTTGGTCTGCCCCGTTCCCATGACGCACTGGGCCAGGGTCAGACTAATTTGCATATAGCCAGGTTCTGAGCTAGGATGGTGCAGTGAGCTAAAAAACTGTGTTGGATCAAGCCCTGATCTCCTGACTGGGTGAGAGTATTCTGCTTAATTCAGAAACTCTGTCCATCACCACCCCCTTTTGCTTAACCACTTGATACATGACATATGATGACACATGACCCCACATGACACCACATGACAACACATGATGACACATGACACATGATGAAACATGGCACACGACACCACATGCCACATGACACCACATGCCACATGACACCACATGAAACAGGATACATGACACCACATGACACGGACTCGGGGGCAAAGATGGCGGCCAGTCCTATGTGCAAGTGAGCTGGTAGCCACGTTGCTCCCTTCGCAGGAGCTGTTGCCTGCGGGTATGTGCTTATCGTAAGGCTCAGTATCAGACCTTACCGCGATTGCTCGATTCCCGAAGGATGCTGTGGCAACTCTCAGCCTCTCAAGATAATTTCTTGAGGTGTTTTTCGGCACACTGGTTTTCGGGCGGAAACCTTCTAACCCAGTGCCGGTCAGTATACACTTTGTTTGCTCGAGTTTCCTTTACCTTGCCCTTTTACAGCGGGATGCCGCCCAAGATCCAGTCTAAGTCCCTTTCAGTGGGCATGGCTGTGAGAAGTTGGCCTGATAGGTAGTGTTTCCAATTCTGGAACTACTGGTTATCAGTCCAAACAAACCCCAAAGATGTCAGGTTGTAAGTCAACCTTGTAGACAAGCTATCCTAGTGGTAGCATGGACTAAGCAGCCTTAAAGGCTTAACTTAAGAGGTCGTGTTAAGCGAGCTGTTTTACCACATACAATCCTGTAATCAAATGAAAGGACACCACACAAGTATATATTATAAAAATATATGTATTTATTTCTAAATTACTCCCCAGTACTCTTTATGAGGAAAGGGGCACAAGCGTTAAATCAAAAGCACTGTTACACATATAAAGTTGCACGTTTATGGATGAGGGCGGGTGGCCACTCAGACCATATATAAAAAAAGTGGTATAAGTAACACTTTACGAACAATGGTTAGGCCTAGGGCCTAGAGATTCGCTGGGAGCAGTCAGGACAAGCAATGAAGAAGTCGGGAGTAGCCCACAGGAGACGGGTGCAGCACGGAAAGTGCGGCGCGCACCAATGCACTGTCAATGGTGCGTAAAAGTCAATTAAAGTGAATAAAAAGATACTTCCGCTGAACCTAGGAACACAAAACTTTAGACACAGACCCTAGAGGTGTGTACCAGTGTAAAGACACCGGCGTTGCAAAGTTACCTCACCCACAGGCCGTGGGTGCACAGGGTCGAAGTGGCGTCGGGTTCTGTCACGCAGGTTCTGGGTGCTTGGAGCTGTTGCAGCTGCAGGCGCTGTGAAGCAGAAGTGTCCGGTGCGATCCAAGGGTGGATCGGTGTAGAAAAGTACCTGAAAGCAGAGGGGACAGAGTCTGGGTCACTCAGCAGTGACCAGGGTGGAACCAGGACGGAACCAGGCAATGTCGGGCGCAATCAGGCGGTTGTCGATAGGCTTCTCTCCGCTGTCACGTGGGCTCTGGGGCATCTGCGACGTCCAGGAGCAGGTCACGATCTGTCCCACGTAGGCTCTCGCCGTCAGCACCGTCGGCTTGAAGATTGTAGCAAACAGCACTTGGCAAAAGCAATCCACGCGGAACCGGGAGATTGCTTATCACTCGAACCAGGAGGGTCAGAGTGGGGGCTCCTTTTCACAGGAGCTGGTGCAGATCTGGAGCAACCAGAAAAGCAAGTCGGATTTCAAAGTTCGTCGGCACAGGGGCCACAAGCCAGCTGGCAAGTGACCGGGCCAACGCGTCGAGCGCACACAAGCAGAAGGGCCCCACGCAGCACTCAGCGAGTGTGGAGGGGTGAGCTTTGGTGCAAGTGGAGCTCGGGGCTGGGGCTTCTCAAACCCCGGTTTACAGCTTCGAGGGTCACTCGTGGGCCGCACGGTCAGCGTCTCGTGGCCTTTTCAAGATGGCGTGCCCCACGCTTCCGGTCGCCTCCACGGGTCTCAGCTCTGCAGGGACTGTGGATCGGGCAGGTAGAAGGCAGGCAAGCTTGATCTCGTCAATCTCTGTCGCTCGAGTTCCGGCGGGAACTGCAACAAAGCAAGGGTCGAGGGCTGGATGGTGCCTGTTTGCACAGGGTGGTCACTCCTTGACCACAAGGGAGATTCTTCAGTCTTCTCACGTCGTGTAGAAAGTGGAAGGGTCCAGATTTCGTTTCTTATGTTTCTTCAGGATGATCTGAGGTCCGTTGGGACTGCTCCCCCTCTTATTCGAATCTAGGGGGTTGGACATCCTGCTAGGTCCCCTCCTATGGGTGGGACCCAGGAAGGGGGTGGTTACACCCCTCTCCTTTGATCCTGGCCGCGCTGGGACAGGGGCTGGGAGGCCCCAGAACCGGTTTGGCCGGATCCTGCAAGGGGCAGCCTTGTGCTCCCCAGGCAGTGTCTGGTTTCATTGAAACCTCCCTACTCCAATCCACTATCTCCTGTCTGGGGTGGTTTGACACCGCCCTGTGACAGGAAACTCTTTGTCCAGGCCTCCTCTGCCGGGTTTCGATCAGCAGCAGGAGGTCAGACCCGTGTCTGTGGCAGGGGCATCCATTTTGTGGATCTGAGGCTCATTTTAAATCAACCGCGTTTCAGTAAAGTAACATGTCTTCTCCCTCTAGAAGGGTGGAATGCTATCCCCGTCGCCAGAACTGGCGAGGGGATAGTATTCCAATTCGTATGACACCTTACACGACATGTTTTGATAAAGCCAAACCAAAGTTGCTATATAACCGCGAGGATTATAATGCGCTTAAGAGTATATGGTATGGCATTATCCCGGATCAGCTTAGGGAGTTGTTCCCGACAGCTGCAGACAGGCTCAGCTCATGCCAGAGCACCATCTCACATAAAACCACGCACTCTGCCTCCAGGATTGATGAGGCCTTCCATAGGAGTGGCTTACAGGCTATATATGTGTCCAGATATAGGTTTAGATATAGGTATACTATATCTAAGCAAGGGGTGATTACACCCACTTGCCCCAGCTGAGTGATCAGCCAGTTGTGTCAATTTAAGAACCAGCCAGGGGTGGCAAAAGCTATGCTTCAGCCCCTGGTAGGCCTTGGTGGCACCTATGCCCTGGGCACCTATAGTGCATGGTACAGGGGCTGACAAGGAGTCCATTTCCAATTGTGGTATGTACCTATAGCACATGTATTATAAATTTAGAGAGAGAACAGCAGGCTGGGGGTCTGATTAGCAGGCCCACAGCCTCAGTAAGTCGAAAACCAGTGAAGCAAAAAGCAAAAATTGGGGTGACCATAGGATAGCAGACCCTACTCTCCTACATAACCCCCCCCCCAAACGCAGGGACATTAAACTTAACCTTGACCAGATAAGTCTTCATGTTCTAAGTGGAAGTACCGGGAGAGACCATCTGCATTACCATGGTCAGTCCCTGGGCGGTGCTCCACTGTAAAGTCCATCCCCTGTAGGGAAATGGACCACCTGAGCAGTTTGGGATTTTCACCCTTCATCTGATTTAGCCACAAGAGGGGCTTATGGTCTGTCTGAATTAGGAAGTGAGTACCAAACAAGTATGGCCTCAGCTTCTTCAGGGCCCAAACCACAGCAAAGGCCTCCCTCTCAATAGCTGACCAACGTTTCTCCCTGGGGGTCAGCCTTCTGCTAATAAAAGCAATGGGCTGGTCTTGACCATCTTGATTAAGTTGTGAAAGCACAGCTCCCACCCCCAACTCAGAAGCATCTGTCTGTACAATGAACTGTTTGGAGTAGTCAGGACTCTTCAGGATAGGTGCAGAGCACATGGCCTTCTTCAGGTCATCAAATGCCTTTTGACAGCTAACTGTCCACTGAACCTTTTTGGGCATCTTCTTGGATGTCAAGTCATTCAATGGTGTCACAATGGACCCATAGTTCTTTACAAATTTTCTGTAATACCCAGTCAGGCCCAAGAAGGCTCTGACTTGTGTCTGGGTAGTTGGAGGAGTCCAGTCCTGTATGGTCTGGATCTTGCTCTCCAGTGGTTGAACTTGACCCCCACCTACTAGGTGGCCCAAGTACACAACCTTGCTCTGCCCTATCTGGCACTTAGTAGCCTTGATAGTCAGGCCTGCCTTTTGCAGGGCCTCCAGAACCTTCTTCAGGTGGATCAGGTGATCCTCCCAGGTGGAGCTAAAGACAGCAATATCATCTAGATATGCTGCGCAAAAGTCATCCAACCCAGCAAGGACTTGGTTCACCAACCTTTGGAAAGTGGCAGGTGCATTCTTCAAACCAAAGGGCATTACCACAAACTGATAATGTCCACTAGGGGTAGAGAATGCTGTTTTGGCTTTTGACTCTTCAGCTAGTCTGATTTGCCAGTAGCCAGCTGTCAAATCAAATGTGCTCAGAAACTTGGCAGAAGCCAATTTATCAATGAGCTCATCTGCTCTTGGAATGGGATGAGCATCTGTCCTAGTGACAGCATTGAGACCTCTGTAGTCCACACAAAACCTCATTTCTCTCTTCCCATCTTTGGTATGAGGTTTTGGCACAAGGACCACTGGGCTAGCCCATGGGCTCTCTGATGGCTCAATCACTCCAAGCTCCAACATCTTTTGCACCTCAGCCTTTATACAATCCCTGACATGGTCAGGTTGCCTGTAGATCTTATTCTTCACAGGCAGATTGTCACCAGTATCCACCTCATGGGTGCACCAGTTAGTCTGACTGGGTGTGAGTGAAAACAATTGTCTGTGGGCCTGCAACACCTGTCTGCAGTCCACCTGTTGCTGCTCAGTGAGGCTGCCTGCCAAGGCTACTCCATCAACTGAACCATCATCAGGGTTCTGGGAAAGCAGGTCTGGGAGAGGGTCACTCTCTTCCTCCTATTCCCCATCTGTGGCCATGAGGAGACTCATGTCCTCCCTGTCAACAAATGCTTTCAAACGATTGACATGGAGCACCCGGTGGGGGCTCCTAGGGGTGCCAAAGTCAACCAGGTAGGTGACTTCTCCCTTCTTTTCAATGATAGGGTAGGGTCCAGTCCATTGGTCCTGGAGAGCTGCTGGCCCCACTGGGTCCAACACCCACACCTTCTGCCCTGGCTGGTACACAACCAGAACAGCCTTTTGGTCATGCCAGGCTTTCTGTAATTCCTGGCTGGCCTCAAGGTTTTTGGATGCTCTCTCCATGTATTCAGCCATCCTGGAGCGGAGACCAAGTACATAATCCACAATGTCTAGTTTAGGCTTTTTGAGAGGTAACTCCCATCCTTCCTTCACCAAACTCAATGGACCTCTTACAGGGTGGCCAAACAAAAGTTCAAAAGGGCTGTAGCCAACCCCCTTCTGTGGGACCTCACTGTAAGCAAAGAGCAAGCAGGGTAAAAGGATGTCCCATTTCCGCCTAAGCTTCTCTGGTAACCCTTTTATCATTCCCTTTAGGGTCTTGTTGAACCTTTCCACAAGCCCATTGCACTGTGGATGGTAGGGTGTGGTAAACTTATAGTTTACTCCACACTCTTTCCACATTGCTTTTAAGTATCCAGACATGAAGTTGGTACCTCTGTCTGAAAGAACCTCCTTTGGAAAGCCCACTCTTGAGAAAACTGCAATGAGGGCTTTTGCCACCACAGGAGCTGTGGTGGTCCTCAGGGGAATTGCTTCTGGGTACCTGGTGGCATGATCCACTACCACCAGTATAAATCTGTGCCCAGATGCTGTTGGAGGATCCATGGGACCCACAATGTCTATTCCAACTCTTTCAAAGGGTACCCCCACCACAGGTAGTGGTATCAGGGGGGCCTTTGTTGTGCCACCTGACTTACCACTGGCTTGGCAAGTGACACAGGAGCGACAAAACTCCTTGACATTTTCTGACATGTGAGGCCAGTGAAAGTGTGGAACAAGCCTGTCCCAAGTCTTATTCTGGCCTAAGTGTCCTGCAAGGGGAATATCATGGGCCAAGGTAAGAAGGAAGCCCCTAAACCTCAAAGGTATAACCAACCTCCTGGTTGTGCCAGGCTTGGGGTCTCTAGCCTCTGAATAAAGGAGTCCTTCATCCCAGTACACTTTATGGGTACCTTGAGCATTCCCTGCAGCCTCAGCAGCAGCTTGCTGTCTGAGGGGTTCAAGTGAAGGGCAATCTAATTGGGCCTGCCCCAGGTCTGCCCTTGAGGGTCCCCCTGTCCCCAGAAACTCAACCTGATCAGGTTCAAGCTCCTCAGAGACAGTCTCCTCTTGGACTGCAGAATCAGTTTCCTGTGAAACCTGATCCTCAACCTGGGGCAAGTGGGAAGGCACAGCCTTAACCCTCTTGCTCCTTCTCTTGGGTTGTGGTTGGTCTATTGTTTCAAGATCCACCACTGGTTCAGGAAGGCACTTCTTAGCCTGAGACCTTGTCACTGCAAGGACATGAGCTGAAATCCCTAGCATTTCTGCATGAGTCCTGTACTCCACTTCTGACCAAACTGAGCTTTCAAGATCATTGCCTAACAGACAGTCTACTGGGAGGTCTGCACTCACAACAACTTTCTTTAGGCCATCTACCCCTCCCCAGGAGAAGTTCACAACAGCCACACTATGGGAAGTAGTGGAGTTGCTTGCATTGGTCACTAGGTAACTTTCACCTAGTACAATTTGTCCAGGGTCCACAAAGCCAGGTGCCACCATTGTGACACTGGCACAAGTGTCCCTGTAGGCCTGAGCCAGTTTCTCATTAATTAAGGGAGTCTGCCTATATTTGCCCAGGTTACTGGGGCTTACTGCAGTGGGCAAAGATATGTCCACATCATATAGGAGAACTGCCTGTGTGGGGATTCTGACTAGGCCAGATTCCACCTCAGTACCCAGGGTCAACCCTACTAAACCCTTTGGCTGTGTACCACCACTGCTGACTGTACTAGGGGGTGCAGTTGCTTTAGGAGCTGCAGTGGTGGGGACTGGATTTTTCTTAGTGCATTCACTGCCCCAGTGTGAAACTGATTTGCAGGTATTACACCAAGGTTTCTTTGGGCCATCGTTCTTCTTTTTCTTGTTTCCATTTTGGGAACCCCCCTCCTTATTGCTAGTTTGGGGGCCTGAAGACTTCTGGTCCTTTTCTTTATCTTTCTGATTCCCACCCTTCTGGTCTGTTTTCTTCTGGTCACCTTGGTTCTGGTTTTTCTGCTTAATCCTTGTTCTGACCCATTTGTCTGCCTTCTTTCCCAATTCTTGGGGAGAGGTCAAATCAGAGTCAACAAGGTATTGATGCAACAGCTGGTTCTGACAGTTATTAAGGATCTGTTCTCTCATCATAAGATTGTACAATCCTGTATAGTCTGAAACTTTACTTCCCTGCAGCCAACCCTCCAGAGCCTTAGTGGCACAATCTACAAAATCAGTCCAGTCCTGAGTCTGTGCTTTTTGGGTGTCTCTGAACAACAACCTGTATTGCTCAGTGGTTAGGCCAAACCCTTCAATAAGAGCACTCTTCAGAACAGAGTAGTTTTTGGCATCCTCAGGTCTAACAGTGAGGAGCCTGTCCCTCCCTTTCTCAGAAAAGGAGTACCATAAAATTGCTGCCCACTGATCCTCAGGGACCTGCTGTACCATGCAGGCCCTCTCAAGAGCAGTCATCCATTTGTGGATATCATCCCCTTCCTTGTAGGGGGGCACCATTTTTGTCAGGTTTCTATTGTCATAGGCCCTGTCTTTTTCTTTAGGAACTTTGCTGCCACCAGTGGCATCTAAGCCACTTATTTTCTGTTCCCTAGCCAAGGTAAGTTTAGCTTGAGCTAAGGTCAGTTTAGCTTGAGCCAGAGCTACCTCCTCCCTCTCTATCTGGAGTTGGACAGCCCTCATCCTGGCCCTATGCTCTTTTCTCTGGGAGGAAGTCATTCCTCTTTGAGATTCTCTTGAGGCACTAGAAAGGTGAGAGTCCCTTGACAGAGATCTCTCCCTTCTATTACCTGGGAGAATTTGGTTATGAGATCTGGAGTGGTGCTGGCCCTCTCCATTCCCATGTAGGTCCAAGTTGGCCTGGTTAAGCCTGGCAACCTGTACCTGGTTTCCCTGCTGATCCTGATCTTCAGGCTCTTCTACATCAGAGCCTTCCTCTTCCTCTTCCTCCTCCTCTTCTTCTGGAAGATTCTCATTCTCAGGGGAGTTTATCCCTTCCTCTGTTTCTAAGGGAGTCTGACTCACCTTGTCTAGGTCATCCTTTTCTAGGAGAGCTATTAGGGAAGGAATGGTAGGGCCTCTGCCCTTTTTTAGCCCCCTGGCTGTGCACAAGGCACTCAGGTCTTTGTGGCTAAGGTTGTCATATCTGGATGTTGTCCCTATAGGATCAACTTCTACAGGAGCAGAGCCTGAGGCTCTACCTGTATCAGACATGACTGCTAGTGAGGTGTAAGTGGTGCACTTACCTACACTAAGTGGTTTCCTACTGTACCTTGCTAGTGAGTTGTAGTCAGGGTCTGCTAATCCCTTTAATCTACAACTACTAAGTTCAGTAGAACTTAATATGCTAAGCTTTTGATTTATATGTACCTAGAGGTACTTGATGTGATCTTTCAATTTGATAAAGATTGTAATGGTAAAACAAACAGCAAGCTCAAATCCGCACCGCTGCACACCAATGTGAGAAGTTGGCCTGATAGGTAGTGTTTCCAATTCTGGAACCACTGGTTATCAGTCCAAACAAACCCCAAAGATGTCAGGTTGTAAGTCAACCTTGTAGACAAGCTATCCTAGTGGTAGCATGGACTAAGCAGCCTTAAAGGCTTAACTTAAGAGGTCGTGTTAAGCGAGCTGTTTTACCACATACAATCCTGTAATCAAATGAAAGGACACCACACAAGTATATATTATAAAAATATATGTATTTATTTCTAAATTACTCCCCAGTACTCTTTATGAGGAAAGGGGCACAAGCGTTAAATCAAAAGCACTGTTACACATATAAAGTTGCACGTTTATGGATGAGGGCGGGTGGCCACTCAGACCATATATAAAAAAAGTGGTATAAGTAACACTTTACGAACAATGGTTAGGCCTAGGGCCTAGAGATTCGCTGGGAGCAGTCAGGACAAGCAATGAAGAAGTCGGGAGTAGCCCACAGGAGACGGGTGCAGCACGGAAAGTGCGGCGCGCACCAATGCACTGTCAATGGTGCGTAAAAGTCAATTAAAGTGAATAAAAAGATACTTCCGCTGAACCTAGGAACACAAAACTTTAGACACAGACCCTAGAGGTGTGTACCAGTGTAAAGACACCGGCGTTGCAAAGTTACCTCACCCACAGGCCGTGGGTGCACAGGGTCGAAGTGGCGTCGGGTTCTGTCACGCAGGTTCTGGGTGCTTGGAGCTGTTGCAGCTGCAGGCGCTGTGAAGCAGAAGTGTCCGGTGCGATCCAAGGGTGGATCGGTGTAGAAAAGTACCTGAAAGCAGAGGGGACAGAGTCTGGGTCACTCAGCAGTGACCAGGGTGGAACCAGGACGGAACCAGGCAATGTCGGGCGCAATCAGGCGGTTGTCGATAGGCTTCTCTCCGCTGTCACGTGGGCTCTGGGGCATCTGCGACGTCCAGGAGCAGGTCACGATCTGTCCCACGTAGGCTCTCGCCGTCAGCACCGTCGGCTTGAAGATTGTAGCAAACAGCACTTGGCAAAAGCAATCCACGCGGAACCGGGAGATTGCTTATCACTCGAACCAGGAGGGTCAGAGTGGGGGCTCCTTTTCACAGGAGCTGGTGCAGATCTGGAGCAACCAGAAAAGCAAGTCGGATTTCAAAGTTCGTCGGCACAGGGGCCACAAGCCAGCTGGCAAGTGACCGGGCCAACGCGTTGAGCGCACACAAGCAGAAGGGCCCCACGCAGCACTCAGCGAGTGTGGAGGGGTGAGCTTTGGTGCAAGTGGAGCTCGGGGCTGGGGCTTCTCAAACCCCAGTGTACAGCTTCGAGGGTCACTCGTGGGCCGCACGGTCAGCGTCTCGTGGCCTTTTCAAGATGGCGTGCCCCACGCTTCCGGTCGCCTCCACGGGTCTCAGCTCTGCAGGGACTGTGGATCGGTCAGGTAGAAGGCAGGCAAGCTTGATCTCGTCGATCTCTGTCGCTCGAGTTCCGGCGGGAACTGCAACAAAGCAAGGGTCGAGGGCTGGATGGTGCCTGTTTGCACAGGGTGGTCACTCCTTGACCACAAGGGAGATTCTTCAGTCTTCTCACGTCGTGTAGAAAGTCGAAGGGTCCAGATTTCGTTTCTTATGTTTCTTCAGGATGATCTGAGGTCCGTTGGGACTGCTCCCCCTCTTATTCGAATCTAGGGGGTTGGACATCCTGCTAGGTCCCCTCCTATGGGTGGGACCCAGGAAGGGGGTGGTTACACCCCTCTCCTTTGATCCTGGCCGCGCTGGGACAGGGGCTGGGAGGCCCCAGAACCGGTTTGGCCGGATCCTGCAAGGGGCAGCCTTGTGCTCCCCAGGCAGTGTCTGGTTTCATTGAAACCTCCCTACTCCAATCCACTATCTCCTGTCTGGGGTGGTTTGACACCGCCCTGTGACAGGAAACTCTTTGTCCAGGCCTCCTCTGCCGGGTTTCGGTCAGCAGCAGGAGGTCAGACCCGTGTCTGTGGCAGGAGCATCCATTTTGTGGATCTGAGGCTCATTTTAAATCAACCGCGTTTCAGTAAAGTAACATGTCTTCTCCCTCTAGAAGGGTGGAATGCTATCCCCGTCGCCAGAACTGGCGAGGGGATAGTATTCCAATTCGTATGACACCTTACACGACATGTTTTGATAAAGCCAAACCAAAGTTGCTATATAACCGCGAGGATTATAATGCGCTTAAGAGTATATGGTATGGCATTATCCCGGATCAGCTTAGGGAGTTGTTCCCGACAGCTGCAGACAGGCTCAGCTCATGCCAGAGCACCATCTCACATAAAACCACGCACTCTGCCTCCAGGATTGATGAGGCCTTCCATAGGAGTGGCTTACAGGCTATATATGTGTCCAGATATAGGTTTAGATATAGGTATACTATATCTAAGCAAGGGGTGATTACACCCACTTGCCCCAGCTGAGTGATCAGCCAGTTGTGTCAATTTAAGAACCAGCCAGGGGTGGCAAAAGCTATGCTTCAGCCCCTGGTAGGCCTTGGTGGCACCTATGCCCTGGGCACCTATAGTGCATGGTACAGGGGCTGACAAGGAGTCCATTTCCAATTGTGGTATGTACCTATAGCACATGTATTATAAATTTAGAGAGAGAACAGCAGGCTGGGGGTCTGATTAGCAGGCCCACAGCCTCAGTAAGTCGAAAACCAGTGAAGCAAAAAGCAAAAATTGGGGTGACCATAGGATAGCAGACCCTACTCTCCTACAATGGCCATGAAAGCGCCCGTAGCAGCAGCAGCGGCAGCCACAACAGGTTCACTACTGCCAGTACCCTCACAAGACACATGACATGTGACACCACATGACAAAACATGACATCGCATGATACCACATGACACATGACACCACATGACAACACGTCACGTGATGACACATGACACTACATGACACCACATGACACATGATAACGCATGACACCACATTACACACATGATACATGACAACACATGACACCACATGACACCACATTACACATGACACCACATGACACCACATGACACATGATGACCATGACCCCACATGACACATGATGACACATGACACCACATGACACCATATGATGACATGACACCACATGACACATGATGACACATGACACCACATGACACCATATGATGACACTTGACACCAAATGATGACACATGACACCACATGACACATGACACCACATGACGACACATGATACCACCTGACACCACATGACACCACATGACACATGACACCACATGACACATGACAACACATGACACCACATGACGACACATGACACCACCTGACACCACATGACACCACATGACACCACATGACACATGACAACACATGACACCACATGATGACACATGATGCCACATGATACCACACCCCTCTCCCATGGTATAAGTAGGCGCTGAATACAATCGTCCTACCTACACCTTTACTCCTGAGGTGGAAGCCGGGAGCGTTACTGCATTCTTTGTACTTGCTGTTTATTCTTTTAAAACCACTTGAGTGTCACGTTTATTGTACTTTTTAAAATCCTTTCGCGCTGCGGAGCTTAGCGCAGATGCGATACACTTGCCTTCAATACAGCTGGCGCCATTACCTGCAGTTACTGAGGCCACGCCCCCTCGAGGCCACGCCCCCCTCCCACGGTATAAGTAGGCGCTGAATAGAAGCATCCTACCTACACCTTTTCATCCTTTGAGGCGGAAGCCGGGAGCGTTACTGCATTCTTTGTACTTGCTGTTTATTCTTTTACGTTTATTGTACTTTTTAAAAGGCTTTCGCACTGCGGAGCTTAGCGCAGATGTGATACACTTGTCTTCAAAATAGCTGACGCCATTACCGGCAGTTATTGAGGCCACACCCCCTCGAGGCCACGCCCCCCTCCCACGGTATAAGTAGGCGCTGAATACAAGCCACCTACCCACCTTCGCCTTACACAGAACCACCTCTCATTCAGAAAGCAACTAAAAACTTTGATATTCGATAAGTAAAGCACCTCCCTCCCTCAAGCGCCTTGGGACCCTATGAGTGAGTAGTGCGCTATACAAATTTTGGAACTTGAACTTGAACCACATGACTCCACATGATACATGACACATGACAACACATGACGACACATGACAAATGATGACACATGACACCACATGACACATGATAACACATGACACCACATGATTCCACCTGATACATGACAACACATGACACAGGACACCACATGACACATGATGACACATGACACAGGACACCACATGACACATGATGACACATGATGACACATGACTCCACATGATACCACATGACACATGATGACACATGATTACACATGATGATACCACATGACACCACATGACACATGATGACACATGATGACACATGACACATGATGATACATGACACCACATGACATCACATGACACATGACACCACATAACACCACATGACAATACATGACACTATATGAAATAATATGATGTGACACATGAAACCACATGCCATTACATGACAACACATGACACCACATGACACATGATGACTCATGACATATGACAACACATTATGACACATTACACCACATGACACCACATGACAAAACATGACACATGACATCACATAATCCTTGACACCACATGACAACATATGGCACTTGATGGCATATGACACCACTTGACACATGACACCACGTGACACAACATGACACCACATGACACCACAAGACTCATGATGACACACGACACATGATGACACATGACCCATGATGACCCATGATGACCCATGATGACACATGACACATGATGACACATGACACATGATGACACATGACACCACATGATACTTGACAACACATGACACATAACACCACATGACACCACATTATGTATGACATATGACACATGACACATGATACCATATGACACCACATGACAGCACATGACACATGATAACATGACACATGATGAATACCACCGCATGACACTTGACACCACATGAAACATGACACATAATGACACATGACACCACATGACACATGATGATACATGACCATCCAGTCGCACTCTCTCTCATGGCCTAACCACCCGCTTTACTTTACAGGTTTCTCCTGGCACCGCGGAATTACACAATTGTAATGCAGACATTCAGAATTGTGCCAGAATCTGGTAAGATTCCCTCCCGCACCCGCCCAACCATACCCTTTGGAAATTGACCCTCCAAATTCTAATGATGTCCTCCCTTCATTCGCAGGGTCGCTCTGCCTCAGTAGGCATTTGGCCATCACGCTCGCTGCATGAACCCCACCGGCATGATCTACCCCAGTGAGCCTCCCCATCTCCATCCTCCCCCACTGTGCTGTGAAAATTTACACTTTCACCGAATATCAAGTGGAGTGTCCTATGTCACAGCATGATCATTTAGTATATCCATCCTCCCTCCACTGCGCCGTGAAAATTGACACTTTTGCCGAATATCAAGTGGATTGTCCTATGTCACAGCATGCTCATTTAGTATACTCAGTGCACTCCGGTCTCATCTAAATGCGCCGCCCGCACAACCGGCTCTACCTTGGTCTAGGATTCTTTACATAGGTAATCACTTCCCGGGCAGGCCTCATTGTACCTATGTAGAACCGTGTACATTTCTCCACTTCCTTCCGATGTTTTCTGTTCACTTTGAAATGACTATTCATTATCACGACCCCTTGTACAGAGCTTGTAGGAGAGTAGGGTCTGCTATCCTATGGTCACCCCAATTTTTGCTTTTTGCTTCACTGGTTTTCGACTTACTGAGGCTGTGGGCCTGCTAATCAGACCCCCAGCCTGCTGTTCTCTCTCTAAATTTATGATACATGTGCTATAGGTACATACCACAATTGGAAATGGACTCCTTGTCAGCCCCTGTACCATGCACTATAGGTGCTCAGGGCATAGGTGCCACCAAGGCCTACCAGGGGCTGAAGCATAGCTTTTGCCACCCCTGGCTGGTTCTTAAATTGACACAACTGGCTGATCACTCAGCTGGGGCAAGTGGGTGTAATCACCCCTTGCTTAGATATAGTATACCTATATCTAAACCTATATCTGGACACATATATAGCCTGTAAGCCACTCCTATGGAAGGCCTCATCAATCCTGGAGGCAGAGTGCGTGGTTTTATGTGAGATGGTGCTCTGGCATGAGCTGAGCCTGTCTGCAGCTGTCGGGAACAACTCCCTAAGCTGATCCGGGATAATGCCATACCATATACTCTTAAGCGCCTTATAATCCTCGCGGTTATATAGCAACTTTGGTTTGGCTTTATCAAAACATGTCGTGTAAGGTGTCATACGAATTGGAATACTACCCCCTCGCCAGTTCTGGCGACGGGGGTAGCATTCCACCCTTCTAGAGGGAGAAGACATGTTACTTTACTGAAACGCGGTTGATTTAAAATGAGCCTCAGATCCACAAAATGGATGCCCCTGCCACAGACACGGGTCTGGCCTCCTGCTGCTGACCGAAACCCGGCAGAGGAGGCCTGGACAAAGAGTTTCCTGTCACAGGGCGGTGTCAAACCACCCCAGACAGGAGATAGTGGATTGGAGTAGGGAGGTTTCAATGAAACCAGACACTGCCTGGGGAGCACAAGGCTGCCCCTGGCAGGATCCGGCCAAACCGGTTCTGGGGCCTCCCAGCCCCTGTCCCAGCGCGGCCAGGATCAAAGGAGAGGGGTGTAACCACCCCCTTCCTGGGTCCCACCCATAGGAGGGGACCTAGCAGGATGTCCAACCCCCTAGATTCGAATAAGAGGGGGAGCAGTCCCAACGGACCTCAGATCATCCTGAAGAAACATAAGAAACGAAATCTGGACCCTTCGACTTTCTACACGACGTGAGAAGACTGAAGAATCTCCCTTGTGGTCAAGGAGTGACCACCCTGTGCAAACAGGTACCATCCAGCCCTCGACCCTTGCTTTGTTGCAGTTCCCGCCGGAACTCGAGCGACAGAGATCGACGAGATCAAGCTTGCCTGCCTTCTACCTGCTCGATCCACAGTCCCTGCAGAGCTGAGACCCGTGGAGGCGACCGGAAGCGTGGGGCACGCCATCTTGAAAAGGCCACGAGACGCTGACCGTGCAGCCCACGAGTGACCCTCGAAGCTGTGCACCGGGGTTTGAGAAGCCCCAGCCCCGAGCTCCACTTGCACCAAAGCTCACCCCTCCACACTCGACGAGTGCTGCGTGGGGCCCTTCTGCTTGTGTGCGCTCGACGCGTTGGCCCGGTCACTTGCCAGCTGGCTTGTGGCCCCTGTGCCGACAAAACTTGAAATACGACTCGCTTTTCTGGTTGCTCCAGATCTGCACCAGCTCCTGTGAAAAGGAGCCCCCACTCTGACCCTCCTGGTTCGAGTGATAAGCAATCTCCCGGTTCCGCGTGGATTGCTTTTGCCAAGTGCTGTTTGCTGCAATCTTGAAGCCGACGGTGCTGACGGCGAGAGCCTACGTGGGACAGATCGTGACCTGCTCCTGGACGTCGCAGATGCCCCAGAGCCCACGTGACAGCGGAGAGAAGCCTATCAACAACCGCCTGATTGCGCCCGACATTGCCTGGTTCCGTCCTGGTTCCACCCTGGTCACTGCTGAGTGACCCAGACTCTGTCCCCTCTGCTTTCAGGTACTTTTCTACTTCGATCCACCCTTGGATCGCACCGGACACTTCTGCTTCACAGCGCCTGCAGCTGCAACAGCTTCAAGCACCAAGAACCTGCGTGCCAGAACCCGACGTCACTTCGACCCTGTGCACCCACGGCCTGTGGGTGAGGTAACTTTGCAACGCCGGTGCCCTTACACTGGTACACACCTCTAGAGTCTGTGTCTAAAGTTTTGTGTTCCTAGGTTCAGCGGAAGTATCTTTTACGCACCATTGACAGTGCATTGGTGCGCGCCGCACTTTCCGTGCTGCACCCGTCTCCTGTGGGCTACTCCCGACTTCATCATTGCTAGTCCTGACTGCTCCCAGCGAATCTCTAGGCCCTAGGCCTAACCATTGTTCGATAAGTGTTACTTATACCATTTTTTTAGTATATGGTTTGAGTGGCCCCCCGCCCTCATCCATAATTGTGCCAACTTTATATGTTTAACAGTGCTTTTGATTTAACGCTTGTGCCCCTTTCCTCATAAAGAGTACTGGGGAGTAATTTAGAAATAAATACATATATTTTTATAATATATACTTGTGTGGTGTCCTTTCATTTGATTACAGGATTGTATGTGGTAAAACAGCTCGCTTAACACGACCTCTTAAGTTAAGCCTTTAAGGCTGCTTAGTCCATGCTACCACTAGGATAGCTTGTCTACAAGGTTGACTTACAACCTGACATCTTTGGGGTTTGTTTGGACTGATACCAAGTGGTTCCAGAATTGGAAACACTACATATCAGGCCAACTTCTCACAGAGCTGGAATTGAGTAGCTAGCTCTACTTCTACAGGAACCCACTGATCACCTTCACATTGATCCACCTGATGCCACACACACCTCGTTGTGCGTTTTAAATCATAGATAGGTCCACCTTCACTCAGTCACCATTACAATATGAAAATTTGCTATGTACATGTCCACCATTAAATGTATGTATGCCTTCTCTCTCCTCCCTTCCTTAGGCACTAGAGGCTTACAACCATAAGGCATTTATTAAATGTCCTGATGATGGTCTCCATGATTAAGTAATAGGACCAAAACGCCATCGACCTGTTGTGCACCTTATACAAAAACTTGATCCATATGTTATTTATATGTAATGGTGCGTGCCTGATATTTCTGTACATACACTTTTTACAGAAACTGCTGCTTTTGCCTTAACAAGCCCTGTTTTGTCTTCTGTCAACCTTCTGTACTGATCTGTGTTTGGGTACAGGCTTGTGCCCCAAACTGGTGATTTGTTGATGGTATTCCTTTTGTATAAAACTTTCAATTGAGTAAAATATTGAAGACCTCTGTCGGGCTGGACATGTCGCTCCAAATATAGAATTGATTTTGTCTATATTCATTGTCTCACATATATTTCCTATGCATGGGACCGTTGTTGTTTTACAAAAAAAACACATGACACATGACGACACATGACACCACATGAAATGTGATTACACATGACAACACATGACACGATACCACATAACACCTCTTGACACATGACACCACATGTCACTACATGACAAATGACTGACACCACATGATGACATATGACACAACATGACACCACATGACACCATATGACACATGATGACACATGACACATGGCAACACATGACAACACATGACACCACTTGATGCATGATGACATTGACAACACATGTTGACACACCACATGACATATGACACCACATGACACATGACACATGACCCCACATCACACATGATGACACATGACAACAAATGATGACACATGACACCACATGACAACAAATGATGACACATGACACCACATGACACCACATGACACCACATGACATCACATGACACATGATGACACATGACCCCACATGACACATGATGACACATGACACCACATGAAATGTGATTACACATGACAACACATGACACGACACCACAAAACACCACTTGACACATGACACCACATGTCTCTACATGACAAATGACTGACACCACATGATGACACTTGACACCACATGACACCACATGACACCATATGACACCACATGACACCATATGACACATGATGACACATGACAAATTACAACACATGACAACACATGACACCACTTGATGCATGATGACCATGACAACACCTGTTGACACACCACATGACATATGACACCACATGACACATGACACATGACCCCACATCACACATGATGACACATGATGACACATGACAACAAATGATGACACATGATACCACATGACACCACATGACACCACATGACACCACATGACATCACATGACACATGATGACACATGACCCCACATGACAGATGATGACACATGACACCACATGACACCATATGATGACACATGACACCACATGATGACAAATTACACCACATGACACCACATGACGACATATGACACCACATGACACCACATGACACATGACACCACATTATGACACTTGACACCACATGACACCACATGACACCACATGACACATGATGACACATGACACCACATGACTCCACATGATACTTGACAACATATGATGACACATGATGACGCATGGCACATGATACCACATGATACAACATGACACCACATGACACTTGATGGCACATGACACCACTTGACACATGACACCACATGACACATGATGACACATGACAACACATGACACCACATGACTCCACATGATAAATGACAACACATGACACAACATGACACCACATGACACCACATGACACCACATGACCCCACATGACCCCACATGACACATGACACATGACACCACGTGACCCCACATGACACATGACACCACATGACACCACAAGACACCACATGATACCACATGACACCACATGACTCTTGACACATGATGACACATGACACCAAATGATACCACATGACCCCACATGACACATGACACCACATGACTTCACATGATACATGACGCCACATGACACTTGATGGCACATGACACCACTTGACACATGATACCACATGACACCACATGATGCATGATGACACATGACACATGATGACACATGCCACATGACACATGCCACATGACACCACATGACACCACATGACACATGACAGCACATGAAATGAGATGACACTTGACACCACATGATAACACATGACACCACAAGACACATGACACCAAATGATGACACATGATGACACATGATACCACATGACACATGACAATACTTGACACCACATGACACCAAATGACACATGATACCTGACACCACAAGACACATGATACCTGACACCACAAGACACCACATGACATGACACCACATGATTCCAAATGACACATGACACCACATGACACATGACACCACATGACACATAACACCACATGACACATGAGACATGACACCACAAGACATGTGACACATGACACCACAGGACACCACATGACACCACATGACACCATATGACACATGAGATATGACACCACAAGACACGTGACACATGACAACACATGACACCACATGACTCCATATGACATGTGACACATGACACCACATGACACCACATTACTCCTGACACCACATGACACCACATGACACCACAAGACACATGACACCAAATGATGACACATGATGACACATGATACCACATGACACATGACAATACTTGACACCACATGACACCAAATGACACATGATACCTGACACCACAAGACACATGATACCTGACACCACAAGACACCACATGACATGACACCACATGATTCCAAATGACACATGACACCACATGACACATGACACCACATGACACATAACACCACATGACACATGAGACATGACACCACAAGACATGTGACACATGACACCAAAGGACACCACATGACACCACATGACACCATGTGACACATGAGATATGACACCACAAGACATGTGACACATGACAACACATGACACCACATGACTCCATATGACATGTGACACATGACACCACATGACACCACATTACTCCTGACACCACATGACACCACATGACACATGATGACACATGACACCACATGATGACACATGCCACCACATGACACATGACGACACATGCTGACACATGACACCACATGGCACATGACACATGACACATGATGACACATGACACCACATGACACCACGTGATGCATGATGACCATGACAACACATGTTGACACGACACCACATGACACTACATGACACATGATGACACATGACGACACATGACCCCACATGACACATGATGGCACATGACACCACATGACACTTGATGGCACATGACACCACATGACACTTGATGACACCACATAACTCCACATGATACATGACAACACATGGCAACATATGATGACACATGATGATGCATGGCACATGATACCACATGACACAACATGACACCACATGACACTTGATGGCACATGACACCACATGACACTTGATGACACATGACACCACATGACTCCACATGATACATGACAACACATGGCAACATATGATGACATATGATGACACATGGCACATGATACCATATGACACAACATGACACCACATGACACCACATGACACATGATGACATATGACACCAAATGACGACACATTGCACATGATGACACATGACTGACAACACAAGACGACAAATATAGACACATGACAACACAAGGCACCACATGAAACATGATGACACATGACACCACATGACACATGACACCACATTACACCACATGACACCACATGACACATGACAACACTTGACACCACATGACACATAAGACATGACACCACAGACACATGACATGTGACACCACATGACACATGAGATATGACACCACAAGAAACGTGACACGTGACACCACATGACATGACACCACATGACATCACATGATACCACATGACACATGCCCCCACATGACACCACATGACACATGACACATGACATATGACACATGAAACATGACACATGACATATGATGACACATGACCCCACATGACAACACATGATGACACATGACACATGATGAAACATGGCACACGACACCATATGCCACATGATACCACATGCCACATGACACCACATGACACCACATGACACGGACTCGGGGGCAAAGATGGCGGCCAGTCCTATGGCCGAGTGAGCTGGTAGCCGAGTTGCTCCCTTCCCAGGAGCTGTTGCCTGCGGGTATGTGCTTATCGTAAGGCTCAGTGTCAGACCTTACCACAATTGCTCGATTCCCGAAGGATGCTGTTGCAACTCTCAGCCTCTCGAGATGATTTCTTGAGTTGTATTTCAGCACGCTGGTTTTTGGGCGGAGACCTTCTAACCCAGTGCCGGTCAGCATACACTTTGTTTGCTCAAGTTTTCTTTACCTTGCCCTTTTACAGCGGGATGCCACCCAAGATCCAGTCTAAATCCCTTTCACGTGGCACGGCCACGAAAACGCCCGTAGCAGCAGCAGCGGCAGCCACAACTGGTTGACTGCCGCTGGCACCAGTACTCGCACAAGACACATGACACGTGACACCACATGACACCACATGACACTACATGACACCACATGACACCGCATGATACCACATGACACATGACACCACATGACAACATGACACGTGATGACACATGACAAAACATGACAACACATGACCCCACATGACCCCACATGACACATTATGACACATGACACCACATGACACCACGTGACACATGACACATGATAACGCATGACACCACATGTTTTGTCCACCATAAGCGTGGAAGGGTATGCTCAGACGTGAGTCCCTTGCTCATTGCACAATCAGGATTCAAGCAAGCCGGGCCGAAGACAGCTGTACTGCCAGTAAATGGTCCCCGGAAGCTTGTTTCCGTCCGGTGAAAGAATTGGCTTGGTAGTTTGGTCTGCCCTGTTCCCATGATGCACTGGGCCAGGGACAGACACATTTGCATATAGCCAGGTTCCGAGCTGAGATGGTGCAGTGAGCTAAAAAATGGTGTTAGATCAAGCCCTGACTGGGTGAGAGTATTCTGCTTAATTCAGAAACTCTGTCCATCACCACCCCCTTTTGCTTAATTGTTTTGTCCACCATAAGCGTGGAAGGGTATGCTCAGACGTGAGTCCCTTGCTCATTGCACCATCTGGATTCAAGCAAGCTGGGCCGAAGACAGCTGTAATGCCAGAAACCGGTTCCCGGAAGCTTGTTTCCGTCCAGTGAAAGAATTGGCTTGGTAGTTTGGTCTGCCCTGTTCCCATGATGCACTGGACCAGGGACAGACTAATTTGCATATAGCCAGGTTCTGAGCTGGGATGGTGCAGTGAGCTAAAAAACGGTGTTGGATCAAGCCCTGATCTCTTGACTGGGTGAGAGTATTCTGCTTAATTCAGAAACTCTGTCCATCACCACCCTGAGGTTCCGTGAGGTTCCGTAAGGTTCCGTGACGGTTTCATGACGACTTGAACCCGTGTTTTTAAGTTTGTCGGAAATACATGAAATTGGTATCAGTGAACCGCAAATGATCCATTTAGTATATCCTAGTGTTTTCACTACGCTACGAGCAAGAGCACTCCTTTTATGCACACATTTCTGATCTACCCATGGCATCCATCTTAGATCGTGGCCGCCATTTTGTGTTTTCTTGCCCTCACATATGCAATAACCTCTGATCACTTCATTCACTCCACTTTGATTAAGGACACGTAGCCTTAGCCGGAGATTCACCTCTTACATGACACGTGCACCTTAAACCAGATCACGCTGTAGCTGCATGACTCGACAAAGGCTGCCTCCTCTGCCCGAGGCCAGTCCTGCCAAACTGGTCTTCGTGTCCATTGTACCTGATCATGATTAGGCGGCCGAAGCCGGTAGCCTTGCCCATTTACAACTCACAAACATCCCTTATCCCGCTTTTCTATCTTCCACACCTGGCTCTGTTTCTTTCTTTCTGAATCTTTATTAGGGGGAGGTAACGAACTTTACGATGAGGCGGTCCGGGTCCTGAATACAATATTGACAGGGAATTGTGATGAACTAGTGGGAACCCCTCTTCGTAGATGTTTGGTATCAGATTTTATCAACGGTTCCTGTGTAACACCAAATATTTATTGTTTTAGACACAAAGGTTTTGGGAATGTATTACATGTAAAGAATTCGCCCCCAGCATAAAATTTTGTATATAAGGAGCAACCCACTTTGTACAAATCGAACAGGCTCCTGGTTACTGCTCGTGTGTAGTATCTATGACTTCTGTGTCCCTGCAGTAATAAACCTTTGATCTTTGACGCCACCATCGAGAAGCCCGTGTTTCTGTTCATTTGTGCACCAAGGCAGGTGGAACTCCGGGGTCTTTGGGTGTTGTACCCTGACACCTCTGGACGGAACCAAAAAGTCCAGAACTCCAATTGGCGCCCAACGTGGGGCGACGTCATTCGGTACCGGTCCAAAAGCCTGAAGAGTTCGAGAAACTTCGTGTGAAGATTCCTGAGGGAGGCGCCCCACTTCATCGATCCCGGCATATCGCAAAAGTGGCCCGAAGTTCTCTTCCACGAGGGTTTCCCGTTCAGGACGGCTGCAGTGGGCCGTTGCCTTGACCGTCGCCCTGTCTTGGACCCGAAGTGGTGCAGTCCTTAGTACGGCGAAACGTGACGGGTTTCTCCTTGGTGACGTCTTCAGTGACTCAGTTAAGTATTTAGTGATAGCTAGCTGGTTACTTTTGTGAGGATTGTTAAAATCCTTGATCGGTTCTTGGTTTGGTTTGGTTTTGTTAGATTATCATTGGTTGTTCTAGTTACGATAATCTATTTGGTTTAGTTTTGGGTATCGATACATCAGTTCGTTTGGTAGGCCTAAGTTCTTGGTTCGAGTGCACATATTTGTTCCGTGTTTTGTTTGTTTTTGCGTTCCGGACTGAAAATGGTAAGTCGGAAAATGTTGTCTTGTTTTAGTTGCAACAGTGACTCACGATTGGAGGACTCTTGTCTGGTTCCTCCGATTGGGACTCCCCTATATGATCTATATTGTAAGTATGGCGTGGGTCCTATAACTTATAATGAGATATGGGTCCGCTATTGTAAGAAGGACGGTGTCCTTAGTTGGCCACTACATGGTAGTTTTGAGCAAGAGATTCTCGACAACTTAGAAGCGAAATTGTTCAAGAAAAAAGCCCGGCCGGCAATGTTTGATTCCTTTCGTTATTGGCGGAAAGAATCCAAACAGAGAGAAATGAAAAGGTTGAAGAAAGAGCAGAAAGAACAAGAAGAGTTAACTCTAGAGCAAGCGACTAAACAGTTGCAAGCCAACGAGTGTGAGAAGGCCATAGATGTAGCCATTAGAGAACATAACTTAGCGATTGATAAGTGCTATCCTGCCTTGCCATCGAAAATGGCTAAGATACTGGAGGACTCCGAAAACGATCCTGCTATCTTATCTGTTACGGTCACCTCCACCGTATGCGCAAGGTGCTACGGCTCCGCCTGTCCCGAATGTTCAATTGCCGGTTGCTGGACAACCTGGTGTTCTTGTTCCTATCCCTCAGAATCAAGCTCCTGTACTTCCTGTGGTGAATGTGAATGTTCCTACAGCTCCTGCTCCTCCTCTTCCTACACTGCCAGTCCCTATACCTACCTCTGTGCCTACTGCTCCTCAAACTATTTTCCTCGATACTCCGACTGTTTCCTCATCTATTCCTACCTCTACTGCATTCTCTATGTCTGCGAGTGTACTAACTCCACTTTCTGTTCGTCGAAGAATCACTGATTCGGTTACTAATATGCTGTCTCCTATATATAAAACTTTGATTAAGACTCCTACTCCTGACTCTGTACAGAGACGGAGTCAGCTTCCGAGTACTGAGGAACGGGGAATTTTAGACTCCACGGCTCTCAGATGGATTTCGAAGAGTAGAAGATATAGTACAAGAGATGTGTTAGACACATTTATGCAGTGGGGAGAACCAACGCAGCGATACGTCTTTGATGAGATGTGTTCGTTGTTACGTGAGGAAATAGAAGAAGATGATGTCGAATCAGATTTAGAAGATTTAATTAGGGTTCAAAAAGAGTTTGCTGCTGGAATGATAGTGGGTGAGAAAATAAAACAAGCGATGGAACTCATTTTAAGTTTTAGGAATGATCCATCTCTTCTTTCACCGAGAGATTTAGAAAAAGGTAAAATGAAGCTAAGTCGCCAATATCCTATGAGGGAAGTACCTCCAATCTGGCGCGAAGCAGTGCCACGTGATGATAATGCTGGTATTGCAGGTGCTCCAGCACAGTTCCAACGAGTGTGGATACACATTCCATGGAAGCGAGCAGAAGTATTAGCAGTGAAACAGGCCTTGCCAGATCCGCGTAAGAATCCAGCTGGATATTACAAAGAATTAACACAGACAGTTGAGGCTTGTATAATGAACTTAGCCGACATTGATATGTTATTTGGTAATGTAGTTCCGCAACCAGTGTGGGCTAAAATTCGTAGAGAGGATCATCAAGTTGCTTTAGGTGGTGATTGGGCAGCTATCACTGCAGCAGATGGACAACAAATAGGTGGTGCGAAACCTGAACCTCTGATTGCTAATCTGCCAGGTAGAATAATTGATCTAATGAAGACTCTAATGCCAGCATTGCGTGTTAATTGGGACAAGTTGTCAGCATGCAGACAGAAGAAAGACGAAAGTGTCTCGGACTTCTTCACGAGGTTCGAAGAGACTTTTGTGGATCATAGTGGTCAGGACATGAGTACAGAAGGAGGACAGAGATTGTTTGTAGATAAATTTGTGCATAATTTGTTACCTGAATTATGCAATAAATTAAAAGACTCAGAAAGTGCGTGGGCTGTATCTACGACAGCGCAAATACTTGCGACTGCGCAGTACTACGAAAACAGAGATAAAGAGGAAAAGGAAAAATCAGAAAAGAAAACGAAAGATTTAAAAACTAAAGTTCTTTTGCAGCAGGCGTATCCGCCTCGCACGAATCCAACTAATACGCAGCAAAACTCATACCAAAGGACAGATTATAATACGTCAAGACCTCAATATCAATGGAATCAATGCGCGTACTGCAAGAAAGAGGGTCACTATAAAAATGAATGTCCGATCTTAGCGCAAAATAATGCAGCAGCAGCTCAGAGAGGTCGTGGTGGTTTTGTGCAGAATTCTAGAGGACGAGGACGAGGTGCTATGCCTCCACAAACGAATGATCGTCCCTCCAATCACTTCGATCAGAAAAATGGACAATCTGCGCAGCAAAATAGATCTCAGCAATATCTTGTTGAAGATTATTGTGAAGTAGAAGAGAGTTTTCAACAAAATGGGTACTAGGACAGCCATGGACAGAGAGAGGGAGTAGTATCAGTTCCAGTGGATCAGAGTGGGCCTTATGTCGCAGTAGCAACATCAGGTGTAGTCGAACCGTTTCTGTTGGATACTGGTGCCGCAAAAAGTTCTATCATGCATGCGAAACTCCCTGGCGCACCTTTGTCTGGCTCAACAAATGTTTCCGTAGGTTTCTCAGGCGCCCCTGTGTACAACCCGATATCTGGTCCTTTGTCTATTTCTGTTGGACCGTGCCAATTGAAAGCACCCCTGATTTTGACGACAGGTTGTAATGAAAATCTGCTTGGCTTAGATTTGTTAAAACGACTATATGCGACATTGTACTGTTCTCCGGAAGGAGTACAGCTTACACTGGGTAAAAATATCACCTCTCCGATGTACTTGTCAATGGACGCACTCCCGCCGGAGCTACGTTCACTCCCTGATTCTCTTTGGGCGACTGGTCCTAATGATGTAGGTCTCCTAGAAATCCCACCGTATGTAGTTACTTTGAAAGCAAATGTAAAATTTCCAAGAATTCCCCAGTATAAAATTTCGAGTGAAGGGGAGCGTGCACTTTTATTGATTGTGAAAGATTTGATTAAGAAGGGTGTAGTTGAAGAAACTAGAGGAAATGTCTGTAACAGTCCTGTCTTACCGATTCTGAAACGAACTGACCCTACAAAACCTCCAGTTTATAGGTTTGTCATAGACCTTAGAGAAGTTAATAAGATTGTAATTCCGCAGTTTCCTGTAGTACCAGACATTACTGCCTTGTTAACGTTGATTCCTGCTACAGCTACTTGGTTCTCAGTCATCGACTTGAAGAATGCCTTTTTCAGCATTCCGATAGCCGAAGAAAGTAGGGATATTTTCGGCTTCTGTCTAGGAGGTCGAAGTTTCAGATTTAAACGCGCTCCACAAGGCTATTGTGAGAGTCCATCCATTTACAGTCAAGCTTTAAAAAGCCAGCTAGATTCTTTTGTCCTTCCTCCAAATTCTGCCCTTGTACAGTACGTAGACGATCTTTTAGTGGCTGCCGATGACAAGGAAACTTGCAAAGCAGCTACAATTTCCCTATTGCACCATTTGTCTAATTTGAATCATAAGGTGTCTCCTTCCAAGATGCAATACTGCTGCCAAGAAGTGACCTACCTAGGTCATCTCTTGTCAAAGGAGGGAAGGAAGTTGACGGAAGTTGACCCCAGAAAGAATAAAAGCAATTACGCAGATGAGTGTTCCACGCACACAGAGAGAAGTACGTGCCTTCCTAGGTATTACCTCTTACTGTAGGCAGTGGATCCCAAATTTTTCTCTTTTAGCGAAACCGTTGGTAGCTTTGACTGGGAAAAATGTTCCGAGTCCAGTGCCATGGTCTGATGAATGTCAAGAGAGTTTTACTAAATTACGAAAAGCATTGTGTTCAGCTCCTGTATTGGGTACACCTGATTACAGCAAGCCATTCACGCTCTACGTTCACGAAAGAGAAGGTTGCGCGTTGAGTGTTCTGACACAGAAATTTGGTGATAAACAACGCCCTTGTGCGTATTTTTCATCAACATTAGATCCGGTAGCCAGAGCATTACCTAGTTGTTTGAGGGCTACAGCGGCAGCTGCGGCTTCCATTCGACAATCTGCTGGTTTGGTGATGAACAATATGCTAGTGGTCATGGTTCCTCATGCAGTGGATACACTCATGAACCGAACGAAGACACAACACCTTACTGGTGCGAGACTATCTGGTTACGAGCTGACATTATTAGCGAGTCATATTCAGATCAAAAGATGTAATGTATTGAATCCAGCAACACTGTTGCCGACTGATCAAGAGTCGAGTGATTCTGAGCCACATGACTGTTATTTCAAAACGGAGGAAGAGACAAAAGGACGTATCGATTTAAAAGATACTCCCCTGTCTGACCCAGATGGTACGCTGTATGTGGACGGGTCATGTTTTAAATTGGAGAATGGTGATGTGACTGCGGCTTATGCGGTAACGACTTTGAAGACGATTGTGGAGACTGCAAGAGTGAGTCAGAATTCTGCCCAAGCTGCAGAATTAATAGCTCTAACGAGAGCGTGTGTTTTAGCTAAGGGAAAGAGAGTGAATGTGTTTACAGATAGTCAGTACGCATTTGGCGTGGCCCATAGTTTTGGCCGGTTGTGGAGAGAAAGAGGTTTCATTACGTCCCATGGGACTAAGATCCAACATGGTCAGCTAGTTAATGACTTGTTGGAATCTCTAACCTTGCCGACTGAAGTTGCGATTGTGAAGTGCAGTGCTCATAAAGCAATCACGGATGATGTTGGTCGTGGGAATGCCTTTGCTGATGAAACTGCTAAACAGACAGCTAGAGACACGATGAGTAGAATGTATATTGCTACGTCTGCAAGATGGATTGCTGAATCTGGAATGTGTGAGGACACTATGGAAAGTGTGAAAGAGATTCAGAAAGAAGCGACTGAGGAAGAGAAACGTGTATGGAGAGAAAGTACGGGCAAATTGGACTCGAATGGATGTTGGATTGATTTGACGGAACAGCAGCGTTGGATGTTGCCTGATGCGTATGTGCTTGCAGTAGTGACGATGGCACATGGAGTTGCACATATAAGTTCTAAAGGGATATGTAAGATGTTGGCTCCGGTCTGGAAGAATGAGGGAATCAGTAAGTGTGCAGAGAGAGTGGTGAAAAACTGCATGGTGTGTTTGATGCATAATCCTGGCAAGGGAACTCCAACACCAACTGGACATTTCGCTCCTCCATCCTGCCCCTTTGAAGTGATCCAATTAGACTTCATTCACATGGAACGCTGTAACAATTTAAAGTACGTCCTGGTGGTAGTTTGTGCTTTTTCCAGGTGGATAGAAGCATACCCACTAAAGGACAACACTGCTCTATCAACTGCCAAAATTCTTCTCAAGGAATTTTTCCCTAGGTTTGGAATGCCACGGATTGTATGGTCAGATAACGGAAGTGAGTTTATAGGGAAAGTTATGCAGAGTGTGTGTGCTGGTCTAGGAGTGAAACAAAAATTTCATAGTGCGAACCATCCCCAGTCTGCTGGTTTAGTCGAGGGTTACAATGGCACTCTGAAGCTTAAGATAGCCAAAATACAAGCATCCACAGGTTTAGCTTGGCCAGATGCACTTCCTTTGGCCTTGTTATCAACGAGAGCAACAGTGCATTCTAGAATAGGACTTTCTCCATATGAAATTGTGTTTGGCCGTCCGGCAAATATCTGGGGTGTGCCGAGACCTAAACAGTTCTGCTCCATTGAATATCCTATGTTGATAGACTACCTTTACGACTTGACTGCTAAATTGAGTCTTATTCATCAACAGGTCTTCGATGCTTTGCCAAAACCTCCGGAGAGTCCAGGGCATCAGCTGAAACCAGGCGACCACGTGGTGGTCAGAAATTTTGCGAGGACAAAGAATCTTCAGCCCCGCTACATCGGCCCCTTCCAGGTCCTACTCGCTACGAGGACAGCCGTACGTGTCGCTGGCCGTAAGCATTGGATTCACGCCTCTCATGTAAAGCGTGTTCCTTTGCCGCTGCCTTACGACGACTGGGTGAAGAAGGGAATTGGTGCCTCCGAAGCTGAAACCACTCCGAAATTTGTCCCTTTCAGCGATGCCGATTTGATTACTGACACTTTGAAACCAGACTCTCCTCCTGAAAAGACTCCTTTGAACACTGAACATTTGTCTCCAGCATCAGAAGAAACTTTGCTATCTACGAACTTAAACTCTACAACAGCTGCTAGTGATACACTATTTTCCGATCAGACAGTACCAGCGAAGAAGAAATACAATCTCAGAAGCCATAAAAAGGACTAATAAAGCAGGCAACTGCATATTGTGATTTTTGATATATTGGACCTTTTGCCTTCAGCCAGGAAGTTTGCTATTGTTTATTGTTTTTAAAATTGCCTTGCCGTCTGGGTAGCCGTAGGGTCGTGGCTGTGTACCTAGTTTGAATTTGCAGGGGTCTGACACAAGGTCGATCTTTCTGTTAGTTCTGGGAACTCCCAGGGCTGACAGAGGCATTTTCATCTACATACACATCATCAGTGGTCGCGAGCGGATTGTAGAAGATGGAGCTTCCTGCGCTGCAACGAGAAAATGTGATTTACGTTCGCAGAAACAGATTCAGTAGAATTCTTCACAGCAAATGTTTCTTGATGCAATGTGCCGTTACATTTTTGATTGTTTTAGCAACATTGGTGGGTGGAATCGTTTTTGGTGTAAATTTGATTTTTGTGCCAGTTTCTACAGTACCTCCCCTTGATCCTGCTATTTCTACTGTTTCTTCTATACACTCATTTCACTCGTTTCCAGAACATGAGCAAGCCAGACGCTCAGAGTTCACCAACAACACTTTTGTACAGCTCTTGCACCAACACCAACTGGTAGTTAACACGACAGATTGCTGGGTGTGTGGCTTGATACCTCACACTATGGATAAAGGTATTCCATATCTGGTTTTGCCTTACAGCTATAATGGATCATTTCAGGCCTTCCAAACCATCTTTGCTTATGCCCTTGAAACCTATCCTCCACGTCCCCCACGTTCCACTAAATATAACTCTGCTAACAAAGCCTTAGTCCAGGGAATTATTGACATGGTCAAGGACGTCAATAATACTCCATCATACCCTAGAGACGAATTGCGAGTATATTTAAGCTGGAATACTTCAGAGTATCGCCTTAGTTTAGGAGAAAGCAAGCGTAAAAGCTCAACTCCAATCTGGGTCGTACCTCACCGAGGTCAGGTCTGTTTGCAAGGTAATGGGAGAAATCCGAGAGCTCAGCTAGGGAGGAGTGAGTGCGTAGAGACTTATGTGTTTCCGGCTAACTCTTCCCCTGCCTTTCTTACTGCTAGGGGTACCTATTTCATTTGTCGAGACAGAGCTTATACATGGTTGCCTGCCGACTTCTCAGGATCATGTTATATTGCTCGACTGTTGCCTCCGACATACACTGCTTCACCTGATTACCAAAGAACAAGAGTAGCAAGAGGTGTCTTCAGCAAGGAAGATACCGCTGGTCAGGAAGCCGGAGACTTCTTCAAAGGCTTCCTTCCGTTCTGGGGACCTATGGCCAATAGTAGAAACATACGTCAGCTAACACGGGTAGTTGAATCTACTATTACTGAAACTGCTGGTGCCCTTAGCAATCTGACAGCTGAGCTTCAGGCGGACAGGCTCATGATGTTGCAGAACCGTATGGTTCTAGACGTTATACTTGCAGATCGAGGTGGGGTATGCAGAATGATCCAATCGAGCTGCTGTGTCTTTATTCCTAATAATGCTCCAACAGTCTATGAGGCGATCTCTAAGTTACACAAGATTTCAGACTCCATACATGTAGACAAGGGTAACTGGTCCTTCATGGAGTGGTTTTGGACTCTGATCTCAGCGTGGGGATGGAAGGTTCTAATGGTCATTGGTGTCGTCCTAGTATTCCTATTCTCATGTTGTCTGATTATCCAGTGTGGACCTGCTCTGTGTAGTCTTTGTGCTGCGACTTGTCTCAGAAAACCACCTGCGTTTGGAGAAAAGACACGAGAAAGGATGATGATACAACAGCATGTCACTGACCTGATGAGCATAGAACTAGACTCTGACATAGACTGAGTAATTGCCTATGTAAGGGCAAAAGGAGGGTCTGAGGTTCCGTGAGGTTCCGTAAGGTTCCGTGACGGTTTCATGACGACTTGAACCCGTGTTTTTAAGTTTGTCGGAAATACATGAAATTGGTATCAGTGAACCGCAAATGATCCATTTAGTATATCCTAGTGTTTTCACTACGCTACGAGCAAGAGCACTCCTTTTATGCACACATTTCTGATCTACCCATGGCATCCATCTTAGATCGTGGCCGCCATTTTGTGTTTTCTTGCCCTCACATATGCAATAACCTCTGATCACTTCATTCACTCCACTTTGATTAAGGACACGTAGCCTTAGCCGGAGATTCACCTCTTACATGACACGTGCACCTTAAACCAGATCACGCTGTAGCTGCATGACTCGACAAAGGCTGCCTCCTCTGCCCGAGGCCAGTCCTGCCAAACTGGTCTTCGTGTCCATTGTACCTGATCATGATTAGGCGGCCGAAGCCGGTAGCCTTGCCCATTTACAACTCACAAACATCCCTTATCCCGCTTTTCTATCTTCCACACCTGGCTCTGTTTCTTTCTTTCTGAATCTTTATTAGGGGGAGGTAACGAACTTTACGATGAGGCGGTCCGGGTCCTGAATACAATATTGACAGGGAATTGTGATGAACTAGTGGGAACCCCTCTTCGTAGATGTTTGGTATCAGATTTTATCAACGGTTCCTGTGTAACACCAAATATTTATTGTTTTAGACACAAAGGTTTTGGGAATGTATTACATGTAAAGAATTCGCCCCCAGCATAAAATTTTGTATATAAGGAGCAACCCACTTTGTACAAATCGAACAGGCTCCTGGTTACTGCTCGTGTGTAGTATCTATGACTTCTGTGTCCCTGCAGTAATAAACCTTTGGTCTTTGACGCCACCATCGAGAAGCCCGTGTTTCTGTTCATTTGTGCACCAAGGCAGGTGGAACTCCGGGGTCTTTGGGTGTTGTACCCTGACACCTCTGGACGGAACCAAAAAGTCCAGAACTCCAACCCCCTTTTGCTTAACCACATGATACATGACATATGATGACACATGACCCCACATGACACCACATGACAACACATGATGACACATGACACATGATGAAACATGGCACACGACACCACATGCCAAATGACACCACATGCCACATGACACCACATGACACCACATGACACCACATGAAACAGGACACATGACACCACATGACACGGACTCTGGGGCAAAGATAGCAGCCAGTCCTATGGCCAAGTGAGCTGGTAGCCGCGTTGCTCCCTTCCCAGGAGCTATTGCCAGCGGGTATGTGCTTATCGTAAGGCTCAGTATCAGACCTTACCGCGATTGCTCGATTCCCGAAGGATGCAGGTGCAACTCTCAGCCTCTCGAGATGATTTCTTGAGGTGTTTTTCGGCACAATGGTTTTCAGGCGGAGACCTTCTAACCCAGAGCCTGTCAGCATACACTTTGTTTGCTCGAGTTTCCTTTACCTTGCCCTTTTACAGCGGGATGCTGCCCAAGATCCAGTCTAAGTCCCTTTCACGGGGCACGGCCACAAAAACGACCATAGCAGCAGCAGCAGCAGCCACAACAGGTTCACTGCCGCCGGCACCAGTACCCGCACAAGACACATGACACATGACACCACATGACACCACATGATACCACATGACACATGACACCACATGACCCCCACATGAGACATGATAACACATGACACTACATGACACCACATGACACATGACACATGATAATGCATGACACCACATTACTCAACATGATACATGACAACACATGACACATGACACCACATGACACCACATTACACATGACACCAAATGACACATGATGACACATGACCCCACATGACACATGATGACCCATGACACCACATGACAATAAATGATGACACATGACACCACTGGACACATGACACCACATGATGACACATTACACCACATGACACCACATGACACCACATGACACATGACACCACATGACACATGACAACACATGACACCACATGATGACACATGACACCACATGACACCACATGATACATGATGACACATGACACCACAAGACACAAATGGCGACACATCATGACACCACATGACTCCACATGATACATTACAACATATGATGACACATGATGATGCATGACACATGATACCACATGACACAACATGACACCACATAACACTTGATGGTACATGACACCACTTGACACATGACACCACATGACACATGATGACACATGACAACACATAGCACCACATGACTCCACATGATAAATGACAACACATGACACAACATGACACCACTTGACACCACATAACACCACATGACCCCACATGACTCCACATGACCCCACGTGACCCCACATGACACATGACACCACATGACACCACATGACACCCCATGACACTTGACACATGAAGATACATGACACCAAATGATACCACATGACACATGACACCACATGACAACACATGACGAAACATGACCCCACATGACACATGACAACACATGACACCACATGACTTCACATGACACATGACACCACATGACACCACATGACACTTGATAGCACATGACACCACTTGACACATGAGACCACATGACACCACATGATGCATGATGACACATGCCACATGATGACACATGCCACATGATACCACATGACACCACATGACACATGACAGCACATGAAATGTGATGACACATGACACAACATGATAACACATGACACCACAAGACACATGACACCACATGACAACACTTGATACTACATGACACATGACACATGACACCACATGACACCACATGACACATGATACGTGACACCACATGACACCACATGATACAAAATAACACATGACACCACATGACACATGACACCACATGACACATGAGTTATGAAACCACAAGATATGTGACATGTGACACCACATGACACCACATGACACATGAGATATGACACCACAAGAAAGATGACATGTGACACCACATGACATGACACCACATGACATCACATGATACCACATGACACATGACACCACATGACACCACATTACACATGACACATGACATATGACACATGAAACATGACGCATGACATATGATGACACATGACCCCACATGACAACACATGATGACACAAGACACATGATGAAACATGGCACACAACACCACATGCCACATGACACCACATGCCACCACATGACACCACATGACACCACATGACATGGACTTGGGGGCAAAGATGGCAGCCAGTCCTATGGACGAGTGAGCTGCTATCCGCGTTGCTCCCTTCCCAGGAACTGTTGCCTGCGGGTATGTGCTTATCGTAAGGCTCAGTATCAGACCTTACCACGATTGCTCGATTCCCGAAGGATGCTGTGGCAACTCTCAGCCTCTCGAGATAATTTCTTGAGTTGTATTTCAGCATGCTGGTTTTCGGGCGGAGACCTTCTAACCCAGTGCCGGTCAGCATACACTTTGTTTGCTCGAGTTTCCTTTACCTTGCCCTTTTACAGCGGGATGCCGCCCAAGATCCAGTCTAAATCTCTTTCACGGGGCACGGCCACAAAAACGCCGGTAGCAGCAGCAGCGGCAGCCACAACAAGTTGACTGCCGCTGGCACCAGTACCCGCACAAGACACATGACACGTGACACCACATGACACTACATGACACCTCATGATACCACATGACACATGACACCACATGACAACACAACACCTGATGACACATGACAAAACATGACAACACATGACACCACATGACCCCACATGACACATTATGACACATGACACCACATGACACCACATGACACCACATGACACAAAGACACATGATAACACATGACACCACATGTTTTGTCCATCATAAGCATGGAAGGGTATGCTCAGACGTGAGCCCTTGCTCATTGCACCATCAGGATTCAAGCAAGCCGGGCCGATGACGGCTGTAATGCCAGAAACCGGTCCCCGGAAGCTTGTTTCCATCCAGTGAAAGAATTGGCTTGGTAGTTTGGTCTGCCCTGTTCCCATGATGCACTGGGCCAGGGACAGACTAATTTGCATATAGCCAGGTTCTGAGCTGGGATGGTGCAGTGAGCTAAAAAACGGTGTTGGATCAAGCCTTGATCTCTTGACTGAGTGAGAGTATTCTGCTTAATTCAGAAACTCTGTCCATCACCACCCCCTTTTGCTTAATTGTTTTGTCCACCTTTAGCGTGGAAGGGTATGCTCAGACGTGAGTCCCTTGCTCATTGCACCATCAGGATTCAAGCAAGCCGGGCTGAAGACCGCTGTAATGCCAGAAATCGGTCCCCGGAAGCTTGTTTTCGTCCAGTGAAAGAGTTGGCTTGGTAGTTTGGTCTGCCCTGTTCCCATGATGCACTGGACCAGGGACAGACTAATTTGCATATAGCCAGGTTCTGACCTGGGATGGTGCAGTGAGCTAAAAAACGGCGTTGGATCAAGCCCTGATCTCTTGACTGGGTGAGAGTATTCTGCTTAATTCAGAAACTCTGTCCATCACCACCCCCTTTTGCTTAACCACATGATACATGACATATGATGACACATGACCCCACATGACACCACATGACAACACATGATGACACATGACACATGATGAAACATGGCACACGACACCACATGCCAAATGACACCACATGCCACATGACACCACATGAAACTGGACACATGACACCACATGACACGGACTCGGGGGCAAAGATAGCGGCCAGTCCTATGGCCAAGTGAGCTGGTAGCCGCGTTGCTCCCTTCCCAGGAGCTGTTGCCTGCGGGTATGTGCTTATCGTAAGGCTCAGTATCAGACCTTACCGCGATTGCTCGATTCCCGAAGGATGCAGTTGCAACTCTCAGCCTCTCGAGATGATTTCTTGAGGTGTTTTTTGGCACACTGGTTTTCGGGCGGAGACCTTCTAACTCAGTGCCTGTCAGCATACACTTTGTTTGCTCGAGTTTACTTTACCTTGCCCTTTTACAGTGGGATACCGCCCAAGATCCACGAAAACGCCCGTAGCAGCAGCAGCAGCGGCAGCCACAACAGGCTCACTGCCGCCAGTACCTGCACAAGACTCATGACACGTGACACCACATGACACCACATGACACCGCATGATACCACATGACACATGACACCACATGACAACACGACACATGATGACACATGACAAAACATGACAACACATGACACCACATGACCCCCACATGAGACATGATGACACATGACAGTACATGACACCACATGACACATGACACATGATAACGCATGACACCACATTACTCATCATGATACATGACAACACATGACACATGACACCACATGACACCACATTACACATGACAGGACATGACACATGATGACACATGATGACACATGACCCCACATGACACATGATGACCCATGACACCACATGACACCATATGATGACACATGACACCACATGACACATGATGACACATGACACCACATGACACCATATGATGACACATGACAACAAATGATGACACATGACACCAGTGGACACATGAAACCCCATGATGACACATTACACCACATGACACCACATGACACATGACACCACATGACACATGACAACACATGACACCACATGATGACACATGACACCACATGACACCACATGATACATGATGACACATGACACCACATGACCCACATGACGACACATGATGACACATGACACCACATGACTCCACATGATACATGACAACATATGATGACACATGATGACGCATGACATATGATACCACATGACACAACATGACACCACATGACACTTGATGGCACATGACACCACTTGACACATGACACCACATGACACATGATGACACATGACAACACATAGCACCACATGACTCCACATGATAAATGACAACACATGACACAACATGAAACCACTTGACACCACATAACACCACATGACCCCACATGACTCCACATGACCCCACGTGACCCCACATGACACATGACACCACATGACACCACATGACACCCATGACACTTGACACATGATGACACATGACACCAAATGATACCACATGACACATGACACTACATGACAACACATGACGAAACATGACCCCACATGACACATGACACATGACAACACATGACACCACATGACTTCACATGACACGTGACACCACATGACACCACATGACACTTGATAGCACATGACACCACTTGACACATGAGACCACATGACACCACATGATGCATGATGACACATGCCACATGATGACACATGCCACATGACACATGCCACATGATACCACATGACACCACATGACACATGACAGCACATGAAATTTGATGATACATGACACAACATGATAACACATGACACCACAAGTCACATGACACCACATGACAACACTTGATACCACATGACACATGACACATGACACCACATGACACCACATGACACATGATACGTGACACCACATGAGACCACATGATACAAAATAACACATGACACCACTTGACACATGACACCACCTGACACATGAGTTATGAAACCACAAGACATGTGACATGTGACACCACATGACACCACATGACACATGAGATATGACATCACAAGAAAGATGACATGTGACACCACATGACATGACACCACATGACATCACATGATACCACATGACACATGACACCACATGACACATGACACATGACATATGACACATGAAACATGACACATGACATATGATGACACATGACCCCACATAACAACACATGATGACACAAGACACATGATGAAACATGGCACACAACACCACATGCCACATGACACCACATGCCACATGACACCACATGACACTACATGACACCACATGACATGGACTCGGGGGCAAAGATGGCAGCCAGTCCTATGGCCGAGTGAGCTGCTATCCGCGTTGCTCCCTTCCCAGGAACTGTTGCCTGCGGGTATGTGCTTATCGTAAGGCTCAGTATCAGACCTTACCACGATTGCTCGATTCCCGAAGGATGCTGTGGCAACTCTCAGCCTCTCGAGATGATTTCTTGAGTTGTATTTCAGCATGCTGGTTTTCGAGCGGAGACCTTCTAACCCAGTGCCGGTCAGCATACACTTTGTTTGCTCGAGTTTCCTTTACCTTGCCCTTTTACAGCGGGATGCCGCCCAAGATCCAGTCTAAATCCCTTTCACGGGGCACAGCCACAAAAACGCCGGTAGCAGCAGCAGCGGCAGCCACAACAGGTTGACTGCTGCTGGTACCAGTACTCACACAAGACACATGACACGTGACACCACATGACACTACATGACACCACATGACACCGCATGATACCACATTACACATGACACCACATGACAACACAACACCTGATGACACATGACAAAACATGACAACACATGACACCACATGATCCCACATGACACATTATGACACATGACACCACATGACACCACATGACACCACATGACACAAAGACACATGATAACACATGACACCACATGTTTGGTCCACCATAAGCATGGAAGGGTATGCTCAGACGTGAGCCCTTGCTCATTGCACCATCAGGATTCAAGCAAGCCGGGCCGAAGACGGCTGTAATGCCAGAAACCAATCCCCGGAAGCTTGTTTCCATCCAGTGAAATAATTGGCTTGGAAGTTTGGTCTGCCCTGTTCCCATGATGCACTGGGCCAGGGACAGACTAATTTGCATATAGCCAGGTTCTGAGCTGGGATGGTGCACTGAGCTAAAAAACGGTTTTGGATCAAGCCCTGATCTCTTGACTGGGTGAGTGTATTCTGCTTAATTCAGAAACTCTGTCCATCACCACCCCCTTTTGCTTAATTGTTTTGTCCACCATAAGCGTGGAAGGGTATGCTCAGACGTGAGTCCCTTGCTCATTGCACCATCAGGATTCAAGCAAGCCGGGCCGAAGATGGCTGTAATGCCAAAAACCGGTCCCCGGAAGCTTGTTTCCGTCCAGTGAAAGAATTGGCTTGGTAGTTTGGTCTGCCCTGTTCCCATGATGCATTGGGCCAGGGACATACTAATTTGCATATAGCCAGGTTCTGAGCTGGGATGGTGCAGTGAGCTAAAAAACGGTGTTGGATCAAGCCCTGATCTCTTGACTGGGTGAGAGTATTCTGCTTAATTCAGAAACTCTGTCCATCACCACCCCCTTTTGCTTAATTGTTTTGTCCACCATTAGCGTGGAAGGGCATGCTCAGACGTGAGTCCCTTGCTCATTGCACCATCAGGATTCAAGCAAGCCGGGCTGAAGACGGCTGTAATGCCAGAAATCGGTCCCCGGAAGCTTGTTTTCGTCCAGTGAAAGAGTTGGCTTGGTAGTTTGGTCTGCCCTGTTCCCATGATGCACTGGGCCAGGGACAGACTAATTTGCATTTAGCCAGGTTCTGAGGTGGGATGGTGCAGTGAGCTAAAAAACGGTGTTGGATCAAGCCCTGATCTCTTGACTGGGTGAGAGTATTCTGCTTAATTCAGAAACTCTGTCCATCACCACCCCCTTTTGCTTAACCACATGATACATGACATATGATGACACATGACCCCACATGACACCACATGACAACACATGATGACACATGACACATGATGAAACATGGCACACGACACCACATGCCAAATGACACCACATGCCACATGACACCACATGAAACTGGACACATGAAACCACATGACACGGACTCGGGGGCAAAGATAGCGGCCAGTCCTATGGCCAAGTGAGCTGGTAGCCGCGATGCTCCCTTCCCAGGAGCTGTTGCCTGCGGGTATGTGCTTATCGTAAGGCTCAGTATCAGACCTTACCGCGATTGCTCTATTCCCGAAGGATGCAGTTGCAACTCTCAGCCTCTCGAGATGATTTCTTGAGGTGTTTTTTGGCACACTGGTTTTCGGGCGGAGACCTTCTAACTCAGTGCCTGTCAGCATACACTTTGTTTGCTCGAGTTTACTTTACCTTGCCCTTTTACAGTGGGATACCGCCCAAGATCCACGAAAACGCCCGTAGCAGCAGCAGCAGCGGCAGCCACAACAGGCTCACTGCCGCCAGTACCTGCACAAGACTCATGACACGTGACACCACATGACACCACATGACACCGCATGATACCACATGACACATGACACCATATGACAACACGACACATGATGACACATGACAAAACATGACAACACATGACACCACATGACCCCCACATGAGACATGATGACACATGACAGTACATGACACCACATGACACATGACACATGATAACGCATGACACCACATTACTCATCATGATACATGACAACACATAACACATGACACCACATGACACCACATTACACATGACAGGACATGACACATGATGACACATGATGACACATGACCCCACATGACACATGATGACCCATGACACCACATGACACCATATGATGACACATGACACCACATGACACATGATGACACATGACACCACATGACACCATATGATGACACATGACAACAAATGATGACACATGACACCACTGGACACATGAAACCACATGATGACACATTACACCACATGACACCACATGACACATGACACCACATGACACATGACAACACATGACACCACATGATGACACATGACACCACATGACACCACATGATACATGATGACACATGACACCACATGACCCACATGACGACACATGATGACACATGACACCACATGACTCCACATGATACATGACAACATATGATGACACATGATGACGCATGACACATGATACCACATGACACAACATGACACCACATGACACTTGATGGCACATGACACCACTTGACACATGACACCACATGACACATGATGACACATGACAACACATAGCACCACATGACTCGACATGATAAATGACAACACATGACACAACATGAAACCACTTGACACCACATAACACCACATGACCCCACATGACTCCACATGACCCCACGTGACCCCACATGACACATGACACCACATGACACCACATGACACCCATGACACTTGACACATGATGACACATGACACCAAATGATACCACATGACACATGACACTACATGACAACACATGACGAAACATGACCCCACATGACACATGACACATGACAACACATGACACCACATGACTTCACATGACACCACATGACACCACATGACACCACATGACACTTGATAGCACATGACACCACTTGACACATGAGACCACATGACGCCACATGATGCATGATGACACATGCCACATGATGACACATGCCACATGACACATGCCACATGATACCACATGACACCACATGACACATGACAGCACATGAAATTTGATGATACATGACACAACATGATAACACATGACACCACAAGACACATGACACCACATGACAACACTTGATACCACATGACACATGACACATGACACCACATGACACCACATGACACATGATACGTGACACCACATGAGACCACATGATACAAAATAGCACATGACACCACTTGACACATGACACCACATGACACATGAGTTATGAAACCACAAGACATGTGACATGTGACACCACATGACACCACATGACACATGAGATATGACATCACAAGAAAGATGACATGTGACACCACATGACATGACACCACATGACATCACATGATACCACATGACACATGACACCACATGACACATGACACATGACATATGACACATGAAACATGACACATGACATATGATGACACATGACACCACATAACAACACATGATGACACAAGACACATGATGAAACATGGCACACAACACCACATGCCACATGACACCACATGCCACATGACACCACATGACACTACATGACACCACATGACATGGACTCGGGGGCAAAGATGGCAGCCAGTCCTATGGCCGAGTGAGCTGCTATCCGCGTTGCTCCCTTCCCAGGAACTGTTGCCTGCGGGTATGTGCTTATCGTAAGGCTCAGTATCAGACCTTACCACAATTGCTCGATTCCCGAAGGATGCTGTGGCAACTCTCAGCCTCTCGAGATGATTTCTTGAGTTGTATTTCAGCATGCTGGTTTTCGGGCGGAGACCTTCTAACCCAGTGCCGGTCAGCATACACTTTATTTGCTCGAGTTTCCTTTACCTTGCCCTTTTACAGCGGGATGCCGCCCAAGATCCAGTCTAAATCCCTTTCACGGGGCACAGCCACAAAAACGCCGGTAGCAGCAGCAGCGGCAGCCACAACAGGTTGACTGCTGCTGGTACCAGTACTCACACAAGACACATGACACGTGACACCACATGACACTACATGACACCACATGACACCGCATGATACCACATTACACATGACACCACATGACAACACAACACCTGATGACACATGACAAAACATGACAACACATGACACCACATGACCCCACATGACACATTATGACACATGACACCACATGACACCACATGACACAAAGACACATGATAACACATGACACCACATGTTTGGTCCACCATAAGCATGGAAGGGTATGCTCAGACGTGAGCCCTTGCTCATTGCACCATCAGGATTCAAGCAAGCCGGGCCGAAGACGGCTGTAATGCCAGAAACCGGTCCCCGGAAGCTTGTTTCCATCCAGTGAAATAATTGGCTTGGTAGTTTGGTCTGCCCTGTTCCCATGATGCACTGGGCCAGGGACAGACTAATTTGCATATAGCCAGGTTCTGAGCTGGGATGGTGCACTGAGCTAAAAAACGGTGTTGGATCAAGCCCTGATCTCTTGACTGGGTGAGTGTATTCTGCTTAATTCAGAAACTCTGTCCATCACCACCCCCTTTTGCTTAATTGTTTTGTCCACCATAAGCGTGGAAGGGTATGCTCAGACGTGAGTCCCTTGCTCATTGCACCATCAGGATTCAAGCAAGCCGGGCCGAAGATGGCTGTAATGCCAAAAACCGGTCCCCGGAAGCTTGTTTCCATCCAGTGAAAGAATTGGCTTGGTAGTTTGGTCTGCCCTGTTCCCATGATGCATTGGGCCAGGGACATACTAATTTGCATATAGCCAGGTTCTAAGCTGGGATGGTGCAGTGAGCTAAAAAACGGTGTTGGATCAAGCCCTGATCTCTTGACTGGGTGAGAGTATTCTGCTTAATTCAGAAACTCTGTCCATCACCACCCCCTTTTGCTTAATTGTTTTGTCCACCATTAGCGTGGAAGGGTATGCTCAGACGTGAGTCCCTTGCTCATTGCACCATCAGGATTCAAGCAAGCCGGGCTGAAGACGGCTGTAATGCCAGAAATCGGTCCCCGGAAGCTTGTTTTCGTCCAGTGAAAGAGTTGGCTTGGTAGTTTGGTCTGCCCTGTTCCCATGATGCACTGGGCCAGGGACAGACTAATTTGCATTTAGCCAGGTTCTGAGGTGGGATGGTGCAGTGAGCAAAAAAACGGTGTTGGATCAAGCCCTGATCTCTTGACTGGGTGGGAGTATTCTGCTTAATTCAGAAACTCTGTCCATCACCACCCCCTTTTGCTTAACCACATGATACATGACATATGATGACACATGACCCCACATGAAACCACATGACAACACATGATGACACACGAAACATGATGAAACATGGCACACGACACCACATGCCACATGACACCACATGCCACATGACACCACATGACACCACATGATACCACATGAAACAGGACACATGACACCTCATGACACGGACTCGGGGGCAAAGATGGCCGCCAGTCCTATGGCCAAGTGAGCTGGTAGCCGCATTGCTCCCTTCGCAGGAGCTGTTGCCTGTGGGTATGTGCTTATCGTAAGGCTCAGTATCAGACCTTACCGCGATTGCTCGATTCCTGAAGGATGCTGTGGCAACTCTCAGCCTCTCGAGATAATTTCTTGAGGTGTTTTTCAGCACACTGGTTTTTGGGCGAAGACCTTCTAACTCAGTGCCTGTCAGCATACACTTTGTTTGCTCGAGTTTACTTTACCTTGCCCTTTTACAGTGGGATACCGCCCAAGATCCACGAAAACGCCCGTAGTAGCAGCAGCAGCGGCAGCCACAACAGGCTCACTGCCGCCAGTACCTGCACAAGACTCATGACACGTGACACAACATGACACCACATGACATCGCATGATACCACATGACACATGACACCACATGACACCACGACACGTGATGACACATGACAAAACATGACAACACATGACACCACATGACTCCACATGACACATGATGACACATGACACTACATGACAACACATGACACATGACACATGATAACGCATGACACCACATTACTCCACATGATACATGACAACACATGACACCACATGACACCACATTACAGATGACACCACATGACACATGATGACACATGACCCCACATGACACATGATGACACATGACACCACGTGACACCATATGATGACACATGACACCACATGACACATGATGACACATGACACCGCATGACACCATATGATCACACATGACACCAAATGATGACACATGACACCACATGACACATGACACCACATGACGACACATGACACCACCTGACACCATATGACACATTACACCACATGACACCACATGACACATGACAACACATGACACCACATGATGACACATGACACCAAATGACACCACATGATACATGATGACACATTACACCACATGACCCACATGACGAGACATGATGTCACATGACACATGACACCACATGACTCCACATGATACATGACAACATATGATGACACCTGATGCCCATGGCACATTATACCACATGACACAACATGACACCACATGACACTTGATGGCACATGACACCACCTGACACATGACACCACAAGACACATGATGACACATGACAACACATGACACCACATGACTCCACATGATAAATTACAACACATGACACAACATGACTCCACATGACATCACATGACACCACATGACCCCACATGACCCCACATGACCCCATGTGACCCCACATGACACAAGACACCACATGATACCACATGACACCCCATTACACTTGACACATGATGACACATGACACCAAATGATACCACATGACACATGACACCACATGACAACACATGACGAAACATGGCCCCAACATGACACATGACAACACATGACACCACATGACTTCACATGATACATGACACCACATGACACTTGATGGCACATGACACCACTTGACACATGATACCACATGACGCATGATGACACATGACACATGATGACACATGCCACATGCCACATGACACCACATGACACCACATGACACCACATGACACCACATGACACATGACACCACATGACACCACATGATGACACATGACACCACATGACACATGACGACATATGACACATGCTGACACATGACACCACATGACACATGACACATGATGACACACGACACCGCATGACACCACTTGATGCATGATGACCATGACAACACATGTTGACACGACACCACATGACACTACATGACACATGATGACACATGACAACACATGACCCCACATTACACATGATGACACATGACACCACATGACACTTGATGACACATGACACCACATGACTCCACATGATACATGACAACAAATGGCAACATATGATGACACATGATGACGCATGGCACATGATACTTCATGACACAACATGACACAACATGACACCACATGACACCACATGACACTTGATGGCACATGACACCACATGACACTTGATGGCACATGACACCGCATGACACTTGATGGCACATGACACCACTAGACACATGACACCACATGACGCCTGATGACACATGATGACACATGATAACACATGACAAATGATGACACAGGACACCACATGACACATGATAACACATGACACCACGTGACTGCCCTGATTCCTTCAGAAGCGGATGCTCCTCTCTGCTCCCTGGTCTGCTTGGCGCTCGTGGTATCGTAGCGCTATTCTGCCAAATTGCTGTGTGCTTGCTTGCATTGCTCCCACTATTATAAGTGCCTGATCGCTTAGTATATTTGCATAGTAGAGCTGTATTGCGTAAGTGCGCTTTGATGATATTTCCATTGTCATTGATATTTCCTTTGCCTGAATCAATCATTTGTGCCTGACATTTGCCGGTGCCACTGCCGTTTTGATTGCGTTTAATTACATTGTGCCCCAATCCTGTTTCGCTTTTGGCTTGCAGCCATTTTGTTGTTGTTTGTTGTGGTGCCTCCCTGCCCGGCCCTCCACCCCGCTCCCACCTCCCAGCTGCTCCTCCCTCTCACTGATAGTTGAGGCTCCGCTCTCCAACTGTAGCGCTGTGACCGCCCTGATTCCTTCAGAAGCTTATTTATTTTATTTTTATTTTATTTTTGGAGTTTTCTATAGCGCTGGCCAGACCCGAGGGTATCGGAGCGCTTTACAATTAGTCCGGGAAAAACAGGTGCGAAGATAGTACAGTATAAAGGAGAAGCGGTTGCTCCTCTCTGCTCCCTGGTCTGCTCAGCGCTCATGGTATTGTAGCGCTATTCTGCCAAATTGCTGTGTGCTTGCTCGCATTGCTCCCACTATTATAAGTTCCTGATCGCTTAGTATATTTGCATAGTAGCGCTACATTGCGTAATTGCGCTTTGACGATATTTCCATTGTCATTGATATTTCCTTTGCCTGTATCAATCATTGCCCTCATCTTATTTGACCTCTTCGCAGCCTTCGACACAGTCAGTCATAGCACCCTCATACAATGCCTCAGCAACGTCGGAATACAAGGAAAAGCATTGGGATGGATCATCTCGTTCCTTGCCGGAATAACCCAGAGAGTCCGCCTCCCCCCTTTCAAATCAGAGGCCACCGAAGTCATCTGCGGCGTACCACAAGGATCATCACTCAGTCCAACCCTCTTCAATGTATACATGAGTCCCCTCGCATCCATCGCACGCCAACACAACCTCAACATCATCTCCTATGCAGACGACACCCAGCTGATCCTCTCTCTCACCAAAGACCCAAACACCGCCAAAACCAACTTACACGAAGGAATGAAAGAAGTAGCCGAGTGGATGAAGAACAGCCATTTAAAGCTAAACTCGGACAAAACGGAAGTCCTTATCTTAGGGTCATGCCCCTCTGCCTGGGATGACTCATGGTGGCCACCGGCCCTGGGAACCGCACCCATACCTAAGGACCACGCACATAACCTGGGCTTCATCCTGGACTCCACCCTCTCGATGACTAGACAAGTCAACGCCGTCTCATCATCATGCTTCAACATCCTACGCATGCTCAAAAAAATCTTCAGTTGGATCCCCACCGAAACAAGAAAGACAGTCACCCACGCACTGGTCACAAGCCGACTGGATTACGGAAACACCCTTTACACCGGAACCACAGACAAACTACAGAAAAAACTCCAACGCATCCAAAACGCCTCAGCCAGACTCATATTGGACATCCCTCGGCGAGCTCACATTTCCGGCCACCTGAAAGACCTCCATTGGCTCCCTATCAACAAGAGAATAACGTCTGTCTCCTCACCCACGCACACAAAGCCCTCTACAACCCGAATGCCTCAATACGCGACTATCCTTCTACACCCCCTCCCGCCAACTATGATCGTCCAATCAAGCCCTCGCCACAATTCCGCGCATCCACAGATCCACCATGGGGGGAAGGTCTTTCTCCTACTTGGCGGCCAAAACCTGGAATTCTCTCCCCACCCACCTCCGCCTTACACAGAACCACCTCTCATTCAGAAAGCAACACAAAACTTGGATATTCGATAAGTAAAGCACCTCACTCCCTCAAGTGCCTTGAGACCCCATGGGTGAGTAGTGTGCTATACAAATTTTGGAACTTGAACTTGAACCACATGACTCCACATGATACATGACAACACATGACGACACATGACAAATGATGACTCATGACACCACATGACACATAATAACACATGACAACACATGACTCCACAAGATACATGACAACACATGACACAGGACACCACATGACACATGATGACACATGACACAGGACACCACATGACACATGATGACACATGATGACACATGACTCCACATGACACCACATGATACCACATGACACATGATGACACATGATGATACAACATGACACCACATGACACATGATGACACATGAGGACACATGACACATGATGATACATGACACCACATGACACATGACACCACATAACACCACATGACAATACATGACACTACATGACATAATATGATGTGACACATGAAACCACATGCCATTACATGACAACACATGACACCACATGACACATGATGACTCATGACATATGACAACACATTATTACACATTACACCACATGACACCACATGACAAAACATGACACATGACACCACATAATACTTGACACCACATGACAACACATGACACTTGATGGCACATGACACCACTTGACACATGACACTACGTGACACAACATGACACCACATGACACCACATGACTCATGATGACACATGACACATGACGACACATGACCCATGATGACCCCTGATGACACATGATGACACATGATGACACATGACACATGACACATGATGACACATGACACTTGATGACACATGACACCACATGATACTTGACAACACATGACACATAACACCACATGGCACCACATGACGAATGACATATGACACATGTGAGAAGTTGGCCTGATATGTGGTGTTTGCAATTCTGGAACCACCTTGTGTCAGTCCAAACAATCCCTTATGGTGTCTGGTTGTAAGTCAACCTTGTAGACAAGCTATCCTAGGGGTAGCATGGACTAAGCAGCCTTAAAGGCTTAACTTAAGAGGTCGTGTTAAGCGAGCTGTTTTACCACATACAATCCTGTAATACCAAATGAAAGGACACCACACAAGTATATATAATAAAAATATATGTGTTTATTTCTAAATTAATCCCCAGTCCTCTTTATGAGCAAAGGGGCACAAGCGTTAAATCAAAAGCACAGGATAACATACAAAGTCGCACAATTATGAATGAGGGCGGGTGGCCACTCAAACCATATATTAAAAAAGTGGTATAAGAGATACCAATCGAACAGTGGTTAGGGCTAGGGCCTAGAGAATCGCTGGGAGCAGTCAGGACTAGCAATGCTGAAGTCGGGAGAAGCCCGCAGGACTCGGGTGCAGCACATAAAGTGCTGCTTGCACCAATGCAATGTCAATGGTGCGTAAAAGTTACACAAAGTTAGTTTAAAGATACTTCAGCTGAACCTAGAGGAACAAAACTTAGGACACAGACCCTAGAGGTGTTAACCAACGTGGGCACACCAGCGTTGCAATGTTACCTCACCCACAGGAAGTGGGTGCACAGGGTCGAATTGGCGTCGAGTTTTGACACGCAGGCTCTTGGTGCTTGGAGCTGGAGAAGCTGCAGGCGATGGGAAGCAGGAGTGTCTGGTGGATCCAAGGGTGGATCTGAAGTGGTGAAGACCTGGAAGCAGAGGGGACAATGTTCAAAGTCACTGACCAGTGACCACCGTGGAACCAGATTGGAACCAGGCAAAGTTGGATGCAAACAGGTGATGAGGTGTTGCTTCTCTCAGCAGCCACTTGGACACGAAGAGGTCAAGGACGTTCAGGACTTGATCACGAGCTGTACCACAAAGGTTCTAGCTGATGGCGATGTCGGCATCTCGATTGAAGCAAACAAGCCTTGGCTAATGCAAGCCATGAGGAAAGTGAAAAGGCTTATTACTCGGACCAGCAAGGTCAGAGCGGGTACTCCTTTCTACAGAAGCGAGGGCAGGTCTGAGGCAACCATACCCATAGTTTAAATTGTAGGTTTTGTCGCCAAGATGGCCGCTGACCACGTGGCAAGTGGCCGGGAAGGCGAGTCGAGTGGCACAAAGCAAAAGGGCCCCACGCAGATCGTGGAGATGCTGGAGGGCTGATCTTTGAAGCAAATGCTGCTCGGTTGTGGGGCTCCTCAAACCCCAAAGCACAGAGTTGAGGGTGCCTCGGGTGCTGCGCAGTCAGCGTCTCGGGGGTCTTCCAAGATGTCCGGTCCCATGTCTCTCGGTGCCTCCACGGGTTCCTTCTTCGCAGAGACTGTGGATCGGGCTGTGAGAAGTCTGGGAAGCTGAGTCTTGTCAGGCTCTGCAATCGGGCTCTGGCAGGAGGCAGCGGCAAAGCAGATGTCGAGGTGCTGGGTGCTGCCTGTGTTCACAGGGTGGCCCCTTCTAGGCCACAAGGGAGATGCTGTAATGATTGAAAGCAGCGCAAGAAGTCGCAAGCGCCACTAACCTGAGTCCAAGGCCCAGCAGGGACGACAATGCAAGTGGTCCTCAGGTTCCCATGAGCGGTCTTCGGGGCCGTAGCCTTTCCACTCGACTAAATACTGGACCCGACCCCGGACTATACGGGAATCCAAGATGGACCCTACTTCGTACTCCTCCTGCCCTTCCACTTCCACGGGGCCAGGGCGTTCTGGCAACCGGACACCAGGTAGGCAAGGCCGCAGAAGTGATACGTGAAAAACCGGATGTATGGACCAAGACACGGGCAATGAGAGTTTCATGTCCACAGTGTTTATCACCTCACAGATACCATATGGACCGATGTATTTAGGTTTCAATTTGTTTGCTCCTCTCAGGTGCAAGTTACGAGTAGAAAGCCAGACTTTGTCGCCTACCTTATACTCGGGTTCCGGGGACCGTCTTTTGTCAGCGAAAGTTTTCTGGGCGTCCTGAGCCTTTCTCAAATTGTTCCGCGCCTCTATCAAGATAGCCCGGAGATGCTCGTGGTGTTCCTGGATGGCGGGCACTAGGGAATTCGCTGGCCACTCAAAGGGAAGCATGTTTGGGTGATATCCGTTCAGACAAAAAAAAGGAGAGCATCCCAGAGTGGAGTGTACAGCATTATTGTACGTGAATTCCGCCAACCATAAAAGAGTGGTCCAATCGGTGGCGTTTTGTAGGGTGAAACAGCGAAGGTATTGTTCTAGGGTTTGGTTCAACCGTTCTGTCTTACCATCCGTTTGCGGATGGTAGCTGAATGATAGGCGAGCGTCTATCTGTAGGATGATACATAGCGCCTTCCAGAAATGTGAGGTGAATTGTGTACCCCGATCTGCTATCACCACACTCGGTAGCCCATGCAGACGAACAATATTTTGCAAGAACACTTTCGCTAATTCTCCGGAGGTAGGCAAATCCGGTAGGGCGATGAAGTGTCCCATCTTGGTGAGATGATCTACCACCACTAAGATGACTGTTTGTTTTTCACAGGGAGGCATTTCTACTATAAAATCCATGGACAAGGTATGCCAAGGTTTGGACGGAATAGGTAAGGGGTGCAACAATCCTGCTGGTTTCACATGACAAGATTTTCCTTGCGCACAAACCGCACAGTTTTTCACGTAGTCCTTCACATCCTTCCGGAGACTGGGCCACCAAAAGGATCGTTCCACAGTAGCGATTGTTTTGTACACACCCATGTGTCCTCCCAGTACTGAGTCATGGGCCCATTCCAGCACTTTGCTTTGCAGCTCAATTCGGGGAATGTATAAAGCATGGTGATGGTATGCTAATTGATCCTTTTCACAGCGATGATCTGGCTCTTCAAGGACCCATGCAGGTATGTCAAGGTCAGTGAGGGCAATTTTGACATCCTCAAGAAAGTCGTCTGAGGTGATCAAAGCAATGGCGGCCTCAGCGTTCTCGATTCCCTGAAGTATAGAAGGGGCTTCAACCGGTCTCAATGTGTCCTCTTCCCCCAATCGAGAGAGAGCATCTGCCTTGCCATTCCGAGTTCCAGGTCTATATTGGATAACGAAGTCGAAGTCAGAAAAGAAAAGGGTCCACCTCAACTGACGAGGAGTTAAGGCCTTTGCTGTTTTCAGAAACAGGAGATTGCGATGATCCGTAATGATCTCCACGGTATGTACGGCCCCAAGGAGGTAATGTCTCCATTCCTCACATGCTCTTTTAATGGCCAGGAGCTCCTTGTCCGTGATGGTATAGTTTATTTCACAAGGGGTGAGTTTCTTTGAATAGAACGCCACTGGATGAAGCTGCCCGGTGGTAGGGTGACGTTGTGACAGGATTCCACCAAGAGCATATTGGGAGGCATCCGTTTTGAGAATGAAAGGCAGCTGTGGGTCTGGATGCCGAAGGATAGGTTCTTGAGTGAATTTCTCCTTGAGAATTTGAAAAGCCTTTTCTGCATCTGCCCCCCATTTGAACAAAACATTCTTCCGCAAGAGTGACGTGATAGGATGTATTATTTTGGAAAAATCCTGAACGAAGCGCCTATAATAATTGGCAAAGCCAAGAAAGCTCTGAACGGATTTGACAGTCTGTGGTGTTTTCCAATTGAGAATGGCCTCCACCTTTCTCATGTCCATCCTAAATCCTTGGGCATCGATCACATAGCCCAGAAACGCCACCTGTTGGACGTGAAAAAGGCACTTCTCAAGTTTTGCATACAAAGAGTTTCGTTGTAGTCTCTCCAATTTGCATGGGTTCTGGCCTTTCTTGAGGCTTGGCTTTTTCTTCTCCCGTTTGTCGGGGTCTGACTAGAGGATAGGAGTACCTAGCGTCCCCTCTGCTCCGATCCCCTCTCCGCTCCAAAAATCTGTGGTCCAGTTGTACTGTTAGATCAATAACTTCTTCACATGTAGAAGGCAATTGTACCACCTGAGCTAATACGTCCTTCAGTTCCCCCCGAAGGCCCTGATAGAATAGAGAGATTCGTTTCTGAGCTGGCCAATCTGTCTCTACTATGAGACGATTGAAAGTCGTGATATAAGTCAATAGATCCTGTGATCCTTGACGTAGGGTCATTAACTCCCGGTCCAATGACAGCATGTGGGACTTCCTGTCAAACAGCTTTCGTAATTCAAGACAGAACTCGGAAAAATTGTGTAACACGGGATCATTCCGCTCCAACAAAGGAATGGTCCAGCTGGATGCGTTTCCTCTCATGTAGGACATTACGAAAGCTGTCTTAGATGATTCCTCCTGAAAGATTTGGGGTTTACAAAGGAAATGAAGGCGACATTGGTTGAGGAATGTCTCAAACTTTCGGGGGTCTCCGTAAAACCTTTCGGGAGGAGCTAGGGGTATGCCATGGGTCTGCAGTATATGCACCGTGGGAGCATCCGTGGACGTGGAAGGGGCTGCAAACGCTCCTCCAGGTTGGAATGAAGGAGGAGGAGGCAAGGTATCAGGCCGAATCAATGGTTTGGCGCTAGGCTCCTTTTGGGCAAGATCGGACATGTCTCTGCGCAAATCCGACACTTCCTTATCTAATGCTTGATTCTCAGCACGAGATGTCTGAACCTCGGTTTGTAACTCCGTGAAACTTTCCAACAAGGAGGTGAGGACGGTATTGGTATCCATCGTCCGGGCTGGTTAGCGTTCTTGGGCTTGTCAATCTGTAATGATTGAAAGCAGCGCAAGAAGTCGCAAGCGCCACTAACCTGAGTCCAAGGCCCAGCAGGGATGGCGGGACGACTGTCCTCGCCACCTCCCACTGCACGTCACCCAACAATGGGACAATCACCGCTATTAGAGTGCGCACAGCCGGAGGCCGCAAGGGAAAGATGGGGTGTAGGGACGTGGTTTTTCTTTGATCTCTTCAGTTCAGATTCTAGGGTCAGCGGCTTTACTGGGAAGACCTCCCTGGAGGTGGATGAGAAGATAGAGAGAGGATAATGTAACTCTGCACTGTCTCGAATATCCCCACTCCCCCAGTGTTCCGGGACTTACCGCTATCGTGAAGGGTTTTCTCCGTGGAGGGAGTCTGTAGGTTATACGGAAGCTGGTATGTCTATTCCCCAGTTGTCGAAAAGTTAACTCACTTTCCGACCAGGATCCAGCAAGGAGAATCTGGTAAGTATTACTTCCCACGGTGAATGTTTTAAACAAGGTACTGCTTATAGAATAGACCAAAAATACTCCTTTTGGGTTGAGTGGTAGCAGGAGCGGTTCTGCAGACAAAAGGATTCCAATATTCAACAACTAAGAGTGGTGCAACCTGCACTCGGATTACTGTTAGGCTTGGAAGCGGATGCAAAAAAAAAGGAAAATAAAAGATAGTTGAAGAAAGCGAGCCCGTTTCCCTCTCTATTTCTGAACAAGCGCGGCTCTGTTAAACTCACAGGGACGCGCTGGGTATCCAATGCTCTGACCACGCAGGCACTTCGTCGTTGCGGGGGGTTTTTGCTCGCTAACCACGCAGGCACTTCGTCGTCGCGGCGGGTGTTTGCTCGCTGACCACGCAGGCACTTCGTCGTCGCGGCGGGTGTCTCGGATCTTGAAAAGTAGGCTAGTCACGGTCTCCACAGAAGTACTCCGGATGCACAAACAAACAGGGAACGAACCAGGAACAGGATTGATAAGCCCCGTTTTGTTCAAGGGGTGGAGCTTAAGTAAGTTCTTCCCATTGTGCCTGATCCCAGCGCCGCTTGGCCTTCTGGGACTGGTAGTTTTTCCTTGGGTGTCCTGAAATTTGATGTCTGTGGCCACCTGCCATTCTGCTAAGGGCGATCGCTACAGATGCTCTTCAGTTTTCTATTCATCAGAAAGTCGAAGTCCAGTCCTCTTATTAGTTTAAAGTTGATTTCAGGATGATCTGAGTTGCATTGGTACTGCTCCCACTCTTATTCCAATCTGAGGGGTGGATCTCCTGCTAGGTCCCTCCCTATGGGTGGGAACAGGAAGGGGGTGGTTACACCCCCTTTCCTTTGTCCAGGTCACACTGGACCTGGGGCTGGTGTGCCCCAGAACCGGTTTGACCGGATTATGCAAGGGGAAGCCTTGTGTTCCCCAGGCACTGTCTGGTTTCTTTCAAACCTCCCTGCTACAATCCACTATCTCCTGTCTGGGGTGGTGTGACACCTCCCTGCGACAGGAAAGCCTTTGTCCAGGCCTCCTCTGCTGAGTTTTGGTCAGCAGCAGGAGGTCAGACATGTGTCTTTGGCAGAAGCATCCATTTTGTGGATCTGAGGCTCTTTTAAAAATCAACCGCGTTTTAGCAAAAGTAACATGTCGTCCCCTCTAGAGGGGTGGAATGCTACCTCCGTCGCCAGGACTGGCGAGGGGGTAGTATTCCAATTCGTATGACACCTTACACGACATGTTTTGATAAGCCAAACCAAAGTTGACATATAACCGCAAGGATTATAATGCACTTAATAGTATATGGTTTGGCATTATCCCGGAACAGTTAAGGGAATTAGTCCCGACAGCTGCAGACAGGCTCAGCTCATGCTAGAGCACAATCTCACATTAAACCACGCACTCTGCCTTCAGGATTGTTAAGGCCTGCCATAGGAGTGGCTCACAGGTTTATATGTGACCAGATAGGTTTAGATATAGGCATACTATATCTAAGCAAGGGGTGATTACACCACCTTGCCCCAGCTGAGTGATCAGCCAGTTGTGTCAATTTTAGATAGCCAGCCAGGGGTGGCAAAAGATATTCTGCAGCCCCTGGTAGGCCTTGGATGCACCTATGCCCTGGGCACCTATAGTGCTCTGTACAGGGGCTGATAAGGTGACCCAAGCCAATCTAGTTATGCACCTAGGGTACATGGAATCCATTTTACAGAGAGGGCAGATAGCCTGGGACCCTGATTATCAGGGAACCAGGCCAACTAAGTTGAAAACCAACTAAACACAAGGCAAAAAAAATTGGGGTAAATATAGTCAGGTATCCACCTTCCTACAACACATGACACATGACACCATATGACACCACATGACACATGACATCACATGACATATGGCACATGCCACTACATGACAACACATGACAGCACATGACAGCACATGACACATGACAACATGACACATGATGAATACCACCGCATGACACTTGACAACACATGAAACATGACACATAATGACACATGATACCACATGACACATGATGATACATGACCGTCCAGTCGCACTCTCTCTCATGGCCTAACCACCCGCTTTACTTTACAGGTATCTCCTGGCACCGCGGAATTACACAATTGTAACGCAGACATTCAGAATTGCGCCCGAATCTGGTAAGATTCCCTCCCGCGCCCGCCCAACCATACCCTTTGGAAAACGACCCTCCAAATTCTAATGATGTCCTCCCTTCATTCGCAGGGTCGCTCTGGCTCACTAGGCATTTGGCCATCATGCTCGCTGCATGAACCCCACCGCATGATCTACCCCGGTGAGGCTCCCCATCTCCATCCTCCCCCACTGCGCTGTGAAAATTGACACTTTCGCCAAATATCAAGTGGATTGTCCTATGTCACAGCATGCTCATTTAGTATATCCATTCTCCCCCCACTGCGCCGTGAAAATTGACACTTTCGCCGAATATCGAGTGGATTGTCCTATGTCACAGCATGCTCATATAGTATACTTAGTGCACTACGGTCTCATCTAAATACGCCACCCGCACAACCGGCTCTTCCTTGGTCTAGGATTCTTTACATAGGTAATCACCTCCCGGGCAGGCCTCATTGTACCTATGTAGAACCGAGTACATTTCTCCACTTCCTTCCGAGGTTTTCTGTTCACTCTGAAATGTCTATTCATTATCATGACCCCCTGTACAGAGCTGGAATTGAGTAGCAAACTCTACTCCTACAGGAACCCACTGATCACCTTCACATTGATCCACCTGATGCCACACCCACCTCGTTGTGCGTTTTAAATCATAGATAGGTTCACCTTCACTCAGTCACCATTACAATATGAAAATTTGTTATGTACATGTCCACCACTAAATGTATGTATGCCTTCTCTCTCCTCCCTTCCTTAGGCACTAGAGGCTTACAACCATAAGGCATTTATTAAATGTCCTGATGATGGTCTCCATTGTTAAGTAGTAGGACCAAAACACCGTCGACCTGTTGTGAACCTTATACACAAACTTGATCCATATGTTATTTATATGTAATAGTACGTGCCTGATATTTCTGTACATACAATTTTTACAGAAACTGCTGCTTTTGCCTTAACAAGCCCTGCTTTGTCTTCTGTCAACCTTCGGTACTGATCCGTGTTTGGGTACAGGCTTGTGCCCTAAACTGGTGATTTGTTGATGGTATTCCTTTTGTATAAAACTTTGAATTGAGTAAAAAATTGAAGACCTCTGTCCGTCTGGACATGTCGCTCCACATATAGAATTGATTTTGTCTATATTCATTGTCTCACATATATTTCCTATGCATGGGACCGTTGTTTTTTTACAAAAAAAAATGACACATGACGACACATGACACCACATGAAATGTGATTACACATGACACCACATGACACCACATGACACCACATGACACATGACACCACATGACACCACATGAAACCACATGACACCACATGATACATGACGACACATGGCAACACATGGGGACACATGGCGACACATGGCGACACATGGCAGCACATGACACATGACACCACATGACCCACATGACAACACATGACAACACATAACACATGACACCACATGACACATGACACCACATGACACCACATGACACCACGTGACACATGATAACACATGACACCACACGACTACATGACACCACATGACCCACATGACCCACATGACACATGATGACACATGACAACACATGACACCACATGACCCACATGACATGATGACGCATGACAACACAAGACACCACATGACCCACATGATGACACAGGACACCACATGAGGACACATGAGGACACATGATGACACATGATGACACATGACGACACATGACCCACATGACCCACATGACAAATGATGACACATGACAACACATGACACCACATGACACCACATGACCCACATGACACATGATGACACATGACAACACATGACACCACATGACCCACATGACATGATGACGCATGACAACACATGACACCACATGACCCACATGATGACACAGGACACCACAAGAGGACACATGATGACACATGATGACACATGACGACACATGACCCACATGACACATGATGACACATGACACCACATGACACCACATGACACCTTGTGACACCACATGACACATGATGACACATGATGACACATGACACCACATGATACCACATGACACCACATGGCACCACATGATGACACACGACGACACATGATGACACATGGCACACGATGACAAATGATACCACATGACACCACTTGATACCACATGACACCACATTACACCACATGACACATGATGATACATGATGACACATGATGACACATGACGACACATGACACCACATGACCCACATGACACATGATGACACATGATGACACATGACAACACATGACACCACATGACCGTCATGACACATGACATGATGGGGACACATGACACATGACCCACATGATGACACATGACACCACATGCCGACACATGATGACACATGATGACACATGACACCACATGACAAATGACACCACATGACAACACATGATGATACATGACAACACATGATGACACATGATACTACATGACAAATGACGACACATGACACCACATGACACATGATGACACATGATGACACATGACAACACATGATGACACATGACACCACATGATGACATATGACACCACATGACACATGATGACACATGACACCACATGACACATTCTTCAAGTCAATCACAGAGAACCATGTGGCTGTAGCAGGAATCAATGTTAACAATGCAGTAATGTCTGGAACCACAAGAAACGGTGGAATCACAATTTTGTCAACCTCTCTAAGGTCGATTACAAATCTATAGACTGGAGGTTTTGAGGGATCAGTGCGTTTTAGAATTGGCAGTACAGGACTATTACAGACATTTCCTCTAGTTTTCTCTATTACGTCTTTCTTGATCAAATCTTGCACTATCAATAAGAGCGCACGCTCACCTTAACTAGAGATTTTGTATTGTGGGATTCGTGGAAATTTGACATTTGCTTTCAACGTTACTACATAAGGTGGAATTTCCAAAAGACCTACATCGTTAGGACCAGTCGCCCAAAGAGTATCAGGGAGAGAAAGCAGCTCCAGTGGGAGCGCATCCATTGACAAGTACATCGGGGAGATGATTCTCTTACCTAATGTAAGCGGTACTCCTGACGGAGAACAGTACAAAGTCGCATATAGGCGTTTTAACAAGTCTAAACCAAGCAGATTTTCATTACAACCAGTCGTCAAAATCAGGGGTGCTTTCAATTGACGAGGCCCAACAGAAATAGACAAAGGACCAGAAACAGGGTTGTGAACAGGGGCACCTGAAAAACCTACTGAAACATTTGTTAAGCCGGACAAAGGTGCGCCAGGGAGTTTTGCATGTATGATAGAACTTTTTGCTGCACCAGTATCCAACAGAAACAGTTCGACTACACCTGATGTGGCTACTGCGACATAAGGCCCACTCTGGTCTACTGGAACTGATACTACTCCCTCTCTTTGTCCATGGCTGTCCTAGTATTCACTTTGCTGAAATTCCTCACCAACTTCACAATAATCCTCAACATGATACTGTTGAGATCTAGCTGGCTGTGTAGATTGTCCATTCCGTTGATCAAAATAATTAGAAGGGCGATCGTTCGTTTGTGGGGGCATAGCACCTCGTCCTCAACCTCTAGAATTTTGCATAGAACCACCACGACCTCTCTGAGCTGCAGCAGCATTATTTTGTGCCAGTACCGCACTCATTCTTATAATGACCTTCCTTTTTGCAATAGGCACACTGATTCCATTGGTACTGCGGTCTCTGTGAACCATAGTCGGTCCTCTGATACGACCCTTGCTGTGTGTTCGTTTGATTCGTGCAAGGCGGATATGCCTGTTGCAAAAGGACTTTAGTTTTTAAATCTTTTGTTTTCTTATCTGATTTTTCTTTCTCCTCTTTATCCCTATTTTCATAGTACTGAGCAGTCGCAAGTATCTGTTCAGTCGTAGAGACAGCCCACGCACTTTCAGAATTCTTTAATTTATTACTGAGCTCTGGTAACAGATTGTGCACAAATTTATCGACAAATAATCTCTGGCCTCCTTCCGTGCTCATATCCTGACCACTGTGATCTACGAAAGTTTCTTCGAATCTAGTGAAAAAGTCGGAGACGCTTTCGTCTTTCTTCTGCCTGCATGCTGGCAATTTGTTCCAGTTAACACGCAATGCTGGCATCAGGGTTTTCATTAAATCGATTATTCTACCGGGCAAATTAGCAATTAAAGGTTCAGGTTTAGAACCCCCAATTTGTTGACCATCTGCCGCAATTATAGCTGCCCAATCACTACCTAAGGCAACCGGATGATTTTCTCTACGAATTTTAGCCCAAATTGGTTGCGGTACTACATTGCCAAATAGCATATCAATGTCCGCTAGATTCATTACGCCAGCTTCAACCGTCTGAGCCAACTCTTTGTAATATCCAGCAGGATTTTTACTCGGATCTGGCAAGGCCTGTTTTACTGCTAACACTTCAGCTCGCTTCCACGGAATGTGTATCCACACTCTCTGGAATTGGGCCGGAGCGGCTGCAATACCACGCCCTGCATCAGCTTGTATAGCTTCGCGCCATATTGGCGGAACTTCCCTCATAGGATATTGACGACCTTTATTTGCGCTACCTTTCTCTAAATCTCTTGGTGAACGAAGGGAAGGATCAACCCTAAAACCTAGAATCAGTTCCATTGCTTCTTTTATCTCCTGACCAACTATCATACTTGCAGCAAATTTTTGTTGAATATGAATTAATTCGTCTGGAATCTGTTCAGAATCATTCTCTCCTTCCCACTCCTCACGTAAAAGGGAACACATAACATCAAACACATAGCGCTGTGTCGGTTCATTCCATTGCATAAACGTATCTAATACATCTCGTACATTATACCTTCCCACTTTCAAAATCCACCTAAGAGCGGTGGAATCTAATATGCCTCGTTCTTCAACACTAGGAAGCTGACTACGTCTCTGAACAGATTCAGAGGCAGGACTTCTAATCAGAGTTTTGTAAAAGGGAGATAGAATATTAGAGACAGATTCAGTAATTTTCCGTCGAACAGAAAGCGGACTCATATAGCTAGAGGAAGTTTGAAGTAGAGTGGTAGTTGGGACAGAAGAAACAGCAACAGTAGGGGTAGGAGGCAAAGTAATTTGCTAAACAACAGGTATTAGCGGTACAGGCATAGGCAGAGGAGCTGGCAACCCTGGAAGAGGGGGTGCCGGAGGAACATTGTTAATCATAGGAAATGCAGGAGCTTGATTCAGGGGAGCAGGAGCAGGTATACCAGGCTGTCCAGCAACCGGTAATTGAACATTTGGCAGAGGTGGAGCTGTAGCACCTTGTGCATACGGTGGAGGTGACCTCAACAAGTAAGACAACAGAGGATCGTTTTCAGGGTCCTCCACTATCTTAGCTGTACTCGATGGCAAAGCAGGGTAGCACTTGTCTATCGCTAAATTACGCTCTCTATCGGCTACCTCTATCGCTTTTTCAGATTCATTGAGTTGCAGCTGCTTAGCAGATTGTTCTACAGTCAACTCTTGTTCTTTCTGCTCTTTCTTCAACTTTTTAGTTTCTCTCTCTGTTTGGATTCTTTTCGCCAACAAAGGAAAGAATCAAACATTGCCGGCCGGGCTTTCTTCTTAAACAACTTTCTTTCTAGATTATCAAGAATTTCAGGTTCGAAACTACCATGTAGTGGCCAACTAAGGACACCATCTTTCTCCGTGTAGCGGATCCATACCTCGTTATAAGAGATAGGGCCCACACCAAACTTGCAATAAAGATCATAAAGAGGAGTTCCAATCGGAGGAACCGAACACGAGTCCTCCAACCGGGAATCCCTGTTGCAACCAAAACATGAAAACATAGAACTTTTCCGACTTACCATTTTATAAACCGGAACACAGAACAAACACAAACAAAGGTGCGCACTCGAACTAAGAACTTAGGCCTACCAAAGTGAACAAATGTATCGATGCCCAAACCAAACCAAAAGATTATCGTAACTAGAACAACCAGTGATAATCTTACGAAACCAAACCAAACCAAGGAACTAAAAGGATTATCCAAACCCTTACGAAGTAACCAAACAACTAGCAACCACTTGATACTTAACTGAGGCACTGAAGACATCACCAAGGAGAAACCCGTCACGTCTCGCCGTACTAAGGTCTGTACCTCGGGTCCAAGACAGGGCGACGGTCAAGGCAACGGACCACTGCAGCCGTCCGAACGGGAACCCTCGTGGAAGAGAACGTCAGGCCACTTTTGCGATATGCCGGGATCGATGAAGTGGGGCGCCTCCCTCCGCAATCTTCACACGAAGCTTCTCGAACTCTTCAGGCTTTTGGACAGGTACCGAATGACGTCGCCCCACGTGGGGCGCCAATTGGAGTTCTGGACTTTTATTAAGGTCCAGAGGTGTCAGGGACAACACCCGAAGACCCCTGAGTTCTACCTGTCTCGGTGCACAAATGAACAGAAACACGTGTCCATAGCGCCGCCCGCCCTGCACTGCATTTCATTTCACTGCATTCCACCTGGCAGCAACGTGCATCATTGGATTTATTATCGTCGCTGGCGACCTACTGCCCCTGCCTCGCCTCCCCTCTGACCTCCATCTTGTTTGCTGTTGTTGTTTTCCCTGCCCCTCCTCCCCGCTACCGCCTCCCAGCTGCTGACCCTCCCACGCTCCGCCCCCTCCACCATCCATTTATGGCCAATGCCTCCACGCGCAGCGTCCACGCGCTTCGAACACGCCGAAGGTGCGCCAAAGGTAAGCCCGTCTACGCCCGTCCGCGCCTGGACCGCGCCCAGCGCCAGTCCCCCTGCCCCTCTCGCTCCACAGCCCTCCCGCATTACCTATGATGCCTCCACCCTCCTAGCCCTTGACCCCGGCCGCGCCCCCAACTGCGTCCAAGCCGCTCCTGGACGCACCCATGGACCTTTCTCCTGCTTCTCCTGCAAATTTAGCGGCACCAACAACATCTCCGCAACGACTACACCACAGATTCCCGACCCCAACCACCTAGAATGCATCCTTCTCAACACCCGCTCGGTCCACAGGCACGCCATTGACCTCTGGAACCTACTAGACACCATCTCTCCTGACGTCGCCTTCCTAACGGAAACATGGATGAACGCCTCCTCCGCCCCTGACATCGCCATCGCTATCCCTGACGACTATAAGATTACACGCAAAGACCGCACCGACCATACAGGAGGAGGAATCGCTATCGTCCATAAGAAAACAATCCGCATCTCAACCAGCTCTGATGCCAACCTCGCCAACTCCGAACACCTTCACTTCCAGATCCACATCGACCCCAAAACCACACTCAGAGGCACCCTCCTCTACAGACCACCTGGACCACGCGCAAAATTCAGTGAAGACATCACGGACTTCATCACTCCACACGCGCTCCCCTCCAAAGACTTCATCCTTCTGGGAGACCTCAACTTCCACCTTGAAAAGATCAACGACCGCAACACCGCCACCCTCTTGGACAACCTCGCCAACCTCGGACTTAAACAACTGGTCACTTCCCCCACCCACATCGCAGGTCACACTCTCGACCCCATCTTCACCTCCAGCAACCATGTCTCCTTCAGCCACACTACGGATCTCCTCTGGACTGACCACAGCTGCGTTCACTTCATCTACAACAAGCCGAAACCCATCAACCACCCCCAACCAACTCTGCAAAGAAACTGGAACAAAATCACCACAGAGCAGATCTCCACATCACTCCTTCAATCCTCCCCAGCCCTCTCTTCTAACGCCAACGAAGCCGCCTCCAACCTCACCGTTTGGTTATCCAACACCGCCGACACCTTAGCACCACTGAAAAAACGTCAACACAAACTTGGCTTCAAGAAGGCCTCATGGTTCAACGACGACCTCAAGAAATCCAAGAAACTGTGCCGCTCCCTTGAAAAGGCCTGGAAAAAAGACCCATCCACCAGCAACAAGGACGCCTTCAAAAGCGCCATCCGTACTCACCACCAACTGATCCGAAAAGCCAAGAAAACAGCATTCAAAAATCGACTTGACAACAACGCCCACAACAGCAAGGAACTTTTCAACATCGTCAAGGAATTTGCCAACCCCTCGGCCAACTCCAACGACATCACCCCCTCTCAAACCCTCTGCGATTCCCTAGCCTCTTTTTTCCACAACAAGATTGCTGACATCCACAACAGCTTTGGAAGGCAACCCACCCTACCATCAGCTGACCATCCTCCCCCCGTTAACACCCTTAACGCCTGGAACCCAATCTCCACTGAGGACACCATCCGCCTGATGAATTCCATCCACTCTGGATCCCCCACAGACCCATGCCCCCACCACATCTTCAACAAAGCAGACTCCGTCATAGCTCCGCACCTCCGAGACGTCATCAACTGCTCCTTCAACTCCGCTACCTTCCCAGAAGACTGGAAACACGCTGAACTCACCGCCCTTCTGAAAAAACCAACAGCAGACCCCACCGAACTCAAAAACTACGGCCCCATCTCACTTCTTCCATTCCCGGCCAAAGTCATCGAGAAAGCTGTCAACAACCAGCTCTCCGCCTTCCTCGAAGCCAACAAATCACTCGACCCCTCACAATCTGGCTTCCGAGCCAAACACAGCACTGAGACCGCACTCATCGCAGCAACAGACGACATTCGAACTCTACTGGACAATGGAGACACAGTCGCCCTCATCCTCCTCGACCTCTCTGCAGCCTTCGACACAGTCTGCCACAGCACCCTTTTACAACGCCTCAGAAACATCGGAATCCAAGGAAAGGCACTAGAATGGATCACCTCGTTCCTCACCGGAAGAACCCAGAGAGTCCGCCTCCCACCATTCAAGTCCGAGGCCTCTGAAATCATCTGCGGCGTACCACAAGGATCCTCACTCAGTCCCACCCTCTTCAACGTATACATGAGCCCCCTCGCGGCCATCGCCCGCCAACACAACCTCAACATCATCTCTTACGCGGATGACACTCAACTGATCCTATCTCTCACCAAGGACCCCAGCACCGCCAAAACTAACCTACACGAAGGAATGAAAGAAGTCGCCGAATGGATGAAACAAAGCCGTCTGAAACTGAACTCAGACAAAACAGAAGTCCTCATCTTAGGTAAATCACCCTCTGCATGGGACGACTCCTGGTGGCCGGAAGCCCTCGGAAAGGCACCCATCCCGACAGACCACGCACGGAACCTTGGCGTCATCCTGGATTCTTCACTCTCAATGAACAGACAAGTCAGCGCCGTATCCTCTTCCTGCTTTAACATTCTTCGCATGCTTAGAAAAACATTTAGCTGGATCCCCCCCAAAACAAGGAAAACAGTCACCCACGCTCTAGTCACGAGCCGACTGGACTACGGAAACACCCTCTACGCAGGTACCACCGCTAAACTCCAGAAGAAACTACAACGAATACAAAACGCCTCAGCCAGGCTCATATTAGACATCCCACGCAACGAACACATCTCTGGTCACCTTAAAGACCTCCACTGGCTACCCGTCAATAAGAGGATTACTTTCCGACTGCTTTCCCACGCACACAAATCACTCTACGACATCGGACCAGATTGCCTCAACTCTCGACTGTCCTTCTACACCCCCTCCCGCCAACTGCGCTCTTCCAGCCAAGCCCTCGCCACTGTACCTCGCATCAACAAGACCACCATGGGAGGCAGATCCTTCTCATACCTGGCTGCCAAAACATGGAACTCACTCCCCGCTTACCTTCGCCTCACCCAGAATCACCTAGCGTTCAGAAAGCAGCTTAAAACGTGGATATTTGACAAATAATCCACCTCCCCTTCCTAAGCGCCTTGAAACCCTCTGGGTATGTAGTGCGCTATATAAATGTTATGACTTGACTTGACTTGACTCCATCATAATCCCACGTCATCTATCCATTCAAGAGCCGGACCGCCTCATCGTAAATTTCGTTACCTCCCCCTAATAAAGGCCCAGAAGGAAAGGAGCAGAGCCAGGTGCAGAAGATAGAAAAACAGGATAAGAGATGTTTGTGGGTCGTAAATGGGCAAGGCTACCAGCTTCGGCCGCCTAATCATGATCAGGCCAACGAACACGAGAACCAGTATAGCAGGACTGGCCTCGGGCAGAGGAGGCAGCTTCTGCCGAGTCATGCAGCCACAGCGTTTCTGTCCTAAGGTGCACGTGTCACTAGAGAGGTGAATCGCCGGCTAAAGCCTACGTGTCCTTAAGTGAAATGAGATGATCAGAGGTCACTGCGTGTCCATTGACTATGTGAGGGCAAGAATACAAGATGGATGCCATGATCTGAAATGGATGCCATCGGTGTATCGGAAATGTGGTTATAACAGGAGTGCTCTTGTTCGTAGCATGGCGAATACACCAGGATATACTAAATGGACCATTTGCGGTTCATCGGTACCAAAATTATGAGTTTACGACAATGTTGAAAACACGGGTTCAAATTGTCACGGAACCTCAACATGACAGATGGCCCCACGTGACACCACATGACACATGATGACACATGACACCACATGACACCACATGACACATGACACCACGTGACACCACATGACACATGATGACACATGACAACACATGACACATTGTAGGAAGGTGGCTACCTGACTATGGTTACCCCAGATTTTTTGCCCTGTGTTTAGCTGGTTTTCGACTTAGTTGGCCTGGTTCCCTGCTAATCAGGGCCCCAGGCTATCTGCTCTCTCTGTAAAATGGATTCCATGTACCCTAGGTGCATAACTAGATTGGCTTGGGTCACCTTATCAGCCCCTGTACAGAGCACTATAGGTGCCCAGGGCATAGGTGCATCCAAGGCCTACCAGGGGCTGCAGCATATCTTTTGCCACCCCTGGCTGGCTATCTAAATTGACACAACTGGCTGATCACTCAGCTGGGGCAAGTGGGTGTAATCACCCCTTGCTTAGATATAGTATACCTATATCTAAACCTATATCTGGACACATATATAGCCCGTAAGCCACTCCTATGGAAGGCCTCATCAATCCTGGAGGCAGAGTGCGTGGTTTAATGTGAGATGGTGCTCTAGCATGAGCTGAGCCTGCCTGCAGCGGTCGGGACCAATTCCCTTAGCTGTTCCAGGATAATGCCAAACCATATACTATTAAGTGCATTATAATCCTCGCGGTTATATGTTAACTTTGGTTTGGCTTTATCAAAACATGTCGTGTAAGGTGTCATACGAATCGGAATACTACCCCCTCACCAGTCCTGGCGACGGGGGTAGCATTCCACCCCTCTAGAGGGGACGACATGTTACTTTTGCTAAAATGCGGTTGATTTTTAAAAGAGCCTCAGATCCACAAAATGGATGCTTCTGCCACAGACACATGTCTGACCTCCTGCTGCTGACCGAAACTCAGCAGAGGAGGCCTGGACAAAGGATTTCCTGTCACAGGGAGGTGTGACACCACCCCAGACAGGAGATAGTGGATTGTAGCAGGGAGGTTTGAAAGAAACCAGACAGTGCCTGGGGAGCACAAGGCTTCCCCTTGCATAATCCGGTCAAACCGGTTCTGGGGCAGCCCAGCCCCAGCTCCAGTGAGACTTGGACAAAGGAAAGGGGGTGTAACCACCCCCCTTCCTGGTCCCACCCATAGGGGAGGGACCTAGCAGGAGATCCACCCCTCAGATTGGAATAAGAGGGGGAGCAGTGCCAATGCAACTCAGATCATCCTGAAATCAACTTTAAACTAAGAAGACGACTGGACTTCGACATTCTGATGACAGAAGACTGAAGAGCATCTCCCTTGTGGCCTAGGAGGGGCCACCCTGTGAACACAGGCATCACCCAGCACCTCGACGTCTGCTTTGCCACTGCCTCCCGCCGGAGCCCGAGTGCAGAGCCTGACAAGACCCAGCTTCCCAGACTTTTCCTACCCCGATCCACAGTCCCTGCAAAGAAGGGACCCGTGGAGGCACCGAGAGACGTGGGAGCGGCCATCTTGAAAGACCCCCGAGACGCTGACTGCGCAGCACCCGAGGCACCCTCGACTCTGTGCTTTGGGGTTTGAGAAGCCCCACAACCGAGCAGCATTTGCACCAAAGATCAGCCCTCCAGCATCTCCACGATCTGCGTGGGGCCCTTTTGTTTTGTGCCACTCGACTCGCCATCCCGTCCGCTTGTCACGTGGTCAGCGGCCATCTTGGCGACGAAACCTACGATTTACACTGTGGGTCTGGTTGCTCCAGACCTGCCCTCGCTCCTGTAGAAAGGAGTAACCGCTCTGACCTTGCTGGTCCGAGTAATAAGCCTTTTTCATTTTCCCCGTGGCTTGCATTAGCCAAGGCTTGTTTGTTTCAATCGAGTTGCCGACACCGACATCAGCTAGAGCCTTCAAGGGACATCTTGTGATCGACTCCTGGACGTCCTTGACCTCTTCGTGTCCACGTGGCTGCAGAGAGAAGCAACCCCTGATCACCTGTTTGCACCCGACTTTGCCTGGTTCCAATCTGGTTCCACGGTGGTCACTGGTCAGTGACTTTGAACCTTGTCCCCTCTGCTTTCAGGTCTTCACCACTTCAGATCCACCCTTGGATCCACCGGACACTTCTGCTTCACAGCGCCTGCAGCTGCAACAGCTCCAAGCACCAAGAACCTGCGTGACAGAACCCGACGCCACTTCGACCCTGTGCACCCACGGCCTGTGGGTGAGGTAACTTTGCAACGCCGGTGTCCTTACACTGGTATACACCTCTAGGGTCTGTGTCTAAAGTTTTGTGTTCCTAGGTTCAGCGGAAGTATCTTTTAATTCACTTTATCTAACTTTTACGCACCATTGACATTGCATTGGTGCGCGCCGCACTTTCCGTGCTGCACCCGTCTCCTGTGGGCTACTCCCGACTTCATCATTGCTAGTCCTGACTGCTCCCAGCGAATCTCTAGGCCCTAGGCCTAACCATTGTTCGATAAGTGTTACTTATACCATTTTTTTAGTATATGGTCTGAGTGGCCCCCCGCCCTCATCCATAATTGTGCCAACTTTATATGTTTAACAGTGCTTTTGATTTAACGCTTGTGCCCCTTTCCTCATAAAGAGTACTGGGGAGTAATTTAGAAATAAATACATATATTTTTATAATATATACTTGTGTGGTGTCCTTTCATTTGATTACAGGATTGTATGTGGTAAAACAGCTCGCTTAACACGACCTCTTAAGTTAAGCCTTTAAGGCTGCTTAGTCCATGCTACCACTAGGATAGCTTGTCTACAAGGTTGACTTACAACCTGACATCTTTGGGGTTTGTTTGGACTGATACCCAGTGGTTCCAGAATTGGAAACACTACATATCAGGCCAACTTCTCACATTGGTGTGCAGCGGTGCGGATTTGAGCTTGCTGTTTGTTTTACCATTACAATCTTTATCAAATTGAAAGATCACATCAAGTACCTCTAGGTACATATAAATCAAAAGCTTAGCATATTAAGTTCTACTGAACTTAGTAGTTGTAGATTAAAGGGATTAGCACACCCTGACTACAACTCACTAGCAAGGTACAGTAGGAAACCACTTAGTGTAGGTAAGTGCATCACTTACACCTCACTAGCAGTCATGTCTGATACAGGTAGAGCCTCAGGCTCTGCTCCTGTAGAAGTTGATCCTATAGGGACAACATCCAGATATGACAACCTTAGCCACAAAGACCTGAGTGCCTTGTGCACAGCCAGGGGGCTAAAAAAGGGCAGAGGCCCTACCATTCCTTCCCTAATAGCTCTCCTAGAAAAGGATGACCTAGATAAGGTGAGCCAGGCTCCCTTAGAATCATGTGAAGGGATACACTCCCCTGAGAATGAGGATCTTCCAGAAGAAGAAGAGGAGGAGGAAGAGGAAGAGGAAGGCTCTGATGTAGAAGAGCCTGAAGATCAGGATCAGAGGGTGAACCAGGTACAGGTTGTCAGGCTTAACCAGGCCAACTTGGACCTACATGAGAATGGAGAGGGCCAGCACCACTCCAGGTCTCATAACCAAATTCTCCCAGGTAACAGGAGGGTGAGATCTCAATCAAGGGACTCTCATCTTTCTAGTGCCTCAAGAGAATCTCAAAGAGGGATGACTTCCTCCCAGAGAAAAGAGCATAGGGCCAGAATGAGGGCTGTCCAACTCCAAATAGAAAGGGAAGAGGTAGCCTTGGCTCAAGCTAAACTTGCTTTAGCAAGAGAAAGAAAATTGTGTGGCTTAGATGCCACTGGTGGCAGCAAAATTCCTAAAGAGAAACCCAGGTCCTATGATAATAGAAACCTGACAAAGATTGTGCCCCCCTATCAGGAAGGGGATGACATCCACAAATGGATGACTGCTCTGGAGAGAGCCTGCATGGTACAGCAGGTTCCTGAGGAACAGTGGGCAGCAATCTTATGGTACTCCTTTTCAGAAAAAGGGAGAGACAGGCTCCTCACTGTTAGGCATGAGGATGCCAGCAATTACAAAGTCCTGAAGAGTGTCCTAATAGATGGGTTTGGCTTAACCACTGAACAGTACAGGTTAAAGTTCAGAGACACCCAGAAGACACAGACTCAGGACTGGACTGATTTTGTTGATTGTGCAACTAAGGCTCTGGAGGGTTGGCTAAATGGCAGCAAAGTACATGACTTCACAGGATTGTATAATTTGATTATGAGGGAGCAGATCCTAAGTAATTGTCAGAACCAGCTCTTACACCAGCACCTGGTGGACTCAGATTTGACCTCTCCCCAAGAATTGGGAAAGAGGGCAGATAAGTGGGTCAGAACCAGGATTAGGCCTAAGAATCAGGACAATAACCAGAAGAAGGAGTCTACCAAGCCTCAAGATAAGGGTGGGGATAAAAGTAAAGAAAACACTTCCCCAGGGCCCCAAAACTCCAAGAAGGGGGGTGGGTCCCAAGACACTTCATCAACTGACAAAAAACCTTATTGTCATGCCTGTAAACAGGTTGGGCATTACAAAACAGACAGCTGTTGTCCCAAGAATGGCAATAAAGAAAACATACCTCCAAAGCCAGCTCCAACACCTCCTGTTACTGTCAGCAGTAATCCCCCAGGAAGTGGGAGCACACCCAGGAATCTGGGTGGGTTTACTTTTGGAGCCCAAGGGGACCCTGGCCTATCCAGGTCCCCATCCCCAAATGATCTTGTTTATGAGACTGGCATGGGGTTTGCCAACTTCTCAGTTTGCCCAAATACCTTGAGCAAATATAGACAAGAACCCATCATCAATGGTTTGAAAGTTGAAGCTTTTAGAGACACAGGGGCTAGCATCACCATGGTGGCTGACTGTATAGTCCCCTCTAAGCAACTTTTACCAGGTGCCACATACCAGGTAACAAACATTGATGGCATCCAAACAAATCATCCCATGGCAGTAGTAAGTCTCAGCTGGGGAGGTGTCATTGGCCCAAAGAGAGTGGCAGTGTCACCAAACTTGCCTGTAGACTGTCTACTGGGTAATGATTTGGAAATCTCAGCCTGGGCTGAGGTTGAACAGGAAATCCATTCTAGAATGGTAAATTCCAATGGAAAGGGTAGTGGGGCTGTACTGGCTATAGCCCCAATTCAAGATGTCCTTCCTGAAAGGGTTGGTAGGGCTGAGCAACTCTCTGCCCCATCTTTACCAGAAGCTCTTCCAAAACAGAATAGCAAAGCTGTTATGATAACAGCAGAAACCCAAACTGAGTCTCCTCCTGAAAAGGTTGGTGGGGCTGTGATGGCCACAGCCCAAACTCAAACAGATATGTGTGTTGTGAAGCCTGAAATGATGGATCACTCCACCCAAACTGAGAGCATGGAGGAGGAAGAGAAATCTCCCCCTCACCAGACAGTAGGACAGGATCAGCCTCCTCAGGGAACTGATCTTACCCCTGATGAAGGAACTGCCCCAGAGGTTGTTAGGCCTGGCCTGACAGAGCCTCTGATGGCAGTGGACCCTTCTCAGGTGGGATCCAGTCTGGAGCAGGTAACCTGCCCCTCTCTACCTTGCCTTAGTCAGCCCAGGGCTGCAGAGGACAAGAAGGACAGTGAGACCCAGAGGGCCCCCTGTCAAATAAAGCACCCCCATCAACAGATTAGGGGCACCAAAACTAGTAGCCCTAGTAAGGTGAAAACTTTAAAAACTCCTGAGGGAGCCCCTTAAAAGTAGTTAGGGACCTCCCACAGATGGATTCTGTTGGGCACAGCCAAACCTGGGACCCAAAGGGCCCAAACCTGAACTGTCCCTCCAGCAAGCCAAACAGAGGGACCCAGCCTCCAGCTTTAGGTAGCCAGAGGTTGACCCTGAGAGCTCAGTGCAACTCAGTTGAAGAAAGAAAGGCACACATGGTGGAAGATAATTGGAGGAAGTTGAGCCCAAAATTAGTGGAGCCTCACTTCAATACTCCATATCCAAACCAGCCTTTAACTTTGCATAAACACACCCAAGGTAGTGATTCCCTATGGTGGAGACCCTCTAATACCCCTAGGGTGAGGGACTGCTTAGTGGACCATGAGACAGGGGGTACCCATGCTAGTGCAGGTACTTCCTTATATGGCCACTCAGGCAATAAAGGCTTACCTGGCCAAGGATAGCCTTATCTCCTTTCGTTTGGGGGGGGGGGGTTATGTAGGAAGGTGGCTACCTGACTATGGTTACCCCAGATTTTTTGCCCTGTGTTTAGCTGGTTTTCGACTTAGTTGGCCTGGTTCCCTGCTAATCAGGGCCCCAGGCTATCTGCTCTCTCTGTAAAATGGATTCCATGTACCCTAGGTGCATAACTAGATTGGCTTGGGTCACCTTATCAGCCCCTGTACAGAGCACTATAGGTGCCCAGGGCATAGGTGCATCCAAGGCCTACCAGGGGCTGCAGCATATCTTTTGCCACCCCTGGCTGGCTATCTAAATTGACACAACTGGCTGATCACTCAGCTGGGGCAAGTGGGTGTAATCACCCCTTGCTTAGATATAGTATACCTATATCTAAACCTATATCTGGACACATATATAGCCCGTAAGCCACTCCTATGGAAGGCCTCATCAATCCTGGAGGCAGAGTGCGTGGTTTAATGTGAGATGGTGCTCTAGCATGAGCTGAGCCTGTCTGCAGCGGTCGGGACCAATTCCCTTAGCTGTTCCAGGATAATGCCAAACCATATACTATTAAGTGCATTATAATCCTCGCGGTTATATGTTAACTTTGGTTTGGCTTTATCAAAACATGTCGTGTAAGGTGTCATACAAATCGGAATACTACCCCCTCACCAGTCCTGGCGACGGGGGTAGCATTCCACCCCTCTAGAGGGGACGACATGTTACTTTTGCTAAAATGCGGTTGATTTTTAAAAGAGCCTCAGATCCACAAAATGGATGCTTCTGCCACAGACACATGTCTGACCTCCTGCTGCTGACCGAAACTCAGCAGAGGAGGCCTGGACAAAGGATTTCCTGTCACAGGGAGGTGTGACACCACCCCAGACAGGAGATAGTGGATTGTAGCAGGGAGGTTTGAAAGAAACCAGACAGTGCCTGGGGAGCACAAGGCTTCCCCTTGCATAATCCGGTCAAACCGGTTCTGGGGCAGCCCAGCCCCAGCTCCAGTGAGACTTGGACAAAGGAAAGGGGGTGTAACCACCCCCCTTCCTGGTCCCACCCATAGGGGAGGGACCTAGCAGGAGATCCACCCCTCAGATTGGAATAAGAGGGGGAGCAGTGCCAATGCAACTCAGATCATCCTGAAATCAACTTTAAACTAAGAAGACGACTGGACTTCGACATTCTGATGACAGAAGACTGAAGAGCATCTCCCTTGTGGCCTAGGAGGGGCCACCCTGTGAACACAGGCATCACCCAGCACCTCGACGTCTGCTTTGCCGCCGCCTCCCGCCGGAGCCCGAGTGCAGAGCCTGACAAGAACCAGCTTCTTAGACTTCGCCTAGCCCGATCCACAGTCCCTGCAAAGAAGGGACCCGTGGAGGCACCGAGAGACGTGGGAGCGGCCATCTTGAAAGACCCCCGAGACGCTGACTGCGCAGCACCCGAAGCACCCTCGACTCTGTGCTTTGGGGTTTGAGAAGCCCCACAACCGAGCAGCATTTGCACCAAAGATCAGCCCTCCAGCATCTCCACGATCTGCGTGGGGCCCTTTTGTTTTGTGCCACTCGACTTGCCATCCCGTCCGCTTGTCACGTGGTCAGCGGCCATCTTGTGGAGGAAACCTACGATTTACACTGTGGGTCTGATTGCTCCAGACCTGCCCTCACTCCTGTAGAAAGGAGTAACCGCTCTGACCTTGCTGGTCCGAGTAATAAGCCTTTTTCATTTTCCCCGTGGCTTGCATTAGCCAAGGCTTGTTTGTTTCAATCGAGTTGCCGACACCGCCATCAGCTAGAGCCTTTAAGGGACAGCTCGTGATCGACTCCTGGACGTCCTTGACCTCTTCGTGTCCACGTGGCTGCAGAGAGAAGCAACCCCTGATCACCTGTTTGCACCCGACTTTGCCTGGTTCCAATCTGGTTCCACGGTGGTCACTGGTCAGTGACTTTGAACCTTGTCCCCTCTGCTTTCAGGTCTTCACCACTTCAGATCCACCCTTGGATCCACCGGACACTTCTGCTTCACAGCGCCTGCAGCTGCAACAGCTCCAAGCACCAAGAACCTGCGTGACAGAACCCGACGCCACTTCGACCCTGTGCACCCACGGCCTGTGGGTGAGGTAACTTTGCAACGCCGGTGTCCTTACACTGGTACACACCTCTAGGGTCTGTATCTAAAGTTTTGTGTTCCTAGGTTCAGCGGAAGTATCTTTTAATTCACTTTATCTAACTTTTACGCACCATTGACATTGCATTGGTGCGCGCCGCACTTTCCGTGCTGCACCCGTCTCCTGTGGGCTACTCCCGACTTCATCATTGCTAGTCCTGACTGCTCCCAGCGAATCTCTAGGCCCTAGGCCTAACCATTGTTCGATAAGTGTTACTTATACCATTTTTTTAGTATATGGTCTGAGTGGCCCCCCGCCCTCATCCATAATTGTGCCAACTTTATATGTTTAACAGTGCTTTTGATTTAACGCTTGTGCCCCTTTCCTCATAAAGAGTACTGGGGAGTAATTTAGAAATAAATACATATATTTTTATAATATATACTTGTGTGGTGTCCTTTCATTTGATTACAGGATTGTATGTGGTAAAACAGCTCGCTTAACACGACCTCTTAAAGTTAAGCCTTTAAGGCTGCTTAGTCCATGCTACCACTAGGATAGCTTGTCTACAAGGTTGACTTACAACCTGACATCTTTGGGGTTTGTTTGGACTGATACCCAGTGGTTCCAGAATTGGAAACACTACATATCAGGCCAACTTCTCACACACATGATGACACATGACACCACATGACACCACAAGATACCACATGACACATGACACATGATAACACATAACACCACATGACTCCACATGATACATGACAGCACATGACACATGACACCACATGACACCAGATGACACCATATGACACACAACACATGATAACACATGACTCCACATGATACATGACAACACATGACACATGACACCACATGACACCACATGACACTTGACACATGATGACACATGACACCACATGATACCACATGACACCACATGACACTTGACACATGATGACACATGACACCACATGACTCCACATGATACATGACAACACATGGCAACCTATGATGACACCACATGACACATGACACCACATGACCCCACATGACACATGACACATGACACCACATGATACCACATGCCACCACATTACACCATTAGACACATGATGACACATGATGACACATGACAACACATGACACATGATGACACATGACACCACATGATACCACATGGCACCACATGATGAAACATGACGACACATAACGACACATGACGACTCATGACACACGATGACACATGACACCACATGACGACACATGACAACACATGATGACACATGACAAAAACATGACACCACATGACACCACATGACACATGATGACACATGATGACAAATGACGCATGACGACACAACACCACATGACACTACAAGATACCACATGACACATGATAACACATAACACCACATGACACCACATGACACATGACACCACATGACACCACATGACACCACATGACACATAATGACACAAGATGACACATGATGACACATGACACCACATGAGCCCACATGACACCACATGACACCACATGACGACACATGATGACACATGACGACACATGATGACACATGACGACACATGATGACACATGACACATGATGACACATGACACCACATCACACCAAATGATACCACATGACACTACATGACACATGATGACACATTATGACAAATGACACATGACAACACAACACCACATGACACCACAAGATACCACATGATAGCACATGACACCACATGACACCACATGACACCACATGACACATGATGGCACATGACACTACATGACACCACATGACACCACATGACACCACATGATGACACATGATGACACATGACGACACATGACACATGATGACACATGACACCACATACCACATGACACCACATGGCACCACATGATGACACATGATGACACATGACGACGCATGATGACACATGACACACAATGACACATGACACCACATGACACCACATGACACCACATGATACCACATGACACCACATGACCCATGATGACACATGATGACACATGATGACACATGACACCTCATGACCCACATGACACATGATGACACATGATGACACATGATGACACATGACACCACATGACACCACATGACCCACATGACACATGATGACACATGATGACACATGATGACACATGACACCACATGACACCGCATGACCCACATGACCCACAAGACACATGATGACACATGACACCACATGACCCACATGACACATGATTACGCATGACAACACATGACGACACATGACGACACATGACGACACATGATGACACATGATGACACATGACACCACATGACAAATGACACCACATGACAACACATGATGACACATGACGACACATGACGACACATGAAGACACATGACACATGATGACACATGATGACACATCACCACATGACACCACAAGATACCGCATGACACATGATAACACATGACACCACATGACACCACATGACACATGACACCACATGACACCACATGACACATGATGTCACACAATGACACATGACACCACATGACACCACATGATACCACATGACACCACATGACCCATGATGACACATGATGACACATGATGACACATGACACCTCATGACCCACATGACACATGATGACACATGATGACACATGACACCACATGACCCACATGACCCACAAGACACATGATGACACATGACAACACATGACACCACATGAACCACATGACACATGATGACACATGACAACACATGACGACAAATGACGACACATGATGACACATGACACCACATGACATCACATGACACCACATAACACCACATGACACCACATGATGACACATCACAACACATGACACATGGTGACACATGACACCACATGACACATGACGACACATGATGACACATGATGACACATGACGACACATGACGACACATGACAACACATGATGACACATGATGACACATGACACCACATGACACCACATGACACCACATGACACATGACACCACATGACACCACATGACACATGATGTCACCTGACAACACATGACACCACATGATGACACATGATGACACATGACACCACATGACATCACATGACACCACATAACACCACATGACACCACATGATAACACATGACACATCACAACACATGACACATGGTGACACATGACACCACATGACACATGACGACACATGATGACACATGATGACACATGACGACACATGATGACACATGACGACACATGATGACACATGACAACACATGACACCACATGACACCACATGACACCACATGACACCACATGATGACACATGATGACACATGACGACACATGACACATGATGACACATGACACCACATGACCCACATGACCCACAAGACACATGATGACACATGACAACACATGACACCACATGATGACACATGACGACACATGATGACACATGACACACAATGACACATGACATCACATGACACCACATGATACCACATGACACCACATGACCCATGATGACACATGAGGACACATGACACCTCATGACCCACATGACACATGATGACACATGATGACACATGACACCACATAACCCACATGACCCACAAGACACATGATGACACATGACAACACATGACACCACATGACCCACATGACACATAATTACACATGACACCACATGATACCACATACCACATGGCACCACATGATGACACATGATGACACATGACACCACTTCACACCAAATGATACCACATGACACTACATGACACATGATGACACATGATGACACATGATGACAAATGACACATGACGACACAACACCACATGACACCACAAGATACCACATGATATCACATGACACCACATGACACCACATGACACCACATGACACCACATGACACATGATGACACATGATGACACATGATGGACATGACACCACATGACACCACATGACACCACATGATGACACATGATGACACATGACGACACATGACACATGATGACACATGACACCACATGATACCACATGACACCACATGGCACCACATGATGACACATGATGACACATGATGACACATGATGACACATGACACACAATGACACATGACACCACATGACACCACATGATACCACATGACACCACATGACCCATGATGACACATGATGACACATGATGACATATGATGACACATGACACCTCATGACCCACATGACACATGATGACACATGATGACACATGACACCACATGACCTACATGACCCACAAGACACATGATGACACATGACAACACATGACACCACATGACCCACATGACACATGATGATGCATGACAACACATGACAACACATGACGACACATGACGACACATGAAGACACATGACACATGATGACACATGATGACACATGATGACACATCACCACATGACACCACAAGATACCGCATGACACATGATAACACATGACACCACATGACACCACATGTCAAGTCAAGTCAAGTCAGAGAATTTATATAGCGCACTACATACCCAGAGGGTCTCAAGGGGCTTAGGAAGGGGAGGAGGATTATTTGTCAAATATCCACGTTTTAAGTTGCTTTCTGAATGCTAGGTGGTTCTGGGTAAGGCGAAGGTGGGTAGGGAGTGAGTTCCATGTTTTAGCAGCCAGGTATGAGAAGGATCTGCCTCCCATGGTGGTCTTGTTGATGCGAGGTACGGTGGCGAGGGCTTGGCTGGAAGAACGTAGTTGGCGGGAGGGGGTGTAGAAGGACAGTCGTGAGTTGAGGCATTCTGGTCCGATGTCGTAGAGTGATTTGTGTGCGTGGGTTGTATTTGTATTTGTATTTGAGCTTATATAGCGCACAGCTACCCACAAAGGGTTTCCCGGCACTTGCTTAGGGAACCCATCCTGGTATTCCCTGTGAGATAACCCCAACAGGGTATCCACATGGTGAAAGCCAGGCATCCCGCCGCGAGGGGCCGTTGTGGAGATTAAGCAAGCTATTGCCCAGAGTCGCAGAGTGTGAACCCGTGAGTCGAGAAGGCACCGGAGCGAGAATTATCGAGTCCGTGGAATTTTTGAGCCCAAGACCCGCCGAGGCGGGGAATTGAACCCTGGTCCAGGGCCGATCTCAGCTTCCGGGTCTGCCGCCTCTAACCCCTGAGCCACACTTCTCCACTTAGCAGTCGGAAAGTGATTCTCTTATTGACGGGTAGCCAGTGGAGGTCTTTCAGGTGACCAGAGATGTGTTTGTTGCGTGGGATGTCTAATATGATTCTGGCTGAGGCGTTTTGGATTCGTTGGAGTTTCTTCTGGAGTTTAGCGGTAGTACCTGCCTAGAGGGTGTTTCCGTAGTCCAGTCGGCTCGTTACCAGAGCATGGGTGACTGTTTTCCTGGTTTCAGTGGGGATCCAGCGAAATGTTTTTTTGAGCATGCGAAGAATGTTGAAGCAGGATGAGGATACGGCGCTGACTTGTCTGTTCATTGAGAGTGAAGAATCCAGGATGACGCCTAAGATCCGTGCGTGGTCAGTCGGGATGGGTGCTTTTCCAAGGGCTCCCGGCCACCAAGAGTCGTCCCATGCAGAGGGGGATGTACCTAATATGAGGACTTCTGTTTTGTCTGAGTTCAGTTTCAGACGGCTGTGTTTCATCCATTCGGCAACTTCTTTTTTTCCTTCGTGTAGGTTAGTTTTGGCGGTGCTGGGGTCATTGGTGAGAGAAAGGATTAGTTGAGTGTCATCCGCGTAAGAGATGATGTTGAGGTTGTGTTGGCGGGCGATGGTCGCGAGGGGGCTCATGTATATGTTGAAGAGGGTGGGGCTGAGTGAGGATCCTTGTGGTACGCCAGAGATGACTTCAGTGGCCTCGGACACATGACACCACATGACACCACATGACATATGATGTCACATGACGACACATGACAACACATGATGACACATGATGACACATGACATCACATGACACCACATAACACCACATGACACCACATGATAACACATGATGACACATCACAACACATGACACATGGTGACACATGACACCACATGACACATGACGACACATGATGACACATGATGACACATGACGACACATGACGACACATGACAACACATGATGACACATGACAACACATGACACCACATGACACCACATGACACCACATGATGACACATGATGACACATGACGACACATGACACATGATGACACATGACACCACATGACCCACATGACCCACAAGACACATGATGACTGTAGGAGAGTAGGGTCTGCTATCCTATGGTCACCCCAATTTTTGCTTTTTGCTTCACTGGTTTTCGACTTACTGAGGCTGTGGGCCTGCTAATCAGACCCCCAGCCTGCTGTTCTCTCTCTAAATTTGTAATACATGTGCTATAGGTACATACCACAATTGGAAATGGACTCCTTGTCAGCCCCTGTACCATGCACTATAGGTGCCCAGGGCATAGGTGCCACCAAGGCCTACCAGGGGCTGAAGCATAGCTTTTGCCACCCCTGGCTGGTTCTTAAATTGACACAACTGGCTGATCACTCAGCTGGGGCAAGTGGGTGTAATCACCCCTTGCTTAGATATAGTATACCTATATCTAAACCTATATCTGGACACATATATAGCCTGTAAGCCACTCCTATGGAAGGCCTCATCAATCCTGGAGGCAGAGTGCGTGGTTTTATGTGAGATGGTGCTCTGGCGTGAGCTGAGCCTGTCTGCAGCTGTCGGGAACAACTCCCTAAGCTGATCCGGGATAATGCCATACCATATACTCTTAAGCGCATTATAATCCTCGCGGTTATATAGCAACTTTGGTTTGGCTTTATCAAAACATGTCGTGTAAGGTGTCATACGAATTGGAATACTATCCCCTCGCCAGTTCTGGCGACGGGGATAGCATTCCACCCTTCTAGAGGGAGAAGACATGTTACTTTACTGAAACGCGGTTGATTTAAAATGAGCCTCAGATCCACAAAATGGATGCCCCTGCCACAGACACGGGTCTGACCTCCTGCTGCTGACCGAAACCCGGCAGAGGAGGCCTGGACAAAGAGTTTCCTGTCACAGGGCGGTGTCAAACCACCCCAGACAGGAGATAGTGGATTGGAGTAGGGAGGTTTCAATGAAACCAGACACTGCCTGGGGAGCACAAGGCTGCCCCTTGCAGGATCCGGCCAAACCGGTTCTGGGGCCTCCCAGCCCCTGTCCCAGCGCGGCCAGGATCAAAGGAGAGGGGTGTAACCACCCCCTTCCTGGGTCCCACCCATAGGAGGGGACCTAGCAGGATGTCCAACCCCCGAGATTCGAATAAGAGGGGGAGCAGTCCCAACGGACCTCAGATCATCCTGAAGAAACATAAGAAACGAAATCTGGACCCTTCGACTTTCTACACGACGTGAGAAGACTGAAGAATCTCCCTTGTGGTCAAGGAGTGACCACCCTGTGCAAACAGGCACCATCCAGCCCTCGACCCTTGCTTTGTTGCAGTTCCCGCCGGAACTCGAGCGACAGAGATCGACGAGATCAAGCTTGCCTGCCTTCTACCTGCCCGATCCACAGTCCCTGCAGAGCTGAGACCCGTGGAGGCGACCGGAAGCGTGGGGCACGCCATCTTGAAAAGGCCACGAGACGCTGACCGTGCGGCCCACGAGTGACCCTCGAAGCTGTACACCGGGGTTTGAGAAGCCCCAGCCCCGAGCTCCACTTGCACCAAAGCTCACCCCTCCACACTCGCTGAGTGCTGCGTGGGGCCCTTCTGCTTGTGTGCGCTCGACGCGTTGGCCCGGTCACTTGCCAGCTGGCTTGTGGCCCCTGTGCCGACGAACTTCGAAATACGACTTGCTTTTCTGGTTGCTCCAGATCTGCACCAGCTCCTGTGAAAAGGAGCACCCACTCTGACCCTCCTGGTTCGAGTGATAAGCAATCTCCCGGTTCCGCGTGGATTGCTTTTGCCAAGTGCTGTTTGCTACAATCTTCAAGCCGACGGTGCTGACGGCGAGAGCCTACGTGGGACAGATCGTGACCCGCTCCTGGACGTCGCAGATGCCCCAGAGCCCACGTGACAGCGGAGAGAAGCCCATCGACAACCGCCTGATTGCGCCCGACATTGCCTGGTTCCGTCCTGGTTCCACCCTGGTCACTGCTGAGTGACCCAGACTCTGTCCCCTCTGCTTTCAGGTACTTTTCTACATCGATCCACCCTTGGATCGCACCGGACACTTCTGCTTCACAGCGCCTGCAGCTGCAACAGCTCCAAGCACCCAGAACCTGCGTGACAGAACCCGACGCCACTTCGACCCTGTGCACCCACGGCCTGTGGGTGAGGTAACTTTGCAACGCCGGTGTCTTTACACTGGTACACACCTCTAGGGTCTGTGTCTAAAGTTTTGTGTTCCTAGGTTCAGCGGAAGTATCTTTTTATTCACTTTAACTGACTTTTACGCACCATTGACAGTGCATTGGTGCGCGCCGCACTTTCCGTGCTGCACCCGTCTCCTGTGGGCTACTCCCGACTTCTTCATTGCTTGTCCTGACTGCTCCCAGCGAATCTCTAGGCCCTAGGCCTAACCATTGTTCGTAAAGTGTTACTTATACCACTTTTTTGATATATGGTCTGAGTGGCCCCCCGCCCTCAGCCATAATTGTGCCAACTTTCTATGTGTAACAGTGCTTTTGATTTAACGCTTGTGCCCCTTTCCTCATAAAGAGTACTGGGGAGTAATTTAGTAATAAATACATATATTTTTATAATATATACTTGTGTGGTGTCCTTTCATTTGATTACAGGATTGTATGTGGTAAAACAAGCTCGCTTAACACGACCTCTTAAGTTAAGCCTTTAAGGCTGCTTAGTCCATGCTACCACTAGGATAGCTTGTCTACAAGGTTGACTTACAACCTGACATCTTTGGGGTTTGTTTGGACTGATAACCAGTGGTTCCAGAATTGGAAACACTACCTATCAGGCCAACTTCTCACATTGGTGGCAGCGGTGGGATTTGAGCTTGCTGTTTGTTTTACCATTGCAATCTTTATCAAATTGAAAGATCACATCAAGTACCTCTAGGTACATATAAATCAAAAGCTTAGCATATTAAGTTCTACTGAACTTAGTAGTTGTAGATTAAAGGGATTAGCACACCCTGACTACAACTCACTAGCAAGGTACAGTAGGAAACCACTTAGTGTAGGTAAGTGCACCACTTACACCTCACTAGCAGTCATGTCTGATACAGAAAGAGCCTCAGGCTCTGCTCCTGTAATAGTTGATCCTATAGGGACAACATCCAGATATGACAACCTTAGCCACAAAGACCTGAGTGCCTTGTGCACAGCCAGGGGGCTAAAAAAGGGCAGAGGCCCTACCATTCCTTCCCTAATAGCTCTCCTAGAAAAGGATGACCTAGACAAGGTGAGTCAGACTCCCTTAGAAACAGAGGAAGGGATAAACTCCCCTGAGAATGAGGATCTTCAAGATGATGTAGTGGAGGAGGAAGAAGAAGAGGAAGGCTCTGATGTAGATGAGCCTGAAGATCAGGATCAGGTGGGAAACCAGGTACAGGTTGCCAGGCTTAACCAGGCCAACTTGGACCTACATGGGAATGGAGGGGGCCAGCACCACTCCAGATCTCATAACCAAATTCTCCCAGGTAATAGAAGGGAGAGATCTCTGTCAAGGGACTCTCACCTTTCTAGTGCCTCAAGAGAATCTCAAAGAGGGATGACTCCCTCCCAGAGAAAAGAGCATAGGGCCAGGATGAGGGCTGTCCAACTCCAAATAGAAAGGGAAGAGGTAGCCTTGGCTCAAGCTAAACTTGCTTTAGCAAGAGAGAAAAAATTGTGTGGCTTAGATGCCACTGGTGGCAGCAAAGTTCCTAAAGAAAAAGACAGGGCCTATGACAATAGAAACCTGACAAAAATTGTGCCCCCCTACAAGGAAGGGGATGATATCCACAAATGGATGACTGCTCTTGAGAGGGCCTGCATGGTACAGCAGGTCCCTGAGGATCAGTGGGCAGCAATTTTATGGTACTCCTTTTCTGAGAAAGGGAGGGATAGGCTCCTCACTGTTAGACCTGAGGATGCCAAAAACTACTCTGTTCTGAAGAGTGCTCTTATTGAAGGGTTTGGCCTAACCACTGAGCAATACAGGTTGTTGTTCAGAGACACCCAAAAAGCACAGACTCAGGACTGGACTGATTTTGTAGATTGTGCCACTAAGGCTCTGGAGGGTTGGCTGCAGGGAAGTAAAGTTTCAGACTATACAGGATTGTACAATCTTATGATGAGAGAACAGATCCTTAATAACTGTCAGAACCAGCTGTTGCATCAATACCTTGTTGACTCTGATTTGACCTCTCCCCAAGAATTGGGAAAGAAGGCAGACAAATGGGTCAGAACAAGGATTAAGCAGAAAAACCAGAACCAAGGTGACCAGAAGAAAACAGACCAGAAGGGTGGGAATCAGAAAGATAAAGAAAAGGACCAGAAGTCTTCAGGCCCCCAAACTAGCAATAAGGAGGGGGGTTCCCAAAATGGAAACAAGAAAAAGAAGAATGATGGCCCAAAGAAACCTTGGTGTAATACCTGCAAATCAGTTTCACACTGGGGCAGTGAATGCACTAAGAAAAATCCAGTCCCCACCACTGCAGCTCCTAAAGCAACTGCACCCCCTAGTACAGTCAGCAGTGGTGGTACACAGCCAAAGGGTTTAGTAGGGTTGACCCTGGGTACTGAGGTGGAATCTGGCCTAGTCAGAATCCCCACACAGGCAGTTCTCCTATATGATGTGGACATATCTTTGCCCACTGCAGTAAGCCCCAGTAACCTGGGCAAATATAGGCAGACTCCCTTAATTAATGAGAAACTGGCTCAGGCCTACAGGGACACTTGTGCCAGTGTCACAATGGTGGCACCTGGCTTTGTGGACCCTGGACAAATTGTACTAGGTGAAAGTTACCTAGTGACCAATGCAAGCAACTCCACTACTTCCCATAGTGTGGCTGTTGTGAACTTCTCCTGGGGAGGGGTAGATGGCCTAAAGAAAGTTGTTGTGAGTGCAGACCTCCCAGTAGACTGTCTGTTAGGCAATGATCTTGAAAGCTCAGTTTGGTCAGAAGTGGAGTACAGGACTCATGCAGAAATGCTAGGGATTTCAGCTCATGTCCTTGCAGTGACAAGGTCTCAGGCTAAGAAGTGCCTTCCTGAACCAGTGGTGGATCTTGAAACAATAGACCAACCACAACCCAAGAGAAGGAGCAATAGGGTTAAGGCTGTGCCTTCCCACTTGCCCCAGGTTGAGGATCAGGTTTCACAGGAAACTGATTCTGCAGTCCAAGAGGAGACTGTCTCTGAGGAGCTTGAACCTGATCAGGTTGAGTTTCTGGGGACAGGGGGACCCTCAAGGGCAGACCTGGGGCAGGCCCAATTAGATTGCCCTTCACTTGAACCCCTCAGACAGCAAGCTGCTGCTGAGGCTGCAGGGAATGCTCAAGGTACCCATAAGGTGTATTGGGATGAAGGACTCCTTTATTCAGAGGCTAGAGACCCCAAGCCTGGCACCACCAGGAGGTTGGTTATACCTTTGAAGTTTAGGGGCTTCCTTCTTACCTTGGCCCATGATATTCCCCTTGCAGGACACTTAGGCCAGAATAAGACTTGGGACAGGCTTGTTCCACACTTTCACTGGCCTCACATGTCAGAAAATGTCAAGGAGTTTTGTCGCTCCTGTGTCACTTGCCAAGCCAGTGGTAAGTCAGGTGGCACAACAAAGGCCCCCCTGATACCACTACCTGTGGTGGGGGTACCCTTTGAAAGAGTTGGAATAGACATTGTGGGTCCCATGGATCCTCAAACAGCATCTGGGCACAGATTTATACTGGTGGTAGTGGATCATGCCACCAGGTACCCAGAAGCAATTCCCCTGAGGACCACCACAGCTCCTGTGGTGGCAAAAGCCCTCATTGCAGTTTTCTCAAGAGTGGGCTTTCCAAAGGAGGTTCTTTCAGACAGAGGTACCAACTTCATGTCTGGATACTTAAAAGCAATGTGGAAAGAGTGTGGAGTAAACTATAAGTTTACCACACCCTACCATCCACAGTGCAATGGGCTTGTGGAAAGGTTCAACAAGACCCTAAAGGGAATGATAAAAGGGTTACCAGAGAAGCTTAGGCGGAAATGGGACATCCTTTTACCCTGCTTGCTCTTTGCTTACAGAGAGGTCCCACAGAAGGGGGTTGGCTACAGCCCTTTTGAACTTTTGTTTGGCCACCCTGTAAGAGGTCCATTGAGTTTGGTGAAGGAAGGATGGGAGTTACCTCTCAAAAAGCCTAAACTAGACATTGTGGATTATGTACTTGGTCTCCGCTCCAGGATGGCTGAATACATGGAGAGAGCATCCAAAAACCTGGAGGCCAGTCAGGAATTACAGAAAGCCTGGCATGACCAAAAGGCTGTTCTGGTTGAGTACCAGCCAGGGCAGAAGGTGTGGGTGTTGGACCCAGTGGGGCCAGCAGCTCTCCAGGACCAATGGACTGGACCCTACCCTATCATTGAAAAGAAGGGAGAAGTCACCTACCTGGTTGACTTTGGCACCCCTAGGAGCCCCCACAGGGTGCTCCATGTCAATCGTTTGAAAGCATTTGTTGACAGGGAGGACATGAGTCTCCTCATGGCCACAGATGGGGAACAGGAGGAAGAGAGTGACCCTCTCCCAGACCTGCTTTCCCAGAACCCTGATGATGGTTCAGTTGATGGAGTAGCCTTGGCAGGCAGCCTCACTGAGCAGCAACAGGTGGACTGCAAACAGGTGTTGCAGGCCCACAGACAATTGTTTTCACTCACACCCAGTCAGACTAACTGGTGCACCCATGAGGTGGATACTGGTGACAATCTGCCTGTGAAGAATAAAATCTACAGGCAACCTGACCATGTCAGGGATTGTATAAAGGCTGAGGTGCAAAAGATGTTGGAGCTTGGAGTGATTGAGCCATCAGAGAGCCCATGGGCTAGCCCAGTGGTCCTTGTGCCAAAACCTCATACCAAAGATGGGAAGAGAGAAATGAGGTTTTGTGTGGACTACAGAGGTCTCAATGCTGTCACTAGGACAGATGCACATCCCATTCCAAGAGCAGATGAGCTCATTGATAAATTGGCTTCTGCCAAGTTTCTGAGCACATTTGATTTGACAGCTGGCTACTGGCAAATCAGACTAGCTGAGGAGTCAAAAGCCAAAACAGCATTCTCTACCCCTAGTGGACATTATCAGTTTGTGGTAATGCCCTTTGGTTTGAAGAATGCACCTGCCACTTTCCAAAGGTTGGTGAACCAAGTCCTTGCTGGGTTGGATGACTTTTGCGCAGCATATCTAGATGATATTGCTGTCTTTAGCTCCACCTGGGAGGATCACCTGATCCACCTGGAGAAGGTTCTGGAGGCCCTGCAAAAGGCAGGCCTGACTATCAAGGCTACTAAGTGCCAGATAGGGCAGAGCAAGGTTGTGTACTTGGGCCACCTAGTAGGTGGGGGTCAAGTTCAACCACTGGAGAGCAAGATCCAGACCATACAGGACTGGACTCCTCCAACTACCCAGACACAAGTCAGAGCCTTCTTGGGCCTGACTGGGTATTACAGAAAATTTGTAAAGAACTATGGGTCCATTGTGACACCATTGAATGACTTGACATCCAAGAAGATGCCCAAAAAGGTTCAGTGGACAGTTAGCTGTCAAAAGGCATTTGATGACCTGAAGAAGGCCATGTGCTCTGCACCTATCCTGAAGAGTCCTGACTACTCCAAACAGTTCATTGTACAGACAGATGCTTCTGAGTTGGGGGTGGGAGCTGTGCTTTCACAACTTAATCAAGATGGTCAAGACCAGCCCATTGCTTTTATTAGCAGAAGGCTGACCCCCAGGGAGAAACGTTGGTCAGCTATTGAGAGGGAGGCCTTTGCTGTGGTTTGGGCCCTGAAGAAGTTGAGGCCATACTTGTTTGGTACTCACTTCCTAATTCAGACAGACCATAAGCCCCTCTTGTGGCTAAATCAGATGAAGGGTGAAAATCCCAAACTGCTCAGGTGGTCCATTTCCCTACAGGGGATGGACTTTACAGTGGAGCACCGCCCAGGGACTGACCATGGTAATGCAGATGGTCTCTCCAGGTACTTCCACTTAGAACATGAAGACTTATCTGGTCAAGGTTAAGTTTAATGTCCCTGCGTTTGGGGGGGGGTTATGTAGGAGAGTAGGGTCTGCTATCCTATGGTCACCCCAATTTTTGCTTTTTGCTTCACTGGTTTTCGACTTACTGAGGCTGTGGGCCTGCTAATCAGACCCCCAGCCTGCTGTTCTCTCTCTAAATTTGTAATACATGTGCTATAGGTACATACCACAATTGGAAATGGACTCCTTGTCAGCCCCTGTACCATGCACTATAGGTGCCCAGGGCATAGGTGCCACCAAGGCCTACCAGGGGCTGAAGCATAGCTTTTGCCACCCCTGGCTGGTTCTTAAATTGACACAACTGGCTGATCACTCAGCTGGGGCAAGTGGGTGTAATCACCCCTTGCTTAGATATAGTATACCTATATCTAAACCTATATCTGGACACATATATAGCCTGTAAGCCACTCCTATGGAAGGCCTCATCAATCCTGGAGGCAGAGTGCGTGGTTTTATGTGAGATGGTGCTCTGGCGTGAGCTGAGCCTGTCTGCAGCTGTCGGGAACAACTCCCTAAGCTGATCCGGGATAATGCCATACCATATACTCTTAAGCGCATTATAATCCTCGCGGTTATATAGCAACTTTGGTTTGGCTTTATCAAAACATGTCGTGTAAGGTGTCATACGAATTGGAATACTATCCCCTCGCCAGTTCTGGCGACGGGGATAGCATTCCACCCTTCTAGAGGGAGAAGACATGTTACTTTACTGAAACGCGGTTGATTTAAAATGAGCCTCAGATCCACAAAATGGATGCCCCTGCCACAGACACGGGTCTGACCTCCTGCTGCTGACCGAAACCCGGCAGAGGAGGCCTGGACAAAGAGTTTCCTGTCACAGGGCGGTGTCAAACCACCCCAGACAGGAGATAGTGGATTGGAGTAGGGAGGTTTCAATGAAACCAGACACTGCCTGGGGAGCACAAGGCTGCCCCTTGCAGGATCCGGCCAAACCGGTTCTGGGGCCTCCCAGCCCCTGTCCCAGCGCGGCCAGGATCAAAGGAGAGGGGTGTAACCACCCCCTTCCTGGGTCCCACCCATAGGAGGGGACCTAGCAGGATGTCCAACCCCCGAGATTCGAATAAGAGGGGGAGCAGTCCCAACGGACCTCAGATCATCCTGAAGAAACATAAGAAACGAAATCTGGACCCTTCGACTTTCTACACGACGTGAGAAGACTGAAGAATCTCCCTTGTGGTCAAGGAGTGACCACCCTGTGCAAACAGGCACCATCCAGCCCTCGACCCTTGCTTTGTTGCAGTTCCCGCCGGAACTCGAGCGACAGAGATCGACGAGATCAAGCTTGCCTGCCTTCTACCTGCCCGATCCACAGTCCCTGCAGAGCTGAGACCCGTGGAGGCGACCGGAAGCGTGGGGCACGCCATCTTGAAAAGGCCACGAGACGCTGACCGTGCGGCCCACGAGTGACCCTCGAAGCTGTACACCGGGGTTTGAGAAGCCCCAGCCCCGAGCTCCACTTGCACCAAAGCTCACCCCTCCACACTCGCTGAGTGCTGCGTGGGGCCCTTCTGCTTGTGTGCGCTCGACGCGTTGGCCCGGTCACTTGCCAGCTGGCTTGTGGCCCCTGTGCCGACGAACTTCGAAATACGACTTGCTTTTCTGGTTGCTCCAGATCTGCACCAGCTCCTGTGAAAAGGAGCACCCACTCTGACCCTCCTGGTTCGAGTGATAAGCAATCTCCCGGTTCCGCGTGGATTGCTTTTGCCAAGTGCTGTTTGCTACAATCTTCAAGCCGACGGTGCTGACGGCGAGAGCCTACGTGGGACAGATCGTGACCCGCTCCTGGACGTCGCAGATGCCCCAGAGCCCACGTGACAGCGGAGAGAAGCCCATCGACAACCGCCTGATTGCGCCCGACATTGCCTGGTTCCGTCCTGGTTCCACCCTGGTCACTGCTGAGTGACCCAGACTCTGTCCCCTCTGCTTTCAGGTACTTTTCTACATCGATCCACCCTTGGATCGCACCGGACACTTCTGCTTCACAGCGCCTGCAGCTGCAACAGCTCCAAGCACCCAGAACCTGCGTGACAGAACCCGACGCCACTTCGACCCTGTGCACCCACGGCCTGTGGGTGAGGTAACTTTGCAACGCCGGTGTCTTTACACTGGTACACACCTCTAGGGTCTGTGTCTAAAGTTTTGTGTTCCTAGGTTCAGCGGAAGTATCTTTTTATTCACTTTAACTGACTTTTACGCACCATTGACAGTGCATTGGTGCGCGCCGCACTTTCCGTGCTGCACCCGTCTCCTGTGGGCTACTCCCGACTTCTTCATTGCTTGTCCTGACTGCTCCCAGCGAATCTCTAGGCCCTAGGCCTAACCATTGTTCGTAAAGTGTTACTTATACCACTTTTTTGATATATGGTCTGAGTGGCCCCCCGCCCTCAGCCATAATTGTGCCAACTTTCTATGTGTAACAGTGCTTTTGATTTAACGCTTGTGCCCCTTTCCTCATAAAGAGTACTGGGGAGTAATTTAGTAATAAATACATATATTTTTATAATATATACTTGTGTGGTGTCCTTTCATTTGATTACAGGATTGTATGTGGTAAAACAAGCTCGCTTAACACGACCTCTTAAGTTAAGCCTTTAAGGCTGCTTAGTCCATGCTACCACTAGGATAGCTTGTCTACAAGGTTGACTTACAACCTGACATCTTTGGGGTTTGTTTGGACTGATAACCAGTGGTTCCAGAATTGGAAACACTACCTATCAGGCCAACTTCTCACAATGACACATGACAACACATGACACCACATGATGAGACATGATGACACATGACGACACATGATGACACATGACACACAATGACACATGACATCACATGACACCACATGACACCACATGACCCATGATGACACATGATGACACATGATGACACATGAGGACACATGACACCTCATGACCCACATGACACATGATGACACATGATGACAAATTACACCACATGACCCACATGACCCACAAGACACATGATGACACATGACAACACATGACATGACAACACATGACCCACATGACACATGATGACGCATGACGACACATGACGACACATGACGACACATGACGACACATGATGACACATGACAACACATGACACCACATGACCCACATGACACATGATGACGCATGACAACACATGACGACACATGACGGCACATGACCACACATGATGACACATGACACCACATGACAAATGACAACACATGACAACACATGACGACACATGACGACACATGAAGACACATGACACATGATGACACATGACACATGATGACACATCACACCATGACACCACAAGATACCACATGACACATGATAACACATGACACCACATGACACCACATGACACATGACACCACATGACACCACATGAAACCACATGACACATGATGTCACATGACGACACATGACACCACATGATGACACATGATGACACATGACACCACATGGCACCACAAGATGACACACGATGACACATGACAACACATGATGACACAAGACGGACAATGACACATGACACCACATGATACCACATGATACCACAAGACACCACATGACCCATGATGACACATGATGACACATGATGACACATGATGACACATGACGACACATGACCCACATGACACATGATGACACATGATGACACATGACACCACATGACCCACATGACCCACAAGACACATGATGACACATGACAACACATGACACCACATGACCCACATGACACATGACACCACATGACACCACATGACACCACATGATGACACATGATGGCACATGACGACACATGACACATGATGACACATGACACCACATGATACCACATGACACCACATGGCACCACATGATGACACATGATGACACATGACGACACATGATGACACATGACACACAATGACACATGACACCACATGACACCACATGATACCACATGACACCACATGACCCATGATGACACATGATGACACATGATGACACATGATGACACATGACACCTCATGACCCACATGACACATGATGACACATGATGACACATGACACCACATAACCCACATGACACATGATGACGCATGACAACACATGACGACACATGACGACACATGATGACACATGACACCACATGACAAATGACACCACATGACAACACATGAGGACACATGACACCACATGACACCACACGAAACCACATGACACATGATGTCACATGACGACACATGACACCACATGATGACACATGATGACACATGACACCACATGGCACCACATGATGACACACAATGACACATGACAACACATGATGACACAAGACGGACAATGACACATGACACCACATGACACCACATGATACCACATGACACCACATGACCCATGATGACACATGATGACACATGATGACACATGACACCTCATGACCCACATGACACATGATGACACATGATGACCAATGACACCACATGACCCACATGACCCACAAGACACATGATGACACATGACACCACATGACACCACATGACACCACATGATGACACATGATGACACATGACGACACATGACACATGATGACACATGACACCACATGATACCACATGACACCACATGGCACCACATGATGACACATGATGACACATGATAACACATGATGACACATGACACACAATGACACATGACACCACATGACACCACATGATACCACATGACACCACATGACCCATGATGACACATGATGACACATAATGACACATGATAACACATGACACCTAATGACCCACATGACACATGATGGCACATGATGACACATGACACCACATGACCGACATGACACATGATGACGCATGACAACACATGACAACACATGATGACACATGACACATGACACGTGATGACATATGACACCACATGATACCACATGACACCACATGGCACCGCATGATGACACATGATGACACATGATGACACATGATGACACTTGACACACAATGACACATGACACCACATGACACCACATGATACCACATGACACCACATGACCCATGATGACACATGATGACACATGATGACACATGGTGACACATGACACCTCATGACCCACATGACACATGATGACACATGATGACACATGACACCACATGACCTACATGACCCAGAAGACACATGCCACATGAAAACACATGACACTACATGACCCACATGACACATGATGATGCATGACAACACATGATGACACATGATGACAAAAGATTCCACATGACAACACATGATGACACATGACGACACATGACGACACATCACCACATGACACCACAATATACCGCATGACACATGATAACACATGACACCACATGACACCACATGACACATGACACCACATGACACCACATGACACCACATGACACATGATGTCACATGACGACACATGACAACACATGATGACACATGATGACACATGACACCACATGACACCACATGACACCACATAACACCACATGACACCACATGATAACACATGATGACACATGACAACACATGACACATGGTGACACATGACACCACATGACACATGATGACACATGATGACACATGACAACACATGATGACACATGACAACACATGACACCACATGACACATGATGACACATGATGACAAATGACACATGACACAACACCACATGACACCACAAGATACCACATGACACATGATAACACATGACACCACATGACACCACGTGACACATGACACCACATGACACCACATGACACCACATGACACATGATGACACATGAATACACATGACACCACATGACACCACATGACACCACATGACGACACATGATGACACATGATGACACATGACGACACATGACACATGATGACACATGACAGCACATGATGACACATGATGACACATGATGACACATGATGACACATGACACCTCATGACCCACATGACACATGATAACACATGATGACACATGACAACACATGACACCACATGACCCACATGACACATGATGACGCATGACAACACATGACGACACATGACACCACATGACACATGATGACACATGAATACACATGACACCACATGACACCACATGACACCACATGACACATGATGACACATGATGACACATGACAACACATGATGACACATGACAACACATGACACCACATGACACATGATGACACATGATGACAAATGACACATGACACAACACCACATGACACCACAAGATACCACATGACACATGATAACACATGACACCACATGACACCACGTGACACATGACACCACATGACACCACATGACACCACATGACA